>NW_023494785.1:27026341-27626341 GCF_904425465.1 Colossoma macropomum
AGTGGCTTTGGTTTGAGTTAACACATCAACCAAAAACAAACAAAAAAAAGCAAAAAGAAAAAAAAACAGCTTTTCTCAAAAGCTTTAAAACCATTTTTGATGTTTTCCTACACTTCAGATCTATTTTAGAATATTTCAAAACGACAGTAATTTATAGATTTCACTGTGACTTTAAGTAAAAGTGGTTAGAAACAAGTCTAACACGGATAAGTGGCAATAGATTGAATAAAGCTCAGTCTGCTAGAAGTGACACCGTGTCAGAGTTTATCTAGGACAGATAGTTTGTGTAGATACTGTACTGTTCCTCCTCAGCTTTATTTGCACTAAAGTGAGAACTTACTGATGAATCTTTTAATTCATTACACATTCCAGGATATATAATAGATCTGTGCTTCCTTGACTCCTGCGCTTTTATTGTAAATCGTCCTGAAGTGTTTCTGCCGCATAGATGTAGAACTTCTATCTAAAGATAGAAATGATTTAATCTTTGCTTTATAAAGGGTCAAGCTGCCTTGTGTTTTTTTTGGCAACTATTCTCAGGAAATAATGAGCAATGCACTAAAATGATTATGCAAATGATTATGCAAGTATATGGAGGGATCATTATGTGTTTGTGAAAAAAATAAAATAAAATATTAACACCCCTTGTACAGTTCCACAGCAGCCTTGAGTTTTCATTTACTTTAATCCTTTACTGATTGTTGATTACAGATATTAAAAGTTGATTTGGTCCAGTATGTGAACTATGCAATAAATTACAGGTCAATATTCTTACAGTCAACATTAATGTTTCTGTCTCATAGATTTTAACACAGATAGGGGTGTTAATATTTGCGTGTGTGTGTGCGCACTCTGGATAGGGTGAAGGTCTGGGGCTGGAGGGCCTCTGCATCAGGGACGTTTCCTGTGTTAACAGGAATTTTTTTCACTGATAGTAAATGATTATTTTTGCCTGGCGTTTATTTCTCCTGTTGTAAAGATGAGTAAATAAAGAAAAAATATGTCAGTCAGAATCAGTTTTCTGAGTCCTTGTGCATGTTTGTTTTAGACCACAGCTGACACAGTCAGTCTAAATAATATGTTATTCAAATCTGAAAAAGTTCCTGAAGTAAAGGTGCTTTTACATTCTGTTTCTGCTCTTTACTTTGAGCATTTTACATTTTCATAAATCTGAAGGAGCTGCATGGCACTTTAGAGGGATTGTTTAGGATGAAGCTTTTACTCTATCGCTGAAACAGAAGACAATAAGTCAGATTTGGAGGTTTTTGAATGTGACCACTTTGAGCATGAGCAGGTCATGGTCTTTGGAGGCACCCAACAGTGTATATATGTGTGTGTGTGTATATATGTGTGTATGTATATATATATATATATAAATGTGTGTGTGTGTATGGTATATATATATATATATATATATATATATACATACATACATAATATGCGTATATATAGGACAGATAGGACATATATATAATATACACCAACTGGCCATTTCATTAATTATGCCTTCTTGTGTCCATTTTGTCAGCTCCACTTACCATACAGGTGCACTTTGTAGTTCTACAATTACACACTGTAACCCAACTGATCCACTGCCTGATTCACTCGCTCTGGCGCAACACATACTAACACACCACCACCCCATCAGTATCACTGCAGTGCTGAGAATGTTCCAACACCCAAATAATACCTGCTCTGTGGGGGTCCTGTTGGGGCTCTGACCATTGAAGAACAGGGTAAAGGGGGCTAACAAAGTATGCAGAGAAACAGATGGACTACAGTCTGTAATTGTAGAACTACAAAGTGCACCTATATAGTAAGTGGAGCTGATAAAATGGACACAGTAGAAAGAAGGAGCTGAACTTAATGAAGTGGCCGATTGGTGTATAAAGCCCCCTCATTTCAAGCGTCTAGTATAGTAGACTCTATAGAAGCAGGAACATCACCACACTAACTTTTATGTGTTTCTACAGAACTCAGTCTTTCTGTTGGTTGATCAATTAATAGAGCATTTTCTTTTTTTTATCTTGTCATAAACAAAAACAAATATGGCAGCTGGCATGTTAGACGCTCACCACCTGCAAAACCAAGTGAAACACTGTTTCTGAATGTTTTTGTAATAATGTTCTTCTAAAACGTTTGTCTTTTGAAAGGCAAAAAAGGAAATGGTAGATGTTGATTTGTACATACACAAATTTTGAGATAAACTTTAGTGTCCAGTAATCTGAACATTTGGACTCAGTGTAGTAAATTTTATATGGATTAGTATAATAAACTCCTGCATTACAAAGCACAATCATTCAGGAATTTTGTTTATTTTGTTAAAAGTCGAATCCTACGTTTAGTGACAGTAGATGATGTTCTATGAATTTGGGGATAATATTGTTTTTAGTGATATTTCTGAAACAGAAACATTATTTCTAGTAGTAGTAGTATGAAAACACTGTTAAAGTTTCAAAACATACCACTCACTCCTCAGTCCATATAATCCACATATTAATCTTAACTGCAAAAGCAGCCTGTTTTGATTTTGACATTTTTGTGATGTCGCGAAAACCAACTCATTTACATATATGCACCTAATCGGTCTACAGCAGTTCAGACCCGCCCATTCACATTAAGGTTATAAGGAGTGTTTCAGACTGGAGAGGTCGAAAAATCGTCATCTATGAATGAATTACCTTTTTGTTTTGGGGGAACAAATATACCTCAGAGAAAAACAATCAAATAAGAAAAAATGGCCATATCACTTCAAGATGTGGGATGCGCTCATGTGTTTTCCCTGCCCTTGCAGCTTTCTGAAGCTTTTTTATTCAAAGGGCCTGTTTGCCAAAAGAAAAAATGATGTATTTTATTATTATTTTAACTTCAGATTCCTTGGCCTTTGCTCATTTCCTGTGAAGAATATAAAATAACATATTTTCAATGACCACACTGTACACCCACTTATATTACACATGTGGTGTTGGGGTGAACCCACAGGGAATAAAAGTGTGGAGGTGCTGGGTCCCTTCATTCTGTTCTCCTACATGGCCTGCTGTTAGTGTGCGTTTGTGTCTGTATGTGTATGTGTTTGTATATGTGTGTGTGAAGGTGGACAACATGGACAGGTTGCTGACTGGCTACAGCTGCTAAAGGAGAACCCTACGCTGATCAGTTGTGATATTTTAAACATCTGGTATTTTTACATAAATTATTATGGCTGTATTGATGTAAAACAATATTGTGGTGGTCCACCAGACCCACTGAGTAACAAAAACATGAACACCAGTCAAGGGTTAAGGGACTGTTTTTGATGCTGGGCCTTTAAGACTGATATATGTTAATGAGCTCTGTTCTGACTGGCTGTCCTGTATTATGCCTCATTCAGAAAGTAGTCTATAACACTCCTAGCCTGAATGGGATGTAGACTGAATTTTTCATTTCAAAAAATGAGGAAAATGGTTTTCCAGGACACAGACCCTTCAAATCTTCCTTCTTGTGATTTGTGACTTTGTTTTAATACCGATATATGTAACATATTCCCAGTTATACAGTCTGTCTGTGTCCTGTGTGCTCGGACTGTCTGAATGTTAATGACCCAGGTGGCTGTACACCTGCTGCTGTATTAATGCCACGTCACAGCTGAGCCCTACCTATCCAACTCATGCCACACTGCTGGTCCAGGCACTGGTTTCCGGCTGTCTGGAATGCTCAGCCGTAGCCGGATGTTTCTGACTTTCTGGATCAGGTAGAAGAAGTGATCAAGGTTGAATACGTCTGCCAAGTGAGTAACATTACCTCATATTTTATGCCACCATCATTTTTTTTTTCCTCAACCAGGGAGCTAAATAGGGATTAGAGGGATTTTCCTAAGCAGCACTAAGCAGCACTCGATACGTCTCTTCATATTTCTGCTCACATCAGAGATGCACTCTGACTATGAGGAGGGCCAATTGACCTTCTTCTTGACTTTCACCTCCTCATTATGGAAGCGAATAAAAAGAGGGAAGCTGCTCTTCTTTTGGGGGCATTTGACACTTAGAACCCAAATCCAGGCTCAAATAAGACCTAAATCCCCTGAATCCCATGAGGAAATGATTTAGGTAGAGTCTGATAATAACCTCTACAGGAACAGATTTCATGTACAACCCTTTGATTTGGCCTCATTATGAGGAAGTAGAGTAATATTTTAGCTGTCCAAAAATATTTGATGCTTTAACTTAGAAAAGTAACCTGGCTGCCTTAAAATTCTTAAAACACCATAAAGGTGTTTATTGAATATGGAATAGTTAACAGAACAGTAATCATTCTGTTAACTTATTATTTGAAAAGCAATAAAAATCTAAATTTTAAAGCAATCTGTTTACATATGTTATTAATGCAAACACAAATTATGTGATATTATGTGAAAAAGGACACAGTAACTGTTTTAAGTGCTGGTGGTAGGCAGTCATCTGAAACTGGATGTCTTAGATAAAAGCATTACTAATGATAAATGACTAAATGACTTTTCTTTGGTGTTTCAGATCAGTTCAAGAATTCATGAGTTTAACAGTCCATCTCCATACAGTTTGTATTAAACCCACTGGACTGAAGTTAAAATGTCTGTTGCTCTTTTATTTCAGTGCTAGCAGCATAAATACTGCCGGCTGAGGTCCCTAAAGTGACCACTGTTGTTTGAGTGAATGATTGATTGACTGTTAGATTGATATGCTTCATGTGGTCAGTATCAAATCTAGCCGAAGGCCACGTAATGTAACTCTCTTCATATTAAATCATTTTTGGAGGCTGGAAGCAGCAAGTAATGTTTTTGTGAAGGAATTCATCAAAGGCTCAAAATGTATTTCTATAACATTTTTATTATTCTGTCATTTTTATTACAAGACCAAAGAAATCTTAGAGGATGCATTTTTTGCAGAGGCCTCCATGAGTGAATGTGATCTATGCACTGTTACTGTGTACAACCAGTTAGAAGCTAATACACCTTCAACTGTGATTCAAAGGCTTTGGGTCAGAAGATGTTTAAAGGTTTAGGCCATTGTTTGTTATTTACCCTGTACTGGTTTCACAGTGATGCTGTCGCTGGGACGGTCATTCACCTGGACAGGGGGGCGGTCTGCAGGGGTGATTCTGTACAACTCCACACCTGCAGGACGAGGCCTGACCACTGCTGCCAAGCAACAGGTGGCACCTTGCTTCCACTGACCATTTCCACTGACCATTTTCACACATCCAGACATTTCCAGCTGGCAGAGACAGAACTAACCTCAAACATTTGGCAAACACTTTTGAGATTAAATAAATAAAATGCAGATACGTTTAGTTGGTTCCCTTACCTTCACTGACTGTGTCTGTATGTGTGTGTTACCAGGAAAAACCAAAGAAAATTACATTTGGACCCCTGAGTGACCAAGACAGAATTTTCACTAACCTGTATGGTCGCCATGACTGGAGGTATGTACATTGATGCATTCAGAGAAATACAGTCAGTCACTGCGTTTGTCACACCTGGTTTACTTAAAGTGCTCCTTAAAAGCAGACTGTTAATACTGAGTATTCCTCTTGCAGACTGAAGGGGGCGCTGAAGAGAGGAGACTGGTATAAGACCAAAGAAATCTTGCTAAAGGGACCTGAGTGGATCTTAAATGAAGTGAAAGTTTCAGGGCTGAGGGGGAGAGGGGGAGCTGGCTTCCCCACCGGGATGAAGTGGAGCTTCATGAACAAACCAAGTGACGGCAGGTCGACCTCTTACTGAAAAACATGTACACCTGTCTTGTTGTAACACCTGCTTTACTGTAACCTCTGCCTTACTATAGCACCTGTCTTGCTTTAACGCCTGTGATAACCTTGCATCTGTCTTACTGTAACACCTGTTATGGCATTACACCTGTTTCACTGTAACATCTGTCAAGCCTTACACCTGCCTTACTGTAAGACCTGTCATTGCCTTACAACTGCCTTACTGCAACACCTGTGATAGCTGTATACCTGCCTTACTGTAACACCGGTGATGGCCTTACACCTGTCTTACTGAAGCACCTGTTTTATTGTAACACCTGTCTTACTGGAACACCTGCAATAGCCTTACAACTGCCTTACTATAACACCAGCCTTACTGTAACATCTGTGACAGTCTTACACCTGCCTTACTACAACCTCTGTCCTACTATTATACTTGGCTTACACACCTGTGATTGCTTTACAACTGTATTACTGTAACCCCTATGCTACTGTAACACACGTCTTACTGGCTTATTGTAACACATGGGATAGCTTAATACCTGCCTTACTGGAACACCTGTCTTATTGTAACACCTGCGACAGCCTGACACCTATCTTACTGTAACACTGGACCTACTGTAACACCTGCATCAGTGTAAGGCCTGTGATAAGCTTACACCTGCCTTTTTGTAACACCTGTCATACTGTAATAGCCCTATTGTAACATCAATAACATCATGTTCTCTCCCTTCGCCCCTGTTCTCTTTCCCTCACTACAGGCCTAAGTACCTGGTGGTAAACGCAGATGAAGGTGAGCCAGGTACCTGTAAAGATCGAGAAATCATGCGTCATGACCCTCATAAGCTGGTGGAGGGCTGTGTGGTGGCGGGCAGAGCGATGGGAGCGCACGCTGCCTACATCTATATTCGAGGAGAGTTTTACAATGAGTCCTCCAACCTGCAGGTGTAGCGTCCATCACAGCAAATCATTATAGCCCTGAGGGACTCCATCATGTACTCTTGGTATCTTGTGTATAAACAGAGGAACCATCTGTACAGATGCACAAAGCAGAGTGTTCTAGAAATTGGGAGATTAAATTAACTGTATAGAAAGCGCTGTGAGTGGAGGCTGCTAATGTGTTATTGTGCTCTTTTATGTGATTATTCATAAAGTTAATAAAGAAAGCCTCTTTTCATTTATTCCATTTATATTCTGACACGTGATGGATGGACCTCACCTTCATGTTTCCTCTCTTAGGTGGCAGTTAAGGAAGCGTACGCTGCAGGGCTGATCGGGAAGAATGCTTGTGGCTCTGGATACGACTTCGATGTGTTTGTAATGCGGGGGGCAGGAGCGTACATCTGTGGAGAGGAAACGGCTCTCATTGAGTCCATCGAAGGCAAGCAGGGCAAACCACGTCTAAAGCCACCATTCCCTGCTGACATAGGTGCTGTTTCCTCCTCTTTATTATCATTTCAAACTTTAGATTCTGAAGCTCTTTTTTGCATTTTCTATTAAAGAAATAGCTTTGCAATAAGGCTACTTCACACTATTTTCCTCTTACCCAAATGCATCCAGTCTTGATTTTAGATTGCTTAACTGCACAGTTTGAGGCAATTGTGTGATGATTTAGGCATGTCGTTTGCACAATGCTTTATGGGTGTACATAAGCTTAATTGCCTGTTAGCTACATTAGCTTCATAGCTCCAGTGCAAAACCAAAGAGCCAAACTTTTGGCTAATCAACACGAACAACACAAACACTTTTCTTACATTGGTCAGGCAATATGCAGCCCAACTAGTAATGCAAGGTATTTATTTGTTATAAAAAGTCAAACTTTCTGCTCTTTTCTCTTTCAAGGTGTGTTTGGGTGTCCAACAACAGTTGCTAACGTTGAGACGGTTGCTGTAGCGCCAGCCATATGTCGTCGAGGAGGCGCATGGTTTGCCAGTTTTGGCCGTGAGAGAAACTCAGGAACGAAGCTGTTCAATATCTCTGGGCATGTAAACACACCATGCTCAGTGGAGGAGGAGATGTCCATCTCTTTGAGAGAGCTCCTCGAGAGACACGCAGGTCAGACATCTGAGACTTCCCTCAGACAAAGCAGAGATTTCTCAGACGTTCTAAAGCATCCCTGACCAAACTTTAATGGCCAGTGACCAGACTGCCCTTGTTGGTAGATGGTAGGAGTGAGGGATGCACTAATTTGAAATTTCTAACAATACAATATCTGATAACTAACACTTGTTGTATCCAAACAATTAATTTTGCATTTTAAAACAAGTGTACAGAATAATCCATATATGAAGAACGGTGAGCATAAGACTCTGAATGTGGACAGACATGACAAATGTTGTGAATATCTTTTTATTTGGCAGATGCCCATTTCCAGAGAAACCAATGTAACAGCAGGAGTTTTGCCCATGGATTTACTGATATAGCAGTGCAAGCCTGTCTTGATGGAGAGTTAAACATTAGCACTTCCATATATGAGGAGGTGGTGTTACCCACTATGCTATTCATTTCAGTGAGGAGGCTGAATCTTTTATGTACAAATTTTAGAACAAAATGGAAATGCCTACCATTAGTGGCTATACATGGATGGTGTGTGGGCAAAAACAGGGCACTATGTTAGCCTTTGTAATTACTGGTTATAATATACTGGACCAAAGAAAATATATTTTTCAATTTGTCTGTGAATAATGTATCAGACATTGATTCTTAGCGGTTTCTTGCCTGTGCTTGGTTCAGGTGGTGTGAGGGGTGGCTGGGATAACCTGCTGGGTGTGATTCCTGGTGGCTCATCCACTCCCATCATCCCTCGCTCTGTCTGTGATGATGTGATGATGGACTTTGATGACCTTGTCAGGGCTGAGACCGCTCTGGGCACTGCTGCAGTCATCGTCATGGACAAATCAGTGAGTTTATTGGTTTGCATTGTTTTCAAATTTGACTTAATTCATTTTCAGGAGCTCTGCATGCATTCTCAGTCTATTTTGTTTCTGCTTCAGACTGATGTAATCAGAGCTATTGCTCGACTGGTGGAGTTTTACAAACATGAGAGCTGTGGCCAGTGCACCCCCTGCAGAGAGGGTGAGGAAGTGCAACATGTGCTTTGAAAATTGTTGCATGATTTCTGTTCTTGTCTTTACCTTCTGTGACTTTCTGCTGAACTTTGCTGTTCTGGTATCACCAAGCCTGCACAAGTTAAAATGCAGAAAGACTTTTGTTTAAGTAAATTTGAAAAGATTCTTCCAACATTGGCTTCTGATGAAGTAAAATGGTGTCAGTAAATCACAGTGCTGTTTATAACCCAGACAGCAGCATTATGTGTCAAGATTATTTATAGAAATTTTTTTGCATCAACTTGTGCCATAATGTCAGTAAACTGACTCAACCCAGATAAGGGAAGTGATCTGTTTAATTGTCTTCCAACATTCAATAGTCCTAAAGCAGGGTTCCCAGACTTTTGCAACTCATGGTCTACACAGCCAACCACAAAAGCTTCCGTTAGCAACACACATCAATGTAGTCTATCAAATTTCACTTTACTGCATAGTCACACAATGTAATAAAGAAATCTAAAAATGTTCTGTTTTAAGTCTTTTATCCATAATGGATGAATTCCATGTGATCAAAAAGAGAAACATTTTACATTGACTTGCACTGAAAATATAAACATAACTAGCTAGCTATATCACTTACTTCAGTCATGCATTTTTACCGGATCAATCAACAAGCTCGACCTGAAGCTCAAACTAAAGGTTTATTTTTGCAAATAATTGTCACAGCAACGATATGTCAAATTTATAATTATGTTTGGTAAAATGTTTGTAATATTGTAATAAATATTTGTGATTAAAAAAAAACAGCAGCAACTGGTGTCCAACAGCCCCCTAGCAGTACCAACAGGTTGAAAAACACTGTCCTAGAGCTCACAAGAATCCATTACATAATACAAGAAAAGCCATGAAGAGAGCATTGCATGGGGACCGTCTGAGTGTATTATGTGTGCTGTGGAGGGACAAGTGCTTATGCCTTAAATGGTACCTGTTTCTCTCTGCCCTGCAGGGGTGGACTGGATGAACTCGATGATGTGGCGCTTTGTGAAAGGAGACGCTCGCTCCTCTGAGATAGACATGATCTGGGAGCTTAGCAAACAGATAGAGGGTCACACCATCTGTGCGCTGGGTGATGGAGCTGCCTGGCCTGTTCAAGTGAGTAATCTTTACCTGCCTAACAGGTGTACAGAGGAAGTGACTTGGGTCTGTAGATCCTATGTTCCAGACAGAGTTCTTCAGCAGCCTCTATTTCTGCTTCTGCAGGGTTTGGTGCCAACATTCAGTACTGTGCAAAAGTCAGA
Organism: Colossoma macropomum; assembly: GCF_904425465.1. Taxonomy (NCBI): domain Eukaryota; kingdom Metazoa; phylum Chordata; class Actinopteri; order Characiformes; family Serrasalmidae; genus Colossoma; species Colossoma macropomum. The sequence goes on from NW_023494785.1 coordinate 27,036,408, forward strand.
GACCACCTTTCATTTAATTAATTATCAGTCCATCAAGTGCTTGTTATTTATTTTTCAATGTCAGGAAAAAAAAGAAACCATTTTTAAAGCTACACTATGTAATATTTGGGGATTTGGAGACCTCTCTGGTGGAAAGATGTAATTGCATTAGAACATTTTGTAATGTCGGTTGTGCTTCAGATACCTTCCCCAAGCTGATGAATCTGATGATTCTAAGATCTGACCCGATGCCTCTGACTAAATTATTATTTCAGGTTTTACAGGGTGATTTGCACACACACCTCATTCCTGATACAGTAATGACACTTCTTTCAATTTTAAAAGAAAATTACACAGAAGCCTCAAGTACTAAATATAACATCAAGTTTTTCACCATTTAGTGTCCACACATTACCTTTATCACAGCCTTCATTTTTTTGGGAGACTTGCTTTCAGTTTTTCACAGAAATCTGCAGAGAGGTGTTTTCCACACTTCCAAAGTTCAGTCTTAAAAGTTGGTTGCACTTATTGCTTATGATGATCCAAGTAATTCCAAAAACACATTTAGTGATGCTGAGGTCTGGACTCTGGGGTGGTCACTCCATTGTTCTGAGAACACCAGCAGCTTCTTTGTTTTATTTGCAAACTTCTTTTTTGTCTGATGCTCCTTGTCTCGATAACAGTTTCTAGGCAGCTACATGTCCTTTCACATCCCTTGAAAACTGTTGAATACTGAAGTACTGTTTTTCTGATGGTGACAGTTTTGATGGTCTACCAGGTCTTGCCTGGCTGAAGTTAGAGTTTTCTCCACATATAAGACTACAGTTTTAGAAAGTTCTTCACTTATTTTCCTTCGACTTTCTGCTTTGTTATCCAAGTGTATTATGTCTAATCTCCTCATAAATATCTCCTAAAAATGAATAACCTGCAATTAATGTTGTTTTGACTGGAAATTAAATAAAATAAGGGTGGTCTCTGACTTTTGCACAGTCTTTTTAAGACTAAGTTGCAGTTCCAATAGTAAATCACCATTATAATTTTTTAGTCTAGGCATAGATAAACTAGGACCTGCTCATCCAACATTTCTTCTGAAATCAATTTAATTAATTACTATTAACAGTTTGTCCCCCCTTTTACACTAGATGTTGGAACTGCTGTGAGGATTCGATTGCATTCAGCCACAAGAGCATTAGTGAGGTCAGATCCTGATGTTGGATGATCAGTTCTTGATCACAAACACCAATAGAACTCATTGGAACTAAACTCTATAGGAGGACAGATTTTTAGGAGCAGCGTTGGACTTGGATGCACTTATAACTAGAGCTGTCTTCCTAAAGAAGTGCTGGAACCCACAGGATAAAGGGAATAAGTTTACTCATAAATCATAAACTCATACTCTAATGCATCTGTATGCCATGTAGGGTTTGATCCGGCACTTCCGGCCAGTGATGGAGCGACGCATCTCTGAGTTCAAGACAACAAATCCCAAAGAGGCCGAGAAGAGGAGAGAGGTCATTTAGAGGCTGCTTTGAAGAGAGCTTGTAGATGTGTGTAGATGTCATATATAAAGAGTGTGTAGGCGTTATTAACCCTTTCAGAAGGACGCCTCTTTATTTTCAGTGCTTATTTATGGTTGTACAGTATGTTTAAGTATATTTATGGATGTACAGTACTGATTAATGCTGTAGTTTACTAAAATTATTCATTCAAAATTTCACATTTTTTCATGATTGTAGCCTTTTGTGCTTTAATAAAATTATTTAAATTAAGTGTTCTGTGTGACTTACTCACGGTCTATGTAATGTATTGTATTTGTGCTAAAGCCTCTACAGAGAGTCTGTTGCCATTTTAATATTTAAAGGGCATTCCGTCCTAAATACAATAATACATTGTTTGCTGTGCAGTGCAGTGTTCTGTAGTGCAGCATTAATGATTTCATTCATCAGTGTTTGTTTAAAATAGCCAGCAAGCAGTATGCAAATACATCATACAACCACTTGAAATCCTTGCAATGCTCATCCAGTCCACTGAGCTACAGGCTAATAAATACAGCTGAGTTAGCATTAGTGTAACTCTTACCACTTCAAACAAAATCGTAAAGGAAACAGCTTTTCTATCTTTTTTCAGCACATAATGACTAACAGAGACAACTTTTTGCCATTTCGATGAGAGAAAAGAGGCCAAATTGAAGTACAGGCATCTAGCTAACCTGCTAACTCTGGCTTTTAACTTCCTATCCTCTTCATTTGATGAGTCATTTGAGTAACCTGTTTCCTCCACTATAATCATGACTTCTGCATTCACCACCTAACAAAAAAAATCAAAACAGCCTAAAATCTGACTCAAAGCAGTTTTTTCAAAAGTTCCTCCCACCTTCAAGGTGTATCAGGAGGGGTTTTCCCAGTCTTGAAACTGAAAAATGTCTCTCTAAAACAGAAGTTTGCAACCTTTTCTAACTTGCTACCCACACAGCAGACCAACAGACCACAAAAGCTTCTGCGGCCCACAAGATTTTACCAACCAGATCATTTAAAGTGCAAACAAAAATAAGAAATAATCAATGTGGCCTGTCAATTTTGCTTGTTTTACAAAATAATGCAACACAATAAACACTAAAAAAAATACCAGAACATTTTCTAACTTACCCAATCAGTTAGCTACTGTTGCTTGGCAGCTACCATGACATGCTAAAGAAATAAAAGCTGTGAAAGGAGAAGGGCTCAGTTCAATAGGTTTAGGTGCCTATTTATTTAGCACGCAATTGTCAGCTTAATTTGTTTGGCCTAAAGCTTTATTTTGAAAAAGCCTCTGAGCTTACAGCACAGCAGAGAGTGGTAGGTACTCATTTTCTGTTTTCAGGTATTTGAAGCCTAAAGCCCTATAGACACCCAACACTGTTTATTCATGCAATAGTTTCAGACGACAGTAAATTAATTGGATCACTTGTATTACTGATCTTGCACACCAAACGCGCCACTAACAGGATTCACAGCTAAAACTGAGTTCCAAACATCCGAGCTGTATGTGAAAACTCTCATAAAGCTCCAGCTGCTAAATGACCAAACTCTCCTTTTACTTTTCCAGAATGGAAAGAGGCCCACTCAATGTCAGTTTGCCCGTTTTGTGAGGATTAAAGGAGACCTTTGTCAACTGAAAACAATCTGCCCATTTGTTTGTTTTTGTCGTGGCACATTACGGCTTGGTGCTCACTGCTGTATTTTTCTTCATTTCGGTTTATACTGGGTTTTCTTGCTTTTCTCAGTCTGAGATACGGTGGCTGTTTCACTTGTATGCGGTCCAGCCAGAGGATCTTTTTTTTTATATCCTGTTTGTAACCATTTATCCGAAATTATTTTATGGATTTAATATGAACAAAAAGAGAAACGTTATACTTTGACTGCACTGAAAATGTAAACATAGTAAGCAGAAATATTGTGGCACTGGTGTAAAATAAGATGCAGGAGAACTGCACTTATTTTCTGCACTGAGTTTGCTGGGAAGCAGGCAGGTCACCTCTAACCACACATATTCACACCCAAACACTAACACTGACACTGCTACCCCACATCCCAACAAGCCCGGCAGTGGAGAGACTGAGCCCTGCGTCCTCCTCCCCAGCTACGGCGGGACTCCTTGCCTCAGCTATGATGGCAGCGCAGAGAGCTGCATGTTCCGTCCCAGCACCTCCGGCAGCAGCGCACCAACAGCACCTCATTAAGCCAACATTAATCCTACCGCGAGCCTCCCACGGCAGCCTGAGCCAGTGGCAGGGCGCCACAGTATGTTGACCTGTTTTTGCAAATAATTTGTCGTATTTAAAATAACATTTGGTTATTTCTACATATGTCTAAATAAATAAATAAATAAATAATTGCGGTTAAAAAGCTACTGCAGCCCCCTATCACCACTGTGGTCTACAGGCTGAAAATCACTGTTCTAGAGACTACCTGAGACGACCGTGGCACCACTGTAGAAGATGAGTAGACGTGTATGCATTGATGGTAAATTTTCCGTTTTGGCCGGAGCGTCCCTTTAACAGAGAGCCGTCAGCGCTGATGAGGTTTCTGGGTCCTTTAAGTAAATAAATCGTGCAGGAGACAAACTGAACCCGAGAAAACTAAACTGTTTTACTTTAGCACACCGGCCTATGTCACATTAATAATTGACCAGTTAAATGCAGTTATATTTTATAATTTTATCTGTGAAAATTTTGTATGAAAGAAACTGACTGTAAAGCCGGTGTTGACGTTATCGGTAGTGTAAGCGGAAATGCGTCAGCGCTGTGTGTTGTGCCGTGTTGGTGATTTTAGCCCGAAGAGAAAATCATTAAAATTAAAGGATTAATCTCGTTGATGTCATTTAATACGAGTCAGAGCGGCGGGTAAGACACAGAAAACGAACCACTGTAAACAGAAAAGTACAGGTTGATGGTAAAAGCGGATTTAAAGTTGATCGGAGCGCGGAGTAGCTTAGCATTAGCATTAGCATCGGTCAGGCTCAACATTGTTACAGTATCAAAGCAGTATTTTATGAGTAACGTGGTTTACTCAGAAGATCTGTAAATATCCAAATAAATATCCATATAACTCAACGAGGAGCCATACACACCCTCAGCTAATGTAAGTCAGCTAATGTTAGCTAATAAAGCTAATGTGGCTAACAGTGTTCGGTCGTATCAGAGCTTTCGGCTAATAGTTTTCTAGGTTAATAGTTTAATAGTGAGATATTTTTTACTGTCGTAGTTTAATACGGGTCTCCAAATGGTCTGCTTGTGCTGTTTTTAGCTACCTTTATTTGATGTTGGGTAATAATTTCGAACTGACAAAAATTGTTATTTATAGATACAAACGTTACGTAAAACAACACAGCTGGTCTGTTTATCAAGTGAGTTTAGAGGAAATCTTTAGGCTTCATATACGGTTTGTTCTTTTGATTTCAACCTTCATAGACGGGTTGTGAAGCCAAGCAAGGGTCAGTAATAATTGTCTGTCATTCTCTGCTTTTTACTGTGTGAGAATATGCATTATTTCAAATTATATGGAGGCCAAACTCCTGAATTCTGAACCAGATCAGCAGTTCATATTGATTGTGGTTGCTGTAACGTGCAAATATGTAATTAAGAGATAAGACCTATTGTAGTTGAGCTTTTCTGATCTCCTGCTGTTAGGCGGCGGAGTAAATGGGACCAGCCAGGTCCAGGCTCAGGGGGCGAGGCGGATGCAGCCCCCACAGGTGCCCTGGATGCTGCTGCTGCAGTGGCTGCCAAAATCAACGCCATGCTGGTGGCCAAGGGCAAGCTGAAGCCCTCACAGATTGGTGCTCCTGGGCCAGTTGAGAAGGTCAGTTTTGATTCAAGTCATCTGTGCTGGAACGTTTGCAGGATTTTGTCAAAGAAGCTGCAAGCTGAATAAACTCTCTCCTGCTGTAGACCACGGGTACTGGTGGAAAGCCTGCGCCAGTAGTAAAAGCAAAGGACGATCTAGTGGTGGCAGAGGTGGAGATAAATGATGTACCACTTACCTGTCGGAACCTTCTGACCCGTGGACAAACTCAGGATGAGGTTAGGGTCACTCATTGATTGTTATAGATTTGATGACTTAAGTCCCATATTTTCATACTGTGATAGAAAAATGATTTGGTGATGCATGATTTGGGAGTTCATTTTAACTTGTAGATAAATAATCTGTGAAGAATTATTCTGCCATTTTTCGGTCATAATATTATGTCATAATATTACTATTACTTGTGAACTGGTGACTTAATTTTGTGCTGGGGCTGTGCCTGATTCTGTTGTCAAGCGTAAAAGGTTTTTGTCACATCTTTCTTTGCGCAGATCAGCAGAGTGAGTGGTGCTGCTGTGTCCACTAGGGGGCGCTACATGACAGCAGAAGAAAAGGCCAAAGCATTGCCCAGGTACTTCTGACTTTGTGAACGTCATCTAGTTTTTGGTAAAATGAACAAGGAATCAAGGGCTGAGTTGCTGACAGAGAGGGTGCAGATATGTAGTCATGTGATGAAGTATGGAAAGCTTATGTTTTTTTTTAATATTTGTAGATACAGACATAAAGTCTTCATTTAAGCAGTGTTAATATTTGGTGACATTGTTAATTCTGCACAGGCTTCAGCATCACCTGCAACTGATTTTTCTCTGTTTCTATAGTGATCGCCCTCTTTATCTACATGTACAAGGGCAAACTAGAGAACTTGTCGACAGTAAGTGCTGTTTTCCTGCTTAGCTACAAAACAGTGTGCTGCCTCTGTGCTTCTATACAGATGTGTAGAGCTGGAGTCTGTTGTGTGTTGACCTCTGTAGGGGCAGTAAACAGGATAAAAGAACTAATCACTAACGGGGTAGTAAAAGCTGCCACTAGCTCCAGCACTTCATACAATGGAGCCACGGTCACCGTCTACCACCCCACCGGCCCACCTGCCCCAGCAGTGCCGCCTGCAGGACACAAACCACACTTTACTGGTGGGGTAAGTACACATATCAGTGTTTCCCACAGGTCTGAAACACCTGGATATGGACTTTTTCAGGTTTTCGAATAAGGCATCAAATACATGAATGTTGAATCTTCTGTGTTCTTGGCTCGTGGACTTGACTACAGCAAAGCAGCCTTCAGTCAGTCAAAAGTAGACAGGCAGCTAGTTAGATTGGATTGTGTTCATGCAGACAATAAGTTAAGATAATAAGTTATCACTGGTGCCCATCACTGCTCATTTACATAAAATCAGTGATGAACTTCATTGTATCGCCAATGGTTGCTACGCATGCAGAGTTGTACTTGTATTTGATGGTATTAGCACACACAGATTTAACAGCTGCAGCTGATATAAAAAGTTGTGCAGTTGTTCACTGCACGATTAGTTGACAATAGAAGTAGATGGTAAATTATAGGGCGGGGGGTTATCAGTTACTTTAATTAAAAAAAAACTCTATAATGCATTGTAATGTTCATAAGATACGTATGGCAGTTCTGCCAAACTGTGATACACTACAGAATGTATTGGGAATAGTGCAGTGGCTTTTTATGTAGCAGTAGAAAAGGTGGTGCTGTGCCAGCACAAAACAGAAAAAACAGTGGTTTTATTAGCTGTATAATCAGTCTTAGAAATATTTATTAGCTGCAGCCCTAGTGTAAACACTGTTCAGTTATTTATTCTCATGTTTAAGTTTTGCTTAAATCACTCTGTCTTTTGAGTTCTTAATATTATGATCCTTACTATTAATCAGTGATATAAAAAAAAACCTGAAACAAGCTTGTGGGGAAGCAGTTCATCTTTGTCATCAAATTGAAAGTAGCTGTAACAATAAAATTGACAGCTACACAAAGTGTTCAAGCATATATTTGATTTAGCTGTATAGATCACTTTAATAGTTTCATTGATATACTGATAGGATTTGACATGCTTTATTTGGCAAAAGAATGAGAAATTTGACATAGTATTAGTACAAGGGTCTGTATGATCCTACTCACTCTCTCACTTTATCACACTGTCTTTCGCAGATGCACTATGTACAGGATAAGGTCTTTGTGGGTTTGGAGCATGCTATCCAGGGTTTCTCAGTGAAGGAGCGTGTGGAGGGTCCAGGCTGCTCTTACCTGCAGCACATTCAGGCTGAAACAGGAGCGAAAGTCTTCCTGAGGGGGAGGGGCTCTGGCTGCCTGGAACCTGCCTCTGGGAGAGAGGCCTTTGAACCCATGTACATTTACATCAGGTCAGAACACTGTCTTTAGTCCAGCTATATCTGAACCACTTACAGGATTAGAACTGTTGAGTGTTATGCAGAGGTGAACTGCTCACACTGTTTTGTCTCTTTCAGTCACCCAAAACCAGAGGGACTCGCTGCAGCCAAAACACTCTGTGAAAACCTCCTGCAAACAGTGAATACATGCAGCAATACATGCACACACACAAGCTGTCATATACGAGTGCGGTTATACAGTGCTGCTCTAATTCTGGCTGTTGTGTCCTGTGCTATCAGGTGCATGCAGAGTACACACACTACCTGAGCCAGATGAGTGCTGTGATGCCTACACAAGGTAAGCACATCTTATTCTCTTTACTCCTTCTCCCATTTTTATCTCTTTCGGCGCTGCTTGATGGCACAGGAAAAGAAGGCGGCGATAAAAAAAATATAGGAAAAGGGCTATTGCAAAATTGATGAACAAATTTTTAACATGGCAATGTTTGGGAGCCTAATCACCATTACATACCACCACAGTAAGCAAAAAAATATTATTAAAGTGAAAAGCAATATTATAATATATATTTATCAAGAAATTGTTTGATGTACTTGGAACGTATTCAGTTAGTTCGAAAGATAACGGGCTGGATGCAGTAATACATAGGGGGCTGGGTGCGTTGCTGGAGATGTCACAGTGTGACTGACTGTCGCAGAGGTTCACAGGGATAACTACTGTTGTGGTGCTATTTAGAAAATTAAACAGAAGGGAAGAAGAGTTTCAGGCATGGCCTTTCCATTCATCACTTATTTCACAACTCCATATTATGTCTCTTTTTTTGTATGACAGGATTCATTCAGCCGCCTGCTGTGAACGGGATTCCTCCTCAGACCCCTTATTACCCCTCTACAGGTTTTCAACCCTCATACCCTCCCCCTGTGCCTCCTCCACAACCTGTCCCCACTCCTTACTCGCTGCCACCCCCAACTGTGCCGCCAGGAGCACCAGCTCCAATTCCACCCCCAAGTGCTCAGTACCCCATCGCACCTGCTCCAGCTAACTTACCACCACAGGTAACAGAGCACCTTCCTCTCTTTTAGCTTCTCACTCACAAACACTGACATTTAAACACTTTTATTTGACTGTAACATGGTTCTGCTCCAATAAAGAAATTCAGTAAGGCATGAAAGAGCATGTAGTTAATCTAGATATATCCTCAGTATAATAGTAAACAATCTACAGCAAGTGTGTCAAACTGGGTTCCTTCTAGGCCACAGCACCACAGACTTCCATATGAAACAGCCCTGATTCAACTCATCAGCTAATTAACAAGGACTTCATGAGTTGAATTCATAGTATTAGGCTACGTTCACAGAGCAGGTAAAAGTGGCCCAAATCTGATTTTCTCACCAAATCCAAATTTTGTTAGGCTGTTAATAGTATCTTTTAAATGTGACTTACATTCAACATTAGTCTGAACAGATCACGCACCTAAACTGACCCGCACACACAAAAGAACAATGCTTCATGTGGCACAGTCATCCAGAGGTAAACTATCAAAAAGGAGTCAGTAGTAACAGCTGCTACCGGAGGTTTCAGTTTCATCACAGAAGCTAATAAGAAGTTCTGTTGGCTGACAGCTGGGCTTACCACGCAGAATGTGCACGTTGTTCAGCCAGTGCCACTTCTGTGGTTCTTGACCTTGGTTTCTTAAAACTTTGCTTTTTTATTTACTTTTAAGTTTTCTTTGACACCGCAGGCGTTCTCCTGTGGCCGTGTTCGGTCATTACTTTCTAAAGCTCTTCTAACACAGAGCGGTTTGGATAAGTATCTTCTAATTTTGTTTGCACACAAACATTACCTCAAGTGTTTGAGGTCTCAGCAGCATAAAATTGACGATGCTCAGTTGGACTGATGTAAAAGTCGCTTGAATTCCAGTCTGGCTGTTTGAACTGAGTCACGTTGCGAATTTCAATACAATGTATAAAAAAGTCCCAAATCAGAATTTAAGATGTTAGATTCAATGTGGTTTTTGCTGTTCAGACTGCCACACAGATAACACATCTGTGTCACATATGAAGAAAAAGGTTGGATTTGGGCCACTTTTACCTGCTGTGTGGGGAAAAAAAAGCCTTATAAGAGGGGATATGCTAGTATCTCTACTCTGGCTTGGAAGGTACCCACTTTGACACCCCTGCTCTGCAGCCTAAAACTGTGGCCAGACAGCATCGAAACTTTAACAGATTTATGGATAGAGAATTTTCTCCTACAACAGTAACACTAATTATTATTATTATTATACTTTTCCAGCTTTTTGGCACTTTACTCCTTATGCCCCAAGCTTATATGTTAAACATACAAGCCTATCCCAGCCTTGTGATTATTTCTTAAGCAGCTGTTTTTCTGTTCTGTTCAAGTCAAAAGTATTGCACAATCTGTAACATCAGTCTTATTTACTAGCATAGCAGCTGGAGTATTAGACACGGAAAAGAAAACAGTCCTGTAACTTTTACTAGAACAAATACTGGGTACTTGTGTTTTTTGAATACTTAACCAATGTCTTATGTTTAACACACAGAGATATTTGTCCAAAAACGTTTTTTGTTTTTGAATAATCAGCATTGAGTTTTGCCTTAAGTGATGCCACTTGCTTTTGTCCTCTCCGTCAGACGCTTCCACCTGCAGCTTTCCCACCTGTTGCGCCAGCTCCCCCTAAACCTGCGGCTCCTGCAGCCCCAGCCCCGGCACCTCAGAAACGACGCTTTACTGAAGAAGTGCCTGAGGAAACGGACAGCGGTTTGCTGGGATACCAGGTGAGCTAATGCTCTCTTTTGTTCCTTATTTTTCCCCCTTTTAAACTCTGCAGTTGCTACACTATTAAAATGAACCGATATGATCATATTTTTTACAGACATTCTTTGAGAACGGTTTGTTCTTGTAAGTGATTTGCTTGTTACTTTTTTATTATAATCATCAGTTTCACCTTTAGCTCTTTTAATTGAGTGAAGAAGCAGAAACAGTGATTTCCTTTGTGAATGTGTAAGGCATCACACTCCCAGCCTGTTTTCCCCCCGACAGCAGTGCTACAGAAACGACTCTGAAGATTGAATGTGAAAGGTTGCAAATGTGAAAAAGAGATGTTCCTCTTCATGGGGGTTTTTGGGGCATAAATTTCAGCAGAAGGAACTTATACGCTTGTATAATTGCCTTTGGGGAAGGGGGTGGGTGGTGTTAGTGAGGATGTGTATTAATGGTCTTGTATGTTTTTCTGCTCATAGCATGGACCCATTCATATGACTAATTTAGGTGCAGGCTTCGCTGTGGGCAGCCCCGAGGCTTCAGGACCCCCACCTGCAGGTCCCTGTGGCCCTCCCCGGGAGAGGGACAGGTAGGACACAGTTATACAACTACTTATTACACACCCTTACAGTGTTGTTCTGAGAAAGGTCTGCTAGAGACTGGTTATGGGGGCACTCTAGTGCAGGATTATATTCCTCAGCCTCAATGGTTTTGACAGATTTTATGTTTTTAGCATCGTTTTCATGTTTTTATTCTCTCACCACAGTACTCAGCGTGCATTATGGAAATATTAGTTAGTTCATGTCCTTGGTCATATTATGCATAATCCATTGCGTCATATCATTCAAAAGACAAAAAGATTGTCTCTTCATAATCTTCGACGTTTGGTCACATCACTGTGTTCCAAGGGCAGGGAAACAATTATACTAACCAATAATATCTTGGCATGTTTTCCGTCCTTCTCCCACTCTGACTGATCATCAGGCGAAAATACCTGTCATCATCTCCGTTCCCTGCAACACATACATGCAACTTTATTTGGTTAGCCTGCTACAGACGGCCTCTTCTCTTCGTCACTTGATTACTCTCTTGATTTACTCTCTCACTATCGCTTTGTTTTGGATTGGTTGTGAAAATAATCACGTGTGAGTTACTTCGGGTTGGTTTATGCTTAAGGATAACTTGACTTCTTTTTTCCTTAAGTTTTTTTAAGTCTTTCAACAAATAATAGATCATTTTTCAGGAACTACAGAAAATACACATCAAAATTAGTAGTACTTTATTTTTGACAAAATCTGTTTTTCATTTTTTTATGTTTTTTTTGCAAAACATATTTTATTGACCGTCAGAGCCTGACTGCATGTTTGTTTCAGGATGTTCACTTTTTACGATCCAGTTATATCTTGAATAAAAGATCATGCCACGCCCACAATTATTTTCCACCCAGGTGTCCTGTTTCACTCAGATACACCATGTTAAGAATGAAAATCGTGTTCTGATTTCCGGTTCATGTTGACTTTAGTTTTTTCCTTACCCCAAATGTAGTGGATCAGCCAGAACATGTTGTGTCTCAAATTTGATTCTTTAGCTTTGCGCTGCGGTTATGTGGATAATGTGGCTAACATGTAATAGAAGCTTGTATTTAACCAATTGGACAGAAGTACAGACAAATACAGACTTCAAGATGGCTGCTACTCTATATTTTAGCTATGTTTTCTTCTTTTGCACATTTTTATAGATTTTAATTTGTCATACAGTATCAGAAACCACATAAGCAAGTGTATTTGAGATTACTTGACTGCTCAAATTGGTTTGTGGCAAATGTGTGATAGTTTAGCCTGCAGTTTGCTAATTGGTGGGTATAAACACCCTTTACCTGTTAAACACATTAGCCTTGTGACACCAGGACCAAAGTAAATAAGCGAATAAGCAACATGTCTTGGCTAATGGACTACTTTTGAGGTAAAGGGGAAAAATTGTGCAAATTTCTTTTACACTGATCTGCCATCTTGGGTGGATATATAATTATAAAATAGATTTTTTTACTTTTTCTGTCTCTTTGACCTCCTCAGTAGGCAGCTGATGCCCCCGCCACTGCTGCCGGTGAATGGTGGAGTGAGAACACAGAAGAGTGAGGAGAGGAGAACCCTGCCAGCCTCGCTGGGTAAGACACACATACATGACAGCCTCTCTCTCACCACTCATGGAGCTTTCCACTCTCTTTATTGGATAAGCTCCTTGTGTGCCTCATTCCTCTTAAAGAAGCAATGTCACTGCATTTTGCATGCTGTTTAAAAAACACATCTTTTGATCGTATTTCAAAGGATGTGCTGACAAAGTTCAGTTAGACTAAATTTATCTAATCGAAATATTGTGGAGTCGCTGAGGCCCTGCCTCCTCTTTTTTTCTTTCATTCTCTGATTGGCTGATGGCAAGAGTCAGTCCCTCCCTCTCTGATGACATCATCAGAATGACGGAACATCTGTTTTCTTGTTTAACCACCTTGCTAACAGGACTCTCTCTTCTTTTCTGTGTTTTTTCTGTGTTCTCTCTCTCTCTTTCTCTGTATTTTTTCTCTTTTTTATGACCCTCTGGGGGATGCTGGACATTCGTATTCGGTTTGGTTGGGGGTGTGGCCACTTTCCGTTTTGCTTCCTGATTGGACGGCTTAAACGTTGCCCCCACCGACCGACAAACCAATGACCAATGACGGTCTCCAATCTTCACCACACCCCTCCCTCATGATGTTGGTGGCCACATATGCAATTTGCTGTGTGCCTCTTTCTTATTATGCTTTGAATGTTTTTGCTGTTGTGTTGTTTCTCTTTCTCTCTCTTGTTCTTTTTTTTTTCCGCCCCCCCTTCTTCCACAGAGCCACAGGTGAAGCGTATGAAGACTGGGCTGGTAGCGTACTCTGGCGATTCCTCTGATGAAGAGGACGATCACAGTTCTCAGAAAGCGGGTGGCTCAGGTAACATAGGCCCAGGCTCATCCCCCCCTGGATGGCCTGCTGGAGTGTACCGCTGCCCCACACCACCTCCGCCTCGGCCCAAAACACAGACATCACAACCCATGCCCTTCTGGATGGCGCCATGAGACAAAGGTGCCAGACACACACACACACTCATCCCAACTCCTCATGTGTTTGAAGTGAAGCCACTAGAAGCTGTGTGCTCTCTCTGCTGCTGAGGTACTGTGTTCAACTGCAAGCTCTTTACAGCAGAGTCCAGTTTGTGGCTCTGTAGGATACGCAACGAGCAGTCTTTTATTCATCTTTGACCTTCAGCTGGCCCAAAACAGCTAAGAGAGTGATGCTTTCTTGAAGAGGAAGAGGAGGAACTGATTTAATAGGCTAAAAATTGGTGCGTCTCCCACCGGAAACTGTTCATGGTGATCAAAAGGACATACCTGGTCCTCAGGCTGCACCTACTTCTGTACAGGCAAAACTACAAATGGTATTTTACGTGATGGACTTGACTGCTTGATTCAAACACTCAGTCCTCCCTCTGCTCTCTCAGAATAAATCATTTGTACTTGGTGTATGGTTCATTTTATTGTTTACTCTGGATAAGTTATTTATTGGTTTTCTTTAAATGGTGTCTTTTTTTTATCTGCGGTACCAGATTTATAGTTTAATAACAGTTCATGATTGCCAGTATTTCTGCATACACCAAATAAAAACCGACATTTTACATTACAGACTCTGCTTGGCTAGCTAACTGGTTTGCTCAGGCTAACCGAGCTGCAGGCAAGTATGTTCTGGTTCAAAAATCAACTCTTCTTCTTAGTGTGTCCCCTTCTCTTGTACTGAGTAGTCACTTGTGTAACATGTGTGATGTACTTCCAAAGGGTGAGCATTGAAAAGGGGCCCAGACCTCCTCATGCAGAATGTATACAAATCAGCAACTGTCACATGAAAAAATACTTTAATTTTGCAGCTAGAGGTGGATATCATATCCAGATCAGCACTACATGTGGGCCATAAAGGATAATCAGCTCTCTGATGAGAGATTTTAAAGCAAGAGCTACTTAAGCAGTAGAACAGGAGAGGGAGTGTGTTATCGCGAAATAACATTGAAGGCGAGTGCCGTAGATTATCACAGCCGTGATGTTATAGCGATAACACACGACCTCGAATGTTCTATTGCTTTTATAAAACAGTTAAATAAATAAAGTAAGAAATAAATAAATTGGGTCGTGAACGTGGCATTTAATATGTTTTAATGTTAGCAGTTCCTTCCGCCAAATTATAGTTCCTAAACAAGCAGCTACGTCAGAGTATCGAGCTCCGCTCACTCGCTGCACAGCCAGCAGTTCGTTCTCCAGCTCCACACAGACCAGCTGACAGTTTGGGAGTTTAGTCTGATCTTCAGAGTCTGACCAAATCGGCTGTCGGTCAAATGTGATCTTAAAATATCCATTTTCTGTTTGTGCGCAAAGTAAGAAGTAAAAACGTTCAGATGGTTTGAGCGTCTCCTACAGCTGTCAAAGTCGTTGCTTAGCAACGGCGTCTGAGCGGAGTGATACAGTGTTCGTGAAAAAAACGTGATGTTATGGTGAAATAACGGCACAGTTAGAACGCTTCTCAACCAATCAGCTTGCGTGGCCGGAACTAACTGTTGTATAAAAAGTTACATGACTCGGTGTCACAGAGTTTTCCAAACACCCAGAGTGATTTCTTTGTCTCCAAAGAATGACATTTGATTGAGGTGCTTTAATTAAATGTTTAAACAGCATTTTTTGTCCGAGTAAATCCCACAGTCTTGTCTTAACAGTACAGTCAGAGCAAATTGCGCCTCCAGTCCTGGTCACTTGGTTTCAGCATCATAAATGAAGTCTGTAGGGAGGCTTTGGGTTGGGATGCTGCTGAACTGTTCATCATAAGAGCGCAGCGTCCACAGTTTCTCCAGCTCATACGCTGCTCTAGTCTCCGGCAGCATGAAGTGCACTACCATAGAGCCTGCAAGAGGTGTGGACAATATAAGAGACCAAAGTTCAGTCTGTCTGAGCAATAACTGGGACACCCATGATTGTGATGTTGATGTCATGCTTACCAAAGTCAATGCACATCCAGTCTTCAGCATCTTTACCCTCTATGTGCGCGTGTGGGTCACATTCTTTCTTCATAAACTTGTACTGAGAGAGCAAAAAGACAGATTCTTATTTAGTCAGATGAGTTTGAAATGTTATTCATTTTAGTCAGTGAACTAAAACCATGTAAAAACGTGTCTCTTTACCACTTTGATGGCATAGAGCGCCATGGCCCTCAGGTGTCTGGCTGATGATCCGCTGACTACAATGAAGTACTCTGTATATTTGAGCTCCTCCGGTACTTTAATCACACAAATGTCCTCAGCGTTTTCCTGCCTCAACAGCGACACCATCACGTCCAGGTTAAAAATGATTGACCCTGCCGGACAATAGTAAAGGACAGTTGCTATTAATCCACAATTTTGGATATCAGAAATTCAGTTTGGACTAGAAGGGATACGTTTACTTGACAAATCTAGTTAACTCTCACTCACCGCCCTCCTGCTGCTGCTGCGCTGAGGTGAGAAGTCTGTCCTCTGCTGTAAATTTCTCCATCTGCACCTCCTCCAGTGTTGGTGCTGGTTTGTGAGTGGAGCTCCTTAAAGCCCCTAAGGCCGCAGACTTTACTGTCCGAGTGTGTAAATCCTGTGAATCGCGCTTCAGTCCGGAGTTTCCGGCGCTCCTCCTCTCTGAGGTAAACGGCTCTGACTCTGCACACAGCCCCGCCGCAGAGCTGAGAGAGGACGCGGGGCGAGCGTCGGATCGCGTTCATCTTTTCATCTGTTTCAAAATTATAATACTTTATTTTATAACCCTCTAAACACTAAGATCGGTGTACAGGTAGTGTAACCCATGTGGGTTCTTCTGTAAAAGTCACAGCGGCGCAGAACACAAACACTCCTGTCTGTTTACTGCCCCCCAGCGGCGCGGAGCGGAAGCGCAACGTGAACAAGGACACGGCAACATTTTAGAGGGAGAGCAGGACGAAGCCCACCTGGTGATAAGAAGGTTAGTTTGAGATTAACATCACAGATGAATCACAAATATGAGACACAGATATCTTAGATTTCTACTCATAAAGGTGTCATCAGAACTGGAGGGAGTTTTACAGACATGTGGAGAAAAACTCCAGCAATGAAACCCAAGATCACAGAAACATCGACAGTGCAGAGGTGGGTCATCAAAACTGAGAAGGTGGCTGAGAACATTACTCAGTCTCATACCCAAAGCCCCTCATTCAGGCAAAACCAAATAACTGAAATATTGTATATTGTTATATTTTACAGCTGTTAAAGAGACGCTCTGGCCAAACTGAAAAATATCCATCACTACATCTGTTGCAACATGCCTGCTCTTCTTCTCCATCAGTGCCGCTGTATTATCTAGAGTGAGATTTACTGGTTTAAAGACTAGGAAACAAACCCCTTCTGATGTATTTTGAAGGAGGAAGTAAATTTTAATGTCAATGTCAATCAGCCAGGATTTGTTGGATGAGGTAGAGGATCCCAATGATTGTGTATTTGTATATTGCATGCTGGGTATTGTAGTGTAAGAATACTGATGAACTAAAATTACAGAATATTACATAACACAACAAATAATATATTAACTGCTAGTCTTCGGCTGCAGTGCCCTTTCAATGAAGCACATATCCATAAGAGGAATAAGTGCAGGTCAGGTTTTATAACTCAAGTTAAGAGAAAGAAGTCAGAAAACAATTATCAGTATTCTCAAACCAGCAAGAAATAGTGAAAGGTCCTCACAGAAGAGGTAAAATAACTCCTAATGAGTGTAACGGGCCAAAGTGAGACAAAAGAACATACTTCAGGAAGGGAAGAAAAGAGAAGTGCAGAGGAGGAAAAATCTGAACTGAGTAAGGCTAGATGCACTTCAACCCAGAGACAGAATTTCAATCATTTTCATAATGGCATTCAGATTAATTTATATTTTAAAAAACATAAGCTTCAGCAGCAAGTGTAAACTTTTAGTAGTCTGAAATTAAAACATACAAACATTTATAAACAACTTGTATATTGAGGGGGATTTCACATGCAGTTAATGCTTCAGAGCTCAGCTGCAACACAGTACAGTGGCTTATCATTTACAAATGAAAATAGTCTTTTAACATCTTTATTGTGTTCTCTTGCTTTTCAACATGTTCAACATGGGTGTGAGTGTTGAAGATGGCATTCTTTAACCTGAGTACAAAGGCACACATCCCACACATGGCTTCATTTTGTGCGCATCAGGGCTCCAGTATTTACTTTAAATATTTGTTTTTACCCGGATATGTCAGATCTTTTACTGCAATAAAATATACCTTCTCTCTTTATAACTGAAAGATGTATTGTGACATATACATTTTTTTCATATGTATGAATACATGGCATAAGATTCAATAAAATTAAGCTGAACATTTTCTATACTATTTTGCATCAGAACGTTTGAGGGCACTTTTCAGTATTTTTTTCAGGAAATACTGTTTTTATAAAGCTTCCACCAGACCATGCATCCATCTCATAAAGTGAAGCATCCACACAGAATCAGTCTGTAGCAGTTCCAGAAAGAGGGATGAGTTTTGTTGAGTTTTGTAGAGCAGGTGTATTGGGTCCTGTCGGATTGTGCATCTCTTTGTTGATATTGCTTCAAGCTGATGCAGGTTTAAGGATCTGAGGTTGTTGCATAGATACGAGTGCATGGAAGCTCATGCAAAAAGTTTAAAAAGGTCAGATGTATTTATTGGCCAGATTTTTGACATCATTCTGAGAGAACAGCTCACTGTCCACTGAACCAAGGTGCTCGAACAGCTGCGTCATCTGCTTCCTCTCATCCGAGTCCAGCAGCATCAGAACAACCTGCACACATACACACACAGATGCATGTCAGCTTAATATTATCATTTAATTTAACATAGAAAGTTCTCCTTGAAAAAAACTCAACTCCTATATATGAAATTCTAATAAAAAGAGAAAGCAGTGATTAGTACATTAAAACAATAGAAAAACAATGTCTGATGTTTTTCATTATTAACTTTGTTTTATTGTAAATATGCTCATTCCAAATTTGATGACTGCAACATGTTCCTAAAAAGATTAACTTTATGCTGGAAAAGTCTAAATGGTTCTTTTTCTTCTTTGGCCCAGAAAAAAAATCATGATGTCTATTATTTCCATAAATCTGACAGATTGACTCGTCAGACTTAATACACATTTCCACTGTCCATCAGTGAACTTCAGATGAGTTTAAGTGGCAGCGTTTCTGGACATTGGTGAGATATGCCCTCTGCTACATGCCAGTTTTTAATGAAGTGCTGTCTGAGGGATCAGAGATTTATGATATTATGCGCTGTAGAGGGTGAAATATCTGAAATCCTTGTAACTGCTTGTTGAGGAACATTGTTCTTGAACTGCTGAATAACTGGCAACAGATTTTGGCAAAGTGGTGCGCCTCAACCTCTCCTTTCTAATAATGGACTAGGCCTTTCTTTAAGGCTTCTTTCATGCCCAAGTATGCTTGCATCACCTGTTCAAGATGATTTTTGAACATTTTATAATGTTTCTATGAAATAAATTATGAAATAAATCTTTAATTGACCCTGTCCCATTTTTTGCATTGTGTTCTCGGCATACATTTCAGAATTTGCATGTATTTAAAAAAAAAAAACATTTTCATAAAACATTAAATATATTGTCTTTGTTCTGTTTCTGTATTGTTTAAATACAGGTCAAAGTGTGTTTAAACTAATCTCTGCTTTCTGTTTTTATTTGCATTTAACATACTGTCCCAACATTTTTGGTATTAAGTTTGGTATATTGGATCAATTTAGAAAGACCAGTGATGAACAGCAGCAGCGAGTTTCTTCCTGAATGAACCAAGAATAAACATGTGAAAAGTTGGGTTGTGTAAAGAGAAAACAATTAACACAGTGAACTTATAATTGGTTTTGCAAGACAATGGAGTCATATGAAGAAATGCAACAGTGTACTTGGCATTTAGTTCTGTCATGCTAAAAGCACAGTGAAATGCAGTGTAACTGTGTGGATTGCTTTGACTACTGATGTGAATTTTAACTTAATTTAAAACCCTGCTAATTGTTATTCAGTAAAGAGATTAATAAAAAGTGTTATGAAAGTTTTGCTTTTTAGTTTGCTGTATTTTCACACATCAGTCATAAAAGTCATATAATCTATGCAATATGACGCTCATGGCCATAAAGGGTGGTGTTAGTCACAACATGAAGCAGAGTAAAATCACGGGGTGCACGGTCTTATGTGGCTTATTGCTTTTATAAAACAGCTACAAATTACAATATGACATCATACACCAGTTTTCAATAAATAATTTACTATTAATTAAAATCATAATAATTCTTCTGCCAAGTATTGTAGTTCATTCACAGGAGGCTATGGTTGCCAAATAACAAAAACACAGTTGATGCGTGTGGTCATATGTATGTATATCCAGCATTTCACAACGAGTGGCTCAGCCAATCAGATTCTAGAACCAGAACTATGCACTTTATAACACATGTTTTTGTACTAGATGCTTTGGTAAGAGACAGGAGAGTGTATTCCTTACCGAGAACCTTTCTGTGGTGTGGAGATGGCTGAGGAGCTGGTAAACGAGGTCTGGCTCTGGCGTCAGCAGGTGTGTGTCCAGCGCCTGCATGATAAAGCCGAGAGTGTGTGCATCCAGCTGTGTTTTCAAATACTGGGGAAGACTGTCTGGGGGCACACAGCGAAGGAGCTGAGCTCCAGCTGCTGTGTCGTTATGTGAACGGGCTGCGTTCAGCGCCTGGCCAAACTCATATGCGTTTGAGGGTTGCAGGTTGATGCTCTGACTGGTACTCTTCTGTCCTCCCTCTGGATTGCTCACTGCAGCTTCTCCCTCCTCCTCCTCCTCCTTCTCCACCTACACAAACAGTGGCAAAGGAGATCGGACATGACTAAAACTGACATCCACACATGCTCTAGAGATGTGCCAGCTAAACTGAGTAAAAGATCAGAGGTGGTAGAGCGGCTCCACAAAAGCTAAAGTCAGATCGGAGAAATCTGGATTCAGAGAAGATGTAAATAAATAATAAATAAATAATATTTCTAACACATTAGACACTTGAGCTACATCGATTAGTTGCTGTCAATGTTGATTATGGAAAAAAGTCAAAGTGTTGACATGTTATTTACTTAAAAACAGCCCTCTTCACAGATGCTAAAGGATGTTCCCAAGTGGGTCTACAATGAATGGGCTTCACATGGCTATTTTGTGCCAAGTTCCTAAAAAGTAATAATTTTATAAAGAAAAATGCACCAATTCTCAATACAGAATATTACAAAAATATTTCAACACTGTTGTTGAACTGTTTGAACTCCAGTTATAGGACTTTCTAGTTTATATGTTGGTGTTGAAAAACCGTTGTTCTGCACTTTGTCATTCTGCATTTTTCAGCCATAATATGCAGTACAGATCTGATGGTGGCATGAAGTCATGTAAATGTTGTAATGTTCATAAGCATTACTGGTGTTTCTGCCCGTGTACAGGCGGAGCTGATAGCCACTACTGTGTCCTAAGTGTTCTGAACACACGCTAGTTTCTAAGGGTGTGTTTCTGTTCAGGAGATGGTGTACATGGGTACACCTGGACTTCAGCTATGACCATTCAGCGCTCGTGTTTCAGAAAAACTCAACATCTGGTTTATTCCACCATCACAGTCAACAACAGAAGATGGGGAAATTGTTCCCTCATGAATGACTAGAAACAGTTTTAATTATTTTTTTAGCCATTTAGCTCCACTCATTCCCACTCATTCAGGACTCGCTCGCTGGTGCCCTCTAGCGTTCTGCAGTCATTTTTTGGGATAATGAGATAAAAAAGGAAATGGTCATGTTCCACTAAAGCTGACTCTGGTTGCACCATAAAAAAAAAGTGGAGCTTTGACTGTTGGAGGCACTGTGAGAGGGGGGATGTGAGAGGAATCTACAGTAGCATAATGTTTCAATTAGTCGATTTATCAAACAATAGTATAACAAATCAATCGATTATTTAAATAATTGTTAGTTGTGTAGATGAGAACTGCAAAAAATGAGTTCTTTCTTCAGTGTGAGTCTGTGCATGATCTGTCTGCAGTGTGAGTGCTGTTAACCCACCTCAGTGATGGTGATGTTCCTGCGTGGCTGGCTGGAAGACTCTGTAGCTTGTTGCTGTTTCAGCAAAGCCGTCACCTCTGCCAGCTCCCGCTCAGCCTCCTGCACACTCGCGTCTAAACGCAGCACCTCCTGCAAATCTGAACTACATGCCACATAATCCTACACACACACACACACACACACACACACACACATACCATAATAATGATTCATACAGAATAAATCAAGCTCATACACATCTTATACATTGTCTACACACACCTTTGGAATGTCTCGATTACGACTGGAAAGGCTAAATGCTAAAAGGCTGTTCCCTTTCAAGGGACTGTTCTAATACTTTATCAGCTCAAGCAAAGTTTGTTAGATGAACCTGCAGAGAGGCACAGGGTTGAGTGAATAACTCTGGCAGCAAAACTTGCTCAGAAATTATTGTGATCTGACACAGTTCCCTTTTCAAACCCCCCGACAAGTGGTTTATATGCCGTAGCAGTAAAATGCTTTAAAATGCTTAATATTTCAAAACCGTAACCTTTGATTTGGTGAGTTTTACTCCATCTGTTACACATGACTGGTGATGCAACTTTGTTGCTTTACTCTGCTAGCTTGCTAGTCAGGCAACACTACTAACAAGAATGAAAAGAAAGGTGACACACCATGGCTCTAAACCAAAACTTATAGCCAGACAAAGCAGTTATTCGCATACTTTATGTACGTTACATTTAATCTTGTCAAAAAATTTGCATTACAAAATTTGCATAGCCAGCTCACTGGGGTTAATTTAGCCGAGGGTGAGTGTGTTTCCAATGAAAAATACGCCCTTCGCCATGCTCGTCTCCTCTAGTGCTGCAAGTGGCCACTTGTATAAGATGGGTGTGAGTTGGTGAAGGTGTGTTAAAAAAGCATTAACATGGAGCCTAAGTCTCAGACAAAGAGGGTATTCCATGAAAGCTCTACATTCTTAAAGTTAAATTCACTGCACCAAAGATCCCCCTTTATAGTTAAGAGACACCACAAAGACTCATAAATAGTTAGATTCATTTTTGCACGCTCACATTTCTCTGAATTGTGTTAATCATTTATACGTTCATACAGCTAAGACTGCTTTTTGTACAAAAGTATTAGAAAATCTGACATTTTCTCACATGTTTGACTGAGACTCAGTGTTTTCTCGTTCAGCTGAGCTAAAGTGTAACATAACCTTGGAAAAGTTTAGTTATGGAGAGCAAGTCGCTGTAGTGATTGAGCAGCAGGTTATTGAACCAAAATCATGATTATTTTAAGCTTAAGTTAAACACAAAGTTAGTGTATCCTCAGCATCCTACTTTGTGGCAAAACACTGAGGCCTGGGGCTGTATTCACAAAGCTTCTCAGAGTCTGAGTGATCATCTGGAACTGTTCCTGGAAGTAAAGTCGGTGTACAAAAGAGAGGAATCTGATCCTATATCAACATTTCTACTGTATCTTAAGTAAAGGGAGGGAAGGAGCCACTGAATCTGCTGGACGGAGGTGAACTTAAAGTAAGCAATGGTAACGTTCTCTTACCTTCAAGCCCTTATAAGCCAATGCGCGTCTGTAGAAGGCCTTCTTATTGGAGGGCTCAAGCTTTAGGGCGGAGTCACAATCTTGCTTGGCTTCAGCAAAGCGTTCCAGTTTAATTAAGCAGAGAGCTCTGAGACAGGAAAAGAAGAGTTATAGCACAGTCCTTCCAGCAAAGCTCCATTTTGCATCATCTTGTTAAAACATAGCTGGGCTCTGCTAAAAAATGTTTACAGGGTTAAAGATACACTTATTTTCAGTAGAATTTTATATTTTCGATTCGATAATCATTTTATGTCTTAAAAAATTTCTCAATTCCACAAATCTGTAATTATATTCAAAGCTGTAATTATAAATGTATACAACAGAAAAGACTTCAAAGTAGCATGTCAGAGTACAAAACTGATTTTATAAAACCGAGCTGAACTGACAATCATTGACAAATGAGAGACTCTTGGAAGAGACAAAGGGGCATATCAGTGACACAGTTTTAAATTTCAATACAATGTTCCAAATGTACATGTATTTTGTGAACATAAGAAGTCAATATAAACAGCACTTTCTAAATGGAATTCCACATTAAGGCACACAGAGTTGGTTGCACCATACCTGTTAGTGTAGATTGCACATTCATCTGATTTGAGTTTAAGGCATTCACTGTATTTTTCAACTGCCTCGTGGTACTGGCCTTTCTTCACTAACTCGTTTCCTTCTGTCTTCAGGGAAGTGAAACGTGCCTCTGTTCTCCTGGCTAAAACACACCACACTCACAGTTAGGAATTTAAGTAGTTCTACAGCAGATAATCATCTGCCTCTTTGTAGTCACAGTACAGAAGAAAAAAAAAAATCACCTGATGTAAGCCTTTTCCTGTCTGCCAGGCGTCTGCAAAAAATGCTCTTTCCTTTTTATAAAGGGCCTATATAATGAAAAACTTTATTTTGGAATAAAATAGTTCTTATATACTATGTTAAAGTTTGTAATAGCTAAAACATTATTATGTATATTGTTTCATAATTAAGTTTCACAATGTACTGAATCCCCAGTCCATACAGTTCATAAATAGAAATTAAGCTGTCTGTTTGGAAATAATCGTTTTTGCCATGTCAAGAAAACCAATGCATTAAGAGATGTCTGCTATTCAGTCTACAGCAGCTTAGCCCCTCCCATTTACACTGAGGTTAAGCGTGTTCCAAGGTCGACTGGTTTTTGACTGAGGCACAATAGAGAGCAATCAGCAAGAACAGACTTAATTTACCTATAGTAGTCTTAATCTAAGACAAAAAAACAAAATAGCCTGTTTAATTCTAATGGATAAAGAGAGATATAAACGCACATGAACATAAAAAAATACAAGAACTGTTCTAGTGAACATCTCTGAAAGGATTTTGATCTTGCCTGAGGTGCCCCTTTACACGGGTGAGTGCTACTATGGGTGTGTAGTAGCTGTGTCCAATTAGGTGAGGTCCTACACATTGTTTCTTTAAGACATTATGACTTCCGTAAGCATGTGTAGACTAGTTATGTGTGTGCCAGTACTAGACCCACATTAACCCTCAACAGTCTAAAGGGGCAGCTCAAACAGGGTAATTAAGTGTTGGCTTATGGGCTAGGGTTTTTAATAATAGAATTTATTTTGGGTTAGGATTTTTATGGCTTTGGGTGCATTTATTGTGGGTAAAATAAGTCAATCTGTGTTGATGGAATTGAACTTTATTGTTACTTGTTGAACTTGAATTCAGCTGAACATCCTGCTTACTTTCTTCCTCATTCAACCCCTACCCAGTCATAGCAACCTGATTTTGATATATCAGCAGCATCTCTCACATCTGAAAACCATGTATGCGTGTGTGTTTGATGTGTGTGATGTGTCTAGGTATCTGTGATGTGTCTTGTTTCTGTGTGTGTGTCTCTGTTTGATGTGTATGGTGTGTGTTAGAGCTTGAAATATTTGTCCAAACCCAACGAAACAGAACTGCTCATGTCAGATTCAGATGTTTTTTTCCCCAAATATGTGTCTTGTTCAGTTTGGTGTTTCAATTTTATGTTTGGGTTTTTATCCCTCAGAATTAAATGAGCTGTTTTTGTTACTCTGCCTTTCAGATTAATGCGTGTAAATGTGTGCAGCCAAAAGGATGTTTAATTTATTTGGTCAAAAAATGTTATACATGATATGTTGAATATATTACATCTAACATGTTCTATGTGCAGAAACAGAGTAGAGAGATACAGAGACCCTGCTGTATCAGCTCTGCATAGCGTGACTACAGTGCAGTATGAAAAGTTTAGTCAGACTAAAAATGTTTCGGATGTTATTTGAAATCATTGCTTGATGAATAAATTTGTTAAAGCACATTTAAGCTAAATTTTGGATAGCTAATTATTTCATTACATATTTTATTATATTGTTATATTATATGTATTATATATATGTTATTGTACACAACATCATTAGAAATATGAGGCTTTATTGTACACTTTGGTTAATGATGGGCCAGTTCTGGTCAGTTTTGGAAAGAAATTTGGACTAAAAATTTGGACAGAAATTTAATGTGATTAAAAAATGTATGTATATGTTTAATGTATATAATGCCTGTGATGCAAGTTTGTGTGGTATGTGTGTTTGTGTGTGTGTACTGACCGGCTTCTTTTGTGTCTTTCTCGGTGTGTGAATGAGTAGAGGGTGGGGGTTCTGTACAGTGTTGTCGGGCCGACAGCGGAACCACTGGAATCTCCGGTAACTTCTGCCTCCAATCAGGACCATCCTGCTCCATCAGCAACCGCGTGATCCTTCATGTAATACACACAGAAGCACACACACACACACACACACTGTATCATCCTGTTATGTGACCATCAACATGTGCTGAATTAGTCTGCAGAGGAAAGAGAAATCCAGCCCTCACTAATCTCACTCTTTCTCTGCCTCTGTGTCAGTTTAGTTCAAAGGCCTTCACTGACATGACCATACAAGTAAGTGACCACACCAAATGTATTGGGACATTATCATGCATTGCAAGCAAAACTAATTTTCTACACAACATATAAATTACTTTTGCTTATTAAAAGACTGGTGTGCTAATTGAGGAGTATGCCACAGTCATGACCAGGTCTGCAATTAAATTCATGTGACCGTATATTAACAAATTCATTATATCATGTGAGATTTATTGATTCCTGATCAGTTAGTGAAAGTGCAAAATGGGAAGGGGGCCAATCTAGAAAAAAATCTGGTAAGAAGTAATTTCCTAATAATAGTGATCCTTTTGGGACTGCAGATGACCCTTAGCTTTAAAAAACTGCCAGACAATATGAAGGCAATAGAAGCTGATCCTGAATGCAATGCACTGCTGGTTGAGAAGCACATACATTGACATATATTGCATATCACACACTATATAAGGCCATGTAATGTCAGGCCAGGTCAGGTCAGACCCTTCCTTTCAGTGGTGTTTCCTGTAGTGTTGTGGTCAGCAGCTCTGAATGCTGTGTGCAGGTTGTGGTGTGTGAATGTGTGTGCTGGGGAGGTGCTGCTGAAAGGAGCTGATACCTGTTGACACTGTCGTGGGCGGCGAGGATGCTGCTGTCAATCTGCAGTGCGGTTTTATAGTCCACATAGGCTTTGCGGTAACGCTCCAGAGACTCGTACGCCATTGCCCTGCGCAGCAGCGGCTTCAGAGAAAACGGCTGCAGCTCCAGTGCTCTGATATCAACAGCAACCACATCACAGAATTACACTATAATCCAACAGTGCATATGAGTGTGTGTATGTCCCCTCTGTGGGGCTTTTGAGAGAATGAATAATTAGTAAATTTAGCTACTTTAAGGTGCACCAATTGCTGACACAGAGTTCACATCTCCATAGAAAAGCACAGCAATCTTCACAGCTATGTTATACTAGTTGTCACCAACATCTAGTATAAAGCCTTTCCAGAGGGGTACAGGCTGTTAGTACAGGAAGAGTAAGCTTCTTTTACAGTAATGCTGCCTCCCATAGGAAAGAAACATAAAATAAGAGATTTCCGTCACATCTCTGTACTCTCTTCTGTATAAGAATGGTAATAACACTCATGTTTATCAGCAAATTAAACAGAAATAATAAATAAAATCATAATTTTTATCTGGGCCAGAAGTATCTCATATCTCCTTTTTGTTCTAATGCCATTTCTCTTAAGGAATTTTAGTAGAAACATCTGTGACATGCTTGATACATAAATAAAACATAGTGAGCCAACAGAGATCAACATTTGAGTAATAAAATGTTCCTTTGGGATTCAATTTGGAATAAATCAATGTTGAACGAGCAGTTATGTACAACCTTTTGAACAAATTCACATTGTACATTAACTAGCTCCAGTGCAAAAGTAAAGAAGCAAATTTCGGTTACAAACATATCTTGGCTAATCAACTGCATTTGGGTAATGGGGAAATTGTGCAAATCTTTTGTTTTTGTTGGCTGAACCATCACTTTTGAGAATTATTCATGTATAGTGGGGGTTAGGACAGGGTTAGGTTAGTTCAGCTAACCTAGTTGGGGCTGAGGTTTAGGTGTTGGGGCTGAGGGTTAGGTGTTGGGGCTGAGGGTTAGGTGTTAGGCCTTGGGGTGGGTTATTAGGTGCTAGGGATTAGTGTTTATAAAGTGAGGTTAAGGTTTTAGGGGTTAGTGTTTAGGGGTTGGGTTAAGGGGCTAGATTTTATGGGTTAGTGTTCAGGGGTGTGATTATTAGGTTTTAGGGGTTACTATTTAGGGGTGGGAAAAGGGATTAAGTTTTAATGGTTAGCATTTAGGGGTGGGGTTAAAGGGTTACATTTTAGGGTTTGGTTTTTAGGGGTAGGGTTATTAAGTCTTAGGGTTAGTAGTTAGGGGTGGGGTTAAGGGATTAAGTGTTAGGGGTTATATTTAGGGGTGGGGTTAAGGGGTTAAGTTTTAGGGCTGGGGTTATTAGGTCTTAAGGGTTAGTATTTAGGGTGAAGTTTTAGGGGTTAGGGTTGTTAGATTGGTTTAGAGTGGCTGAGTGCTCACCTGGTGCAATCGGTTATACAGTCAGAGCTGTTACCATCTTTCAGGTAGCAGGCTGCTCTGTTTGAGTACAGTATAGATAGGTCCTCTGGACTGTCAATGCCTAAAGAGAAAAAAAGCAAGGATTTAAAGTCTACACATGCTGCGTGCACTGTGTTGTTACAGCAGCTAATGTGGACATGCCTGCTTGTCATCTTTTATGTCTCTAGAGCAGTAGGTCTTCAACTCTGGACCTTGAATCCTGTTTCTGGTCAACTGGGTTCAAGACCTCTGTTCTAGAGTGATGTCTCCTATGACCAATCAGTATAAAAGCTGAATGCTGGTTTCTGCTCAGCTCTTGACAATGTGGTAAAACCAGTTCATCCACATTACAGTCAACAAACTGCTCTGCCTCTCCCACTTTAATCTCACAGCTGTTCCACTACAGTCCCAACAAGAAAGAGGCCGCTGCTTTAGCACTTACAACCCCATTTCCAAAAAAGTTGGGATGCTGTGCAAAATGTAAATAAAAACAGAATGCAATGATGTGCAAATCATGTAAACCCTACATTTAATTGAAAAGAGTACAAAGACAACATTTCAAATGTTGAAACTGAGAAATCTTACTTCTTTTTTTAAAAAAATATATGCCTATTTTGAATTTGATGCCAGCAACATGTTCCAAAGAAGTTGTGACGGGGCGTATTTACCACTGTGCTGCATCACCTCTTCTTTTAACGACACTCTGTCAGCATATGGGAATTGAGGAGAGTTACTGAAGTGTAAAAACTGAAATATTTTCCCATTCTTGCTTGATATAGGATTTCAGCTGCTCAACAGTTCAGGGTCTGCTTTGTCATATTTTATGTTACATAATGCTCCAAATGCTTTCAGTGGGTGACAGGTCTGGACTGCAGATGGGCCAGTTTAGCACCTGGACTCTTTTACTACTGAGCCATGCTGTGGTAATACATGCAGAATGTGGTTTGGCACTTTCTTGCTGAAATAAGCAAGACCTTCCTTGAAAAAGATGTCTTCTGGATGGCAGCAGACGTTGGCTTTCGAACTATGCGCTGATAACAAGCTGTTTAACTTGCATTTGTGGATGCAGCGCCGAACTGTGTTCACAGACAGTTGCTGGCATGCAGTGATTTCCACTACAGAATCTTTGCGATTCTTTTCTTTTTGCTAATTTATTACCTCGAGAAATGTTATTCTTAAATTGTTGCTCTATTTGCCAGTGAAGTCTTTCACAGAGTGGTCAACCCCTCATCCTTACTTCTGAAAGACTCAGCCTCTCTGGCATGCTCTTTTTATACCCAATCATGTTACTGAACTGTTGTCAGTTGACCTAATTAGCTGAGATGTTCCACCAGATGTTTTTTTAGCATAACACAACTTTACCTTACGTCTTTTGTTGCCCCCGTCGCAACTTTTTTTAAATGTGTTGCTGGCATCAATTTCAAATGGGCATATATTTTTCATAAAACAATCCTATTTCTCAGTTTCAACATTTTATATGTTGACTTTGTGCTATTTTTTTAATTAAATATAGGGTTTAAATGATTTGCACATCATTGCAATCTGTTTTTATTTATATTTTGCCTAGCATCCCAACTTTTTTGGAAACGGGTTGTAGTACATAGACCAAATATTACTCCAGCAGAACAACATGAATCCACTCAGAGAGAGAGAGAGAAGCACAGAGAGAAAAAGAGGAAAAAGGCAGTCAATGAGCAAGAGATTTCTAGCTGTGTTTTCAATGAGGCACTGTGAGAAAACCAGATCTGATTTCATACAGAGTGGGCACACGTCACATGACACAGAGCGCCGCTTCGCCAAGCAGCTTTCAGCCACCACACTCTCCGAGTCAGATTAGACACCACACACACACACACACACACACCCGTATCAGATTAGAGATGAAAGACGCTCACACACAAGCTCAGTCAGAGTCAGATTAAAGACGAACTACACACACACACACCAGCTCAGTACTAGGAATAGAGAAAAATTGGCATAGGCTGCAACTTTGTTCTTAACCTCCTTCTGCAGGCCCTACTGTGGCCATTCCACAGGCAAAATGGAAATGAACCTGGGATTTGATTAAAATAAATCAAATAAAATATTTTCCCTGGTAATTCTGTTATCACTGTTTGTTCTCTCTGTGTCAAATTTGACTCTCTGTTGAGCTGCTAGTGAGCAATGAGCGGTGAATAGAAAGGGGAGGGGTGAGAGCCCAAATCACATCTCTCCACAGTTCCGAGATAAAACACACAGCACCACTTTTTTTAATCAAAAATGTGTACAACCGCCACAATAAAAAACACCATAAAAGCACGTTTATAACTGGTGACCTTGCTCACCCACAAAGACAAAAAAATAGTTCTGGTTTTGTATATCATACACATTTCCATTGAAATATAGTCTATCAACGTTACTGAACAAAATAAATGCTTGGTTCAACTGAGAGATCTCCAAAAAAGGCAGAAATGACATTTTATGGCTGCTGTGAAACTCGTTTCATTGTATTATTAACACAAAGCGGTCCTGTAAAAGCACTGAATGAATGACTAAATGAATGAATGAATGAATGAATATTATTCACTCATTAAGTGCAGAATATGTGCTCTGTAAATGTTTAAAACATTGGCACACAAGTGTAGAGAAGTTGGAGGCTCTAAGGCGAGTAAAAGCAGATCCAAGGGTGGATCCAGACACGAGTGTGTGTGTGTACCTGCTTCCGTGAACCCTGTAATAGCATGCGTGTACTTCTCCAGAGCGTCTCCAAACTGTCCATTCTTGAAGAGCTGGTTTCCCTCGTTCTTTAGTTGGGCCAGTGGTGGAGGCAGTGCTCCAGCCACAGAGGGTGGCTCTGTCCTCTTCCCCACTGGACTGTCAGGCCTGCCGCTGCCCGGCTGAGTTGTGCTGTTGCTGCTGCTGCCATTAGCCAGGCTCTTCCTGCTCTCTGCAGCTGCCGACCCTCCCTCTGCCTTCACCTTGTATTTGTCAGCGGTTCCTCCCCGTGCCCCCCTACCCTGAGGCTTCTTCTGCGCATTACCCATTCCTCCTCTCGCTGCAGCCTGCCTATCCTCTCCCGCACTCTGACCACCGTCTGAGAGAGCGAGCGAGCGAGCGAGCGAGCGAGAGAGAGAGAGAGAGAGAGAGAAAGAAAGAAGAGAGAGAGAGAGAGAGAGAGAGAGAGAGAGAGTGTATGTGAGAGAAGTGCATAGAGGGGGAGGGGGCGTGTCTGCAGCAATTACATCACAGTAGGAAAGGGGCGGGGACACTGAAGCTTTTTGCAGAGAGTTCCAGGAAAGCTTTCAGTCAGGGAAGATCACATGGTGCAGCTTAAACCTTGAAGACTTTCACCTATAGGTGCAGATTCCTACTGCACTTCTCTCAAATACTCTTTTGAGTTTTCTAAACAGTTTTTTTGTAAAGTAAAGCCTTACTAGATTTTCAAGGGCAATCTGGCTTTAAACTAGCCTTTATTATGTTATTCATTGTGTTCTGTAATATTCTCTAGTGCAGCATTGCATCCTTTGGTTTGACAGAATTCACAATTTTGTAAACTTTTCGTGATTTCATCCAGTGTTCTCTCATACATTATCCAGCATGCATTGCACAAATATGTCACAGAACTACTGGGAATCCCCCCACACCAATAAAGAAATCCTGACTGCTAGCTTAACCACTGATGTAGAGGATAATACATACAATGTGATAATTGGCTTCCAAGCAGTAACGTGACATATCTGGCTTTAGCATTTGCCATCTAGCAGGAAAAACTTCCAAACACACTCTCAAGTATCTGCCCCAGTGCCCTAAGAGGAAAATTTCTTGAAGTTCCTCTTACCTTTAAGATACATCATCAGAAGGGGGCTTTCCTAGTATTTGAACTAGACTACAGTGGCAACACTGATATTGTTAATTTTGGTCAGAGTTAAGTATCTTTATTGTCACTATACCTGCACAGTATAACAAAAGTCTTTTCTTCACATATCCCAACTTAGACAGCTGGTGGCAGAGCACAGAGTTAGTCATGATACTTGCCCCTACAGCAGAGACGGTTAAGTGCCTCGCTCAAAGGCCCAACAGTGGCAACTAAGCGGGCCCAGGTATTGAACCCACAACCCTAGGATCAACCACCCAGTGGACATGCTGCATGTAAAAACAAAACCTATAGATGCAAACTGTTAGCTAAGGTTTATGTTGATGAGGCAGTGCATGATCAAGCTCAGTTCGATTAAGGCCAAATCCACACAAGAATCTTCCCAAGAACCTTCATGGGTAAGTAGAGGAAAGGCCTAACTGGAGTTGATGTGAATCTTGTGCATCCTGCGCTAACATAACTTGTCCTGCAGACATCTTCATCTTATTTATTTTATTATTTTATTAAAAAAATTTCCCTTGATTTAAATATATCCCCCTTCCACCAGTCCAAACTATTTGGAACTGCTTATAAACAAGTATAGAAATCCAGCTCAAGTCCGCTTGGCCTGTATTAGAAGAAATGTGCTGCTGATTATCAGTGTCACTCACCAGCTGATGTTTTTTTGTCATCTTCATCACTGATTTTGTCATCATCCTCTTCTACTTCCTGAATGAGAAGCTTTTTGCCCTTGCTTGGTTTGTCCTGCATGTCTGCATTTATTTTCTTACTGATTTCCTCCAGCAGTCTCTGTAAAACACACAGATTCAAACATACTTTGTAAACACACAAATACACAATAAATGTCTGTTTTTGCTGGTTTGGTAATGTAGAATTTCTGTCATGTGTGTCACTGAAAGCATCACATTCATATTTCCCCTCATAAACAAACAATAGCCTATGATCTACACAGTAATGTGAGAGGAGTCGCACCTGAGCGATCATGTTGTGCGGCTCAGAGCGAAGCACAGCACTGAGGTCATCACTGGCCACCTGCAGGTTCCCCAGCTGTTTGTTCACAGTGGCACGACGCAGCAGAGCTTCAGAACAAAGCAGTTAACATACTGTTACATCATGTCTTCTTCCAGAGATTTACAGTTTAACCCAATTTTCTTCTCAATTTTGTCACTGCTGAGCCCACATAGTAGTTGGGTCTCCCCTTTCACACAATGCTATCTGGGGCGGTGAGGGCTAGCATGTGCTTCCTCCAAAACACATGAAGGCCGCCGCATCTTTTCTAACCGCCATTAAAGCAACATCATTGAACAATTTAACACACTTGGAGCAGAACACTGCCAATTTTGTTATGCAGCTAACAGATGCCTGCATTAACTAGCATCATACACAGTGATTGGGGGAGGCACTGAACCTCAAGACTAGTAGAAGAGCTGTGTGTATGTAAACATAATAAAACTGAACTACCTACTGCCAGAGCTCTGAACTATGTTGCTTATGGAGAAAGGAAATCCTTCACAGCATATACATAACAGCTTCTGTTTCTTGACCCCTGACCCTACTCTTGGCTCTTAAATCACACTGACACCTTTAGTATTGTGTGGCTCCAGCTGCAGCACTCGCTCACAGTCGCTCAGGGCGTCATGCCAGCGATGCAGTTTGATCTCTGCCTGGGCCCGGTTATTAAGGGCTGCAGCCGTCACCATGATGCATAGACTCCTGCGGACACACCACACCCGCAGCACTCCAGTTAATACCGAATCAACTACTCTACAGAAGAAATACAGTGAAAACACAGTGAACACAGTGGAAAATAGAGGAGAAAGCCTTGATAGACCTACGACTAAAGATCACCTGCTATAGTAGGCCACAGCCTCCTCATAATCACAGGCTCTGAAAGCCTCATTGCCTTTGTCTTTTTCACGGTTTGCCAGAACAACTTTCTCCTGCTCTGTAAGAACTGAAGTATGGACAAAACATGACATAGGCACACATGATCTGAAAAATACAAATTTAAAATAGCAAACATGTAGAATGACATCATTAGCTGTAAAGTGAACACATATTGTAGAGATCATAACGCCTTTTCCGTCCAGACTGTGACGTATTTGTGAGTGAAACATGGTATCAGGGAGGGTCTAGTGAAACATGATATAATTGGTAAAAGGGCCTATATCACACATTTTTGTATTCTTGTTTTTAATTTTTTCCCCTTTTGTTTCACCATAAATGTTCATTTTCTTTGTCAATTTTCAAAACAGGCTGTTTTTTGCAGCTTAGTTTCCTAAGCTGGACTGGACTGTATAGACTGAGGAGTGAACGGTACATTTTAAAACTTTAACAGTGTTTACATATATTACGTCAAAGTCCTTTATTTCAAAATAGTGAGGGAAATTTGTTTTTCATGAAATAGTCCCTTTAATATTATTTTTCTCCTTATGCTGGTGCATGATGATGTAATCAAAACTCAGAAGAGGTGGGCAAACATCATTACATTTTGATAGAAGATCACAGGGAAACGGTGATTTAGGTTGGCTGTAAGTCTTAGCAAAAAACATACAAAGCATTTAACAAAATAAAAACTGACCTGTTGTGTCTACATCCCTTTTGATTTTTGGAAGGAAGTCATCGATAATGGCAGGAGAGTCTTTATTTGCCATACCTCCATCAATTTTAGCACATTCCTTCTCAACATCAAACCTGCCAAATATACATACAGTAAAAAATAAAAAGCCCCTAACCTTGTCACTTCAGATGCATACAGATCTTTATGTCACAGTCAATTTCAGACTCACTCGTCCCAGTCTTGGTAGGCTCGGGGTAGATGAGACGTTTTCAAACTATTTTTGACCCCATCCTGGGCTGCTTTCTGTAGAAAAGTGTGATATGTTAATTAACAGAGATGGTGACATATACTGAAAAGCAAATAAATGTATGCTTTTCAATATCAAGTTTTTTTTTTTTACCTGAAGTGAGCAGCTGGACCCTCGCACAGGTGGGATGTTTTCATCATTGCTGCATATGGACCGTTGCTTCAGCTCCAGTTCATTTACTTTGATCTCTCTCTCCCATTTCTATGCAAAGAACAGTTCCATGACATTTGTATTGTTTTATAAACACAGTAAAACGAGCCTGAGCCCTCTGACTCAACCTAAGCCTACTGTGCCTTTTGAATCTTTCCCTAACCTTCATAATCATAGCAAGCTATTACTAATGAAGAACATTTTAGCTTCTGCACTAATAGACAGTGCTAAACTTTACTGTAAAACTTAACCAGGTTAAGAGATTTCGATTTTACAGGTGTCAGAGAGCTCTTTTCATACCTTTAGATCATTAGTGATCTGGCTCCACTCATCTTTTGAGAAATTGGCAGCTGTAGCAGGAGAATTCTCTTTCCTTAGGGCACGACTCCTGGGATCCAGCTTTTCTATACACTTCTCACAGAAATCAGTGAGGTGAGGGTAAAAGCCCTCTTTACCTGACCTGAGAATAAAGCAATAAGACCTTAATGCACAGGAAGCAGTTTCATGAAAGATAAGAGAGTACAGGTGGGCAAAATGGCAAAATATAACATTGTGATACTTAGAAGAAATAATTTACGATATACAATTTGTCTCGATATTTAATTTTTTCAGACATCTGATCAGTTGGAACAGAGAAAAAAAGAACCAGCAGTGCCACATTTTAAAACATACTGTCAAAAAAATGTGC
This sequence comes from Colossoma macropomum, assembly GCF_904425465.1. NCBI lineage: Eukaryota > Metazoa > Chordata > Actinopteri > Characiformes > Serrasalmidae > Colossoma > Colossoma macropomum. Next base: position 27,072,181 of record NW_023494785.1, read on the forward strand.
ATGCAATGATTTTTATTCCATACTTTGCATATAGTGTTGCACCAAATCCAGTTAAACAGGACTAATTTTACTCTCTTCATAACAAAACAAGTATTGACGGTATCCACAATATATTCAGAAAAGCATATTGTATTGTAACATAATTTATCACGATAATCATATATATTGTCATATTTCCCAACCCTATAAGAGAGTACCTGAGGACTCTTAGGATCTCCTCCAAATACTTTATGTCTGAACATTTTTCGATGTAGCTGTAGTCCAGGTGCTCCGCAGGGACTGAGTGTGTGCTGGCGCTCATGGCAGCAAGACAGAGGAGAGCTGCAGGCAGTTGTGGGGGTCAGAACAGTTCTGCCCACTCAAGCTCTAATGATCTGTAATTATTAAGCACACAGAAAACCCAACTCACATGAAAACTATACTAGTAATTATTACACACAGAGAACAGCTCTTCACCAACAGCATTATCAAAAACTCTAAGGCAGAGTCTCAAATGGCTTCCTACTCTGCATGTAGTGCACTAACGCTACATAGGTCATGAAATAACGGATTTAACACCCAAACAGTGCATTATATGTCGAATAGAAAGTCATTTATATTCCACCATAAACTGTACGACTACACAGCTAACAGCACTGTTTGGGTGAAGAACCCACAGTTTTATTACCTTTGCAGCGCATTATATAGGGAGCAGTTAGCCATCTGAGAGTCAGCCTAGCAGTCTGGCTAACAGTCTGCCCTAGCGAAAACTCACCCAGCTGTTTCACTGAAACATATACGGATATCCACGACAATTAAACTTACCGGACTTGCACCAAAACCTGCTAAAATAAAAAGTGCGCTAAAATATGTGCTGTAATCAGACAAGCGCTTGTGGATGTGTCTCAGAAATCTGTGAGGGAGCTAGCTAGATAAGCTAAGCTAAACCTCCGGGACGCGGCGTGTTTCCCTAGCAACAGGTGGGCGGAGTCACACGCTCAGACAGGTTTAGAGTGAACTGCTCATTTAGATTTATTTAGAATTAATGTGGGTTTTAACAAAAACACAGGTTTAGTTGTACCTAAATGTAATATGATTACAATAAAATTCTTAATTATTATTGATAATAATAATAATGATAATAATAATAATAATAATAATAATAATAATAATAATAATAATAATTAATATAGTGATCATATCATCATCAAACCTGAAACAAACAATATTTCATTCACTTGGCTCCAGTCCTCTAAAGCAGTGGTCTCCAACCCTGCTCCTGGAAATCTACCTTCCTGTGGAGTCTAGTTCCAACCACGACCTGACACACCTGCTTCAGCTAATTAACTTCTTCAGACATCCTTGATTTTCTGGGTCAGATGTATTAGTGTTGAGTAAACATGTTAGATACACACTGGAACTAAACTCTACAGGAGGAGGATTGGTGACCACTGCTCTACATACTTTATGAATGTAGTCTCATATAACGACGATTTGTGTTTCACAAAACATTTAGTGAACAACATATTTTTATTAGCCACAAAGACACAGTTAATAGAAGTTAACAGAATACAGGTGAAAACACAGAAGACACAAAGGGCTGCATCAATGTTGAGTGGATGTAGCAAAACTATATAGGTTAAAGAGTGAATATTAAAGTTTTATAATCATTTATAATAATAATCCAAAAAATACAAATAATTCTTAAATGAAACGGAAACGCGTCATCGGGTGAAACACGCCCATATGACATACACTAAAACGTTTTGTTAAGACGTTCATTATTGGTTAAAGGCCAAGCCTAAATATATGTCCTGGAATACACGTTTATATAATATGATATTTTTGTAGCAAATTGTAAGTTGAAACGTTGGTAAATAATATGTGATTTTCGTTGATAAATATTACACACACAATTGTACTTTCCTTAAAAAAACTTATTTTGCAGCATTTCAAAATGAATTAGTTTTGTGTTTCAGAGCTCTAATGCGCATATGCAGTGTGGATTCAATTAAACTGTGTACATTATTTAAAGTGTGCTTTGAGCATCCCGGGTGTTTATTTTAGTTTTTAAAGAAAAAATACCTCAAATCCATATAAATACTCACGGCCATCTCGCCCTCTCACCCCCAAGCCATTCCAAACCCCTGTGCTCTTGTAGCTCCGGGTCAGAGTGCTGGAGAGGCGCATAAACGCGACAGCAGGGAAATCACAGTTAAACCCTCTGTTTCTGTAAGTAACTAGATTTATTATGTTTTTTTTAGTTTTCTGAGGAAAATGTTGCTAGTTATGGTTTGTTCCTGAGCAAATTCTACTCTCCACCAGTCCTAAAGAATGTAAGTATGTTAGACTGAGAATTGTTTGCTAGTTATGAATTTGAATTAAATTACGTCAGGAAATTAAGTTCATATGTAGTTTTTGGCTGTGGTCTTAGCAGCTGCCTTGAATTTAGTCAGCTTTTCGTTTAGTTACCGGTGTCGCGTACATGTTTGTTGATTTGACTGGTTTATTTTACCCATTAGCTCTCTTTTTTTCAACAGCAATCAGACGCTGCTTCGTTTTGTCTGTGTGGTCCGGCTGCAGTGAGCTAGGTTAGCTGGTTTAGTCTGGATGCTTCAGAGTATGAAGGCAGGCCGTTTTTAGCGTTGGGTGGCTGATTTCGGTGTGTGTTTGGAGGATGTGAGGTTGTTTTTTGTGTTTAGTTGGGTTGTGTGGTTGATTTGGTTGTTGTTTACTGTGCTCGGGTTTGGCGCGTCTTGTGTCAGTGTGCGCGCGAATGGGAGGATCGGGTTTAAAAGGCGCAAAATTCGAAACCGCGCGGAGAGCAGCACGCGGCCCGTTACCGTGGAGACTGTAACGGATAATAACGGAGCTGTTTAGGTTCAATACTGCCAAGACAGAGCCAGCGAGAAAGACTAAATCTGCTGAAAGCTCACCTGCAGAGCTGCTGACAGTACTCTGTACACTAAAGGAGCTACTCAGAACACTTCACACTCACGGACAGCGCCTTTATTTAAAACTCTGCCGCGCTAATCACGGGTAATTATGATTTTAAATGATTCTTTGAATCGGCTTTAACTTGAAAACTAGGCCTTTTGACTTGGCTTTATTTAGACGCCGTGCAGTTGAACTGAGTTTAACCGTTTTTGTGTGAGTATAGAGTTGTTGTGCAGTTTTGTTTCTGTCTGCTAGCATTTATGTAATCCGCGAAGGCTATTTTGTATGTTCTAATCCCACAACAGGCGAATAAGCCACCTGCAGCTCAGTGAAACTGAGTCATGGAGACCACCGCTGGACGGTTTGAAGCACTTGCACATCCTGAAGCCCCACTACCCCAGTACTCACATGGCACCTCACACTCCTAGGAATGAGAGGGTTAAGAGTGCACGCACAGATCTACACACACCAAGGGGCAGCTGGGATTCTGGAGGCAGCGGTCAGGAGTCCATCTGCTTGGATAGTACACTTGAAACTCCAAAGGAAAACCATGAGCAAAGCTCATGTTTTAATTTGCACAGATTGGAGAGACCAAAAGACTTGGAAAGAGACTTTAAGAAACCACACTCACTACAAACAGGTTGGTGTGAGACTCCTAAATTAACCAAAAAGGATGCTTCGCTGCGCAGACGCCTCCTCATGTCCAAATCGGCCACAGATGGAAAGACTAATGGCTCTAAAACGCCAGGCTGCAGAGAATCTGGCACACATGGCTATGTGGGCAGCATGAGCTTTGACTCTCCAGACATGAGTCCGACAGGACCCCTGTCCTACAGCACTTTAAAAACTGAGGCCATGGCTTTGTCTTGTAGGAAACGACGACTCTTGTTCTCTCAAGCAATAACCTCAACTCTTGAAAGTGGAAGGAGTGGAGTGACCAGTCCTGTGCTGCGGGAAGGTGGTTTCTCTTTCAGAACCTGACCTTAACGAGAGCATTATATCAGGTCTGCTTGTTCCAGAGATGCCTGAGACGCCCCAGGGTAGTAACTATGTCCCGTTGGCAAAGGAAAACTTCCAGACTCCCATTAACTGCCTGGCAGCAAATCTTTGTGAGAGTTTGAGTGTCCTAAGCACACCATCTTGCACTCCGATTTCAAAGTTAGACGCCTCTGCATCAGAAGACAGTGGCTTCAGCTCTCTAGGTCTAGATAAGTCTCAGGATTACTCCATAGATGAAGTCTCTTTCCAGGATGTGGTGCTGCCATCGGCATCCCACAGCAGGGAGAAGAGGCGCTCGCGGCTGGACCGCCAGCGCAGGTTGTCTACGCTGAGGGAGGGCGGCTCCCAGTCAGAAGAGGAGCCCAGAGCCCAGCAGGTGGACACACAGGGCCTGAAGGATGAAGAAGTTTTCCTGGAGGCAACACCAGTAGGAGCTGCTAGAGTCAAGCTACAGGATCTGTCCCTCACCCCCTGCCCTTCAGATGGTGCATGCCATGAGCCGATGCAGTAAGCGCATTCTGTCCCAAAACAACAGCCTGGAAAAGCTGCTTCGGGTCTCGACCCTTGATGGGTCCATCAGAACCACCCTGCCCCTCTCTGGCCTCATTGGCAGGAAGATGGGCCTGGGTAAGCTGGATATCCTCACTGAGCTCAGCAAGAGGAACCTTCACCATGTGCTGGCCGTCATCCTTAAGCTGCTATCCCCACAGGACATTTACATGTAAGTTATGGGTGGGGAAAATGTGCTGCCTTGGTGATCAGACTTGTGTGAAACTGGAATGTTTTATTTAAAAAAAAGTCTGATTCACTGATTGCATTTACGAAAATGGCAATGCAACGGTGATTTTGTAATGTTAAATAGTTTTGATAGTATTCAGGTGTGTGCTCATTTTTTGGGAGAATACATTTCTGGGCTAATTTCTAACAATGATAACCACCCTGGTGTATATGTTTTCCCACTACTATAAATAATTCTTCCAGGCACATTTGATTAAGTGTAGCTGTGTAAAATTGATAAATGTCTGTTTTAATACCTTTCCAGATGTGGCCAGGTGTCTGATAGCTGGGATGAAATTATCTTGCAAGATAAAAAGGCATGCCGCAGGAGGAAGATGTATGAGAAGGAGAGGAAGGTAGCACTTGAGGTGAGCTCACAGTCATGTGATCACAAGCTTAGGTGGTACTAAAAAGATGCAAGTGTGTACTGACTGTCCTTTGTTTCAGATGGGCAGTGCAGCTCGTGTCCTGGACGCTGAGACCAGGTTGAACCTAGCATGTCGATCTGCTCTGAGCAGCGTCCAGGCCCAAGCCAAAACCCCAAGTTCTCTCACACACACTCCTGCAGCCAGAAGGACTCACACCCCCTTACAGCATCTGACTCCTCATTCCAGCACCAAACGCCAGGAGTTCCTACAGGTGTGGGCAGAAATGCAGATGTATTGTTTGTAAACATTATGTTTCTACTTATAACTACTAGTATTAGTAACATTGCTGACATTATATTATGCTCATAATTAAATGTTAAAATTCAAAGCCTAAAAACTGCATCAAAGTAAGTGGGAGGTAAACAGCATTGCTTACAAATCCAGACTGCACTGCAGCTGTTGATGACTGGGCTTTGTTCAGTGTTGCATGCAGTTTACTGTAACTGAGCTTGACTCACCATCTCCCTTCTGATTTGTATTTTTTTAAATTAAACAGTTGATCGTAAGAGTGACTGGTGTTTAATTTTACATATTAGATCACAAAGTTCTGTTTGCTCATTTCAGGTGGCCAAAACCCTGTTCAGTGATGAGTGCCTGAAGCAGTGTCCACGCTGCCAGCACCCTGCTCGCTGTCATGCGGTGCGTGGGGAGGGCATCTGCAGCTGGTCCGATTGCCTCTTCCACTTCTGCACCTCCTGCCTGTGTTCCTACCACGGCTCCAGAGACTGTGCTCATCTGAGCACTAAAAACAGGAGCAGGAAGGACGTTCTGCCTGGCAGTGCCCAGAGCAAGCGCAACGTGAGGAGATTGTGAATGTGATGATCTTGTACGTATGTATGTGTGACTTTGGGTTTTGGTGGATTATGTGTGTGTTGCTTTTAATTATGAATCTCTGAGGCGTTTGCCCTGACATCAGCTATTGCACAAATGAACTTGGCTCTCCTCAGTGCCCAGTTTTATGTACAGTCTCTTTTTTCTGATTCTGTGGGGTTCTGTGTATATGCTTGTGTGTACATATTGTTCTTTACACTACGATACGCCTTTACAGTTTTTACAGATCATTTTAATAAAGCCTTTTATTACTATCTAGAGCCTGTCATTGTCAGCTATATACTGCCATCTTGTGGTACGGCTGAATTTCTGCCTGTCTAATAGGAGAGAAAGGAAAAGCAAAGTGTTGTTCCACCATTTTTGTGTGTGTGTGTGTGTGTGGGGTGTGTGTGGGTGTGGCCTAACTTTTGTATTTGCCCACTGAATAATATTCTAAGATGGTTTGTAAAGGTTCTGATTTAAAACAATACGTACATTTGTTCCACCAGTTTCTCAAAAGCACTGCATAATTCAATCATAGTGATGCAAGAGTTCATGGCAGACAAACTTACTGACTTCTTTAGAGGTGGTGATGGGAACCAGGAGTTGCAACCTACAACAAATAAAGCCATTTTATTTACTATCCAAACATGACCAGCGAACCAGAGCTTTTAATATATAACGCTTACTGTGGTAAAATAGTGACGTTTCTGTAATGAGACGTCTCTTCCCAGAATTTCTTTTTACAAAAAATCTGTTTTGAGCCAATAACTTCTCAAAACTATTGTAAAACAGTAACTCAGCATGTAACATAATTTCATAAAATGGCTTAATATGAAGGAACTTTTAACTGAATTAAACACCGTCGACACTTAAGCCGTCTGTTTCCCATCGCCACCGTTTTCAACAATTCTGACTCGGTAAATTGAATTTCTCTAGATTGGTGCATTTCATAGATCTATATGCGGACATTTTGAAAATCAATTTATAATGTGATGGGAAAGTGTCCGTGTTTAACCTTTTAATTTAAGTCTGCCGAGGCGTGTCTGTGTAAACAGTGCAGTTAGTTACTGGAGTAACAGTGAAGTGCGCTCAGTGTTGTAGCTGAGTTGGTCTCTATGGTGACCCTGAACAGAAAGGTGCGCGGAGCTGAAGCGGATCACAGAGATTGATTCAGATTAAACTGAGGGTGTGAATCACATGGATCAGACAGACGGTGTGTAAGCAGATCAGACCGAAGAGTGTAAATGTATGGAAATTGTCCTGAAGCTGTGCGCGGCGCTTCGTGTTGTCTGTTATTTCCAGAATGCGGAGTGAAGCGGTTCCAGGTGAGTTTAGAGCGCCGCAGCTAACTAACCTTAGCTACCCTAGCTAGATTAGCTAACCTACTCTCTACGAGATCTTAATCCATTAACCGAGCCTTCTTCACACAGACCTGCCAGAAATAACGAGCGAGAATTTTGTGAGTAGCCCGTCCCGTTTCAGTTCACCTTTCACTTATGCAGTTTCTCTTCTGTTGGGCGTTATGGTGGTCTCTGTTCTGGTGTTTCAGGAGGAGAGACTGTCCTCAGACTCGATGTTAGTGGAGTTTCTCAACGCCTTTCTGCTGCTGCCGGTGAGTGAGAGGGAACACAGAGTCTGTACTGCAGCAGCTCAGTCAGTTACAAAAGAGCACCATTTCACTCTGCAGTACCTGACACTGTAAAAAAACGTAAGCTAATAACTCTTTCATATTAATTAAAAAAGTATTTGTACAGTAATTAATAAAACCGGATAGCACGTATGTATATATATATATATATATAGATATATATAGAGAGAGAGAGAGAGAGAGAGAGAGAGAGGCGGCGGCGGCGGCAACCCGGTCAAGTTGAACACATTCAAACACAAGTCTGCACATTTTTATGCATTGTTTATTTGTTGAATTTAACATATTGAGGGGAAATAAAGAGGGGAATAAACATAAGCCGAAGTTGCGGCTTGTTTTATTTATTTTCTATTTCATGTTTAATTTTTTCCAAAATGTTAAACTCAGCAAATAAACAGAAACAATTCACTAACAATTGCAGAAAAATGTGTTCTCTGTAGAGGATGTGTAATGTATTTTCACCTAGAAAATCAACAAAACATGTCATTTGGATAAGGGTGTTCAAACTTTTGCATACTACTGTACATAGTCATTTATATATGTTCATTTAATCTCAAATATTGTGCATTAAAAGCTGTGTTAGCATTGCACCTTTGCTATGTTTATGTTTCCATATTAACACTACAAAATCAAATCCAAATGTCCTTGAGTTCCACCCTGTCACCCCAACCTATTTCACATAAAAATAATGTACAGTTATATTAAGTGGCATGATGTCTAGTAAGTGACATCATTACAGCCAAAGTCAGAGGAGACATGCTGCTAAATTGTGTTTTCATTCAGCGTTGATCATTTGTTTTTTTCCATCCTTGCCAGGGTCTATCAGGCATAGCATATCTACCCCATCACACAAAATACACAGAGAAAACGGCTTGTGAAGAAAAGCAATTTCATTTGCTGTTAAAAACTGATGGTAGAAGGTCTAACTTTGATAACAGAGAATAGGGTGGTTAGTTTGATAAGGATACTTCTCAGTTTTATTTGTCACACAAAAAGCAAATATGGTGTATGGGGGTGGGAAAATCTGTTTTTTTCTTTGGATAGAGGCAATATGGAACTGAAAATATGGAAGATAAAACACTGAAAGGAAAGATTTTAGATTAGCCTGTCCATTTGGCACTGATCTTATGGGAGCCTACTGTTGTATTGTAATACACAGCGAAAAAAGACACACCAGTAGAATGTGGGACATAATGCACAGGTGTGTTTTATCTCTCTGTAAGTCATTCCTGGAGCCCATCAGGTATAACAGGGACAGAGGTGTGTTTGAGGTGGGGGTGGATGCAGCCGAGAGTCTCTCTGCACAGATCATGGCTCTACTGAGTGAACTGAAGGAAAAAAGCACAGATTCAGCATGGTTCCCAACTAGACCTTTAGTGGACAACAGCTACATTGTCTCAGTAAGTTCACACCACGAGCACCAATGATTTCAGTGTTAGCCTCTATAATATCTTTGGACCATACACAGCATCTTTATGTAGACATTTGAATGCCAGAACAGAATTCTAGCGATCCAGATTCTGAGTGAACTATTTTTCATCACCAAGATCACTGTTGTTTATTTTCTGTAGTGTTTGGACCAAGTGCAGGCCATGCAGTGGATCAGAAGAGAGAGACTGCCCTTTTTCCTCCAGAGCGATTGTTACTTTGAGTACAGGTCAGACAGTTTTCTCTATTGACTAGCTTTTACTTATTCATACATTGCTCATCAAAGGTTTAGGGACACTTTGCCTTCATTTGAAAATTTAATTGTCTCACTGTTATTTTTCAATTAAATAAGGAACACTTGCAAATATCTATTGCTAATACTTTTGTACACGTGTTTTTTGCTACACTCAGCTTCATGTCCATCCAAGTGTCTTCCTTGCTATGGACAGGTTTGGGATGTAACGGTATACAAGTATCGGGACTACGTATTCAGAATACAGAAATATTCAGTATTCAGTCCAAGTTACATTTTGCAAAGGCATACTTTTAGAATACTTACCCACTAAAAAATTAAAGTAAAAAAACAATTAACTAGTTTGAAAATCAGCACACGGCATCAAGCAAATATGGACCTTAATTAACTGCTTCTTTACAAGCACAGAAGTTTCTACTAAAGCCTGAGTAGACTGGTAACTGGATCATCACATTTATTTATTTATCTCAGCATTACTGTGCTCTAACTAACAATCTTCTCAATAGTGGACATGTTTGCAAGTGATAAGCTTAGTATCAGCGTTGTACTGTACTGGAATGGTGATTGTGGGAGCAGCAATAGACTTAAGCAGGTGATGAGAGAAGAAAAATGTTGAGAATTTTCAGAACTTCATTTAAATGATAAGCAAATTTTTCATGAAACGTATTAACAGAAGACGTACACAGAGAAAACTGCCAACCACTAACAGTGAGGAATAGTGTGAATTAAGGGAAAAAAAGTTTTTGCCATGTGACTTATAAGTATTCTAAATGTATTAAAAAAAAAGTTTCTTTTTTATGCATAATAATGGAATACATTGCTGAATACATTTAGTACATAATACATTATAATGGAATACATGAGTGAACTGAAGTAAAAAAGCACAGATCCAGCATGGTTCCCAACTAGACCTTTAGTGGACAACAGCTACATTGTCTCAGTAAGTTTCACACCACGAGCACCAATGATTTCAGTGTTAGCCTCTATAATATCTTTGGACCATACACAGCATCTTTCTGTAGACATTTGAATGCCAGAACACAATTCTAGCGATCCAGATTCTGAGTGAACTATTTTTCATCACCCATCAGAACTATTTTTCAGTATTCACCCATCACTACATTTTCAGAGTATTTTGCCCACCTCTGGCTATGAAAAAACAGGTTTTGCCTAAATAATGATTGAACAGTTTTTTTTTTTTAAACTGTTGTTACAACTACATATCTTTTGCACAAAATTATATGAATATGAATTAAACACCTAAGAGGTTTGAGTGCTGATGAGTGCTGACGAGTGCTGACATCACAAGGGGCTAAATGTGTAGAGTTTAACGTTATTCCAAAGGTAGCACTGTTACAAATATTTGCACATAAAAACCTGGTTAGTGTATGTTATCATGAAATGAGAAAGAAAAAATGGTGACAGTTTACTTGAACCCTGCTTTATAATATTAACCATGTTGTGGCAGATATCATGTTGCTGCTGTCAGAACAAAATATCTCGTATCCCAGTTTTTGACATAATTTGAAAGTATCTGTTGCCCTTTACATTGTGTGTAAATTTCATGCTTAATGGACCCAAAAAAATGGCCCAAAATTACTTGGAAAATAAAGTCTGGTTAGGCTTACATTAAAAGCAAAGTATGTTTTGGGAATATGAGGTTTTGTTTTGTTCAATATGCTGTCATGAGTTCTCCTGACAGCTTTTGTTCAGTAAAGTAACGGCATTGTGTTATTTTAAACATAACCTGTCATGACAGCTTATGTCACAAGGTAGTTTTTGTTAAGCATACTTTAGTCAGCAGTCATAACATCAAACATTCTGACATCTGTAATCACAATTATCAGTAACTGTAATCTGACACTGTTATATAACTGAACAGTACCCATCATGACAACTCATGACAACAGCATATGGCATCTGCCATGAGATGTTAATCACATGTTTAAGACAGTGTTATACAGCAGGGTTCAAGGAAATGTAGATTCAGTGCTTTGCATTGGCTTCAACACCTAGATTAATGCATACTCTCTACATCTCATTTTTGGCTTTGAGCAGTCAGCCTAATCTTAATCTCCTGTAATCTTATTTCATTCTGTGTTTCCTCAGATTGGCCTCATGTCTGTGTCAGCTGGCCAGTACAAAACAGAAGCTGTTCAGAGAGGAATCTTCATGCAGCCCCTCAGGCACATCACCCAAGCATGAGGTACAAAGAGCACACCCACGTAATCTTTGACAATTTACTTTCTTCTCTGTCTTTTAAATTTAAGAGTAAGTACAGGAATATGGCAGCTTTGATTGGTGCAGTAAAAACAGATTAGCAGTGCTATTGGTGCATTAAATCATGTTGTTGATTATTTGACTTTTTTTTGGGGTTCCCTTGCCAGTGTGCCACTTCTCTCAACACGGGACACTCAGACACCAGCAGTGACTGCAGTTCTCCCCACATAGAGCATCTAACCATCAGTTCTAGACCTGTGGAGGCAACTAAAGGAAAGACAAAAATAACCCAGACTCAAACATCTCATGATTTAACTTCATGTCTTAACAATTCAATGCTGATGCCAGTCTTTACAAGAACAGGTCTACAAAATGCTTTCTATGTTTCATAGGTTTTAGTGCTTTCAAATGAGTAAGGACAGAGAGCTTTTGCCTGCAAAGGTTCCTTTTAGAACCCCATCTCTTATCTGTCTGTCCAACATGGTCTCTCTTTCTTTAGACCTTGATGTTGTGGAGGTTGAAGTGAGCCTACCAGGACTCCACTTGACCCAGCTTTGCGGAGAACAAAGTCCTTCACCTCCTCCTGAGCTCAGTGATCAAATATTGGATCCCACTCCAGTTCAGACGAATATTGCAGAGATGCAGAAAGAGATGGAGAAAGAGAGGGAAATGAGCTTGGAACTGCCTTTAAGTAAATGGAAATGTGCTGCAAGGAAACACTGTAAAATCTTCCCAGTCTCAGATAAGAATGCTCAAACAAACCTACATACTACAGCCTGTCCTCACTATGTCACAGGTGGAAACTGCACACTCTCACTTGATCCTCTCACAAAGCCGAAGCCCCAGGCCTCTGCCTCCACTGCCCTGTCTGGCCTGATTCAAGCAGACATGGAGCACACCGCAGAGACAAGAGCTAATACAAGTGTCCGTGGCAGCAGACAAGTCTTTCTGGATTTTAAGAGTTTTCTGCTTGGCCGACCTGGAGAGAAAATACTAAATCTGTGGATGGACATAGAGCGCCTGAAAACTCTTCACAACCTAGAAACCAGGAACAGGTACTACACATGCCAAAAAGCTCTTTTTTCTCTGTTTATACATTCATTTAATCCTCATGGAACCCTATTAAGTCTCATAATGTAGTCTGCTTTTACCTAGCAAATATGGGTGCCTACTTCTCCGATTCAGACTGAATGTAGATCTGTGTTAAGGCATTTAGTTTGGATGAAAAATCAGTACCTGCTGAGCAGTAGCCCCACAGCGTTGAGTATGGAGTTCCTCTCCAGACTGGATCTTACCAGCCCCCCCTGCTGGACAGAGGACAGACTGCGCCTTGTTCAGCCACGTGTCACTGAGGTCCTGCTGCTCTACTGGTGAGCCTCAGCGTCACAACTGTATACATAAGCACCTGAATGGAAATTATACTGTTCCTTTTCATTCCTTTGTTGGAATGAACTTGCAAACATACCAGTCCTTTGCGGTTAAGTTAGGACACCCCTAAACAGTATGTATACTAGCCTTGAGATTACATTACAAACCTTATTTTTTTGGCTCAGATCTGGATCCTGACACTGGATGATGACAGCTTTGATATGCACATGTGTAGTGAAGTGTTACTTTGAAGAAAATCAAACCTATATGAATTCCAGTCTGAACCTTGGCTGTGTATATCTGATTTACTGTACATGGCCCAAATCTGTTTTGAAAATTTCTGATTTTTATGTTCACTCCGCTGTATGAATGTGAACATAGCCTAATATGTCCTATGTTATGTTCTAGGGGTCAGCGATTCATTATGTCCCACTTGCATACTAAAAGGAAGAGCACAACGTTTCTGTGGCTATGCTGGGATTGCCACCTTTCTCTGCTGGGGCTAGACTCCTGCCCCCGCCACCCCAGCTCTCTACTTTTGCACTCTGCCTGCTATTTTCCATCACAGGCCTCTTCTGTGGTACGAGGCCCATGAGTATGAATGATATCTGTGTGTTTCCACATAGTGTGCGTGGTCCTACAGTTTCTGTGACACAGAGAGATGCTTGACTGGTATGGTACTTGAGTGGTACGTAGTTTATTGTTTATGATCTCTGCATGTGTTTACAGTGTGGCAGTCACTGCAGTGAGATGGAGAGGATGGTGCAGGCATTGTATGTAGAGTCTAAGGCTGGGTTCTTCTTTACACAATTCTGTCAAAACTCTGGGAACCAGGTGTGCTAAGAGACCACACTCATGTTCAGATGTTTTAGAATATTTAGATGAAGTTGAAGTCCTTGGTAGTGCTTAGCAGTAAGGCTGTACTTCATTTATCCCTCTTTACAGCTATGGATGAATGCAGCTCAGTTCTACAGAGAGCTGCAGGAGTACCATCAGCTGTTTTATCAACCCACTCTGGATCCCTACAGAGTACAGCACAAGGCCCAGGTACTGAAGTAGAACTCAAACAGAATAAATAGAGTGGAGTTTTTCATAAGAGGATAATTATAGCCAGATGATCGAAGTGAGCTCCATTGATTTGATCTTTCAATGTCAGCTAAATCAGCATCCCTTCCATAAATCATCTAACCCTTTTGTGTAGCTGCTGCAAATGTTACCCTAATTTTTGACACTGATCTAATACTAATCTAACCCAAAATTTATCATGATCTCACACTGATGTTACACTAATCTTAAAGTAACTCAAAATTTACCGTAATTTTATTTAACCTAAAAATAATCAAATTATAAAATTTACCCTAACATGACACTAATCTAATCCTAATGTAACCCTAAATTTACCTTAATATCACCTTAACATTACACAAATCTAACCCTAATCTGACCCTAAATATAGTCTAATCTAAGCCTAACCTTACCCTACCCTAACTAAACACTAATATAACGCTTATCACACATCACACATAACTCCCTTTATCACTCCAACACTAACTCTCCTGTATCACCTTTTCTCCTCCATTTACCATCACTTCTACAACCTTCTAACCGATCTAACTAAACACTTTAACTGTCACGATCTCTGTGTTTGCACAGTTCTGTTGTTGCTGCTTTAACTCTGCATTAGTCTCTTTTAGGATTAATAAGGCATCATTTTATCTATCTGTTCCAGTATCACTCTATCACGTCAGTTAGTATGTAACTGTAGAATTTTATTTCACTCTTTTGTAGCTGCTGTATGCTACATACGTGTGCAGTGTCGCTGGGAGGAGTGTGGGTCTGGGGGAACAGTGCAGGCAGCACCTCTTCACCCATCTGATCCCTCCATTTGAGGACCTGTTTGATGAAGCAGAGGAGCACATACTCTCCTTGCTTCTTGAGCCATGGACATTACTCACCCACCAGGACATGAGCACATTCCACAAAGTAGGACACCACAAATGAATCAATGCAGTTTTAATATATTGGTATTGTTTTTCATCCGGATAATTGATTATAAAAACACAATAAGCTTCAGTGACATGTTTAACATGGAAAATGAAATTGGGATTAAATATGCTTCTCCAGGTTTACCACAGTAATTTTTTTTCCAAAGTAGAGGTGAAACCATGGCAATAATATGTCATTGTTTAATTAAAAATAGAGTTAGCTGGGGTTCTCCAGTCCATGACAGTATAACTGGTGCTGTTTAATGGATGCAGTGATGCACAGTATGTGGAAAGCTTTACTCAGTGCACTCAGAGTTTTGATAAATTTGCATTTTTGTAGCACTACTGGTGCATTATGTCTCTTCCAACTTAGCAAACTCCATATGTATCCATGTGTATCATAAAAATGTGTTCATGTATCATGATGTACTGATCATGAATTTTAAAGGCTGATTCTTCTGATCAGCAAATTGGCCAAAAGCCATTTTTATGAGCCTTTTTTAATATGGGGGCTAAGTGAACACATCAAACACATTAGCATATTTCCAGTACTTTCTATTAGATAAATATTATAGATATAGATAATAGATATTGCAGCAAAAATAATGATATTCAATTCATGTTATTAAAATAGGCAACTCAACATAAATGTTTCATTTGTGAAATTAAAATACCAGTTTGGTCCAGGAGCAAATAATAATGCTACATTGAAAGTAAAAGGCAATTGGCTATTCAGCACAATTAGTCATTGCTTATGATAATCTATATAATATCCTTAGTGCTAATATATATTTTATCCATTTTTTTATTTGTATGAGCGTTTGCTTGGCTTTGTCTTGTTTATGTGTGTGTGTGTGTGTGTGTGTGTGTGTGTGTGTGTGCGTTTGCAGGTAGCTGTGTGGGAGGAGGAGCGCTTTGTGGAACCTGACCTCTATAAGACACTGCAGAGCCTATACACACAAACACAGTACCGACAGCAGCAGGTCACACTTTCTTTCACACTGTAAATGAGCAGAGAAGTGTTGTGGCTCAGCTGTTAAGAGGACTGACAGACTGACCCTGTAGTTCAGTAATCTGTCGCTGTTTGTATTTTCAGCTGTGCTGGATGCTTAGTATGTTCACTCTCCGTTTGTTTAGTGTGCACAACAGCATAGGCCCCCACCACCACCAGCCAAGAGGGCTAAAGATCCTGACCCCTGGGCCCAGGTTCCACATCAGTTCCAGCGCTACCGTTTGGGCACTTTGCTCCGGAATCGAATGGAACTCCAGCACTTCCTGGCATTTCTGGAGGAAAACTTTGCTAGGTGCTCTCTGAAACTCTGTATATGTAGCCACTGCAGTGTGGATATGACGGTAGATTTTCATTTAGTTTTTTGTTTGTGTGTGCTTGTGTGTAGTATGGACCTGCTGTGCTGGTTGGATATTGAGCAGTTGAAAAGAACCCCTAATGATGCGGCAGTGTGGGAGGAGAAGTGCAGGAACATCAGGACTCAGTACCTCAGCCGCAAATATCTGTTTGGCCCCAGCAGCCCTGCAAATAAGCAGCAACAGACTGAGGTACCACACAAACAAAAATGTGTGAATGTATATGTGAATAACTAAATGAATAACTGAATAAAACTGTGTGTGTGTGTGTGTGTGTGTGTGTGTGTGTGTGTGTGTGTGTGTAGCTGCTGCGTCTGGCTGGTAGTTGGGCGCGTTTACAGCGTGAGCCTCTCTCTATGTCCGTGCTGTCCGAAGTTCAGTCCCTGGTCAGGAGCCGTATTGAAAGAAAATGGTTGCCGCTGTTCCTCTCCAGCGAAGAGTTCTTCACAAGGCAGAAATTACAGGTCAGTCTGATCCAATCAGGGCTCTGCCAGCAGGTGAATCTGAACTGATCAGTGCTCCGCCTACAGGGGAGTCGGATCCAATCAGAGTTATGCCTGTATTTCCGTTGAAAAGTAAGTCTGATGGAGTCAGAGCTGCACCTGCAGGTGAGTCTGATCCAGTCAGAGCTCCACTGAAAAGTGAGTCTGATGGAGTCAGAGCTGCACCTGCCAGGTGAGTCTGATCTAATTAGAGCTCCGCCTGCAAGTTAGTCTGATGAAATCAGTGCTCTGTCGACAGTTCAATCTGATAAGTACCAACTTATAAAATGAATTGGGGGTGCTCATTACAGCCTGTATGCATGGCACGTGTTATACAATATGACAAAACCCAATATTTCAGCCCTCATTTAAAAATTCCCTGAATTCCCCAAATTTTATTCCTTCTACACTGCTGGAAGCATCACATTTACCTAGGTTTTTGATTTTTCTTGCATCAGATTCTGTAATTCTCTTTATTCTACTTCTAAATATGTACTCTATACTATAATTATGATAAAAATAGAAAATTCTATGCACTAATTTGTTTTGTAACAATTTGTTAGTTATAAAAGAATAGAGTGCCTAGAGTGCTACAAGCCCTAGAGTGCTTGTAAGTGCCTCTTGCCTTGTGATCAGTTGTGTGGCGTGAAACCCTAAAATAACCTCTCTCAGATTATCTACCTGGATTATGTTACTTCTACATCATGGAGTGTTGTGTATGGTGC
This sequence comes from Colossoma macropomum, assembly GCF_904425465.1. Lineage (NCBI taxonomy): Eukaryota > Metazoa > Chordata > Actinopteri > Characiformes > Serrasalmidae > Colossoma > Colossoma macropomum. The sequence continues at coordinate 27,089,585 of NW_023494785.1, forward strand.
ATTTGTGAAGGGCATTACATCTGCTTTAAATAGTACACCTGTTTTAAACATTACACCTACTAATGACCCTCTCCACTGCTCATGTAGCAACACAACACCTTCCTCATTACTTAATGAGCCACCTTTTTACTTCTGCATGACACTATTACTGAGGGAGTGGATGGGGAGAACAAGAGGAAGAACAAAAAAAGGTGGTACCTCTCTTGTAACATGAGTAGAAATGCATTAACGTGTACCACACTCATCCAGTTCTTAATCCAGTTCCCGTGTTCCTGCAGGCTGAGCTCGGGGATGTGGTGGAAGACCAGCTGTTTCTCCGCTACAAAAAGAAGAGGCAGGTGTGGAAGGTGGGTTAAGCTGCTCTTCTCTCCACACCTCTCTTCTCAGAAACCAGCGCGAAGCTGTTTTCTCTTGTAACTTCTCTCTCTTTGTGCAGCAGGTGAACGGGGGGCTGATGAACTCGTCTCAGGAGGTCTTGGCCCTGCGCAGGGCACTGCTCAATCCCATCACCTGCCTACACTTCCGCCTCTTTCTCTCAATGAGAGGCGAGTTGCTGGAAAACGACCTCCTTTTCTGGTTGGAGGTGCAGAGATACAAGGTGACAGCTGCCTTTATTCTAAACCCAAACTGAAACTCTAATCTGAACCAACAAGTTTTCAAAATTTCTGCATAATTTAGTTGCTGTGATGTAAAGAAAATTATTCAGAGTGGTTTTCTGTAAAATAATGCATTGTAAAGAAGCTTACTGACTCAAATTTCTTTACAGTTGTGCTGATAAGAACCAGAGGTTGTGATGTCTACAATGCAAATATAACTATTTTATTTATCTAACCTAAACAAAAATGAGTGTAAAAATTACTTGTTGATTGTTAAAATAGTGGTAAATCCAAAAAACGAAAAGTTTTCTTTCTGTACCATTTTGACATGTGATGCCCTGCAGTTACCGCTCCACCATTATTGTTTTGTAAAGTCAAAAATCTTTTACAGCACTTTAGTTGATGCTTGGCATTATGCCTGTTGATATTTGACTTGCATGCAGCTGCTTAGTAATTGAGTTTTGCTTCCAGAGGCAAGTTAGTGATTGTTTCACCTGAGGTCGACATTTCTTCAGCCTTATGCAGTATCTGCCACTTCAGGGCTGAGCTGCTCCTGGATGCTTACATTTTGCAGTAACATCACTTGCACTTGATCACGGCACAGCTGGAGCCATACAGAAATCTAAGAGAGTTATGGGAAAAGTGTCACTTATGCTGATGCAGTGTCCCATGTTTTTATTGTTGTTAATCTCATTAACGGCTACCTCAAGTTATATCATATATACATACTTAGTTGCATTCAAACAATCTATTTTAATCTATTATTCTACTACATATTGTGTATAGGATTTGTGTCACTCTCACTGTGATGAGGCAACCGTACAGCAGAAAGTCTCCACCATCATCAGCTGCTTTATCGACTCCTACATTCCCCCCAGAGTGCAGATCCATCTCTCCCCTGAGCAGGCTGAGCTCATCCTGCAGAACAGGAGCACACTTGGCCCCTACATATTCAGAGAGGCTCAGGTACATCTGGACAGTGATAATCAAAATGATCTTTTTCTTGGATATTGATAATGTGTTTTGATCATGCTCTTCCTTAGTCCAGCATTAGCAGCAAAGGCTTGAACTTTAAACAGTTGCTACATGAGGAGGATGAGGAAGGAGAAGTGTTCTAGCCATTCACTCACTACAGCACAGAGCATTGGGATGCTTAGTTATTTAAATGTATTTTAGGGTTAGATATTTAGACATTTTCAGTACTCAAATTATAGAGAAAAGTCTTCAAAAAATACCTGTGTACATTTTTTGTAATTGTTATTTATACTTATTTTATGTTCTATCTTGACAGTGATTTTATATGTTGCACCAGAACCTTTTCTTTTCTTCAGGGTTCAAAATACTATACAGACTTAAGTTTGAGCATTTTGAAAAACATATTAGAAAACATTGATTATTCTCAATATTGAATTCTATAGAATGTCCATATTACCGATACAATATACGTCTATGGAAGAGGTTTCATCAGCTGTGTTTTATAAGACTGCAGTAAACATGGAAATGTGTGTGTGTACAGATGTGTGTGTTCAGTGAGCTCCTGAAACACTGGCAGGCGTTTGTGGAGTTCAGGAGCAACATGTCTGAGGAGCAGGTTGTGTCTGAGCTGGAGAAGAGGAGGAGCACAGAGAGGGAGAGACGGATGAAAAGAGAGAGGGATCAGCAGGATGACGGGACACCAGCGGTAACACCACACTGCACGCACTGTTTTTGCTTCTGTGATCTCTAAAGACAGATCATGTGATACTCAGGGTGGAGTTTTGCAATTATGAAGTGTGTTGCGCTGAAGTGTGTCTATGTAGGTGTGTGTTTGTGTGAACAGTCCCTCCAGGAATTTTCTCGCAATATTTGCAAAGACTTGCAAGTTTGTCCAGTCATTACACCATATTGGCATTAAAGCTATAATTCGTTGAAGTGCATCTGCAATTGTAATTATTGTTTTGTGTTACATTTAGGAAACTGTGAATGATGCAGAGCTCATATTTGGCAAAAAATGTCAGTTAAAGGCGAGGCAAACCAATTCCCAAATGTTTTACATTTTTTGAAAATATAACTTTTAATAATAACTTTCAATCAAGCACTTGAATCAGGAGACACTCTTGCAATAGTATGAAGTGTGTGTCAGTGGAAGTCCTCACAAGTAATGTAAGACAAACAAGAGTGTCTGTGTGTGTGAGAGACACTGAACTGTATAAACAGTCTTATACAAAAGTTTGAACACCCCTGCTCAAATGACATGTTCTGTGTGTGTGTGTGTGTGTGTGTGTGTGTGTGTGTGTGTGTGTGTGTGTGTGTGCATACATGCAGGTGCTGCAGGGGGAGCGGGGCAGCGTGATAGAAGGACTGATAGAAGAAGCCAGTATGTATGGAGGAGGAGAGGAGGATGAAGAAACAGAAGAGTGTGAGAGAGTGAACACTGCAGGACAGCAGGTCAGAGCTCCATCCAGCAGTGCAGTGGACTGCAGACATGCAGAATTAGGGGCAGGGACAGGGGCAGGTGTCTATGCATGCAGATGAATGTCAACCGTTGAAAGTGTAGATATGTCTATTAATTTTTTTACATTTAAATGTAATTACATAATAAATTGCATATTTGTTTCCATGTTCACAAATGACAAATATGCCAAAAAAGTAAAGATTGGATTTTTTCATCAGCAAAACAAGACTGTAGACACAATAATGACTTCATCAAATTCGAATTATAATAAAATACCTCCTCTTCTACTTACAAAAACAAGTATGATCTTGATTGAACATCTATAAAACACACTTGCATGTTCCATTGAGCTGTGAGTGAGAATGAGATGTACAGTACTGTTTAAAAGTCAGAGACCATTTATTTAATTTCCAGTCAGAACAGCCTTTAAGTACAAGTTCTTCATAAGAGAAACAGAAAGTATATATTTCACAGAGAATTACACAGAAGCTTCAACAACTAATTTGTCAGTATTTAAGGCGTCTAACTTTACTACTGCTTCCTTTCTGTTCTGTCCTTTCATTTTTCCACACTTCCAATTCAGTCTTAGAAGTTGGTTGCATTTTCTGCTTCTCACAATACAAGTGATCCCAAATTAAGTGATGTTGAGGTCTGGACTCTGGGGTTGTCAGTCCATTGTTCTGAGAACACCAGCACCGTCTTTGATATGCAAATGTTCTTTTTTTTCCTATGTCCTTTTCTCAGTAACGGCTTCTTGACAGCTACAGATCCTTTCAGACTCATAGTGTTGAGTTGTCTTCACACAATGGAAGGGTGGATAGAAACACCTGTTGATTTTTTTAAGAGTAAGAGTGGGGCTTGATTTTCTCTCATAAATGAAAGCTATAAGTGCTGTTTTTCTGTGGTGATAGTTTTGGTGGTCTACCAGGTCTTGGTACAGTTGTTAGGAGTCCAATTTCTTTGTATTCATCTTAGAACTCCTGTATTTAAAAGGTGGTCTCTGACTTTTGCACAGCACTGTAGTGAGGAGGGTGCTGAACAGAGAGTTTGTGTGTGAGACTGTAGTGCTTTTCTTTCAGTTGTCTTGGTCTTACTCCAAATACCTGGCTGCTCTAGAGAGAGAGGAGATCCTGATACGCACTCAGGCACTGCAAGAGGAGGGAGCAGGTATTATAACTGCGTGCACACACACACACACACACACACACACACACACACAAACACTCTGTTTACTCATTCGTTCAGTTTAGTTTCAGCTGATTGGAGAGTGCTCTCATCTCGTGGTTCAGTTTATCTGTATGCAACCAGATGTGAAACTGTCAGTAATCGTAGTCTCCCTTTATTTTAAGTTTATAGTGATCACTTGGTGCTTTTTGTGTATTATAAGAAGTAGTACATTATAGGTCAGTTTAAGGAAACACATTTTCACAAAAGCTTAAAAGGCAGGTACAAAGGTAAGGTTTTCACCACATTTCAAATGCTGAGCTGCAGAAATGATACTTGTTCTAAGTGACTGGTTCTAAAGTTTAGCAATTTTGAACACCACCACACCACCCCAAAGTAACACAGAGTGCAGTTGCTGTGGTTATAATTCACTTAAATACAGGTGAATACATGTTAAATAGGTATAATATTAGTAGAGAAAATCACTCAAATAAAACAGAAAAGCTACAATTAGTCATTGCTTTATTCTTGAAGTTCAATTTTCCTTTTATAAGCAAGGTTTCCTATATACTTGTTTTTTTTTTTTGGGTTTTGGGTTTACAGGGATGCCGTCCAAAGCACAACTAACGTTACAAAATATTCTTCCGCATGCTGTGTGCAATGACAGAAAGAGTAGTTGTACAGCTAGGGTTACACTGACAAGGCAGCTATAATAATTCACAAAATGATGTCTATGAGTGGAGCAGTTAAAAAAGTAATTCACGCAGTTTTTCACTAAATTTACACATTTTCTGTATAAATGTGTTTTCCCAGATTTGAGCTCTGTGCACAGCGTGAAATCAAAAGCTCTCACACGCAGCCAGCCCTCCTCTGGAAAAAACACGCTCCCACCATCTAGAACACACACACCACAAAGAGCCTCAGCACCAGTCACAGGTAAGATACACAGCTGCTGCTGTTGGTGTTTCATGATATGAGTAAGTGTAAGCTGCTTATTTTAGTATTGTAATGGTTTCTGTCTCCAACAGGGCACTGAGTGCTAAGCAGTATGACCAACAGGCATATAGTGCCACCTTAGGGTCAGTTAAAGCAACAGCAGTTTGGAGAGAGTTGAATAAACCATTTAAGTGTATAAACAAAGAAGCTGAATAAACTGTTTAAGTGTATAAATTATGCTAACTGTTCTTGGACTGTTTACTGTTATTACATTATGTTACAATGATGGCTATTAAAAATCTCACACCATCTTTGTGCATCATCTGTATTCTTCAATCTCCAGGAAGACTTCATCACCTGTCTGTCAGCACTTTGAGCTGCCACTGGTATTAAAAGTGCTCTATAAATAAAGATCATTATTATTATTATTATTATTATTATTATTATAAAAGAGAATCGATTACGCATTTGTGTTTAAGTGACCTGTATCTCTCAGTAGTGTGAACACACCTTTGCCCTGAACCCTATATGTGCACATTATGGACAGCACTGCCCAAAGTGTGGTCCGCCGGGCAAAGTTGGCCTGTGATGGGATTTGATTTGGCCTGCCAGAAAGTTGCCCTAACCTCACCCCCTCACCCATTAAAAAAAACGTAATTTTATTTATATTTAACTTGTTATATTCTTATTGTCTCTTGTATTTTTAGGTATTTTAGTAACAAAATGTAGAGTGATGTTATAAAATGTATTCTAAAAAACTCAAGAAGCCGACATTCTTTATTTATATGCCATGTTATCTTTTTGGCCCTCCAAATATTCCAACAAACAATTTCTATCTGAAGTTCTAGAGCAAGAATCCTATTGGATATCCAAACCTGGAGCTGGAAGTTGCTTGTAAATCCTTCACTCATGTGTGATGCTGTAAAATTAGAGAGTTGTATATGTTCTACTTACATTTTGTAGCATACATATATTATTACATGCATAATCACATCTTAAAGCCCAAAATAGAAAATAGAGTGAAAAGCAACATCAAAGACAATGTCTTTAATGCTTATGAAGTTGCTGCAACACTGGTTGCAAAAAGATATTTACACCTATATATATATATATATATATATATATATATATATATATAGTGCCCAAATACAGCAAGTCTGTCAGAATTCACTATAATAGTGATCTGACGTTCAGCATAGTCTGAAGAATCTAATGTTAGTGTGCTCACAGGACCGAAATAGCTTCTCTCATTCATCCCAGTAATGATAATGACTCTGATGGTGGCATCAAACTGGGTTAATCTCAGACTCTTATTATGCAGGGAGATCTATGGGATTTAATTATGCAGAAAATGATCTTTCTAGAAGGAAAGACAGAAAAACATGCAAACATCAAAACAGACAAAGAGTATCTGGAAGAGGGACAGAAACATAAAGGGATTACTATTTTTTCTTGCTTCTATTCTCTGTATATATGGTATCAAGATACACCAAATAAACTGATCTATAATGAAGCTCTTTGAAACCAGTTCTCACTGTAAACCTCATAGTTTGCATCTCTCTTTCATGGAGACTGTTTGCCGTCTTAAATGTTCTCTGGTTTGAGTTTTGGAGTAACACAACAAGTGAAAATTAGTATACATAACAGTTTGTGATCTGGAGCTAATCATTCAACATCAGTACCTGACCTCACTAATGCTCTTGTGGCTGAATGCAATCAAATCTTTACAGAAGTGTTCTAACGTCTAGTGTAAAGCCTTTCCAGAAGAGTAGAGGCTATAACTGAAGCAAATTAGGGACAAACTCTCTATTAATACCCTTGATTTCAGAATAAACATTGGTTGAGCAGGTGTCTACAAACTTTTGGACATATAGTGTAGTACCCAGCAAGGCCACATAGCGTCAGAGATGTGACTGTCTGCTCTTCTTTAGCGCACCAGGGCTCGGCTGGTGTTCACAGCCCCACTCAAAACATTGGTCTGGGCTGAGCTGAACATTTCTACAGATGTTCATTTAAGGCTGTTCTTCAATAGCGTGGACCGTTACAGCGTGGCAATGGATGTAGTCGCTGCCTATTTTGTACATTTAATGACCTGGTGTCTCCCAGTCCTCCAAGTAAAATCTGAATGATTTGCCTCCTCTGGTGAGAGATGAACAGGAAAGTGGAGAGACAGCTGACCGCTAGTGAGCCCAGTGAAAGGATTAAAATCTTTTTAAGATAGGATATAAAATGTATCTCCTACACCTAGGAATAATAGTCCTTTGGCCTTTATGTCTCTGTGAGGTCTGTGACATGTTCCGTTAGAAGGGCGCTGTGACATGAGATAAGAACTTGTTGATGCCCATCTACAGTCTGTCCTACCAGACACGACAGCAGTCTATGTTACAGGATCTGGAACTGGGTATTTCCATCACTATAACTAGATGAAATGGTGACCATTTAGAGACCTTCAAGGCCTTTAGGTCTGACAGAGAGCAACCCCTGCTGACATCATTAAGATGTGTGTAAGGGACACTATCTTTGTTGACTGTATCTCAGCAATGACACTGAGTTCAGTTGGTTTCTGAATCAATCCAAGTCTGCATTATAGACGTTTTGATTTCTAATGTTGAATCAGCAACTGTATATGTATGTGACTGTCTAATTTACATATAATTTGCATAAACATATATCTGCTTTCACCAAGTCTGTGTTTGAGAGGCTCCTTTCACCCCCACCACACACATTCTCTCTCTCTCTCTCTCGACTCGTGTGAGGTTATGAGTGGTTGTACGAGCGTGTTGACCTGTTGAGATTATTTTTCTCTATTTTTGTTCAATGTTTTAATTTTGTGTCCTTTTTCATGTTCCTGTTATCCTGAAAAACATTTTTCTTGTTGAATTTTATCATCTGTTTGACGTTTGAAATGCAGTGCGTGGACTTCTCCTTTTAACTTTTGGGGTATATTTCATCACAGAAATTATGAATGTGTTTTTTATACATTTCTAATTTTTAAGTCCAACTGTCACTACCACATAGATTTAAACTGCTCAGCTAGTTTGTCTGGATCATTCTTTCAATTAAGAAATGACAATCTAGCAAAGGATGCAAAGACTTTAGGAACACTTAACTTGAAATATCTTTATAATCAAAAGCTGCTGTCAATTGTGACATTTAAAGGGTGATATAGGCATGTCTTACTCACAGGTGTGTTGATGCTTCTCTGACCCTAATGAAGAGAATAGTGCTGTTTTTTTTCATTGAAAAATATTGATCATAACAAAAAGTTCAGCTTTCTCCAAAAGCAACAATTGATTTAGTAAATCACTTAAAAAAATAAGCAAATTAATCAAATGATTAAATCAAATTGAACACTTATTCATAGTGATTTGGTCCTGAAGCATCTACCATAAAGGATCGAATACAAAAAAGCTATTTACCAGTCTCCAAAACTGCAACTTTTGACATATACAAATGTGGATGACAGCCATAAGTTATCTGAGCACCGATACGTGTCTCTGTCACATTTATATATTCAGAATTCTTTGGTAGAGGTATTGTTGACATTCTGCTGTTGGTGTGTAATTTTTTGTTTCATTTATTTATGGTTATATACACTGTATGGGACAAAATTAAGTGGACACGATCATCACACCTCAATGAGCTTGTTGGACATCCCAATCCAAAACCAGGGGCATTAATGTTGAGCTGGTCCTCTTTTGCAGCTACAACAGCCCCACTCTTCTGGGAAGGCTTTCCACAAGATTTGGAGTGTGTCTGTGGAATCTGTATTTCAGTCAAAATAGCATTTGTGAGGTCAGACACTGATGTTGGATGAGAGGGCCTGGCTCGCAAACAATGTTCCAATTCATCCCAAAGGTGTTCAGTGGGGTTGAGGTCAGGGCTCTGTGCAGGCCACTGGAGTTCCTCCACACCAAAATCACCAAGCCATGTCTTTATGGACCTCACTGCACAGGGGCCAGAAAGGGTCTTGTCCAAACTGCTGCCATAAAGTTGAACGCATATAATTGTCTAAAATGTCTTTGTATGCTGTAATGTAACATTACCATTCTCTGGTACTGAGCGGCCCAAACCCTGAAAAACAGCCCCAGACCATTATTCCTTCTCCACCAAGCTTTTACTGTTGGCTCCATGCATTCCAGCAGGTAGCGCTTGGCATTACACACGTGATCGTAGGCTGGCGTGCAGCTGCTCAGCCATGGAAATCCATTTCACGAAGCACCCGACACACACTTTACGAACTGATGTTGCTTCCAGAGGCAGTTTGGAACTCTGTAGTAAGTGATGTCACAAAGCCTCAACACTTGGTTGCTCCTCTCTGTGAGTTTGCGTGGTCGATCGTTTTGTGGCTGAGTGGTTTTGCTCTTTGACACTTCCATTTCATGATTATAGCACTATCAGTGGACAGGGGCAGATCTAGCAGAACAGAAATTCCACAAACTGACTTGTCGCATCCCCCGACAGTGCCATGTTTAGAGTCACGTAGCTCTTCAGTACAACCCACTGTACTTTGTCTATGGAGATTGCATTGTTATGTGCTTAATTTTATACACCTGTCAGCAAAGGGTTGTACCTGAAAAACCTGAACCTGTCCATAAACTTTTGGCCATGAAGTGTATCTCAAACTTTCTTACCAAAGAGCACCTAAGTGACTCTCCATGATTTACCTATAAGTCAGTTGAGCACAGATAAGTCTGTTTTGCATTTCTATATTATGAATTTATTAGTAGTGATATTGTTGACATTCTGCTGTTGGTGTGTAATTTTTTGTTTTATTTATTTATTGTCATATTTGTTTGTTATTTAGTGCCACATTATTGTATTAGTGCACGCATCTCACTATGGCAAACACTGAACATGACCAAACTGAACTGGGGATGGACTGTGGCTTGTTGGTTTCAAAACAAGTTTCGTTAGAACTAAAAATAGGTCACTGGTCCAGTGATGCCACTAGCACTCTAATATTTCAGAGGATGTACTTAAAATGAGACGACACATGCATTTGTCTACATGATTTTTAATTCCATAGAAACTGCAGCATCCGACAGCATCCGGATGCTGTAAACCGTGTCCGAGGCTTTCTAGAACTTCAGGGTGGTCAGGTCAGGACAAACAACATTCTAGGAATAAACACACAGAGACTCAGACGTACAACACACACTCACTCGCAAATGCATAAACTAGTGTGTGTGTGTGTGTGTGTGTGTGTGTAACACACACACACACACACACACACACACACACAGTAGCAGTGTAGACCAGACTCAGTGGAACACTGAAGGATGTTTACAGGGCTTGCACATTCACACAGTCTTGCAGTCCATATTATGGGTGGACAGTCCTGCCTCCTGGCTGCCAACCCCTCCATACAGCAGATAGAAAATATAGACTTTAATGCTCCTAATACAATACATTCTATAGTTCAAGACTGATAAATATACGTTTGCCAATCCAAAATATATACAAAGATCCATGCGTCCACGAAATACATATAGTACAATAAATAGTCAAACATCAATAAAGCATTAAAATTGATAGGGTTTTTTGTGACATTAACACGTTCAGTAGTAGAGTAACAGAAAAAGGCAGCATTCACAAACAATATGTTGAGATGGAGAGCGGTAGAAGTGAAAAAAATTAAGAAAAGACACTTTGAAATGGTCAACTAAGACTTGGCTAGCTGTGAACTTACAGAGCTGCACCATATTTCCTAGGAAACATTTGAGTAGTCAAATAAGCCTTAGCCAGATGTACTGTCTAAGAATGAAAGTGGCAGAGTGAAGCTTTCATTAATAACCTGTAGTCCACAGGTGTAACTGTTTTTAGAACATGTAATATAAATAAAATTTGGTTTATGCAATGTCTTTGTGTGGACTTTGCATGTTGGATGTCAGTGGAAGGCTGATCATACTGATACTCATTCAGTGCTCTTATTGCTTTGTTACCAAAACAAAAGGTTTCCAAAAACAATGTTTTTGGCTTAAGATGTGGCTGACTAGCTTCCCTGCAGCTCACACTATGAAATTTCTCGTCTATTAGATAGAAAATGAAAGGCACAAGCAGCGCTCGAACTTTGCTAGTGTTCTGAAGGTGGATTGGTTGGACCCATCAGGACTGTCTTGGTGAAATAAGTCGGTTTAAACCTCAAATTCTTTGTTTTCTCTAAAATCACCCATGCATCTGTAGTTTAAGCTTAAAACAGTATTCAGCTCTGCTGCTCTGGTACAGCAGGTGGCACTGACCCAGGAACACTGGCATTCCTACTGTTCCAGGTGAAATCTCACCATAAAGAAAATACATTACACAGCCTAATCCATGCCAGCCCAGAAGTAAAGAATTAAAAAGACAGCAGGCATGCATGTGGTGCATTATTCACCTCTGTAGATGCAGAGAGGCTTCTTCCTGAACAAGCTTAATTGATCTTTCTGATCATTATGGTCACCCAGTCAGGTGAGGGGAAAGGCGAAAGGTGAGATAATCAGGGTTGGACTCTGGTGGAATGTAAGGCCTAATTAAAAGTGAGGTGATCTTTGTGTGCACCATGATACTGAACTATATTTCATTTCAATGCTCTGTTTGATCAGTGCTTCAACCTGAGCTTTCTGAAGCCTTCTGGTATTGTCTCTGTACTTTGGGCATCTCCACTTCTGGCAAAGCTGCCTTAATTCTGAAAGGTTTCAGTTATCTTTTTCAGTTAGATGTTTACTGGGATTCTCATCATGTGACAGCTGAGAACAAACACAAATGTTTACAAAAAAAATCAGTGGGAAAATAAGTTTGAAAACAAGTTTAATGACTGATAATAATAATTTAATAATTAATAATTTTTTTAATTTATATAGCACTTCTCATGCCGGTGGCAGCTCAAAGTGCATTTTGTACGAGTTGTAAAAATAAAAGCAATAATACTGAAATGCCTAAACTAAAAATATTGCAAAAGTTTCTAGCTTTGTATTTTAGAACATTTGTAGAACAATCAATCTGCTTGACCATCGCCAATTACTTCTAAAGCCTGTGGGCATTCAGGGTTATGGTGAATATCATTAATTCTGAACCATGATGTAAAACAGCAGTATTAACTGAGATGGTAAAAATATTAGAATCACCTGGAAGACCATTAAATTTACTGCACTTCACGAAGAAAGAGAAAAAGAGGAGGGACAGAGCAAGCGTGATAGGAATAGAGAGAAGGGGAGAGAGATACAGGATAGACAGAGAAAAGGAAAGGAGACAGAACAGGATAGGAGAAGAAGAGAAAAGGAGAGGTGAGGAGAAAGAGAAGCAGCAGGGTGGGAGAGAACGTTTAAGATGAGCCCGGTTTGGCCCTGTGGCAGCCGGTTGCTAGGATACTGAGTGAGGGTGCACAAAAAGCACCTCTTTGAGCTCTGTGTCTTTTCATCATGAACACCCCAGCCGCCCCCCTCTCACTGGGGCACCCCTACACCACCCCTCACCCCAGCAGGAGCTGTGCAATGCGTGGGGGAAAAGTGGGGTGTGTGTGTCCATCCACATCTGCACTGCCACAACAAAATGGCAAAGCAGCTGTTAACAGCACAAACACGCAAACTGGACAGACATTCAGGCTTTAGTGTGGAGCTCGCAGAGGATAAATGTGGCCATATATTATCATTCTGAGTGCGCCAGCTGCAGTACACATGGGGCTACGTTACACATATTCATATTCTTTTTTCAATATGGGAGATGCAAGAGATAATCCACACTATGAATTAAACAGAATAGATTTTGTACTATAAAAATATTAGGGCAGAGTTAACACCAACATAAGCTTTTTAACATAAAATCGACAAAGGGAGCCTTTATGAAAACTGACACTAGTGAAAATAAGGTTTTTTATAAATGTTTATGTAGGTTTATGCATTGAAGGGCTTATATAGGTGTAATGGAACCTTACAAATGCTGCCCTTCGGTAAAGTATTAGCAATGTATTTACTGTTGCAAACTGAAATGAGTCTTTGACAAAAACAAACAAACAAACAAAACAAAAGAATGCTGCCCTTTATTTTTTACTTCTGTTTGAATGTATCGGAGCAAAAACAACAGTACACATCTCCTCGTGAATTTTGTGTATCAGTACACGCCTGGTCTATAGGCTGAGAGGCTACGCATTAACATCTTCCCAAGGTTGACTAAAAGGATTCACTCTTCTTCTTAGACTCACCCTTCCATCAAAGCTTTGTTTAACCGGAAACAATTTTGGAAGGCTGAGTGTGTCCTCGCCAAATCCAGACCCCTTTAGTCCCCAGGCCTTTCAAAGCGCCCCACCACCTCCACCTCCTCACCCAACATGTTTGCAAATGCTGCCTAAAGAGAAGGGAAGAGATACTCACACACAACAGCGGTACTAGCGTACATATACACTTAGAACATTTCCAGCTGTAACATTTTCCCCATGGTTTCAAGTTTTTATCTTATTTTTTTGTAGTTTTGTTTTGTTCAGAAACAAGCAAGTTCAGAAAGAGCATAACAGCAATCAGCAACAAGACTGCAGCTTTGTCATCATGTGTCCAGTATGTCTGGGGTAAAACCTCACATTACCAAAAGTAAGACAGTAAAAAAAAAAAAACACTTATTCCAGTTACACAGACATCATCACACTATCTGCATAATTGCATTAATACAGCAGCTGTAGAAGGACAGATGGTGGACACACATTGATTTCTCAATGGAACTTTCATAGTCATGATAGGAACTGACTTCAAAATGTTTAAAAAACAATCATGACAAGCTTATCATATAATTCAGATTTATATTGAATATTCAGATTTGAGCAAAGTGTGTTCTCTTTTCTCTTTGTAAAATCCAAAGACATTGTTTTCAGTGACAAAATCTGGCCCACTTTTGAAGAGTATGAATGCCCCACATAGTTGAATCGTCTCTTCATGTCTGGAACCTGTCGTGAAAGTGTGCACCGCACTGATGAACACACCTCACATCAATACAGATTCAATTAAGCTGATATCAGTTGCTATAAAGTTAATTCAGCTCTTATTAAATGATCAGCGGCACATGTTTCAGGCTGTGTATCATTTAAAATACATTTTTAGCACTTAATGAATTTCCAGACAAATAACTACAAGGGTGTGTTGAAGGCTGTTTTGATGATAGTTGCTCGTATTTGCATTATGCTGATAACTCTGAAGTGTCCAGAATCAGCCATAGGCACAAACTGGATTAGCTTTCAAGTACTTTATTTTCTCCCAGTGTGAAACTTCAGCCATGGGAAGCCCATTTTTGTCTTTAGAAAACGTTATCTGTAGCACTCACGTCAATTAAGAGAAGTGGGGATGATGTGTGACCTTTAGGGACTTTTAATTAAATAGAGAGCCAAGTTAATGGAGGCTGCAGGGCAGAGTGAATCTATGTCTGTCCTTCTCTTCATTTTAAAGGCCCATAATGAGAAATGACCAGAATTATTTATGTGGAAACATTAAAAATGCAGCTTAAGATCACTGCAAAAATGTCCAGCCCAGATGTCAAAAGTGACATGATTCACATTCTCATGGCTGCTTCAGCTCATTTTGTGCACGAAGCAGAACGAATGTGAAGGATTAAGAAAAGAAGGTGAAAGGTCACTGAGCTTGGCTGTCAGTATACAGTCTAGTTTAGTATGCTTTGGAGTATGAGACTAGCACATGGGCAAACAGGAATAAATGAACACGGGAACAGTTTACAAATATCCAAGAATAAACAAGCTAGCATTTCTAGGAGCAAACGACTTTTTGTGTTTATAAATTCATAGGCATGTACAAATATCCAATATCTGTCGATGTCGATGCTGATACAGACACATTTGGACTAGCTTTATGGATAAATGTACCATTTATTTGTAGGGGGTTACAAGAGATATAAAATAAAGGTAATGCAGACCTTTTAGCTCAGTAAATCCACACTGACTTAACGTTCTGCTCTTCTAGAATACAATAAATACATAATTAAATATACAGTTTGAATTAGGGCTGGGCAATATGACAATATTTTTCCATTACAGTGACAAACCATGTCACTGTCTGCTTTTCTGAGCGTATTGCGAATATGGTCAGTACTAAAAGAAAAGGTTCAGACAGCACTTGCATAATTGCCAAAATATTTATTAAACTCATTATAAGCACAGATGCATTTCAGCACACAACCTTCCTCAGTGTGCTAATAGCATTCCATCCACCAACCCACTAAACAGTACTTAAAGAACACTGACCAACTGCATGTTTCATTACAAAGACAGTATAATGAGTCCTGTTTAACTGGATGTGAAACGCTAAATAAAAATCACCGCACTGATAGTTTTTCATTATATTTTAAATTGTGGTACTTACAGGGCTTTATTTCTGTTCCAACTTATTGAAGCACTGACAACTGAAATATCATGATGAGTATATCATCGTAATATACGCAATATTGCATATATGTCTTCAAGTATTGTTATATTATATTTTTGCCTTATCGCCCACCACTAGCCCACACAGTCAAATCTAATTAGTGGTTCAATGCAATTATTTGCTGGCACCAATATGATTCAGATATCATCATGCAGAAATGAAGATTTCAATACTTTGCTAAACATTATGTTTGTACCTCTGAAAATTGTCATGGTTGATTTTCTATGAATTTGTACAGTCACTAATAGTGTGAACTAACAGCACTGAAACAGGTGCACTTACTTGAAGGGAGAAGAAGGGGGGGGCAGATTTGGTCACACACTTTAACAGTAGCATCACAGTGGAAGTGCTGCACTTCTCTTGGAGAAGTGTGCACTCAAAGGCCTCTCTGTTCCTCTCTAACAATACACACAGTTCCTGATTTGAAGCGAAACATCCAAAAAAAACTAAAATAAATATGTCTATTTTACACATAGCATGTATAAAAAAGGTATGTAGTTATTTACAGCAGGTGTTTTTCACAGGCAGTTTAAAAAAAAATACAGTCATATTTAATCAAACAAAATGTCAACGTATGTTTCTCAAAATAAACTTCTGTGAGGTTGAAGCTAATATAACAGTGTGATAAGCTGTCGTAACAGTTCACGGAAATCTTAACTGGTTATGACACATTATAATGTACACAAGCATGACACAGTGATCAGTATGAATTCTCGCTAGGAATCTTGTTGAAAGTCATTTGCATCATTGTTGTCAGTCTTATTATAAAAAAACATTATTTAAAATGATTTTTACTACTGCTTATGACAGCCATATGACTCCATTATATCAGCTGAGTGATGACTGCAACAATAAGGATAACACTTAACTTGAACTCTGCTACTTAACATCGACAACCATGCCATAAACATCACGGCAAATGTCAGCTATCATGACAACTAATGTCATGTGCTAATTTTTGATTGTGCACTAGCATCTGTCATGACAATTAACAGTAATGGAAACACGACACTGCTATATTCCTGGAAAAATCTGTCATGACAGCTGATCTGCTGTGACGTGTATGGCATGGTCATGTCAATGTTATGTAGCAGAGTTCAAGTAAAATGCTACCATAATATGTTACCTACACTGAACACAGACAGTGGATAATGTTATGCCGAACACTTTGAGCTTTGTAATACCTTGACAACACTTAAAAAGAAAGATTAAAATAAAAATCAATCTTTTGGCTTGTAGGTCAGTGTGAGAGCTAAGAGTAAGTGATAACAGATGATGCTGAAAATTATTCTGCACTAATAAAAATGTAATTTGGGAATATCTTCAGGTCAATACAGTACATTGGTTCATACCATCGTCTAGCACCTCTTGCATGTTTTGAATAGGTTTTGGTATACAGAATTTTAAGCTTATAGCTGGTTCTAATTGTATCTAGCCCTCAAGAATGTGCAACTCTGATTATATGAAAGGTTGCTAGAAATGTCCATATAAACCAACCTGCCCATTATCAGACCTGGCTAAGACACATAAACCGAGCTTAGAGCATGCAGATGAAAAACCACGGAGCGTAAAATCGGCAGTGTTTGAATCAACTTCAGACTTATATCATCCACTCAACACCAGCGATTTTACCCTGTAAACAAATAGTATTACTACTGTTTTGCCATATAACAGGTCATAGTAAGCGATGGTGTAAGACTCATGAATGTCTAAGTCAATAACTAAGAACAAATAGGCATATTTACTATTTTGTTTTAGGTTCTATCTCTACCACATGTACCACTTGTTTGCTTAGATCATATTGATAGTAATTATTTCAGTCTTTTCTGTAACAGTGCAGGTCGCGTGCATGCTGGAACATTTATGCAGGACTAAACAGAGGCCACTGCTGATTGATTGACTTGCGTCCACAGATGCATTCTACATTCTTACCCAATCATGCAAGCATAGGAAGGCTCTGCATCACACGCTGAATCAAGCTGGCCGACACTGAGACTCATATAGAACCTGTAAAACACAGTTACGGCTAGGGCTGAACGATTAAGGAAAAAAAACTAACTGTAATTTTTCCGACCAGATTTTTTGACTGCTATTAAATGCGATTATGTTCTATAAATTTAGCTGCAGGCTTTTTTGCCCTCAAGAACATGACCACATCTATTTTTTGGGCTTGAGGGATAAATGCTGAATGTAATGTTAAGACAACGTTAAATAATGTAGTATATAATTAAAATTGCAGCTCTTGCAATTTAAAAATTGCATTTTTTCAAACTGCGATATAAAAACAATTAATCATTCAGCCCTAGTTAGTGCCGCCAACCTAAAGCTACAAAGAAAAGCAGACTCACGTTAATATGTGTGCATTATTCTCTCCTCTTCAAACACATAGCTGGAAAAAGCCATTACCTTGTATTTCAGGCATACAAGGGTGTCTAGGCAGATTTATTGCGAATTTGACTAGAGGGGAGTTCCTCTTTAAAAGGCCTACCAGCCAAACTATTGATTTTTAGGCTTTTTGTACTGTTCAGCACACAAACAGTACACACACATACACATACTCACAGTACATATACACAGGACAGTAGTACTCAAGCCCATTGGGTTTGGACATTCATCTCCATGCAGGAAGGACAGAGCCACGTTTGTTATGGCTAGATGTGTTCCTGGAGAGGTATTCTCCAGTGAGGAAAAATAAGCTAAACAGTTTCCACTCACTCATCCTCCATGAATCCAGTGTGATTTCTCCCAGAAGCAGTGCCGTTCAGAGAAAGTCAAGAAAGTATATTGCTGTTTACTTGCCATCCTGTGCATTCCTTTCATTCACTTCCCAGCAAAGCAAGAAACTGGACGTACCAGTAAGCGCAACTCAAAATGTAGCAGGCTTTGTTTTACCACATTCCTCCAATCCTCAAGGGAACGATCTCTTTCTCTCATTTTCACTGAACATCCATTTAACTCCATTCAGTGATTTCTCAAGCAGCTCTAGCAGTACAAAGACATCCTGCTGCGTCGCATGGCCTCGCTAATCAGGTAGGCTGGACTGACCTCAGGCTCCTCCGTCATCACTACAATGTTCTGCCATTCGCCACACTGGTTGGACTTCTTAATCGTGTCCACAACGCACAAAGCATACAGACAGTCCTCAAATGTGGCGGCCATGGTGAGCGGCCGCCCGTCCCAGGTCCGCCGGTCATCCTGGTCCTGAAAGGCCTGCCGTACAGCCTGGACCATGCAGATGGTGCCCGTGAGGTAGGGCGAGGGGATGTCGCTGAAGGCCTTATCAGGCAGGGAGGCATTGCCCAATGGCGTGCTGTCCTTGAGTAGGAGCTCTCGACCTCCCTCACCACTGTTCTTTTGACCGTACAAGTCTGTGCCGCTCACAGTGAGGCGGCCAGCCGTGCCCACCACGACCACCTCCTGCCGGAACTCGCCAGGCACGTTAAAGTTCAGTGTCACGGTGCAGCAGGCGCCGCCTTCCAGCACCATCTGAAAGGTGCAGAAGTCGTCGCTGGTGATCTGTCTGATGCCCCTGATGTGGTCAGTCTGTTTGACAAAAGTCTTGAGGAAGCCGTGCACCTTGACGGCACGTCGGCCAGTTAGGAACGTGAGCAGGTCGATGATGTAGCTGCCCACCGAGTGAAGTCCTCCGCCACCCATTAGGTCGTCGCAGCTCCAGTTGTACTTCTTGCCCAGGAGGCTACCACCATGGACCTGTGCCTCGCACACTAGCAGCTCCCCCACGTAGCCCTCCTCCAACAGCTCCTTCATGCGCACGAAGGCTGGCAGGAAGCGAAGGACGTTACCCATGATGCTCAACAGCTTGGGGTAGTACTGGGCTGCTGACATCATGCGGAAGGCGTCCAGTGGAGTAGCCGTCCGGTCACAGATGACGTTCTTGCCAATGCCTTGAAGATGAAACAGATATGGAACACAGAGTTAGTCCTTAACATCCACATTACTCTACAAAGACTGACAATGACCAAACAAAGCAATATGCAACAGCAGCAAGAATCAATCATGTTCTCTGATAAAACAAACAAGGTCAAAATCAGCTGGTTGAGACACAAAACGACATAAGAGAGGAGACTGGGTCAATTGTTTATGAGACCACAAGACTAGCTTGGACGGATGACCACTTTCAGTGATGGACCGACATATCAACCGCCTCTTGGATCACCCAGAGCAATTGGAGTTGCTGCAGAACCAAAAGGCAGGATGCAGAGCTGTGGAACGCGGTCACAGCACTTCAAAAGGGCTCTAATTAAGCCTTTGCTTTCATTTCATCACATCAAAATCCCCACAGATGGCATGCCCTGCCAAATATGAATATGGATGCGTGATGTCCCGTTGGAGGGCACAAAGCTCAGCGTCGAAGCAAGAACAAGAACACTGCACACACATTTCAATGCATTTAAATAACCCAGTGATCCATGTGAGAAGAGACTGAAAGAATTAACAGACCTTCTCACATCTGACTGCATCATTTAAACTCAAGGGCACTTTGACCACAGCAATTATCACATTCATAATTCTCTCTCCCCCACAGTGATTCCTTAAAGATATGGGGAAAGTCACTGAGAGACCATGGGAACAGGAAAGATGCTCTTAGGAGGTTACTATTGAAATAGAAATGCCCATTTTGCACTTTTGGAACACTGAGGCACTAGGCTGCTTTCTCCAATAACTGCCATGTTTCTCTTAAATGAATAAACTTCAGCCTATATTTAAAAAGCACATCAGAGCAAGAGAATTCCTGCCCATACTGGTCTTAGCCCAAAAGCTTTAGAACACGTCTATAAAAAGGAGCACTCAGATTTATTATGAATAAACCTTCTGATCTAACAGAATCATTATCATTAAGTATATGGGAAAAACATTACAGTGAAGTCACCCATCAGTGGAAAAGCCGCCTGCCAGACCTGCCATTGTTTGGGCTGCAAAAGGCCAGACTGATTGGCCTGGTCAGCTAGATGAACAGCGGGGAGCTGGAGTGTTGCTGCTCTCACAGCCCCTCCTGCCTCATGTGACCTTTTCTTGAAGGGGCCTTTTTGACGAACAGACATTGTGCTTTCCAGAGACTTACTGAACAAAAACTTCCCAGCTAATCTCCCATTAGCTCCCAATAGGCAAAAGCCAGCCAGAAAATTAATCCCGCTGACCCACTTTTACTCTGCTGGAGTATGTGATGGAATAAAAGTCTCATATGATGTAACTGAAGAGAGGCTAAACTAGTGAAGCTAACTGCAAGGCCCTGATCTTAGCATCTGAACACTGCAGGGAACCATATATTCTGCAGTTAAAGCAGCACTATGTAAGATTTTTATGTTTAAATGTTGAATACTCTTTCAACATGCTTGCAATCATCAGATTCCGAAGCACAACCAACGATACAAAATGTTCTTCCAACACATTTCCACCAGTGAGCTTTAAAGTGCACATTATAAATATCTGTGTTGTCATGTTGGGATTAAGTTCCCTAAAATGTTGTTAGAGTTTAATGTTAATATCAAGTCCAATTATCTATGCTTCTGTTCAATACAGCTTCAAATTTACAATCAACAGACCTTACAAATGTATACAGAGCACAATCTACATTACACAGTGTCAAAGCAAGTGTGCTTTCTTTTTATAGACAGTGATATTTTTCTCGCTGCTCTATCTCTGTGGTCATGAAAAGGTCACTGGGATATGGCACACTGAGTCATCTCCACACATGAACACCTGTACTGGCTGTCTTCCAAACACACAGAGAGAGGAAAAATATGAGGGAAACTTGAGAGGAGGAAAGGGGAGAGGAAGCAATGAGAAAATTACAGAAGAGGATAAGAGCAGAATAGAACAGGATGTATAGTACACTGTATGTTCGATACAATACTGCTACAATGTGATTATTACAAAAGGACATGCACGGAGCTCTCAGTTTTAATTATACTGTTACTATTATAAATGAGAGAAATGCATACAAATGGGTGAGACCACCAGGCTCTGTTTTTTGATGGTAAGAGAGACCAGTAGGATACTTCAATACTTCAAGATACTTCACCAGAAGATGGTTTTCTTGGCCTTTAAAGAAATCAAATGGGGAATTAATATTTATTAAGCCGAAATTTTTAATATTTAAGAGATAATGCAATTTGATTTCTTTGAGTCCTGTCACTGTATCATAGCCAGTCTAATTATTACTCTCTCTGCTAAACTCCGCCTTATTTTCTCAGCCCTCCAATCAGTGTACAGCAACCATTGTTATCTGCTATTGCCTCAAGCCTTTAGTTTGTTATTGGTGCGCCAGTGTTTGAATTTGAAGCTTGAGCAGTGAAAGATGTAACTGGGGGCATTTAACAGTGAGATTCCATCCCATAGATGTCGTTTTCTACCCGTCGAGAAAACATTGTCAGTCATGTCATCTTCGGGTCCAGCAGTTTGCTGTCCTGTTTCTCCCAGCTATTGTAGATCTCAGCTATCCAGTATTAACAGCTATGTTGTGTTCATAAAGCAAATGTGCCTGTGTCGTACCCAAAAAAGTGGCCACTTTTTCACAGCCCTACCCAGAAATTTATTTCTGCCTACAACGCTTTAAACCAGAAAATCTCAGTTTAGAGACTACTGTGGCACCTCTGTAAGAGGTAAGAAGGCATGTTCACAACAGTAGTGATGGTTACACTTTTTGTTTGCATTATTATACACATTGCTAAGTAATAACTGTCAATTCATCAAGAAGGTAAATTTTACACACTGACTTTATTAAAACATAACTGAGTTTAATCAAGCAGTCTTGACAGACACAAGCCATAGTACGTCTGGTCAAAATGAAGCTTTTCTTGTTCTACAATGCTACTCAGCGAAAGAGCATTCAAATCACTGCAATCTATAAGTGTGCTGAGAGCATGCTGACCAACATCAAATGTTCATGAGTGATCTGTGAGTCTGACGAGTCAGTGGCAATCACACTCTGACAAACGCAGTGTTTTTTTTCAGTGGAGAGACATGCTTTAAGCATACTGAACTAGGGCAGAGTCAACACTGCTCACTGAGACTTACAGGAGAGAAACAGGATCTGCTAATGTGGATATGAAAATGCAAATGTGCAAAAAAAGTATGAAAGATGAGCCGCAGTGAGAGGGAGGGGGAGAGAAAGAAAGAGAGAGTGCTCATTATTGTGAAGATAACCGTCTCTGCACTTTCTCTCCCCTGAGGACCAAACCAGCACTAATGGTTAGAAGACTCATGCTCACGCACACACACGCATTGTGATCTACTAGGTAACACAGACCTACTACTATACATGTTAGTCTTCAACAATGTACCAATACTACACTGAGACTAAGGCCCAACCCTATTTCTTATTTTTACACCTACCCCTTGTTTTCGAGTGTCACCTTGGAACTGAGTTACAAGGGTTAGTTTCCCTTACGAAATGGAACAACCCTCAAATAAAAAAGAACACTGCTTCATAAAAAGGCTGCTAGTGGTAGCCGTAGCCCCTTTATCTCAACAAAAATTGTTGACACCGTACCCCTGGACATGAACACGCAAAACAGAGAGGTAAGGGTGATGGTGGGGGTAAGGGGTGAAATGAGATTGGGCCTAGAGCAGCGTGATCTCTGTAAGTATCTGTAGTGCAAACCCAGATGTCGCTCACTCTGACAGCTCTGCGGAGCTAGGAGCTATCCACAGAGTCGCAGATAGTGATGACACTGCAGGCCTGGAGCCACTCAGGAGCTCTGTGATGTGCTCTTGCCTGACAGTCATCTAGGACATAGATGTTTACCTGTAATTGGCATTCTCTGCAGCTACAGACAAACAAGTGATAGCTCAGCCAGGAATTCTTACACAATTCTCCCCCCAAATGTAGCAGGGATATCTGATATTTTTCGTGTACATAAAGTTGCATGCAAAAGTTTAAATACCCTCCATCTAATTACATGTTTTGTTAAAAAAGAGAAAAAAGGTTAACAACATATAAAGCCCCCAATATATTACATTTAGCAAATAAACAGTAGTTGTGCATTAAAATGTGCAGAAGTGTGTTCTCTGTAAAGGACGCTTATTTTCACTTGGAAAATTAACAAATCATGTTATAATAAGGTAATTTGACCAGGGGTGTCCACATTTTTGCATACACCTATACCTGCCAATGTCGAGATACATAACCATTTATAAAGTGTTGAAATTGGGACTACATCTACCTTGATTAGCATTATCTAACATTTATTTCTATACGGTTACAAAAGCAGTAAAATAATAAAACAGAGATATTTTAACAACATAACCCGGCATCGGCTAAACGCTCTGCTCTTTCGGAGTACAATAAATATACCATCACATA
Source organism: Colossoma macropomum (assembly GCF_904425465.1). Lineage (NCBI taxonomy): Eukaryota > Metazoa > Chordata > Actinopteri > Characiformes > Serrasalmidae > Colossoma > Colossoma macropomum. The sequence continues at coordinate 27,113,438 of NW_023494785.1, forward strand.
TCAGTCGGAAATATCGGCCAAATCTAATAGTCTAATGCAGATCTTGTTTTAAATCAAATATCTGCTAATACTGATATGATTCTGATATCGTCCGATATTAACATAAAATCATATCGATCAGCCAAGCCTTGTCTGATGTCCATGTCTGAAGCTATAATTTGAGCTATGAGTCTAACGTAGCTAATTGTATGCAACGGTATGACATAATAGAGTTATGGAACAACTGAAATATTGGGAGAGGACAATGCTTGAAAACCCTCCTCCTTCCAATCTAGTGCCCTATAAAATACCGTCTTTCCATCTACTGTCTACCCCCATTTTCCGTGACAAAGTTTTTGCAATCCTCACCACCATCCCATCTCCTCCCTGCTCCTTATTCCTAAATCAGTCATACCACAGTTAAAAGAAGGGGGGTGGCCTTCTAGCTCCAGGCAGAAGCCACCTAGAACAGCCCAAGTTCTCCAAGTTCTCTCCCCTCCCTCAATTATTCTTCCCTCACAGTACCTCCATGTTGAAGGCACGGTCTGAGCTTAACTGTTATTTATACAAAGGACAACTGAATTTGATCATAATATGCTGACTATTCATCATCAAATCGATTTGCAAGTTAAACGGTGGGATTCAAGGCTCGGTTGGATGATGTTGCCTTTGTGTGAAATCTGTTTGGCCTCAATTAACTCAAGGTCTAAGGTCAGGCCTGCTTGATAAGCAGCAGCACGAGTGCCCCTCAGGTGGGTCCGAGGCCTCCTGGAGACTCCGTTCTGAACCCTAATGGAGTGGAAACTGCCTCTGGGATTAGAGCTTATCCCTCCTCATCAATAATACAAACCTGGTGCAGACTGTCTTCAAACACTGTCAGTGTGGGCAGTGGCCTTGCACTGCTCCCTTATGAAACACGCTGACATTTCAAAGACCAATCTATGTGTGACACTCCTATCTGCATCGTTCAGCTTGTTTCTGTCTGATGCATTATGCACTTCTTCAGTCTCTCGCGTCTCTGAGGGACCTGTTACTGAAGGGTAAAACAAAGTCCTTGCTTGATAACATTGCTATCAAGCTCTAAGCCTAACCAGACACAGTTGGGCTTTTTCCACACCTTCTTTGAGGGTCATGCACATCATCCCCCATCACATCTGAGGTCATAAGATTCTGACATCATTCTGGACAGTTTCCTGTCATATGACTATCAATGTGTGTCTTACTTCTTGTGAGCTTTCTCACTTATAATGAAGTATGCAGGCCTTCAAATGCATCACCACAGACAACACGGCAAAGCAAAGCAGGCAATGCCTGAAGATGAAAAGAACAAGTAATGGAGCAGATTAACATCCAGTAGATGGCATAAACAACACTTCCTCAACTTCACTGCAGCCAGCTATGATAAAACTAGTGTAGACAATAACGAGAAGTGAGTCATAAAGCATGAAGCTCAGCTTGCAAAAGGGGAATTCTCTCCAGTGATGTGAGAGGTTGACTCTGGGTCAGGTGTTGCTCTCAGATCTGTTCTGCTTAAATTAGCCCACATAGACCCCAGCTGTGTGGTTCCTGCAGACAATATAGTTCTAATTAAGCACTCACCAATCCCCATGGTGCTCTGCTTTAACCGACTTTAGCACACTACCAGCCTTTTCCACACACCTGCCTTACTGTTATGGAAAAAAAGATGCAGTGCTTTCCAAAATGCGTTGTCCATTATTGTACAATATACAGTTGTACGTAAAAGTTTGAACAACCTTGGTTAAATTACATTTTGTTGATTTTCTAAGTGAAGAAGAAACAAACCAAAATATTAAAAGCAAATTTTAGAGCACAATTTCTGTTTATTTGCTGAGTTTAGCATATAACGTGTGCCTTAACTATTGCTCAGGCCACATTGTTTGCTTTACTTTTTTAGAACATCTTACTTTAAGCAAATAAACAGTAAATGTGCATTAAAGTGTGTTTCCTGTAGTGGACGTGTACTTTTATTTCACATAGAAAATCAACAAAACACATAGTTTGACTGGGGCACCCAAACTTTTGCACATGACTGTGTTAGCATTTTCACTGTAAAAGTGGCATTTTCAGCTCCTAAGCATATCTCATTTTACAATGATAGAACTACCAGTAACACAAATATTACTTTTTAAATATTTCAGTAATTATTCTCGTATTCAACAGCAGCCCACACCATGTTCAGAACCAATTAAGCAAAGCTTTATTTCTAAATCTGAACAATGAAACCATATCTGAGGCACAAATACGAGACGGGTAATCACCTATCCTGATCTGACTATTTTGGACAGGAATCCATTATTAAAGGTAATTCAAGTTAAGAGATATGCTTTGCAAGCCAGCCTGATAATTGCTCTACTGAGAGCGGGAAACAGCACAGGCTTGCTGCGATTCCCTAAGTGCTCTCTTCCCAGTGTAGAGTATAATGGGCCGAGCTTTGAGAGAGGGAAGAGAGCAGGACACAAAGGAGGTAATTACACATCCATCCACCCCAACACTGACTCAGAGAGAAAGGCATTTATTTATTTACTTAGGATTTTTACCCAATTTTCTCCCCAATTTAGTCGTTTCCAATTCTACCCGCTAGTTAGGACTCCCCCTAATCACACTTATATAATATATAGGAGGGTGAAGGCTAACACAGGCTTCCTCCGAGACCTGTGAAAGCAGCCACCGCATCTTTTCGACCTGCCGCTCACGCAACGTCACTGGACAGCCGAACGCGCTCGGAGGAAAGCGCCAACCGCCAGATCTGTTACGTCAGCTAACAGACGCCTGCGCTGACTAGCATCGCGTTAAGTGATGGGGGGAGAGGGAGGGGCCATCCTACCCACCCAGAGAGAGCGAGGCCAGTTGTGCTCTCCTGGACTCCCGGCTACGGATGGCTGTAGCATCACCAGGGATCGAACTCGCGATCTCCTGATGATAGGGCCAACGCTTAGACGGTTGCGCCACTCGGGAGCCCGAGAGAGACGTTTATACACTAAACACGATTTATTTGTGCGATTTATTCGGATGACAATAAATGAATTTGAGCACGTGTATAATGATATAATGATGCTTGCACTTTTACAAAACAGAGAGTAGTCCAGTGTCACCGTTTGCTCATTCTGTGAGAAGCAAAGGAGGTCTTATTTGCACTTGAAGACATTTGGTCTGTTTGTTTTTGTGCTTTGTCTCATGTAGAGCTGCATCTCCAAAATCAGCACAAACAGAGTTACGGAGCTGCAAGTGAAAGAGTTTTAGTGCCTATAAATGAGGTGCCAGCTTCGTGAGACCTTCTCATAGACATTCTGCTCGTCTTTTATTCATGTCACAAACAATTTGGCAAAATTCATGTTCAGTGTATAACGGCCTTAAGAGAGAGGAAGAGAGGCAGCGAGGTAGGGAAGGTAGCTTGTAGATGCAAAGTTTGGCAGCTGTAGTTAGGAAAAGTAATATAAGTGGTACAAAACAATGAAGAAAAGAGAAAAGAAGTGGTACAAATATAGCCGGAGTCACAGCCTTTTCCAAAGCAAGCCTGAAGAGTGCATGCCGCTTTTGCCCTTCAGATTCAGCGAAAATTCACTGAAAATGTCTTTACTGTACAGCAGATATTTCTATCCTATGTTGAGCACCAAAATAATATATTGTAATCATGATTACAAATAAACTAAACCTTTTTTCTATGCAACTGAAGACCCTCACAGCCTTTTGATTTACTTACTGTTTTTTGAATGACTGTTATTTTTCTGTCCAAATTTTTGCTTGATTTGAAAGTGTAGACCCTAACACGGCAGAAAAAAAACACCACAACAAAACAAAAACAGATTTGTTATGCACATCCTTGAAACAAAGTACTGTGATGAACCTTTTCAAACTAGATTCGTTTTACCTTGAGAGGTACTACTAGTGTAATAATGCATAGTGACATCATGCAAATGCAAAACTAACAATGTGAATTGTGGAGACTTCTAATGCAGCTGTACTGTGTGCAGAGCTCTTTGTGCTAATTTGGGGAATTTATACAGTAAAACTACTCGAGCCTCCAATATTGTTTTAGAATCTTTTTTTTGTTTGTTTGTTTGTTTTAACTGATTTTTAGTTGCTTTACTTGATTTTCCTGAAAAAAACATTAAAGGTCTCAAGACACAGCAAGCTTACATCACACCCTCCAGTTAGTCAGTGTCAGAGGGAATCTGTTACCCAGGAAACAATGACACAGACGCACAGCCAAACACACTCCCTGTAATTGACCAATGAGAGCAGACACACATGTGTGTCTGCCTGGGGATACAACAGGAGTTCCACCCTGAAAATTCACAGCACACACATACACACACTCCTGACCCCATTACCTCGAAATGAAATAAACAGTGCTGCATTGAAGCAGAGAGCGAGTAAAACAGGTCCTGCTAACACACTATCACACTCATTGCAGCAGCCGACGGGACGCATGCTCGCAAAAAAAATCCTCCAACCTCCATCCTACTGTTACGCTTCTGTGACAGTGTGTATGGTGAGATAGGATGCAGCTGCATCTCTTCAACAAAGAGGCGAGCGGTCTCCAGCAGAGCTGTGTTGATGTAGTCTGCACCGAGCTCTGCCACATTAATCATGGTGGGGGGCTTACTTTGCCGCATGGCTACACAATATTCTAATAAAGCTGTGTGTTCATAGGAGCAGATACACATCAGGGGGCAGGGGCAAGTGTTTAGAATACTCTCTCACTGCATGGGTCATTCTGCCCATTAACACCTCCATCGATCAATGAACATAGCAATAAACACATATTACATAAATAAATAAACAGACAATCATAAAGAGAGGCATTACACTGAAAACTTAATGCAGTGAATTTACGTAATTCAAACATGTACATAATTTCCACACTGTGGAGAACCCTCAAGCCCTTCTGGGCGATTTCTGTGAAATAAAAAAATGACGTGCCTGTAATTTTTAGATCATTTTCATTTAATATAACAACTATGTTTGTATTCTCTACAAGTGCTGTAGCAATACTTTAATTTCATTGTTATGCTTTGGTTAAAAACAAAAGGGTTAAACTCTTGAATTATTTAAATTTCTCTGTGATACTGAGGTTGATACAACCAAGCTAGCTCTCCCATTGGTTAGGACTTCAGGAGCTGAACTGAAGGTGTAACGTGTGAAATTAACCACTAACATAGTTAAGAACTGACGATGCAATCAACCCATCAGGTCTTGATTTCCAATGGGTGGATCAATTTTGTGAGAAAAATGACCTTAGAGGCCAATCTAGGCCAATACTTGTGAAAGGGTTAATCTAGAACAGCCAAGAATCTTCATGTGAATCGTTGTTAGCAAGCTTAGTAGCTTAACATACTACTAGAATCCTGCAGAGGTGCTAGCGGAACTTCGCATTAGGGAGCATTAGTAGAGGTGTTTTTTTGTCCCTGAGTTCTTGACCGAGTTTTAACATTTATGGCCTAAACTGATGACCTAGCTCTAACAGTCATAGTTCGCCACTATATCCCCATGAATAAAATATATCATTGCCAAAACTAAGAAACCAAAAGACACACTGTGTTGATGTGGTATATTTTACTCTTGTGGAAATCATGTACACATTTGAATCAAGCAGTCTTTCTTCAGTGTAGATACATGTGTGATACACATGTAGATTTAAATGCACGCACAGTACAAAGGCAGCCCACCCCCATTAGCTATGCACACAGATATTCACATCATTTCACTCACACATACAATAAGGTTCACATCAGAACATCTCTCTAGTACACACTGTTGCACACACACAGTATAATGTGACACACATGGAACAGCCAGTGAGCAAAAATAGTACATACGCACCAGCACAGACCTACATTCTACCAGCACTGATGGCAGATACTTGAGAACCACTGAACACAGAAGGCCATACAGTCCAACCCAAAGCTGAAACACAAGCACAATGGCCAGAGGAAGGGAATCAGAATAGGGAGTGAGAGACAGAGAGAGAGGGAGAGAGTATGCAGACTGAGAGCAGGAGGCCATCTCAGAGATTAAATTACCAGTTCCCCGGGCGACTGGCCCAGTCCATACTGAACTATCGATCTCACACACACGCATGTACTCACGTGAGCATTCAATCACAAACATACAGCTTGTTCACTGCATATAATCCCCAGCCTGTTCCCAAGTCTGTGCATTACAGTCCTGCTTTAACAATGATACTTAAATATTGTTAATGAAATGTGTAACTAGGGCTGTCACAGTTGCTCAATGAAACCCAATTACTCAACAAAAGAAACATCACTGATTGAACATAATGGTGAAAAAAACTAATGTGGCACAGCAAATAAGCAGAAATCATTCAATAAAAACTGAAGTATATATTATATAAGTTTGTTTTCTCTAGAGGTGGTGGTAAATCAACAAAACATGTAATTTAACCAGGGATATTCAAACTCATTGCATAACTGCATAGAACTGTATTCTGTATTAAATACTACTGTCATTTAATTAAATTCTATTCTATTACAGAAAGTAAACATGATGCATACTCAAGTATATATATTTTTTGTCACATAGGATGTTTTTCCACTACAGAGTCAAAAACGGGAACCAACAAAGCTTATATTTTTCTCTGTTGAGTGTGAAAATAAAGAAAAACACTAGCTTATGGCACCTTAGTGAACTCCTTCCACAGTAATAACTCTAAAAATCAACACCTCAACATGCCATCCATCTTATATTCTTGTCTTATTGATCATTTAACAGTGCTTGGTGACTTTATCCTCACCTGGGAGAGCAAATAATTCGCTAAATTGTTGTTGGCTTTAGCTGCAATTTGTTATCAAAGACAGAGGAGAACACCCTTGAGTACCATTAGGTCCTGTTAATACCAATTATGAGGAGGCACCAAAAACCTTAAAACTAGAACCATCGGAACTGGACTGAATTTAAAAAGTACAGTACCAGTTTTTCATGCCGGTACTTTGTGCAGTGGAAAAAACTATGAAGAGGTATTTGTGCCAAACTGAAATACAGTCACTATGGTGGAAAAAAGATTAAATGCTATGCACCGGAGATATAACTTTTCCACAGTGATGTGCAGAATGCATGCATGTAATTGAAAAGCAAAATCACTCTTACATTGTTTTCACATTGCTTGACCTCTTTACTGAAAACAATGCATGAGGATATACATTAAAAACAAAATACTGAATTCATATCAGAACTGAATACAATCCACCTTAAAATTGTAACACTGCACAGCTATACTGCTTTCCACCATGCAGTATTTTGATGAAGTAAGGGATCTTTTACTTTTCATTTTGGCACATTTTTCCCATCATTGTTTAAACACAATCTTATGCGTGCACAGAATTTCACTCTTTTCACTATTATGAATGCCTTTAAATGAGGTATATACATTTAACGTACTGCAGTTTCATTTTATTGTGTGGCCTTTTTTAATCAGCAAAGTAATCCATGACTTACTTAGTTATTAATAGAACTGATAAACCAGCAGTCCCATCTGTAAACAAATTACTTTTCAAAAACCCTAAGCACCAAAATACACAAAATGTGCAGAAGGTTGTTTTCATGAATTCTTACTAATGTATGGTTGCTGAGTGTGTCATAAAATGTATTTTGCTAGGATGAGGCAAAAGCATGATCTAGTTTGAAAAGAGAATTACAGTCCCATCTGGAGCCTCTGCTTATGTTCTTGCGATCTAAACAAATCCTGATAACTCATGTTAACGATGCCAATCTGATTAAAGGACCGGTTTGGAAGGGAAACGCCAAAAATCAGATCTAGGTGTATCTTTTCATCAGCTTAACACAATGGCCACCACTTCCATATTCCAAGAATAAATGGGCAGAAAGCCATGCTGGAAACCGGTCAGACATCATGTTAATGATGCCTACCTCAGATTCTGTCTCAAGTATTTACTTTTTGAAGGTAAAAGGCACAGACAAGTGCCTGGGTTACACAGTAGCCATTCAGAGCTGTGCAGTGGTAATTAATACCAATGCAATACACTAGTTCTACACTAAGGACACACGATATGGCAAAATTATGAAGTTACAATGCTTGAAGACATGGTCACGAGTATGTATTACAATAAAAAGCCCCAGCAAAACAGTAGCACAACTTTCTTTCTTAAAAAATAAACAAGAATTAAAATGAGTGAATTCACTAATTTATTTAACATTACTAAACAATACATTAAAAATAAAAATGTAATTAATATAAAATTTTATATATTAAAAATAAATAAAAAAACAAAGAAAGGATGTATAATATACAATAATTCAGCCAGACAATCGTCCGTGACTAGAGCCTGTGCCAGTGTAAGACGCAAAGGTTGAAGTAGTGCAGGGCAGAGACACTGTATATGTGCAGATCTGATATGCTATTTCAGGTCAGGAGGAGTTGAGAGCTCTTGCATCACAGCAAGGCATGTGTGTGTGGGATGTCAAAAAGGCAATGACTCAATAAAATCATAGACACTCCTCAAATTCTCAGAGTTGAGTTATTTACTCTGACTTGACTGTTGGATGTGACAAAACATTTGGCTCACACTTCCTTCAAGCACAACGTTCCACAGGGAATTAAAAATCAAAATGTAATGTTTGACACTCCTTAAACCCAGAGTAGATCCTCCTACGGATCAGACCAAGTTAACAAGATAAGGAAAACAAGACAATCCAGCCAACCCTGTTTTCTGTCTCACTGGCCCAGGCAAAGCAGCCTGTGGAGAGGTCCAAATACAGGACAATGAAGAAAACACTAGCTATTGGCTGCTGACATCTCCAGCTAAAAGTCATTAGAATTAGCATCCCAATGTAGCCACTCTCAATGGTGATGTATGAGTTCATCACTAAGGCTCCAGCAATGTTTGTTTAACTGATCCAAAAGAAGGACCCAGATGGACCCAAACCAAAAGGCCATGTCTGCTGTGGTGTGGAAAGGAAAAAAAAAGCAAAACATTTGTTAAAAGTTGGTTTCTCTCTGGCTCATCTGGGACAACCTAAGAGTTGTGTATTGCAGTGCTAGCAACAGCTTCATAAAAAATAATCTAAATCCAAGTAAGTAGGTCAGTTATGCTCTTATGGGAACACAGTATGCATGTACAAAGTTTGTCCTGTGAATTACTTTCTGATGCCCAAATAAATGACCACTGCATTTCACCAACATTCTCTTCTTTTGATGTAAACTGGGCAGTCCTAATCTTGGGCAGCGCTTAAGTAAGCAGTACCCTCATCCATCACAAGGCTGACGTGGCCTGTCTCTTTAAAAAACTGTGTTCTCCCAGTATCTCTCTATTCAGCCAGAAAAACTGAGCAAGTGAAAGCTAACAACCAAGCATAACTGAGCTATCAAGCTAGCTCATCTGTCTGTCTGCCTATTGGTGGTTCAGTCATTCGAGCAACTGGTCATGACGGTATTTTGTCTGTTCATTCATTTATTTGTTCATTCATTCACCCGCCTGTCCATCCAATCAGCCATGCCAGTATTCTATATGCATGCATTCTTTGTAAGCACTTCTAGAGGTAAAGTGACTAGGAAACTTACCTTCTTTAAGATGTCATCATATAAAAGGTAAAAGATGTTTTTATTGAGCTGTGAACACAGTGGGGTCTACAATACCACCTGTATATACCTTCCTTTCATTTCTCCCACTTGTGCTGTTGTGTTTAGTTATGCTTCAGTCATATAGCAGGCTGGGACTGTTAGACTGTGGGATGTGTTGGGAATATTAAGCCACGCCCAGACAGCTCTCAGACAGGCCTGTTCAACGTATTTCATTTCTATTTTTTATTATTTAAACTTTGATGAATGTTTAACGTGACACTCAATATTTGGTATAATTTGTAATATTTTAAAGTCAAAGTTGATTTATACAGCACTTTTACAACAGGCGTTGCCACAAAGCAGTCAAAGCCCCCATGAGCAAGCCAATAGCGACAGTGGCAAAGCTTACTCTACAAAGGTTTTGGAGTGAATCTGGGCCAAAGGGCTACAATAGAAAAGAGGATCAACGAGGACAAAACATTTCACCTCTTTCTGACAAACACAACAATTCCAGAAAGCAACCATTCTATCCAGAGCTCAGGTACTCACATATCTAACACTGAGCTCCTCCTGGGAGCCACGTTTCTAACCTTCTGGAAGGCTCCGTGACATATTTGAATGGCAGATGACTGAGAGAGCATCCATTTGCATTTGGCCTTCATGAAAGGCCTGGATGCCTCAAACTCCATTAGTTTTAATGAGAAGCCCTTAGTCAGGGCGATGTCCATTAGCATCACTTAGTGGGGTCTGTTAGCTCACTAATGCCCCCAACAGAGCCTCTAAAAATCCTATGGCATACAGTGAAGCAACATTTACAGTGTATTTTCCAGAGTATGCAGTATATTCAGTAACACAATGATTGGTGGTTCTACTGCAACACTGTATTTCTCCAGCACATGTATGTTAAGGGTGGGCGATATGGCAAAAGCATCATCTCACAATACTTCGAGAGATTTTCACAATACATGATAGATATCACAATATTCGAACATACAGACACAATGCACTAGTAGAGGCAAATTTAAGAACTGCCATCAAAAACTGGTACTGGTACTGGGTACAATGATTTTTATTCAGCATTTTACATATTGCGCTGCACTAAATGCAATTAAACAATCATGCTCTCCTTTTAATTAAACATGCAGTTGGTCAGCGTTCTTTAAGTATGTACAATATCCACAAAACACCCACTACAGCATATTGTCACAATTACAAAAATGATCTTAATAATGATATCTTATTGCGCACTGCTAATGTACATGTGGTAATTTCATTACAAGTTTTCACCTCAGTCATTGAAGAGCAGTCACCAGTCCTTCTCTTTGTTGCTCCTGCATTCTGTAATAAACTGCCATGGCCTGTCATTCTCCTACACGCTCCTCTTTGAAGCACAACAAAAGGCAGTGATTTCATCTCAAGGTAGCACATGTACTATGCAGCCACCCTGCCTCTCGGGACCAATTACCCACTCTCCTACACTCGCCATGGTAGGACACACCATAAAGCGACGGCTGGTGTGTATTAACACGACGAGTACAAAGCAATAATACATCAGACAGACCAGTAAAAGAACGAAAATGTATAAATGATCACAACTGAATACATCATTATCCAGGAACCACAACCTTTTTTCATGCAAATGAGAGGGCAGTGAACAGGCACTATATAAATCAATGATGAGCATGGGCCACGAGCGGGTCCCTCTAATTAATGCCATACATGAATGTCAAGACAATTATAGTTAATGGTAATTTGCGGCTGATGTATTAACAGTTATGCCAGTGTCAGTCTCTAGCTGTATATATGACACCAGTAAGTTGTCCCAGTGGGCACCTGATTTGTCTCCATTCTCTGCTTTACAAAGAAAAGCACAGTGTTTAGTGGCACATGCCTCATTACTGTGTCCTATCCTAGCCAAGTACCTTTGAGCTACAAACCTGAACAGGGTCAGTCCCAGGATACCGGGCGCAGAGCAGTACTTGCAGTGCTCCGTCAGCACTCTGAGGTTTGCAGACTGCCCACTGGCTTCACGGGCCTACTCAACATGACATTACATAATAACACAGACATGGAAACTACTGGAAAATGTAGGCAGGGGAGGAAATCTCTTACCTCAATTCGATTCGATTTGGATTCCTTAGGAAAAGATTCAATGCATTTATCCGCAATTTGATTATTTTGGTGTGATTCACAATTGTTTTCAACTAAATGCACTGAACTAAAGAAATTACGCAGTAGTGGAATATAAACAATATCAAACAATACTTCATGCTTTTTCCCCAGATTATTACTTTTGAAAACAGTCTAAGAATTTTATGTTGGTCAACAATAAGCACAAACTTTATTACGTTATGCCATGTTTACATTCCAAAAAAGTGATTCAAATGATTCCATTTTTACACTCATAATAAGACAAACCGAAATCTTCCCGACAGAAGCAGATAAATGTCACCATACTGATCCAAACACAATAGGATGGTTTACATACTTATTAAGAGTTACTAAACTTACATCCTGAATATCAGATTCAGGGTCGGTTCTTGCAACAACACTGTCAACTGTAGCAACACAACAAATCTCGTGCTGATTAAATATGATATAGACACAGTGTTCCCAAACGCAGCTGTCCTCCGCGCTCCCTGGCAAATTCAGTTCACTGCGTGCCTCGAGCATGTGAGTCACGTTCCAATCCTAATCTCATTTTTTCCTGATGTGATGATGCGGCAGAAAGCAGAACACAGTGACAGCCATAGATATGTTCTGTAGGGTGGATTCCAGGAGAAGGAATATAAGGAATATCTATGGTGAATTTTCTCACATTGTTTTGGCTATGGCATGACACTATAAGTCATATCATGAATGAAGTTATGATTATTCTAATAAAGTGTAATGTGCTTTTCTTTCACAGTGAACAACTGTCATTCATTGCTATAATGGATGAAATAATAATATATAGTTCCTAATAAGCTTGGGCAATAATGTAATTTAGACAAAGGATTATTGTCTTCAGAATTCTCACAATAAACAATCATGACTCACATTCAGTGACAAAGTACCACATGTGAGTGTTACAGAGCCTTATGCTATAGCCTGCATTTGCCTTCTAGTATTTTATAATATTACTTAACAATTTATAATGTAGTAGTTTGGCAATACTTTGGTTTCCAACCAAATGAACATGGAGAAACACTAAACATAAACAGTGTTTGTTATATGCTGTCTGTGGAAAAAAAAACAACAAAACAAATAGTGGAAATACTATACATCATCCAGCTCAATGAGCTAAAAAGGGAGAGGTGTCATTTGCATGTATCCTAGCATTATTTGCCAGACTGAAACTGTGCTATGTTCTTTCCAAGTAGCGTTCAATGTATGTATGTGTGAAATTATTGAGTTGCCAGTGTTCTGTGTGTACAGCCTCTATTGTATACATTTTACCAGCCATTGAAAAGAATAACTGAACAAATGGAATGGTTCAATAAAAGTAAAGCAATATAAAATTATGTGGCACGTGAAAGAGTAAAAGAAGGAACAATAAATTACATACTCACTTTTAATGATCGTGACATTCAATAATATAAATATTCAGCACAAGGTTACTCCTAATACTGCAAAAAAGCAAGAAAATCTAGCAATATTATGAAGAGTTCACTCATCAATAATTATAAACAAGCATACATTTCCACACTACAACAGTCTATCCAACCTAGTGTTATACCCCTCACTCGACTCTAGTGTATTAGTTCAATACCTGCCAACTGAATCATTTTTTCTACGTTTTCTAGGGACACAGAATGAATCAACACTTGTGTTTTCTTCCTCAAGATCAACACAGTGTCAAACTTCTGGCAGATTCCTCTCCCAGATCAGAAAACATATTTAGTTATGTTTTGACTTACACGCAGAAAAGAAAGACCATCAGTAAAATCATCTGACTCTGGCTAGGCCAAACTTGCCTCACTTGTGAAATGCAGAATCTCTCTGTGATGGCAGGAGAGCCAGAGCCAGTAATCCGGAGTGTTGTCAGTACATGCACGAGTGAATGAAGAGTAGCCGATGTAATGAAGACAGACACCTTCATTGACTCACAGCGACGATGTGTAAAGTCAAAAACAGCCGAGGGCTAACGCTCTTCTTGCTTATTCATGATGAGATAAACTACCTCTACCCAGAGCATGTACAAAGAACAAGCCAAAACAAAAACATGCTTGGCTAAGAACGCAGAGAGACGGAGCTGGCAGACTGGAAGGGGCTATCATAGAATTCAGGGTCACTGAACAGAGTGAGTGAGAGAAAGAAAGCAAGAGGAAGTATGGGGGAGATGATATCTTGGCCACAGGCCCCACTCATCTCCTTTTAGAATAAGATGTGACACTCATTCAGAGGGTGATCTGAACTTGTGGCATTGACAGACATGATGATATGACAGTGACACTGCTTTATGGGGACTTTCCAAAATGACCAATAACCATGAGAACCATGAGACATGTTGTACCATGGAACCTAAGACAGCCACAGTCATCCACAAGTCTCATATATATATAATTTTTTTTTATATACATATAATTGTATTATGAAATAGAACAGCTGTTAATTCTTTAATGGTACGGTCAAAAAAATCTGCCTTTAATCTACTCTTCTTGTTTGGTAATAGGGCTCTGCAGTGCTGTTGTCACATTTGTTTTGATTTGTAAAGGAGTAACAAAGGCAGATATTGATTTGTCAGACAAAACAAATCAATAATAGGCTCTTAGCAATCTGAATTCTGTTCTGAATGTAAGTGCACACTCAAAACTATCCCATCCAACAATAAAGGAAGCACTGTGATTCTTTTATGTAGTGATATAAAACATGATGACACAAAACTCTTCAATACCACATGCTGATTCATGTTACTGTGCCTAGCATGGGCATGCACACATCGTAACTACTGTGGAGGCAGATTTTAATGTGTTAAAATGGACAAAGTCAAAACCTCTGGATGTATTGCTGACAATATGTTGGATACAACAGGGTTAAGGAGAGACTGTTACACACAAATGCATGTAAATTTGCATATCTTATGCAATGCCTTGCATTCTTTAACTAAGTTACCTAACTACAATAGAGAAAAAAGCAATATGTTACACTAGAATGACAAGTCTAAATCCTAGTTAATAAATCTGAAACTACACTTTAAAAAGTATTAATGTAACAAAATCATCAACCTTATTACGAGGGATACACTGATACCATTTTTTTCAGACCGAGTACGAGTACAGCAGTGAGTTTTTAGTACTGGATGACACAGAGTCCGATACCACACTGAGTAATCTAATTAGAATTAAGTATGTGTTAGTGTAAATGAGTGCAATGTGCCTTAACAGTTAGATCATTAAAATCTAGCTGACTTTAAATGAAGTGCATTAGTTAACTATGCTGCATTAGTTACGTTTGATGGGGTAGTGCTGCAGTGGAGAAGAGTGGGCAGAAAAGCGCTTCTGTAAGCTGTAAGTAAAGTACAAGTCATAGTTTTGCTCCTCGCCTCTCTCTTTCAACAACAGTCTCTGTAACACAGTGACAGCAGGAATCACATCAGATGCTAAAGCATCTAAAAAGCTCACATTTTGAGTTTTGTGTCTTGTTGGGATTTATTTTGTTTGGCTGACTGAGCTGTAGTTGAATGTCCTCTAAAGACAGATATTCACTGTGTGATTTTAGAAATCTTGTTCTTTGGTGACTCGTGTTGTACATTTGAATAGACCATCGTGTACAGAAAAAGCCTAATATTTATACGTGAAACGCAGCCACTGCAGACAACTCAAGCAAAGCTGTTTCATTCAAAATAACCTGCTGCGCTGAGGACAGAGCAAAGAGAAACTGAGCAGCTAACACTGAAGCTAAAGCAGGCAGCGACCATGGTAGGACAGTACTCTGTTAGAAATAAAGGTGCTATGCAGGTACATTTTTTGTTCATCAAGGTACAAACAATGTAAATGTTCCCTCAAAGGTACAACAGTTTTAAGGTCCAGTTGTGTACCTTAAATAAGTTTTTCCAGGTGAAAATATGCGTTTGTACCTTTTCATAACCTAATGTTTAAAACAGAGCAATAAAATAAAAAGCCTGTAGACGAGACGGGGTGTGTGGAGTCAATACAAGTCAATATAATTTCAATTTCATACCTCACAATTGTATTCAGTCAAACAGAGTACAGTCTGCATAGTGGGAATCTGGTAGAAATTGACAACTTTGTTCTCCTCCATTTAGTTGACCTGCGTATCTCCAACCGTATTGGGGAAGCAGCTGTGATTCTGCCTGTGTGTGCGTTTAAAAATGGGCACACAGTGTATTCCTGGTGGATATCTGCCAAGGCGGAATGTTTAAAGTGACCAGTAACTTTGTGTCCGACTGTGGCGGAGTCAGTAACTCTTCTCTGCGTGAGCACAGTCTCACTCACTTTTTTCATTAGCGCAGCAGTGTACACTCGGCTTACAACACAGCAGGTATCGGAATGCTGGTATCAGTGAATTTTCATGAGTACGAGTAAATGAGAGTGATAACAGCCCAATATCCGATATTATATTTGTTGGGTTATTCACTAAACACAGTGAAATCTCAGCAAGACCTTATTTCTAAAAAGTATCTGTAACCACTGAAAAAATGTGTTGGGTGAAATGTTACATAGAAAATTAGACAGATAGACAGAAATCTATTAATCGCTTTAAGGGAAAATCATAAGCCACTGACCATCAGATCCAGAATTACTAAAATATAAAACAATACAGACTATACAAAACAGGCAGATCATAATATGACCATTCATGACACCAATTATCAGTAGAAAAGCACCCCAATAAAAAAAATCACAAACATCTAAAAAGCTGTTGACCACTGAAGGAACAAATACCTCCTCTTTCTTTTGAACAATATATCATCAACATTTTCTCACTCAGTGAACTCACTGTGTAGTGGATGAGGTTCTAACCCCAGGCATGTATGCAGTTTTGCCTTTGTTCTCTTCTCCAATATGCCCTCTAAACAGTTTAAAGTTAAGCCAATAGCAACACCAGCTTTTCCAATCGATTTATTTGTCCTGGCATTCACTGAGATTATTCCACCCCCAACAAAGCACAGCATAAAAAAGGACACTATACAACAACACCTTGAAAAAAAACATCAAACTACCTCAATTTCCCAGTACACATCAAATCAGACAGATTCTTCGTTTGAACTGAGTAGGCCTAGCTTGATTGAACTTTATTTAAAGTCAGCACAAATTGAAAATCATTATGCATTATACTTGTGTACCTTGTGTACCCTGGCGTATGGGATGTAAGGTGAGATGTTTAATATTTTCTTCTCCTCCCTGTGGTGCATGATGATGCAATCAAAAATCAGAAGATGCTTTAGAGGTGGGCAAAAGTCATGACATTTTGAATGCAAGATGATGGAAACAAGTTGATCTTTGAAATAATATGATATGATGAATTATGCTTAATATGACCAGTGTGACAGTGTAACAAGATAAAAAAAAGTAAAAATATATAGTACTTATTCTGTAGCACTAGCAAGTTACCCAGCACTGCTCTCCTAAGAGGTCAATTCTAGATATGTATGCTTCAAAGACTGTCATATTAGATAGTCTTTATCTCCCTCACTCACTGGTGTTTCACAGAGCTGTGTGTTTCATTTCCATGACTGTTTTCAGGGTATGCAAAGTACATTGTTTGCCTAGGCCAGCCTACAGTCTCCTTTATCTTCATTCTAGCAGCTGTGTGAGAGCTGGTCAAAGGCCACTGTGAGAAGCCTGACACAGCCACGTTTGAATGACTGAGCACTTCTAGTTTGTTTTGCTCCTTTAGGTTCGGTACTTATATGAAGGATAAGCTTGGTTGCTATTGTGGAACCCATGAAAGCTGGAATCAAGGCTGGTGCCTGTTTGGTACAATGAATAAAAACAAAAAAGTCAGGAAAAAACTGATGATATTTTGGAATTTATATTAACTGTCCTTAACAGGTCAGTGATGAAAAAACAAAAAGACAGAAATGTTATCCAATAAAACTAAAATATCATCATGTTGCACACCTCTATATCACACCTGATGAATCCAAACCCTCTTGAAACCAGGGGACCCAGCCTGTTGTCTGGAGAAGTGAAGTTTATTTCGTTGCACGCGAAGGTACCAGACACCCAACCAGCCCGTAAGACATTGGACTGATACAGTTTTATAGCTGGACTGATGCCAAGATTAGACCCAGCTTACACAGGACAAGTAACAGGTGTGACATGTAGGGTAAACACAAAATAGGCAGCCTAAAATACAACTTCAGCACATTCACACATAACACAGCACATTTCACAACAATAAATTCCTTCACACCATAAACTAAAAAAAAATCACTTAAATTATCAATAAATAAACAAATAAACAAATGGTAAACAGGTGATACTAATTACAATCACCTACATTACTGAATTCATTAAATACTATAGTGTGACTGCTGACTTGACATTATGAGCACGATGATTAGCTCATGCTTCATTCCTACTTCCCCTTAATTTAGTCATATTCCTCATGAACAACCTTTAAAATATATGACTGAGTGAGTCAGTGGGCTGACCAACGTTAAGCCAGAAATTCACAAACCATGAAGTTCTAGCTCAGTTCTAACTGAACTTCTATATAAGGGAGAACTGAAGTGAAGCGGAAGGATGTTATGGAGACGTGTGTGGTGGGGAAGATTAGACTAACATGCCTTATAAAGAGAGTGACTGTACAGCTATGAATTGTGCCCGTCTTCACCATTAGAGCTGCCACCACAGACAACTTCCTGCACCATGTGACATCATAGGCAGCGATGCAAGAGACTTCAGACAGCATTCTTTAGAATATCACTCACATCTCAGAGTGCAAACTGACACGAGCCACAGGAAATGTAAATCTGCTTGCTCATGCTACATGCTTTTCCCTGCGTTTCCCAATCATAACTCAATTAATATTAAATTCAATAAGACAAAGCAGCTCAAAATATGGCAGACTATTTTTATCTCTAATATGTGGACCAGCTTATGCGGATAGGAAATAATCTGATTATTATGAGTTGTTTACTTCCTGTGATGACAGCTAAGGCTAAACAAGAGGCAGATGACTCAAGCGTCCAATCAACATCTCTTTGTGAAAATGTTATGGCTCGGCCTCTGTGACTCCAGCTTTTGGCTACTGCTTTCCCTCAAGAGAAAGCACACACTGCATACTGAAAACTTAGGGATCAATAGATACTGATACATTCTATATAAATACAATGACTACCAATTTCACTACTAGAACAAAGAAACTCTTTACCAAACTGATAAATAATGTAATGTACATGACTGCTGGGCATCCTGCCTATGCTCTCATGAGTTTTGACTGGACAGCCAGCTTCACTGGTAAATCCCCAGCAGGCCAATTAGGAGATGTATGAATGGCATGCCATATGGATTGTCTCTTACTAATTACTGCAGTTTTAGCATTTTCACAAGACAGGTCTCACTCGCTTAATACCTGTGCAGCAGCTGGATTTATAATACCATTATGGGCTAATTTTTGTATGAGGAGTGGTTGTTTGGCCTCTTTCCCAAGTGTGAGCTTATGTGTTTTTCAGTGTAGTTATAAATTCATCTAAATGAACCCTTGGACCAAAAAAAAACTGTATGTGTGACATTTTTTTGTAAAAATCAGACAGGGTATTGTTTGATGACCTGTATTTACAATAAAGAGGTCACTAAAACAGACATAAAGCATAGTTTGGATTTTTTTTGTGAAATGTTGTTCAAAATAAAATATAAATACAAAATAACTGATAATCCTCAATGTCAATAACACTCAATGTCAAAAAGTTAGCAGACACCTTCTCGTCAAATGTTCCTTCTGCAGTCAAGGGTATTAATAGGGAGCCTTCTGCCCCTTTGCTGCAGTATCAGCCTCTACTCTTCTGGGAAGGCTTTTACACTAGATGTTGGAACATTGCTGTGAAGATTTGACTGCATTCAGCCACAAGAGCATTAGTGAGGTCAGGTGGTACTGATGTTGGATGATTAGACCACAAACCCCATTCCAACTCATTCTATAGGTATTGAATGGAGCTCCATCACTCCAAAAAGTGCAGTTCCACTGCTCCTCAGCCCAGTGCTGGGGTGGCTTTATACCCCTCTAGCTGATGCTTAGCATTGCGCATGGTGATCTTAGCTTCTTGCAAGCTAAGCTCAGGTCACCAAGGAGAGCTAATGAGAAACGAGTAAAGTCTTGTTGCTTCAGATTTTCTCCAGTCACAGTGACTCCAGGAGTACGACCTACTACTTTCTGTAAATGAAGCAGAGGAAACATTCCTGTTTCTACTGGAAACAGCTTTGCATAATCACACAATGCTATGCATTTAGCAAGCTACGTTAAAATGAGATGCAAATAGGCACTGCACCTTTCTGATGCCAAGTCAAATGAGGGCATTCAACCTTTTGAGCAGCTAATGAAAAATGTATAAAGAACAGCACAGCGAAGGAGGAAGACTAGCTTCCACTGCCTAGTGAGAGCCCTCCTTTCCTTAGGCCCACCAGCACGTAGGCTTCACTACCCAACCCAGGAATGCTCACTTGTCAGTGCTTTAGAGAAGGTAGGCTGAAAGAACTACGGCCAATTCATTTAGCGAACAAAGGCATTTTCACACAAACTTAAACTACAGCACTTTCTCTCTCTCTCACTCACTCTCTCAGCTATTAGCATATAAATAGCAGTCCAGAAGGCTTAAGACAGAGGGAACTCTAAAACAAATGGCAGCATTTACTAAAAGCATGGGAATGGCAGCATCATTCTCTGTCTCTCTGGTGGTCTCTTGATGGTGTCATATACGCTGATTCAATATGTCCAGTTAGATGAGTGGGTCACTCTACTGTTAGGCAAGAGGAGGTGAATGAAGATTTTGGGCAGAGTTACAGAGAAACTGAGGATTTGGGTTTGAGGATCAGTTACAGTTTTAGTCTGAATGGTTAGCCTGTATTCCCTGTCTGGTCCACAGTTGTTAACCCTTCTACAGTGTCCATTCCTGGATTTACTCTTCTCATTCAAATACACAGTTTTTCAATGCTGTTGTCACATTTACTTTGATGGGTAAAGAACATGTTCTTTCATGTTTGTCAAAACTACCAAGAAAACATACACACACACACATCATCTAAACCGCTTATCCTTCTGGTTCACGGGGGGTGCCGGAGCCTATCCCAGCTGTCACTGGGGGGAAGGCAGGATACACCCTGGACAGGTCGCTAGTCCATTGCAGGGCAAGAAAACATACAGTCATACGGAAATGTTTTGGCATCCAGGTCAAATTATATTTTGTTGATTTTCAAAGAGAAAATAAGTCAACTCATCCTCCACAGAGAACACACTTATGCACATTTGCTGAATTCAACATATTGGGAAAAAATTAAGACATAAAAGGTGCAAAAGTTCATTCACATTTCATGTTTTATGGTGTTTTCCCCAATATGTTAAATAAAAATTGTACAATAAAATTGGCATAACATGCCATATCCAGGTTTGGTCTTCATTTAGAAAATCAACAAAACATATAATCTGACTTGCTTATGACTATGAATAGGAATACACTTCTCATGTCACCTTTTATTTTTACTCTAGTTAAGCAAATAATAATAATAACAATAATAATAATATTAATAAGTGCTTAGTGACCTGAAACTATCACAGTGCATCCAACAACAGATGTAGCTTCTTTTATGCAGCGATGATACGCACAGTACTCCAGCTCTACATGCTGGTCCATTTCACTATGCCAAACATGGACACTCACATGTTTTAATTACTCTGGCAGCATATTTTAACAAGCTAAAGGGGATTTCACCAAAATCTAACACTGCATTACAGATGACAGGTCAAATAAGAAAGGGTTAAGCTCTGCCTCTTTCCCTCTTTGTGTCTCTGAGTGTAAGGTTTCAGTATAAGTCAAAGCAATCTTGAGGCAAACCCACATGACTAAAAATAACTTTGACATTTTTACTACTAAACTGAGTGTATATTCTAATTAACAAGCACACCATTGAGAAAGCAGTGCAGGGTGACAGCATTAACCTCCTGGAGCAGCCTGCAGTCCTGCAGTATATGGTCCACTTGTGTATGTTAGTTGGGAACAAAACCCAAAAAAATCTCATTGCCTGTCAGTAGCCCCAAGCATTTAACTAGACTATTGTCCATTTCTCATGAAGAGCACCATTATGGTCCTACAGTGCTTATCAATACTACAGCAGCAGCGTCTTCGCATGTTGTTGGTAAAACCTGACTTGAAAACATTACAGTTCTTGGTGCAGCACACAGATCAGCCCACCAGGGACTCAATCTATTCTTAGATCCCCCCTCCAGTCCGTATGAGCTGGTGTCTGTTCCTTCAGCATTGGCCACTGGCCAGCATGAAAGCTCAACCTGCCCAGGCTAGGAGACAGAAAGCCAGTCATATCAGACTGCAGAAATCAAAACATAACTGCAGACCCACTATCAGAAACTTTGCCTGTCTTTATGCAAAACAGTGATTGCATAAAACAGTGCAGCTGATTTGTAAACAATACAAAGACCTGGACTGCTTTACGTAGCATGTCTACATTTTCAGAACAAAAGCAGAAAAGCACAATTATAATATGTGCAAGACCTATGTTGAGTATGACACAAAGCATTAACTACAACTAAGAATAAGTTGCTGTTTCACATATCATCGTTTCTATAACAATAAATGAGAGCCCACTGGAGGAGGCTGAGGGGCATATCAGTGTTAGTGTCATTTTTTTCTAAACTGTATTAAAAAAAAGTTACACCCTTAAAAACTGAACTAATAAATAAGTATATAAACTCAATGTTTTTTCCCCAAAGTCTCCATGTCCCTGATAGGTATTTTTATACTCATACTACTGTTTATACTTGGTTTTGTTTGTTTACTTTTGTGTAAAATTGTAAAATATACACTTTAAATTTCTTTCTTGCACGAAACAAAACACACCGTTTCCCAGGAGCACTAAGATCATTGACTGAATGCTCTCTCTAATTATTACGAATTTTAGATTATGATACTTTTGGGAAATTTGCTCCTTACCTACACTCAAAAAACAATATACAAGCAGCTTCACATAATATATAAATCCAATTGAAATAAATAAATAAATAAATAATTGCTTAGCTGTTTATTATTCGCTGTACAGTTGTTATGAATCCAGTGAAGAGAATCTGCGCTCATGCCAAAGGAAAAAAAGAGACCAGCTGATACGAATATAGAAGTCTCCCTCCTGCTGTGCTCCTGTACGGCTGCCTGGAGACAGTCTATTTAGATCCGAGATGGGATGGGCAAATTAATTAGAAAATAACAAGATTTATTTGGGTGATCCAGATTCACCACACAGAGGAGAGAGATGAAATTTTACTCTTAATTTTGAAGAAAAAAAAAAAAATTCCCTCTGACTGAAACTTACACTGAGGGGCCTACCAACAGCACAAATGCTAAGATGTTATGACTAATAATGACTTGAGAACAACTTCAGAAAGATGCTGAGTCCTTATATAAGCTGGCTAATCAACCACAGAGGCAGGTCCTGTGGGCCCTTGTGCATGTTAATGTATTCTGGTAAAAAGGCATGTGCTCCAGAGAGCTGATTTTAAAGCAAGAACTGCATTAGAACCACTTTGATAGGCAGTTGTTTAAGAAATGCAATGTGCTTATGAAGGTTCTGGAGTCTCACACCACAAGGAATATTTTTTTTCACTAAACCTGCTGCCTCATTCTGTAGATGAAGCATCAGCTGCATCAGAACATCAGCTGTGATCTAAGTCTATTGGATGACATGAAGAGTAATTGAACTCCTTGCTTTCATTTAAAGCAGTGCTTTCTGTAGGCCAGGATACTGAAACGCATATCTCAGATTTGATACAATTTTTGATTCTGTGATCAAGATTTGATTAAATGTTTGATATTTTAAAAAAAGTCTTGAGCTCAGTACAGAGCTCATATACTCCACACATTGGTTTGGCTCAGATTAGTTTGCCACGCAAGCCTTCAAACTAAAACAAGACCCAAAGCCCAGTTATTTGAGTGTGGGTGTGTGCACAGAGTACCCCCCCCCCACTCTGATAGAAAGCACCCAGGTGCCTGGTTTGATCACTGATAGTGGTTTCCACATAAAACGGCAAATAAAAGAGCCTCAGAAATCGCATTAGTGATACAGATTTACAAATTATAATACACTTTCAAATGTTCATTTTCTTGATTCTGTTTCAGTACTGCATTGAAATCATCAAACTGTTAGCAACTACACTGCCATAATATGGCAGCGTGTGTCGCGTGGTTCTTTTACGTGGGGTAATAAAGTGGCAGAAAAATGTGAAGAGCACTGCACAGGCTTTTTTCCTCCCTGTTGCTAAGCAACAACAGTGTAATAACCATCAATCAGCTATGGTAGTAAGCTATTGTTTTCATGTGTATAGGCAAAAAGTACTACTACTATCAACTAGTATATGTGCTGCTGCTGGCAAAACAAGATAAACTAAAAAGGAAGCTGCTCATTAGGTCATGATTCAAGATGGAGAGCAAACACTAACCACTACTTAGGCTTAATCTGCATGGTCAGTGCAGAAAATGCTTGTGACCGCTTCAAGACCACTTCAACAGATGCAGCACAAAAACAGAGCAAAACCAGCAAAAAGTTTGTGCAAAAACAGTGTGTAAAACCCCAAAAAACACATACTGTGTGAACTCTCCCCATTAATACATGATAATGGCTGCCACTAAGGGACGCTGAATGCACTCATTGGCCACTTTTTTCCAATTTCCTCACACAGTGTCCAGCAGCATGGCTGCCCTGCTGTGCTGTTCATACCAGCCAATGCCTTCCATGCTCACATTCCTGGTTTGGGATAGCTGATCAGCTTATCGACGCACTGCACAAAGCAAACAGCCTAGCAGTGTGCAGATAATGACTGTCCCACACCCTGGAAAGGGGAAATTGATTTGCATCAGAGCTTCAGAACTTCAAAGTCATGCCTTCCATTGAGGTGCTACTATTCACTCTTTTGAGTGTCAGTACAGAATGACTTTCAAGATAAGGTAATGCGAGCGAGGATGATGGTAATGGTAACTATAAACACATAAAAATATTACAGCAATAATTGGTGTTAATGTGCCTGAGGTGGTGTTTGTTTTTTGAACATTTTCAGAACAAAAAAGTCCTGACTTTGTAGGAAAAACAGAAAAACAGTGGGGAACTACAAAGGCATGACCAGCAAAATGGTCCTGAATTTCTAAAGTACTTTCTACAAATCTACATGTGTAATTTTTTAAAACTGATTTTTTTTTTCTTTACTGAGTGAAAGGTTAGGTTTAGGGAAAGCTTAGAACATTTTTATTACATATTGGTGGTCAAATATACATACTGGGCTAAGCTTGGATGATGATGTAAATTTAGACAAAAGATTCTTGCCTGTAGATATATTGCAACAACTTGTATAATTATGCTCCCAAAACAGTTACAGTGGTATGCAAACGTTTGGGCACCCCTGGTCACTTCTGCACATTTTAAAGAACAGCAACTGCTTGTTTACCAAATTTAACATAACGGAAAAAATAATACATAAAATGTGACCTGAGCAGAAGTTATGTCCTATTTTAAACTGTATGTTTATTTTTTCCAATCTGTTAAACACAGCAAATAAACAGAATTTGTGCACTAAAATCTGCAGAAAAATGTCATATTTAGGTGTGTTCTCCGTAGAGGATGTGTTAACTTATTTTCACTTAGAAAATCAATAAAACTTGTATTTTGACCAGATGTGTGCCACATGCTAGCATTACAGAACCTTGTGCTATAGCTTGCATATCCCTGATGGTAATATAATGATCACATAATTACCAACTGGGCTTGCTTCTAATATTACTTTATATTATATTTTTTTTATATAATATAATTTTATTATATTATAATTTTAGAATATTATAATTTATAATGATAACTACATTTTGCAGATACGACATGTAACACTATTAACATGCACTGGCTCTCCGCTTTTCATTGGTTGAAAACCAAAACAGAACAAGAGCAGCATGCTGGCACCCTTCTTCTGGACAAGCTTGTCTGTTATTTTCACATTTGTATATTCCCCACCATTCTTTACCCAACTGAAAATCAACATTAAATGCATTATAATATGTGTGTAGATAATTAGTTGGTGGTGTTCTGTTTTTATAGCCTATAATTAGGTGCAATCTTTTCTATTGTATGCATTCTTATACTATTCCTACATTAGAATGACTGTACAAAGGGAATGATTATATAAAGGCGAAGCCAAGTGATAATTCTGTGCTATTCAATAATATCAATTACCAGCCCAAGGCTATATGGGACATATAAAAATCACCCCACATCCTGAGAATGTGTAAAAACCAATGGTTTTGTGTTTTGGAGGAGGTTAATAAAAACCAACGATGCCATTCTACAGCGTTACTGCAGTTACAACAATATAATGACTTCTATAGCCTTGATTTTATACTGCCAAAGCCTGAGCAAACTATGATGATGGTGAAATGAGCTAACAGCTCTCTAGATACAACCGTTTTGTATGAGAATATGTGTGCATGTGCAAAATAACACACCATAAATAGACAGTCATAATCCTCAGTCTAAGCAGTAACATAATACTGGGACAATAAAAATCCATTTTTTCTTTGAGAGATTTTTAAATCCATTTGCTCTTACACCTCAGCGTGACTGAAGCTTAGCTTCACAGTGAAGGCCATGTTTGCTCAGACTTGTAGACACAGACCTGTAACTGACACATTTATCGACAACAGTATTTTACAACGTGACTAGAGCAAACTTTGATTACCTACGCAGATAAACACTGAAAGTCCTTGCACTGTGACCAGTATTACAACGGTTTTATACCTTATTAACCTCAAGTTCAAATTCATCACATGCCCCATGATGTAGATTGTAAAATGACATAATCCCATTTATAACAAAATGCTATGCTGTTATATGCAGTCACCAGATTTGTAAGCAGAGGCCTCCTGTATAGTCAACACAAGGGGAGAGGGGGTCGTGATCAGTTTGAATGTTGATGCATTTCCACTCATTGGCTTCGTACCAGAAGGGTTATTTTTGGGTGATAGGCATGATCTCAGCCTCAAACATGAACCATTCTCAGAATCCTACAGTTATTTTCAATCATTACTGAACACCTGTGTCAGTCTGTCTGTCCATACACACTGCTGAAGGGACACTAGTGAGACAAAACATAAAGGTGCATGGCATAAAGAGGGAGCCTGAACTAATGCAAAGATTCTGTTAAAGCTCGGCCTGCAAGGGCATTTTTGCCATGAGCAATCTAGCATATATAATCCTATGTATTGTGGGTAAAACTAATAAAATTCAATATCACAGCATTTTCCAAGTATATCACAATATCAAACGTTCTTTAAACTAGCATTAAGAAAGTCAGCAACCCCTGCTTCCTAAGTGCTGCTAACCCGTGCTAAAAGCATGTCTTACAAAACTGACACAGCTTGTTTTGACTGAACTGTTTTGTTTTGTTTTCTTCTCTTAAAATAACACCAAACTGTTTTCTAAGGGTGCTTTTTCACACCTACCTTATTTGGTGCAGACCAATCAAAATTTCTTTTTAGATCAATTTGTTTTGACAGGGTGTGAATACTCCACCCATACTTGTGTGTGCACTATACAAATAAACCAAGGTCCAGCAAAAATTGACGGTCTCAGTCTGCTTCCAAGTAAACCCTGGTTCAGTTTGCTGCTGGTGGGAATGCATTATGATGGTCCATTAATAAGGGAATCTGACAACAGAGCATGATTTTATCCTGACTGGTTAAATTCAAACTGGTGCAAAATGAAACCAATCAATCATAAAGTAGAGATTGAGTGAAGTTTATTTTCATTACTCTTATTGAGATGTATATTGAATTAAGCATCTCTATTTTCGTGCAACACAACTGATATAATTATAAATTTTATCAAGAGTATATCTGAGGAATGGATTTGGATTTTATAGCATCATAGTCTAGTGAAAGTTAAAAACAAGACTGATACCTTTTGGCACTAATGGAGGCAAACATGAAAGTAGCAAAGTGCTTGTATCTCCACCAAATTTCTGGCCAAACAACACCCGGGTACATAATTTGGTGTGCAACTGAACCAACTGAAAAAGATACAATGTCACAAAAACCCAAACTCTGGGCCAGACTTGCAAACGAACTAGCAAATGAATCACATGTGAAAATAGCCTAAAACAATCTGAAGCACCCAACAAGCCACATTCATTTACAGCTGGGTGAAATGGCAAAAATGTAATATCCTTGCACTGTTTTGCTGATACACGATACATCACAATATATATTTTTCTGATACCTGATAAATTGAAAAAGACAAAGTTTAACATTTCACATGCCGTGCTGCAATGAGTCCAATAAAACAGGACTAACTACACTCTCATTGTAATCAAACATGACAATATCCACAACATGCTCAGAAAAGCATACAGTGACAGTGAATGTAGGCCCAGCTCTACATTTATTGCAGTTAACTGTTTTATCCTGGATATCAAGAGTACAGTGCACAAAACAGAATTAAAAACTAAAAACAAACTGCTTCATAACAGAGACGCCACTATATTGTGGGTAAAATATCATGAATATAACACTCATTATCTATCAAATACATCCCTAAAGTAACATCATGGCACATCAGTATTATGGTATAAGCAATATACTGCCCAGCACTTATCCAAGGTTAAATCGTTTTTTGAAATAAATGATAAACCGATTTAATCTATCTTGGTTAGCCCTTCGCTGCTGGAGATTGTATCTCCTCAACCCACCAAAACTGATGCTCAGAAATGGAGAAGAAGCATTAATTCACTTCTGAATAAAGTTTGGCCTGCAATGGACACCTGAGGTTTTGCCATAACAACTGATCAGTATATTAATCTGGCGCATAACTGTAATTCATTAGACAAAGAGCCATGACTTGCAGCACTACAAACATATCAGCCACAGCGACAAACCGGAAGGAGTAGGTGAGTTTCACCACACAGGATGTAGAATCGCACACGCCAATCATAAGAGGCCGTGAGATTAGCATGTGTCTTTAACCAGCATGGGTCTTTAGAAATGCTGTATATGCCACGTGACAGCAGTGTCTTCAAAACAGCTCTCTGATACTGATTCACACTTGAACTGTCCATGGTGGAACTGAGGGAGGAGGCCTCTGAACTGTATCAGTCTTCTCCTTTTCAGACACTTAAAACAGATTTTCCAACAAGAGAAGACCCTCTACAGTTTCTTATGGCTATACAAGGTTTGGCCTTTGTACTGCTGTTGTGAGAGAGGACCTGGAGCCACACCTAAGCTGCAACCAATCCACATTGACTAATACCTGGCAAATAGTACAAGATCAAACATGCATTCCTCTGTCAGGCAGGATATAAGTGAACAACTAAATGCTATTGAGTTACTAGACAACCTGAGATGAGTCTTAAATGGGTCTATGGTCATCTCACATTCTATTGTCTCTAGTTATCTAGCTATCTAAAACCTTCTCTCAACAAAAGTGGTTCACTGTCATCGCATAACTTTGAAAAATGTGACAAACACAGCAAAAAACTGTACTTTGTCATACCTAAAATACATAAAGAAGTAAATATAATGAAGATCAATTCATAAACGCTAAAAAAGCAGCACTCTGTCTTCTCAAAACTAAACAGAACCATAGCCACAGTGAAAACGTACGACTAAATAAATTCTTACAAAAATACCAAACATTTCTTCTGACATCTATAAATAAATAAGCAAATAAATAACTTACAGAAACATAAAACTGGTACAGTGTCTTCTCACAGCTATAAATAAACGCACCAAAATAGCACTGTTATCTTTTCATAACTACAAAAATAAATAAGAAAGAAATTATAAACATAACAAAAACTGCACTATATCCTGTCCTAACTAAAAACATCAAGAATGGGTAAAATATAAACTAAATATAAATACATAAATCTCAAACACACCATAAAGTGCACCCTGTCTTCTCATGGCTAAAACATCCAGAGCTGAGCAGCAGGCCCGCAGGTGGAGGCTGACGGAGGCGGATCACTCACCTAACGTCTTGACGGCGATCTGTCTGGTGAGGGGCGGGGGCAGGTTGATGCAGACCAGGTCCACATCCTGATGGAGGAGCACGTCGTCGATCCGGTTCGTGTAGAAGGGGACGTTCATCTCCTTGGCGAGTTCCTCGGCCTCCTCCTGGGTCCGTCCCCACAGAGCCTTGACGGAGAAGCCCTCGTTCTTCAGCAGCGGGATGATGACCCTGGCCGTCAGGCTGGTGCCGAACACGCCTACCCCGGGCAGCATGGCCTCACACCTCTCCCTCTCTCTCTCCTTTCCCCTTTATCTTCCTCTCTCTCTCCCTCTCTCGCCCGTCAGGTCAGGTCGGCCATCCACCTGCAGAGAGCGAGCCGCTGCCTCGCATTTTCACCAACACGAACAGCGCTGTCCGGCCTACAGAGCCATTTCTCTGGCCGCTTCAGACTCTCGTGGTCGAAAGACGATGGACAGGGAACCGCAGCAGCATCTCTCTCTCCCTCTCTCTCTCTCTGAGGCGAATGACACGGGCTGCTCGCGCGCTCGTTCACAGCTCCGTATCTCTCTACAGCTCACTCCTGAGGCGGGCTGACTGAAAAAGCGGAAATACAGCCAGTAATCCTCCGAAATGATCTCCGTTCAGAGAGTCGGCGGTGTCTCCGCTGTGTCTCCGAGCCGGACTGTGAGCTGATATCTCTCTCTGTGCGTTTCTGTCTGTTCGGCCTCCGTACACACACCGTCACACACACACACACACTCCCATACACACACGCACTGCAGCCAGCGCCGAGCAGCAGCTACGTCACACCCCGAGCTTGGCCCGCTCCCTGTTTAACCCCTGCGGGTGAGGAGCGAAGGAGAGCGGCAAACACCGCGGACCAGCCACAGTCTCTCCGTTAACTCTGTTTATCGCTCTCTACAACGGAAACGGCCACATTTTTGCGCTCAAACGTGCAGGTTTTTTAAACGTAATGACGGTTCACTGAATTGGCGCTGTAGCTTGTCTGTTTCAGCGAGGGCTGTTGCTACGATCGCCTAGACGTGACCACGCCCCTGGCAACAACAGGACCACGCCCCTCGACAACAACGTCATTCAAGGCTGACAAAAGTCACATAACCGTTTTTTTTTACATATTATTTCGCCCAAATGACTCGTTTTTGTGAACTTGTTTTGCATAATTTGAACTCGTAACGTACCGTTTTTGTATTGAAATTTCATGATGGATGGACCAACAGAAATGGCCCAAAATTACCATTTGTTTCTCCTGTAAACTTTCCATTTTGCAGAAAGGAGGTTTTGTTATATGGTTTTTTGTGCATTTGCGTTTGCACATGCCTCACCTTAGCACAATCATAGAGATGTAGTACTATGAAATGTTAATATGTTAATGTGAAATAAGTAAACAATTATCTGAAAATGACCAACATTTATTATAAAATGAATTTTGTTTAATTTGTTGGATACTGAATCTACCACAATCCTCCTCACAGTTGAGCTTTTGACTTTAAAAAAATATAGAAAATGCCAGTTTTTGTTATTTTTATGTTAACAGCATATTTTGAAAGCTGTGTTCTATCAACATCAAGTGACACCTGCACGTACCAATACTACCAGTACTGATCCTAATTTTTGTATCATAGAGATGAGAACTGTGACTACTAGCCAGTCGTATCAATGAGCAGTATCAATTGGTCAATAACATGTGCTTTTCACTAAAAGCTTTGTTTTCCCACCAAATAGTAATAACATAATACAGCTGAAGAATATAATCCTGCTTCAGTCCTAAGGTGAGCTCCATGTGTGTTGATCTAGTGCTGGAGGGTTCTAGGTACAAGTGACCACTGCTGTTCTGCCTTTGAGAAATGTGCTTAACCCTAAGCTTCTCTCATATCAGTGTATGCTTGCAGATGTTTCCAGGGCTGGTATAGTAGGAGTTAAAAAAATCAGAGACCAGGTCATTAGTCTTTGGTCATTGATCATTTAAACAATGGTAGGTCTACAAACTGCCCTCTGCTCCACATACCTGGTGGCTCCAGAGCCAGGGGTCCAAAGGTCAGAACAGGCCTAAGGTCACTTTGAAGCCAGGATTAGTGCAGCACTTTTGATTGATGCTTAATTCTGAAGAGAAAGTTAAACAAAAAAAAAACACACTCACTTTGTGAAATGCAGATGAGGAATGGATGGAGGAAGACAGATATGGCGAGACTGGTAGAGATAAGGATTAAAAGACAGACAGAGATACACTCAGCACACTCGAATATAAGAGCTTTGAAAGCTGTATTTGGTTTCCGAAATAGCTTTTTTATCCCAAGAACAACAAAGAACAAAACCGGAACAAAACCTTTTATTTCCAAAATGGTAACTTTACAGGAAAAGAAAAAATCTTCTTAACTTTTAACGTAAGTTGCTGTAAAATTGTTTTGGACCATTTCCATTAGTCCATTCATGAAAATTTAACACAACATAAAGGGCAGCTGGCATAGTCTGGGACATGTGAGTGGCATGTGAACACAATGCACAATGCAGCATCCAGAAAGGCATGCAGGAAGGTAGCTAGATACTAAGCCAAGGTTTGGCAGCTGTAGGTAGGAAGTGCAGTATCAGTGGTGTGAGATGAGGAAAGAAAGCGGAAGGAAGAGGTAAAAATACAGCTAAAGCCTTTTTTTCAGCGAGCCTAAAGAGTGCGTGCTGATTTTATTGAGAATTAGACCCTAAGATTAAGATAGTACACATAGGGAACAGGCTTTACACTAGAATTTGATTGCATTCAACCACAGGAGCATTAGTGAGCTCAGGTATTGATGTTGAGTGATTATTTCTGGATCACAAACTCCACTACAACTCATCCCAGAGGTACTGGATGCAGCTTCATCACTCCAGAGAACACAGTTCCACTGCTTCACAACGAAATGTTGGGGGGTTTATACCCCTCTAGTTGGCGCTGAGCATTGGGCATGGTAACTTTAGGCCAGGGGTGTGGACCTCCAGTCATGGAGGGCAGATGCTTGCACAGTTTGGTAGACTCTTCTGCTCAAACACAGATGATTCAACATTTAATTGCCAGGCTTAGGCATCGTGTTAGAACAGAGAAATCAGCAAACTGTGCTGGACTCCAGCCCTCAGTTCCCCACCCCTGCCGTAGGCTCGTGCGGCTTCTCTAGACCATCCCGTTTTATTGGCAGTGCTATGTAGAACCATGAACACTCAAATAACCCTTATTAAAGGGTTCTTTGCATCATGAAAGATTGATGGAGAATGTGCTATAGATGGTTCTACACTCTCAAAAAAGATGGTGCACAATTCTACAAGACCACACTGCACAGACCTTCATTTGAAGGCTCATGGGCTAGCCATAGTGCTGTCTTAACAAGTCCTAGTGTTTGATTTTCGTGTTTGAAGTCTATAAGTGGTCAGTTACTGTTTACAGGAGGGGAAAGCTGAAGAAATATCAGCATATTCTCCCAAATTATCACATCAAAACTTGATACAGATTGCATATTTAGATGATAGTCAAAACTGTACATATTTAAGATCTTTAGGCTTCTTAAACTAACACCAAGACTGCAGCCACCCCACTGTTTATCAATGGAGTTCCTAAACACACGATAAACCTGATAGCAAATATTGACTGAGTCATTGGTTGTGGCAAGATGGATCTCAGTG
Organism: Colossoma macropomum; assembly: GCF_904425465.1. NCBI lineage: Eukaryota > Metazoa > Chordata > Actinopteri > Characiformes > Serrasalmidae > Colossoma > Colossoma macropomum. Next base: position 27,146,795 of record NW_023494785.1, read on the forward strand.
TCTATGGAATGGCATAGAGGGAAAAAGGAAACCCTCTCTCTGAGCTGGACACACAGATTGGTGGTATCCAGGCTTCTATGAGCTTGTCACTTTCCAAGGATTAGAAGAAACCATGAGAATGAGAAATATAGTGGCTATGGCACTAATTATGGAACAAACCTGCAAACCTGAGGAACAGAGAGGTTGGTTTACCTCTCTTTCCCAGCTTGATTTTCTCACCAGAGCAGGGTTTATGAACTGGCGCCACCTGGTGTAGCAGTCACACCACTCACATATAGAAAGATTTTACACAGACAGCTATAATGCCAGGTATGTTTTCTACACTGTTTATTCTACTTCACCGTTGTTATGGCATTAATAGTATATTATTAATTTTAATGTGCACTCATGAGTCATGTTCATTTAGGTACACTTACCTTATATCTACACTCACTGTCTATATTATCAGCTCCACTTTCCATATAGGTGCACTTCATAGTTCTATAATTACAGACTGCAGTGCATCTATTTCTCTGCATACTTTGTTAGCTTAACCCCGTTTTTCAGTGTTCAGAGCAGCTATTATTTGGCTGGTGGATTCTCAGCACTGCAGTGACACTGACGTGGTGATGTGTGTGTGTGCGTGTGCTGCACAGAGTGGATCAGACACAGCAGAGCATTGCCCTGCTGAAAAAACAGCCCAGAGCTGGGTGATCAGCCATACTGGTCTATGCTGGTTTTTTTCTAGCAGGGTGCTGGACTGAGAGTAGTCCACCAACCACAAATATCCAGCCAACAGTATCCAGTAGCCAGAAAACTGACCACTGATGAAGGACCAAAGGATGACTAACACAAACTGTGCAGCATGAGATGAGCCTGAAAGACCTGCTCAGCGGTGGTCCTGACAATTTATGAACAGAATAAAGAGGGTTAACAACTTAAGAGGAGAATTTAGAGGAGATATTTAATTGAAGAACTACAGAATGAACCCAGTAAAATTGACAATGGTAAATGGACCCAGTAAAATGGACAATAAGTGTAGATACAAGGTAGGTATATTTAATAAAGTGGCCAGTGAGTGAATCTCTATTTAACTGGCTTTAGGGTCAGTTTCAGTAAAATTACCTACAACACAAATCACATACAAAGGACCAGAGATGATAATGTTTTAGTTTCAGCACTTTTATTTAAATTACTCAGAGGCACAACTTTAAGGGCTCTCCTCCCCTTTTCACAGCTAACATCCTACAAAAATGTGTGCCACTTTTGAATCCTGGAACAGAACAGCTTTAAATGAACAAGGGTTGCACAAGTTTTGGTCGTGTGTGCCCCTCCTAGCCGATCTAAGATAGTCCCCCTATATGTCTCAAAATGATGGGGGACTTTGGATCCCCTCATGTGAAATCAGTTTCTGGATCTAACTCTCTGTTGTACATTTTCTTTTCTCTTGCTCTTTGACATAGACACACACACACACACACACACACACACACACACACACACACACACACAATTTCATCTTTCCTCTAAACACAAATGCGTTCTTAGTATAAAGAAAATGGTTAGCCAATGTAGAGCCTTGATAAGCCCAGCTCTACAATAATTGTAGCTGGTAATCACATTGACCCACCCACTCTGGCTATACTGTATTGTGCAAAAGTCAGACCACCCTTCATTTATTTCACATCTAGTCAAAACATCTACTAAGTACAAGATACTCATTTTCAGGAGATATTTCTGAGGGGATCAGATATAGGACTGAATAAGTTCTCAAAGTTTTCCAAGAGCAAGGTGCAAAATACAGGGGGTCCTGGGGGCCCTAACTTCCCTCTTTGCAAATCAAACAACGAAACTGCTGGTGTTCTCTGAACAATGGATTGACCACTCCAGAGTCCAGACCTCTGTATCATTGACTGTGTTTGGGACTACTTGGATTGTGAGAAGCAGAAAATTCAACCAACTTCTAAGACTGAACTTTGGAGAAGTGGTCTCTGACTTTTGCACAATACTGTATATCAGTAACTCCTGTCAGGCTTTGCTTTGGTGGGTCACAATTTATCATTATTAGCTCAAGTAACCTGCCTAAGCCTAAGAAACATTTCAACAGCTAAAACCTTGCTACGTTAATCACATGCTGAATCTTTGGTGATGAAATGTGGAAAATTCTGATACCAATGGTTTGTAACATCGCTGTAACCCATTTATTGTCCTGGTCCCATAACAGAAGAGTTCTCCCAATGTACTTTTTGAATCAAGACATTGTATGATGTGCTTCCAATGGGTGGAGGGGAAAAAAGAAAATATGGAAAAAAATTAAAACAAACTCATACATGCTCACCTTTTCCTCATATTAAAAAAAGAAGAAATCACAAGTTCTACTAAATTCAAACATAACACTTAAGAGTAACATAACTGAAGAGCAGAGTCTACAACCACAGACAACACAACAAGACTAAGTACACTAGTGCATGAGTAGATACTGATGATAAACTCCACAGAAAGAGAATTCCACTTCAGCCAAGTCCTTTCTAGGAGTTCAATTTCTGTGGCACCTTCTATGATGACATCACAACGTACTGTAGAAAAATACAACGTTCTGGTTACAAAATACTGCACAGCTAAGAAAGAAAGAACGAAAATAAACAAACATTTAAAAGAAACTGTCCAAATATATACAGTGAGGTGTCCCTTTTCCACCATACAGGCTTGTACTGCATCTGAAACCAACGAGGACACTTTGGGCCAAAAAGGCCAAAGACTATGGGAGATGACATCAGGAAATCCCAGCCAATCCTGCTCTTTCTGACACAATGTTTTATAAGTTGTATAGACAAGAAGATTCTAGCCATTCAAGCTTTCAATCATGGAAACTTTTTAAAAGGTTTAGAACATTGCTTTTGTCCACTATATGTTTGACTACAAAAACGTCTTTGAAAAAAAAAGGAAGTGACATTTGGGTACAACATCTGAGCATAAAGCCACAAAGTCTTGCACAAAAGAAAAAAAAAAAGAAGAAAAAATCCAGTTTGTTTGGCACAAAAATCTTTTACACAAATACATTAGATTAAAAACTTTACTTAAACTACACGTGCACACTGAAGGGATTCAATTATTAACAGTATTTCCTTATTCAGTAACTGCTTCTTCTCTCTCTCAAACAAAAACAAGATTTCCTATGAATCTGTTCCTTACATTTGCAAACTGAGCTGGTGAAAACTCTGTAGCAATGCCCCAAGTCTCATCGTGGCTTCCCTTTTCTGACTTGCAGCCTGAATGCAGAAGCCCTGTAAGCTCTAAATGATTGTCAGTGCTCAATGTTGAGTTGCTCTGCGTTTAAAACTCTAGTAGCAGTAACATATCTAAAGTTCTTTCTCACACCATTAAAAGGGGATCACCTCATAGAACTAACACATGGACATCTCAAGGCAGAAGCTAAGTGAGCTGTTCCAAAAAAATAACAGAAATGTAGCTTTGGTTGCAAGCATGTCATGACCCTGTGAAAATGAGATAACTTCAACTTGGACGACAGTCTAAAGCTTTGTGAACTACTTGCTGTCATGCTGGTTTCAAGTATGCTTAGTTTTGTGTCTGCAATGCCAACAATGCCCAGTAAGCAATAATGTTGCCGGTGCATCTAATGTGGCACTGCAGACTCTTAAGTGTGGTCTTTGCATCAACAGCAACTGTCTGCCAGTGAAGAACCTCTGCCCAAGTGAAGCCAGTATGACAGGGTTCGTTTGGTTTTCCAGCAATCCGTATTGTGCAGGTGAAGAGAGCCACACCCTTAAGGATTCCTGGTAATATGACTTCAAAACGATAGAGGTCAGAGATTGTCAAAGATCTTACAGCACTGATGCCATGGCTATTTTCCTGGAGCACTGATGGTATTTACATTACCATACAGGATTATAATATAAAAACGTCAAAGCAACCGGACACTAAACACAACGATATGTTAGCGATGCAATGAAGGAACAAACGTTATTGCACGAATCCAATTAAATAATATTCAGTAAAATAACATTCCTTACTTTCCTCAAAACAAACACATACCCACACACTCACACAAACACAAATACATGCATGCCACTTTTAGGCCTCTAACAATGCTGACACAACTAGCATTTGCGAAGAACACAAATAAATACTCCCTTGATATTTGAATCTGAACCTTAGTTTCAGAGTCTCTGATACATATCACGAATGAAGATTTCCTGGAGACTCCCTGACTAAACATACAATCAGGATGTGTAACCCGATGTATGATTTGAGTAGAGGGATTCTCTCCATGTTAACAGATAACATCTTTGTATGTAAATGGAAATGCAAAAAGTAACTGTTCTCTAGTCATAAAGTTTGAGCGTATGTAGCAGAGGCCTGGGAGCAGCCTGGGTCTCTAGAACAACACACAGAGTGCTGCTGTGGTGCACCAGGCTCCCTCAGCTGAGTGCTTTAACACTGCTCCTCCTGATGAGCAGCAAAATGGAGAGACAGTAATCCTGTCCGTCAGCCTGTAATCTCACAGAAATTGCTGCAGAAATGGCAAAAAAAAAGAAAAACCAGAGCAGACCATGGCCGTTAAACAAATGCAGCCAGGGTTTGTGCACCTTGTGTAGAGAAATCAATTCCTTCAGAAAACCATAATGACAAAACAACAAAGCAGGTGACGTTTGCACATACATTGCCACAGACAGCTTGCTGAAATTACACATCCTTCACTGAACACGAACGAACATGGATTTCAAGGGTGAGTTTAAGAAGAAAAAATAAAATAAACATACAATAAAAGAACACAGAGAGTCAACAAGCGCAAGTTAAAGTGTCGTTATGCTGCTTCGTCCTTTGGCCTGTGGTGATCCTGCGTCTTGTCTGAAACGTCTCAGGTGGTCCCCCTTGGCTCTCTGTTCAAGGCCAAACGCCCACAGTTTCTCCAGACACACCACAGCCCTTCATAATGCCACTAACCCAGTACGTTTTGCCACAAACACCCGGCCATGCTGCCAAAAAACATCACTCTATTCAAAGACACTTGGGGGCAGCGAGGGAGTTTATGAGTAGATGGTAATAACCTCCCGACCACCACCACGGACCAACAGGACCCGGTTGAGACCTTCCAACAAAACCTCCAAGAACTCCATGTCTGAGGCAAATAGATTAAGGAACATTTTTCTACAAATTTTGCCACTGATTAGAGATCTAAAGCACAACTTAACTGAACCCTTAACTGTGCTCTGCCCACAAATGTGTTCTTTCATAGAGACTGTTAAGAGGCTGCACAAGCTTTAGAGAAATCCCAACCAAATAAAAAATTTTTAAAAGTTAAAGTTTAGATTCACTAGAAAAGACAACTGTTCTCATTTAAGATCCTATGTTACAGAACTGTATTATAGTGTTGTAGCTACTTAAAGTCAATTTGGAACCGGCAATGATTTTGCCATCACGCTAATATTAATACAATTGTGGCCACATATAAAACAAATGAATAAATTAATTTGAAATTAATATCATGCTCTAAATTGTGTGCCACAATTTCTCTTTAGACTGAATAGTATTTTCATCAATATTACATAAAGCTTCTCCGTCCTCACAACAGTTGCTAAAAAGAATGGGTAGGTCAGTTGTCAGAACTGGGTTTATTTTTTTATTTAACCTGGTTTAACTTTGAAAAGTGAGTTTGCTGCAAAAGGTGCGACATTTGTACTGAATGTGATTAGCAAATAAGGATACAGTTTTCATCTCCACCCTGGCTCTTTGGTGGTCCAGGCATGTTGAGGAGGACCAGCTGGGCTCCCTGGGACTTGTTCACGACCACCTCATTCAGCTTTACAGCAGTGTGCATGCGACGCACGTTAGACTGGTTGCTGTTTTGTAAGAGCATGTAAAGAAGAAGGAGTAAGAATCAACAGTCCAAAACAAGAGAGAATGGGTGATAAACCATAGATACCAAGCACAGGGACATGGAGAATTATAGTTATTTGTATAAACATTGTTTATTTATTCGGACTTTAGACAAATGATCTCCCTAGTGTGGGTCGCTGGCAATTCCCTCAATGAATCTCCCCTATCCAACCATAAATCAGTCAATCTGGGACCGTGAAGGTAAGGAAACGTTTCCTCAAAGACATGGGAAGCTAATATTGGATGCAACATTCTTGATAAGCTGCGTTGTGCCACTTGAATATCTCCCATTAACAAAAATATCTGATGTGAGCTTTTTTTTTTTTTTCCCCTAACAAAGCCCATATCAGCCATTATAGCCACCCGGGATTAGCTATGAGTTTACTGTCACAAAAGCATGTTGCTGTGTTTTAATGGATGAAGTGGTTGAAAGCCTCTGCTGTTATTTTCACACTTACTTTGAAATGTAAGTTTCTTTATATGTCCCTGTTTTGAGTACACTGGTTTATCTCCCATATTGTGGTTTAACAACCACAGTACTTCACCTGCATCAGTGCTTCTGCGTAAGGTCTGTCCAAGCTACAAAACAGATCAGGCTTATTTGAAAATTAAATGCTTTAGAGATTAATATTCAACAATAAAATGACTTTTGGAAAAAAAAAAGTTTATTGTAACAAATCAGCAATAATGTGTACACTATTATTTCACTCATATATGTAAATCTAAAGCTTGTCAAACTGCATCAAATTAAAATCAATTTGTGGAGGTTAGTGTGCACAGCAGTAAGAGATGGTACGCACAGCATGATATGCACATGGCCTTAAAGCAAACTGTATTTAAATACACACGCACACTCATACAAGCAAACACAAGCCTCTCAATTGAAGCACATGCTCTTCATCACACACTGATGTCAATTTTAATTTCAACTATCCACGGGCATTGCTTTCTTCGTTCTACATCCTTTTAAAATACAAAAGGAAATCTGATACTGATTTTCATAAAGTAGTCTTGTGAACCATGATTTTAGGTTTTCTCCACCTGTGCTAAAATAATTGACACCAGTTGTTGTGGTTTAAGAAGCACATGCTGCGCTGACTGAGACAAATGTACACCTGTCATGCTAATTAAAACTCATTACAATTCTTAAGACAAGCAGTGATGACAGCGATGAAATTCTGGCATGCATACATGTATCAACGCACACACAAACACACTCTCTGGGCTTTTTGAATGGTGATGGAATGAGGAGACAGGACGACTAGTACAAACACGCAAACACATAGCCTACGATAAAGAGAAATTGGACTTACAGACTCTCCCACTCTCTAGAAGGAGGAAAACGGGACAAAACAACAGAGACAGGCTTAGACGTTTCTGCAAACCTTTCACAAGGACATGCCAACCACCCAGCAACGCAACAGAAAGGTGCTTTATGATCTTCCGCTATTCTTAACTATACTCAAAATCCACTAACCGATTATGCACATTGTTAGAGTTTAACAGTTAATGACAGATAAAGGCAGAGGACCTGCATTCTGCACATGTTTGTCTTCCCTAATTTAAGAGGTGTGTTAGAGAGCAAGGAAAACACAAACATGTGCAGGGCACTGAATCTCCAGGACTGGATTTGGGAACAAGATGGATAGGGGTAGAGGATCTCAGGGCCTCATATTGACTATACGAGTTAATACATAAACCAGCGTGAAAGATACTAATAAGTGAACTTTGTGACACAAATGACGTTCAGTGCATTTCATTCTGGACACAGCTGCCTAACCATTCACTGCCTTCAAAGGTTCCTCTCTTATTGGGCAGCATTTTACCTGAAAAGGAACCTTAGCAGGCATTGCATTCTGTACAGTGCTTCAGAAACATCATTTGTAATAAATTTCGCTGTGCTGAAACTGTAGCAATGGAACTCAGCTGGTGAACAGTATTATGGGACTGCCTTTGCTCAGAAGGATACACAGCTGAATTATGCTGCCTTCTAAATGTGACAGCCTCTGCCTACTCAGACAGCTGCCTCCTGATTGGATTGCACTAGTTATTAAGCAGAATAAATACCTATAACTATTGCTGCCTCATCATAATCATCACAGAGCTGAAAGATGCCCATTATGCCTTTATTTATTCATAAAGCTCTCAACTGTGTGTTTACTACAAATAATGTGTTTTAAATATTACTCTATGATTATCACTTTCTAACTGCATTTTCTTTGCATACATTTTTTAAGAATAAACCAAAGAGACTAGTCCCGATGTATGCTGGCTATATGGAGGTTTATTCAGGAATACAGAGACACAGGACACATGGCGAGAGCATGACCAGACGGTTAGTCCAGACAATGTGCCTACACACTGGGCCATGCTGTTTAAACAGAGATGGCTTGGATATTCCCTTATGCACCAACCCAACAGTCAGTGTACATCATGCAGGCTGTGTCCTTTCACATAACAAACACACACATGGTCTTGTGCATAAGCAGGCAAACCTCATCCAGGCCAAAGCAGATATTTGAAGTATTTAGTCAAGTATTCATGGATTCAAAGGGGAATTCCACCAATTTTTTTCAATTTCTGAATAACTGTTTAAGATTTAAACAAAGACATTCCCAAGCCGTTAAGATCCTGTGAGTGGTTTGATGTGAAATGCTGCATTCTAGAGAAACTTACTCAAAATTAGTCAAAACTGTTCACAGTGGTGGTGACTGGAACGCGACGCCTGAAGAGTTCAATGCCTCACAGAAAATGGTTATGAATACACTGCCTGATGCCTGAGAAATTGTTTTACGATAGTTCTAAGATCAAGTTTTGGCCTAAAATGTATTTTTCTTAATCCGTTCATGATGGAGAGATCTCATCCTTTCAAAATCACCACTACTTTATCAACAATACACATAAAAACACAAGACATCACAATCTCTGGTTCCTATCACCACCACTGTAAAAATTCTGAGTCAGTAAGTTTTTCTACAATAAATGTTTTCACATCACATCGCTGTAAATAACTTTGTTTACATCGTAACAACTTAATTATGCAGGAAATTTGAAAAATTAGTGGAATTCCCCTTTAATTTAGGGAATCAAAGATGATTCCATGGGATCAGTACTTTAATGACAACACAATTACCCCCTTTATAAAAAAAATTATTACAAGGAGTCATTAATAATGATATTATGTATTGTGTTAACACATCAAATACTGCAAATACATGATTAGACTGAGGTCTGCCCCAATTCTAACAGGCCTGTTAGCACTGCTTTGTGGAACCAGTGTATAGCTTTTTTAAAGTTGCAAAACAATAGCAATAATTTCAGTTTTTTTGGCTTGTAGTTATGTCATGTCAGTTCAAAGAACGATTTAGAAAGAAACAATCTTACTACCAACTGGCTCACTCAAAACCGTGCAAAGGCACATCAAATGTGCAGGACACGTGCATTCATACAAAGTCTAACACAGCCGTACTACAATATGTGCAGGCTGCAGAATTTGGCTGTGCTTTTCTATGTTTATGAATCCCCCCACTTTGAACACAGTATGAAGGGTGAGTTTGTATGTGTCCGGTGAGGGTACTCACGGCTTCATGTTGAAAAGGTCCCGCACGCCCATGCTGGCATTTGGCTCTCGGTTGCGATTGCGCTCGGTGAATAACTTCTCTTTGGTCCAGGTCATATGGACCCGCTCAGGAGTGGCATCAGCCTTGTCGTTCAAAGCCGCGTGGGATGCTGTGTTCTTATCATGAATGAGCTGTGCCTGAGGAATTATCAGTACCATCAGATCAGTTCACAGACACCAGGCACAGCCTAATCTTTACTAGATAAACCCTGCTGCTCTGTGCCAGCTACAAGAGCATGGCTTCCTTCTTAGAGTCTCAGTTCCTCTCAAGACCTGTCCTATGTACTCTTTTTTTTATTTAATCTCACAACGTTTTTTTGTTTATAACCACAGTCGTTTTGGACTGCTCGTTGAAAGTTTCACAGTCTTCTTTAAAAGCTTCTTTCACCCCACATACCTAAGCTGTTACACAACTGGAACCTTCTTTATGTAAACCGTAATATTTGCCTTTTGAAAAACACATAAAACCTTTCAAAATATTTCAATGTATTTTTGGCATCAAATGTTTTATATATGAATTTTAATGGTCTGCACCGTAATTGAAGACTATATAGTTAATGATGTTTAGTTTTCTAAATCTATAAGCAACATGCAACTCAATTAGACTCCGAACAGCTGATGAGATAGTGTTAAATCAACAGGCCAGCATGCAATGTAATGCATTTCATTTGTGAATGAAACATGAAAAAAGACAGCAATACATTTCCAAAAAGCAAACTAAAATAGCTTTTTTCCAAGCTAAGTAAAGAGGAATGTCTAGGATGAGGGCAGCAAATGGAAATAGTGTGGGAGGAATCAGGGGAAAAAAAGACCGCTCATGTTCACAAGGGGCTCAGAAGGAGGAGGAGGCCACTGTGCACAATATCAGTGACGCATGCTTAATGGGAGGAGTCTTGAAGGGAAATGCAACACACCTTAACAGTTACAGAGCCACATTAATGCCATGACTATTAGATGGCGCCTCACTGACAGCGAGCTCTCTGAAAGGAACTATGGCTCCACCATACAGACAAAACACCACATTGTGACTATACTGCTACATGTAGCCTTTGCAATATATTAAAAACATGCTGGTGAAGGCTTCATGTTACATGGTTAAAGACTGTCCTGCATTATCTTAACAAAAATATAACTGTATTAATTGTACTGTATTGTATGATTAAGTGACTTTTTAAATACATATCTTGATTCAAAAATACCCACAAAAATACCCACATCTACCTGGAACATCTAAGGATGGTCAGAATTTGCATAGTAAAAAACCTGTTGTGATTAGTCAGATGACTCATTTGAACATTACAGCCATAAGTGATAAGTAATGCAAAGGCTGGTATTGCGATAACTGTTAACCAACAACATACTGCGCAGGCCTAGAAGGAACCAACATGCCAACCTAACAGGTTCTTCTGAAGCGATCTGATTTCAAATAATGCTCCCTGCCCTTGTCCGTGGCTCTGTAATTGTAGGTGCTAGATCCAGGGTGGTAATCTCTGGGGCACAGTTTTTGTATTAACTACCTCATTGTCCTTTTCGTCCTCCAGTGGAGCACACTGGTTACTCACGCCTGAGCACTGGGCTCCAGTTTGGTTCTTCCTCCGAATGGAGCTACGAGATTCGTCAGTGATGCTCTGAATCTGGGGGTTTGAGTCGTTCCCCACAGCCACAAAAATATAGGAAATGAGGGGCCACATGTCATATGGCTAAACAGTGGTGTGCCACAAGGCTATATGCTGGGTCCTCTAATAATTTTTTACATAGCTAACAATCAGCTGTTAAATATTACCAGATATGTCATCAAATAGATTTTAAGAATTAACAAAAATAATTTACAGTACAGTAAATTGATGATGTCAAGCCAGAACTCTTTCGAACATAACATCACACAGTTAGTCTTACAGATGTCATGTCTACATACAGATGTTCAGGCAATTAAAGAGCTATGAGATAACAATGATCAATGCAAGCAAGCTTGGACTACAATTAGTTTCTTATGAACTCTACCTCTTCTAATTGTATTACAAACTAGGGGTGGGAGAAAAAAAATCATAACGTATAATATCAGATATTTTGTATTCAAAAATAGTATTGATACATAGTATGAATAGTATGAAACATAGTACACAGGCCCAAGTATGAATACTTTATTATATAATTGTTCATATTTTTAATGTGTAGAACAGGGTCTGGTTCCTGGTTTAGACAGGAAGCATGAACACCACTATATATTATTCCAACAAGAGTCCAATAAGGCAAGACTCCTAATGTTACTCTCACTTGTAAATTATATTATATTGCATCATGGGGCCTGTAGCAATTCCCACCCCTATTATAAACTGTCAATAAGAGAGTACGGAAATGACAGGAACATTACCTCTCTCTCCCGCTCAGTCCTGGACAGCTGCATCTGCTTTAGCATCTGTGAGCGCTGCTCCATGACCAGGGTCTTCTCATAGGTGAAAGCTGATATATCACTATCATGCTGTTTGCAAAAAAGACACAGGAGGAGAACAAGTAAAGCACTATTTAGATGGGATACATTTTCCAAACATATGTCTGAGAAGTATACGATTGTATTGACTGATTGCAACTAGATAAGAGATCACACGAGATAAGGATGAAGCGTCTACTTGATTTGTGCATTGCTGCTTTTTACAGGTTTTAGTGTTTGGGTTCGTATACTAGAGGTAGGCCAGTACACATTGGCCTGATTTGGGCCTCAGACTGCCTCCATACTTAAGAAAATAAATGTGAAAATGTGACAAAAAGCATTTGATGAAGTATCTACCAATGTCAACATGCACATGATTGAAATAACCTGGGACCTAACTATATTTCTAAGATTAATTTTATAGTAGGTAAAGCTGCTGTTACTTTACGGACATTGGGAAAAAATGATATGACCAAATCGGATGAGACTAAAATCATTAGACGCTAATAATTATATTACTGTGCCTCCTCCTGCAAAACTAATCCGCAGTCATGACGACTGCTGAGTATCCTTGAACAGAGGACAAACACAATAAAAATGTGATATTGGTCACATAATTTATAGGACGGTTATCTTACCATTTCCACAACCTCAACCTCTGCATCCAGCCGAAGATGATACAGGAACATCTGCAAGTCTTTCTTCATCTGGATGCTGTTGTCATCCATCTGAGCTACAGTGAAGATACGCATCTTACATTTCCTCCACACCTGAGAAAAGAGTGAGAAAGAGTGAGAAGCAGTGAGAGAGAGAGAGAGAGAGAGAGAGAAAGAAGCAGAGGGTAGAAAGAAGGCAAAGATAGACAACAGATATAGCACAGGACAAAAATTATCTAATATCTATTATCAAAGCTGATACTCATGAAGTCAACAGCCCCAGTATATATCAGTCAACACTCAACACTCCCAATATATATCAGTCACAAGCTAGTTAGTCTGACCGCCCCAGTGTTGTGTACCTTGTGCTGCCGGAGCAGGAAGGGCAGCAGCATAAGCATTCCTCCATCATGGACAATCCACCACACATCTATGGTGCCCTCTCCAAGTCTCTCCTGCTGAGGGAAGTTGTCCACATTTTTAGCCACCAGCAACGCCTGGTGGGCAGCTGTGGTCTCTCGCACAGTCTCTGAGGATGACAGAGGGTGACCGCAATTTTCAGCCTCACAAACAGAAGTATTATATTATTAATAATTATAAATTAATATATATTTTTTCATTTTCTGCCTGCTAATGTTGAGTGAGTTACAAGCCAATTTAGTGTTTTACATCCATATTGAACATAAACATAAATAAATAAAATAAATTTATACATTAAATAAATACAAATATAAATCCAACACTTAGTTTTGCTCCTACTTTGCAGCAGTAATATATATATATATATATATATATATATATATATAATATATATATATATATAAACAATTCAGGACTTATTTTTAAAACCATGTCCCACTGCCACAGGCAAATGGTGGTCTCATCAGATATTAAGGTGGGAATTCTGTTTCACAACCCACCCTGTGTTTTGTGTTTTTGCAGGGTTTCAGTAAAATCCTTTTTTTAGTAAAACGTTTTGTGTGTACATCTTTGTTCAGTGGAATAACAAAAATGAATATTATGGCAAAAATTCCAAACTTTTGAACAGTAGTGTCGACAGCTGTGCGATATGCAGTTGTTTTATACAGCGTTCTTTGATTTTTTTTTAATGATAAAAGATTAGAGTTTCTTACATCGAAAGTTTGATGCTAACCTATAAAGTTTCTCCATGAGAGAGGGTCACTGGACTGTTTCCATGTGCCAGGCCATGCCATCAGCACAGTGTTGTGCTTCATCCCCCCGAGACCAGCTGACTGGATGAGGTGCGAGACGCCATCCCGCAGGTTGGATGACACCACGACGTGGCAGAAACCCTTCGTCTTTTCTGTACTCATGGCTGTCTTGATGTTCTACGAATTACAGAAAACACATTTGTGTGATGCAGAATGGTTATCAGAGAGTTCATTGTATCACATTTTAGCACAGTAAGTACTTCCAAATATGTTTTGTGATAAGAATGATAAGAGCTGGCAAAATAAACCAACAATGTGTGTGATAAGACATAGTTTATTTTTTTAGATAAGACTCAGTGATATAAACAAACATTCTATTTGACGTTCAAAAATAACTTAACAGTAACTCAGCTGTTGGCAAGACTTGTTTAGGGGAGACCTCAACCAATCTACTCAAACGCTCACAGGTGCAGTTCTATTTATTGCCAGTAGACGTCAGTCTTTCCACATGTTGAACGCTAAACTATTCCACTCTTCAAAGCTTCCAGTGCTGCAGCATTCCTGCACAGTTTTCCCCTGCTTTGATGCACCCAGCTCAAGAAGGCCATAATGATTAGCAGATACGTAGAAAAATATGCTTTTGAATAAGGCAAAAGTTCAAGTGCAGTGTATAGGTACTCTAGAATTGGAGCGGGAAAAAATTGTTGTGAAGCATGGGCAACTGCATCCACCAAAAGTCAGAGTGTCTTGTTGCTATTTGTTTCAACCAAACCCAAAACACTTCCTTTTCCAAGTTAGGTTTCATTTCTGGGATAACGAAAAAAACTTGGGGAAATATGGTAGTTAACTCCTTAAAGTCCCCAAAAACATAGTATAATATGATGAATTAAAAAACTGTTTGTATGATATCAACCTGATGTTACATTACACATCAAGCACAGTTTGAATAAAAAACAAGGTAGAAATATGCATAAAATACTGCTTTAAAAACCAGCAGAGCAGACCAGATTTGCTGATCAGATCTATCTGAGAGCTGTATGGGTGTGGCCAAATATTCTAATGAGCACACTTGACTGACACCTCTCTATTCAAAACTGCTATGTTGCTCAAGCAGTACTGATATTATACACAATCGCACAAGCATGTAGAATCAGGAATGATCTACATGTACAAACCTGTCGACACTAATTTTAAGAAACAGACAAAAGTGTCGCCACCAGATGAGCCCCTTTCGTTGGTGGTGATGGAATTATCCCAGTAGGCTATGCTTGCTAGTTAGGTTTCGCTCACTAGATTGCTTAGCTTCAACGAAAGTGAGACCAATCAAGCAGGAATGTGTAGTTTTAATGAAAGCTATGTGAGAGTGACAAGCAACATCAGCCTTGTGATTGGTGAGGAAATGCCCAATTAAGACTGCATGATTTAAATCGAAATGAGAGAAATTCTGATGAAGCGCATGTGGATAAGGAAATTTATTCAAAGTGCCTGCTTTGTATGTGCATACTGTGTGCCCAATATTAACCTAATTAGATTCAAGTCTAAAATGTTCCTTATAACTTCAGTGTGAATGGTCTGCGCTAAACACCTGTTTGCAGAATAGATGGAGATATGTAAATGTGTTGGTCGTCGTGGCATCACAAAAGCAATGAATTTAACATTGTTTTTCATTATATGGGACCTTTAAAGGGTTAGACTGTAGAAAATCATCTATGAGGTACTGCTGCTGTCATTTATAAGATACTTGTAAAATCATCACTGAGGCCACGGATGAAAGATCCTAAAATCTTACCTGCTCGGCTTTCTTGGCCTCAGTCTCGTTGGCGAGGTAGGTGCCCTCGAGCACTGAGCCCACAATGGTGAGGCCCTTGCCTGCTTTAAGCTGAGTGGTGAAGGAGAGGAGACGAGGGTGCTTCACTCGCAGCTCTGAGTCCAGGCTCAGTAGCACCAGCAGCTGAGGCCTTAATGTAAAGCAGAGCATGAATTTGTGAATGCCATCATATTTCAGTCTCCACATACTTTTGAGATCAAGTACAGATGTATTAAAGCAAACAGATAAAGAAGCTTAATTCTGACTTGCTGCTTTACTATCTCTATAATTAAAACTAATCCGGAATGTCTGAAAATGCAACAGTACTGGTTTGGGAGGACAGACAAAGGATTAAAAGATTATTTAGAACTATATGTACCATATAGAGAGTGCATTACGGCGAATAACATTCTGCTCTAAGAATTAAAGAGTGTGCCGTACACATCATCTGTTGCATTATCTGTGCCTTTATTAGGAACACAGAGTAATAACTCTATGTACGATAGGCTGTAAGCAAGAACATGCCATGAAAAAGCAGGTGGAAGAGTAAAAATAACCCCCTCTAATGACAAGAGGCGACCCTGTTTTTCTCAGTAAGAATTCCACAAGCTGAAGTGCTCCTGGCTAAACAATCTGGAGCTGGAATAAAAACATATTTTTGTGTAAGAACTCATACAAAGACCATCAGCAAATTCAATCTGCCTGTAGCGTGGATTGGTGGCATAGGTCCAGGTAAAGAGGCTTAGGGAACATTGAGAATGCAGCAGGACAGGTGCTGCCTCAACGCAGGACCTTCTGCACTTGGCCAGATGGCACTTTGAGTTTTTTTTTTTTCTTGGCACAGATTAGGGTAACCCTCTGATTGCTGGGTTGAGAAGAGTAAAGATCTCTTTCTTTTCCTTGAATCTTCTTGATAGCAGCATTCTTAAGGTTTGATGAGCTGCTGCAGGGGAAGGTTATTTGTTCCATGTAGGCGTTATTTATTCCATTTGGGATTAGCGAGGGCTCAGGGACAAATCAAATAGTAATTCTCTTTGGATTATACAGGTGGCAAATGGGGAGACTCTAATCTGAGGAGCAGACTAAAGTAGATGAAAGAGAAAGGAGTAAAGAGAAAGTAGATGAGTATTACCACATTATTATATCTGGTGATCAAATGACCTATGAAAGCCACCATGATGTATAAAGCAGAACCAAGTTTTCTTTTAAATTCACTTATAATATAAGCAACACATACATTCACTCTCACTGTGCCACACAATAAGACTATCATTATTAATGCTGTACTCCAAAATCTTTTCTCTCACCTCCAGTTCTTGGTATGTGGTGGTGCTTCCTCTAGCCGAATGAGCGCATAGCGAGCTGCATTGAGGGACAGTCCACGAATGCCATCACCCCATTCCTTCTCAGCCCTGTTTACACACAGACAGACACAGACACAGACACACACACACACACACACACACACACACACACACACACACACACATGCACACACTTAACCATGGGACTTAAAATAGGTTGTGGACATCAACACTTTCACTTTCCCAATTTGGGAAATTATTAAATGCATCATGAAATCATAAAAATAAGATTTAGAATTCTTTTTAAAAAGGTATTAAACACACAAATATGACTGGAGGAACTACTGTACTGCACAAAAGTCAGAGACCATCCTTCATGTGATTAATTACCAGTTAAAAAACAGCCATTATGTACAAGTTCTTCATTTTTCAGCATCAGGAAAAAAGCAAAAACTATATTAAACAGAAATGACACAAAATATAATATGAAAATATGCACTCAACCTTTGCCTTTATCACTGCTTCCATTCTTTTTGGGAAATTTGCTTTCAGTCTTTTAAAAAATCTGCAGGATTGTTTTTCCACACCTCCAAACTTCAGTTTTAGACGTTGCATTTTCTGCTGCTTACAATCCCAGTAATCATAAAACACATTCAGTGATGTTAAGGGGTTCATCAGGCCATTGTTTTGAGCACACCAGCAGCTTCTTTATTTGATTTGCAAATTTTCTGTTTTTTGCTTTTATTTTTTTTTGTTTCCTTTTCTCAGTAACAGCTTCTTGACAGCTGCACATCCTTTCAGACTCAGTGTAGAATCCCATCCCCTACTTTCAGCAATCCTTCCAAAGCCACTCCCCCAAAACACATAAACGTGCCTGATAACAATGTAGCCAACGTCTAACATTTACACACACAGATCACATAGAAGATAAACATATTTAGCTAGCTTACACCTACAGTTTAGCTAGCAATAGCGTTGGACTAATACATGATGTCTCTTTGTTTGAAGCCTTTTCGGTCCAAATGAAATGAACTGGATGGGGTTTTTAAAGTCTGTGGCCTCATTTTTCTTTTTTCTATTTATTGTGAGTGCATTTGATTTATTGATTGCCACTGGGATGTAAATAGTATTTCAGGAAACTCCTGTTGACTTTCCCCTTCCTTATGCAAATGGGTTATCTTGCCTAATCACCTCAGAAATATCTCCCAAAAAAACAGAATAACTTGTACTTAATGGCCATTTTGACTGGAACTGAAATAAATGAATGGTGGTCCTTGACATTTCCAGAGTACTATAAGCTTTTCTTTCTTTTCTTGAAATTTTATATTTGGAAAAAAGCCTGAGAATTTTATTTTGACAAAACAAGGAGTGTGCATTTAATTGAATGTTATTAGAATTGATTATAATCATGATAAGATTCCAAAATCAATCACGATGCACTGATGCAGCAAATCAGCACTCCTGCTCATGGCTTCCAGTTGCTTGTGCTTCCAGTACTGTTTGGTTTGGCTTACCCTCTGTATTCGATGTATTTGTAGATACAGCCAGCAATCAGCATAGCTACCAAAGCATAGTACCAGGAAGAGATGAACATCAAGGCCAGACACAGGCTCATGCCCAGGAAAGACAGCGCCCTGTTGGACAGAAGGAACATGATTGTGTTTAACTACAGACAAAAAGGTTGCTTTGCCCTTGTTGTTGCTGTTACCAGGCAAAACTAAATTCTATGCTCTATACAAATGTTGATATCAAACTTTTTCTTGACTCAACTAGAGTACAACATACTGGCAGGCATTTTTAACATCCAGTTTTTGCATTGCTTAACTGGAGCCTT
Organism: Colossoma macropomum; assembly: GCF_904425465.1. Classification (NCBI taxonomy): domain Eukaryota; kingdom Metazoa; phylum Chordata; class Actinopteri; order Characiformes; family Serrasalmidae; genus Colossoma; species Colossoma macropomum. The sequence continues at coordinate 27,165,492 of NW_023494785.1, forward strand.
GCACATGCAAATGCTGCTGATGTAATCTTTCATTAATTTTACCTTTCAGGAAACTTACAATATATAACTGTAAAAAATGTAATATTTTAATGGCAAATGTCTGAATTTTGTAGGCATACACTTCCGTTATAGCTCGCTTGCGTGATTGTATGTGCATGAGAAAGGCACAACAGCCTAATGTGACCAAAACAGGAATGGGTAATGGGATTTATCCAGCACTGCTGTAGAAAGAGGGAGGGGTCAGAGAGAGGACAGTGCCCCAGCTCAGAAGCCAGAGCGTGCGGAGGCTGTCACATCTCCTTCTCTGCCACCAAAACTGCCTCAGAGCTTAAGCCAGACTGAAATTGCCAGGGATTGAGTGCAAGCCAAACTGTGCATCCTTTTGAGAGTGCATGTCCTCAGAGAGCCCTGAGACTACGTATTGAGCATAGCAAATTAGTACCACGCAGGTTTCCATGCTGGGGTGCCATGGTTACAAAAACAGTCCTCAGAGGCTGCTGACTCGTGGGAAGTTAAATTACTCTTGTTCACTCACTTGGGGTCAAGATTTCCACTCAAAATGCCTCTTATGTGCAAATGCTATTCAGTGCAACTAAGCTACAACTAATTACCATTTGTAAAAACAATTAAACTATCAACGATTATTCTAATATTATCAGCTACTGAACCACTATGTCTTGTGTTGTTTACTCTCCTTTATCTCACGTCAAACCACCCACTTCAGTACTGGTTTTAGCAAGCCCTCGTCCACTCAGCTTTGCCAATTCCCCTCGGTGGAAACCCCAATGTTATCTCCATTACTGTCTTAGCTCAAATGAAGTTAATTAGATGAGTACTTAGAGGGGCGAGGCATCGAGTGAACAAAAGTGTCGACTTCAGAAGAAACACTTGCCCAGAAATCATTGTGACCTGACGCATTTACTTCTTCAAACCTGATAAAATGTCAGACAAAGTTGTTTATAAGCCAAAGCAGTAAACAATTTTTAAATGGTTAATCTTTCAAGACCATAAAATTTGATTTGCTGGGCTCTGAGCTGCAAAATACTCCATCTCTTTCTTAAAGATGACTGGTGACACAGCATCAATTTAGTCTGCTAGCTTGCTAGCAAGCATGCTAAAGCCTGCACAGCTAACCCACATAAAGAAAGGCACTACAAGGTTTATAGCCAAAACAAAGCAATTACTCACAAAAAATGATCTATGTTCTTTTTAAACCTCAAAAAAAGGTTTGCGCTACAAAGTTTGCAAGGCTAGCTAAATAGCTCAGTGTGTCTAACCTAGCCAAGGGTGAGAGCATTTTGTTTGAAAAATCTTCCTGTCATTGTCCTTGCTTCTAGTACTGCAAGTGGGTGTGATGCACTTTGGGTGTGAGCCAAAGTTGGTTAAAAACAAAACAAAAAAAAAAAACATGAAAAAAAAACATGAAAACAGAACCACAGTGGCCCCATCGTTTATGTTCTGATTTCTCCTTTTATTGTGCATTGAAATAATCTAAGCCATATCGCCCCAACACTTCCTGTAGTGAACTGCAGTCTGTCAGAATGACTGTGCAACATATGAGCTTTACAGAGCATTAAAAAGCGCTTTTCTTTTCAAGTAAACTTTTTTCTATAATTACTGATGCAATCCCTAATACATCATCATGAACGACTAATCGACTTTGTCAATTAATCGCCGCAGCCCTACTACTCCTTTCATCTAAAATGAATAGCGTAATCCCACACTAGCTGAACCACAGTTCTGAAATTTTGAAGCAGGCTCTGTACTCACCAGTGGTAGTACTTGAAGCGAGGTCTCCAGTTAGGTGTGCGCAGAAGAGTCTGGAGAGCACATGCCAGGTTCACAAACAGGTAACACATCAAGAAGAACCTGTAAAAAGATAAATATACAGGCACATCATATATCAAGAGAGCCATAAGAAAAATAAGATGAAGGAAAACAAAAAGAAAAGTAAGCTAAAAATAGATGAGTGTAAGGGAGGGAACAGAGAGAGGAACCGAGGCAGAAGAGGGCTGGAAGAGGGGAGCAAGAGGTTATTAAAGTTATTATCATCATTAAAGCAGGCGGGGAATTACACTGAAGTGAAGATAAGTGAGTTCTGGATAAAAAGGACAAGAGCAGGCTCTGAAAGGAACAGAGTCACCCCAGCTAGAGCAGAGAGGATTAATGGAGGATTAAAAGATGTATTATTGAAATTAGAGAAAAAAAAACGTTATTAACAATAGTGAGGGGGAGCAAACGAAGACACAGAGAAAATGTCAAACTCTGACTGTAATTATTGCATGAGACAGCAAAGATAGGCACACTCACATGGAGAGGATGGGGGCTACAGCATCCAGCGAGGCAATGAGAATGCCCGTCTCACAGATCCCAGCAGTGAGCAGCAGGGCCCAGGTGGGCTCCCCATTTGCCTTGCCATGGCCGAACACCTGAGTACACGACCAACGGTACACATAGGATACTGCTCATGAGGGTAGGTCTTTTTGCAATGGACACATGATGTATAAGATGTAAAAGTATGTGCATCTGAATTAGTGTATATAAATGACTGTGAAAACCAAATGAAGTTCGGCTGCACTTTTTTAGGAATTCAACATATTCTAAACGAATTAAAAAACAGTATTGTTCATATCCCATGACTGGTTCTAAATGCAGCACTTGTAATAACATCTCAATATCAAAAGCTTTGCGCTGCTTCTTCCTACCTTTCGAACTGCATTCACAAGCAGCATGACGTGGATTTATTAGCTGAGTTTTCAATTAATCTCGCCTGATAAAAGTCTAGTATATAGGTGCTACTGTTTTAAAATTGGCTCATTTTCTCTTGAAATTCTATTGATATTGTGTTGCCAAACAATAATGCTGAGACTTAAGTAATAACACTACTGCAACAAATAATTGACTTTTCTCAGTAAACATGTAGTTACTACCATTTTGTCTCCATGAGAGTACTGCTTTGTGGCCTGTGACATAGCATGGGTGAGAGGTAAGCTGAGTAATGACTATGGAATTCATTTTACTGATTAATTTTCTTTCTATGATTGGAAAAACCATAATTTTGTGTCCAAAAATGCTGTTGGTATGATGCTGTTTGGTTAACATTTATTTTGGTAGCAGGCTATCATACAGCTATTCCCAAACACGTTGCAGTAATTATAATGCTTGAAGAAAGATGGGCGTCATTCAGATAAGCCTGTATTGTTGGTCGTTCACTGGGTAAAGCTGTGCACTCCTGGTAAATTTCATCTGTCCCCTTGCCTAACTAATCCTGCCACCAGGCCTGCTCAGACTACACTCTAACCAGCCACTAAAGAGCAACAAAAATCATGAGCAAACCTCTAAGAAAGGCACAATGCCATCTCGAGCGATGGCTTGGAGCAGCCGGGGGGCGCCAGTGAGACTCTGCAGACCTGCCCCACAGCAGGAAAAGAAAGAGCCAATCACAATCACCCAGGGGGAGGGCCACGACAGAGTACCAATCACCAAGTTTCTTTGGACCGAGTCTCCAAACCTGAAACACACACTTTTTTCTTTAGACAGAAATTTGTGCCTTGATTTTCTCTTACACTGAGTACATTCATTGCATGCGATTCCTCCAAAATCCACTATTTGGCAACAGTTTCTCTGGAAACAGCTCAAAAGTTGGCCCTGATGCTGCAGCCACATTCATGAAAGAATACCATTCATTCCAAAAACACTGGACTGAAAAAAAAAAAATAGATGGGAAAAAAAAGAACTCACTTGTCTCGGAGAACCACTCCCTCAATGCAAGCGCCAAAGAGCACCACACAGGAGAGGTCTGAGTTACGCAGTTAAGAAAATGACCTTCACAGAGGCAATCATTTGAAAAACCCCACACGCCCTCCTTATTTTCTACAACATTCTAAATTAAGTACTGCCGGCAATGAGTCTAACCTGGCACTGAGCAATGAAGTGAATTACTTTGTTATAGACATAGGTCGATGTAGAATACCCCCTACAGGTTGCTGCCTTGATGCATCATACTATAAAGTTTTTTTTTTTGCATTTAATTGCCAGATTTCAAAACTGAATTACACATAAGCTTCACTACAACATGATCCTTTATGTGGATACAGATGGCGGTAGTAGTTGCTATGGCAAGAATGGTTCCTATTGGAATAGACCTCTGGGCATCTCTTAAATCTCCGGACCGGTTGGATCCAGCCATGATACCTGGATAACATAGAGAAAAAATGATTGGGAAAAAAATTATTCACTCACTTTTTAGAAATGTTGCATTAGCAAGCAAGCCTAAAGCAATCAAAATATACATTTTATATCAAACCAAACTGTTCAGCAATCATCATACAACACAATACAGCTCTGTTTGTAAAACACTTGACCGCACTGTACGAAAGGTGCAATGTAAATAAATAAATACATTTGCGTTTGTGCAGTGTTGTGTACTGTCAGTGTGTAATCTTTTATATTTTTCTTCTATGTAGTTCATTCTTTCATATACTTTGGGCAACTGTTGGAGTCTTACATCAGTGCTGATCTGTGCACTATTGTGTTGCACAGTGTGCAGGCATGAGGCCCCTTAAAGGGGACAGACTGGCCTGAGACACTTGCGGCTGAAAGGGGAAGATAAGCATGATCTACACACTGGCTCAGAGTCTGGCTATGGGAGTTTAGATAGAGCTGAAGCCACTGAGCAAGAACAGATTAAATACAAGCGGGTGAAAAAGGGGTCACAGCAATGACCTGGCTTTCATAGACCATACAGTGCCACAGAGAATTGCATATTATACAACCACAATGAGAAAATGTAGGATGGGGAGGTGGAGGGGGCGGGGATAGGAGTACTAGACACATAGGAAGAAAAGGTTAGAGAAAAGAAGGTATAGAGACAGAAAAAAAAAATACAGACAGGTCAAAATGCCCTTACCGGTAACCGAAGGGAAATAGATCCCAACCAGTAGTGTGAAGAAAGTGGCAATGTCGTTGACTACATAGGGCAGGTTAAGGTCTATTGTGGGGTCAGAAGCTGCCACTGACTCCATGTTTTTCTCCACCAGCATGTCAGAAGGGCCATAACTTGACCACATGTTCTCTGTTCAGAAGAAACAAGCACTACTGCTACAAATGCGCAATTCCATTCAAGAAAAAGTAGTTACACACAGTTTAAAAAATATAAAATACATATTTAAATGAAATTAAATAAAATTATGTTTACTGGTATATGGGTTTATGTATAGTTGAGCCAACATTACAAAGAAAATAAATGGAAAGTCAAGACACTATACATTTGCCAATTTACCTCTCAGCATACTATTAAACATGAGGATTTATGAGAGGAAATCAGCGTCCAAATTGCTGGTGGTTACAAATGACTAAGCCACACATTCTAAGTGTGTTAGAGTTATCAAGTGTTAAATGCTACATAATGACACAAAGTGGTGGGTCAAGATACTCCTCATAACCTACGGAGTAGGTGACCAGACATACGATCAACAGTGAACCAGTGATTAACAAGCAGCACAGGAAAAGGTAAGTCCTGCTTTTTTTGTAATATTAATTAAAAACAGAATAACTAAAAGATAAGAGTAGCACATCTACACAATCAGTTTGTCTTTATCAATGCACACAAACCTGAGCTAATTTGTGAACAAGCAAAGTTGAATTAAGTTTTGCCTTATGAATGGATATGAATACCAGGTGGCATCGAGGTAAGGTTTAGAAATGGTTAAGTGAATACAGTTTGTTGTATTAACGTTTGTGTATTTATCCTAATGTTACCATTTTTTCTGAGAACATAAACTCTCGCTGCCTAGACAACTAGCTTTGAATATATTTCTCCCAGGTGGCCTAAGACGTCTGTACAGTACTGTAGATTCTGTGAGCTACTAATGTCCTTTGTCGCAGCAAGACACCTCATTCATTTAAATTCATTCTTCACACTTCTGTAATCACTAAGCTTAGCTGTTGGATGATACTACAATTACTGCCTAAGGATGGGCTTTGGTCTAATCTCTCACAGTAAAAATATCTCAGTATATAGCTGTGAATCAGTGCTCCTCACCTGAGATGACTCCACTGGTGAGACCAGGAATGCCCTGGACCTCTGTGACATTGTTGAGGTTAAAGTACTCATCGCAGGTGGAGTTGAGATCGGAGGACTGGCAGAACAGGGACCACAGCTTTGTGGTCACCGTCACATTGTCAATAGTATCTGTCTTTAAGCACTTGTCAAAGCCATGGTTCTTCAGGGTGCGGTTGCCCAACAAGCAGACCCTTTACAGGACAATAAATTATAAATATGAAATACAAGTAAATATAAATGTAAACATATAAAAATAATATGAAATAAATATACAAATGAATATAAATAAGATTTTCAAGAGTCTATTCAACATACAATGCACTAATTTTCTCATTTGCTTTATCTGGTGGACGACTCCATTTCACAGAAGATATTGTGGTCAAATCAAATTTAACATGAGCTGACATAAGCTGCTTGACATGAAAATATGAAAATAGAATTAGTAAAAAGTGTCTAATTGTTGTTCAAAAAAGTTTTTTTTTATCTCTGAAAATATGCTGCTGTCCCCAAGGCTATACCAGCAAAGGAATAACTTTGAAAATATGGACACTAAAAGGAAAGATTCAATGATGTAGATTACAGTCATACAAGCGCAGTCCACCACATGATATCAGTAAATTTTCTATATTATTACATTCAGTTACATGGCTCACACATTTTCATGTTTTTTTAGGATGTGGAAGCAATCTAAAGTGAAAAAGAACAACATAAAATTTAACATATGGTCATATGAGAGGCAAATTCACTTTGTAAACAGACTCCATCCAACCAGTTTTATAGTAAACAATAAAGGAAAAGAAATTCTTTTTGGGACACACACACACACACACACACACACACACACTTATCCAGAAAAGAAGGAAATACAATAAGTACATTTAGCAGATAAACAATAGCCTTTGTTGGCTTTGTAACTCACGGAAAGTCTGGTGGTTCGAAGATGGTCTTGATGACACCAGCATAGATGGCCAGAATGGAGAGCACGACACAAGCCAAGAAGACCAGCGCCAGCTTATTCACGTACTTCACCCCCACAAACACCACCAGTGCCATCAGGGTCAGACAGCAGGTGCCATACACTCGCATGTTATTCAGCATGGCCTCCGCCCCATCAGCTTTGTCTTCCGCCTTAAAGATGGCAGCGCTGGGCACTATGTAGGTCTGCATTATAGAAGATGAGAAGCAAATAGGAAATTAAACTCATAGCACAGTTTGATGTGGTCATTTTACTTCAAAACAGTTAAGCTGTCCACCTATGGGTATTTTTGCATACATTTTGAACTTCTTGCAAATCCTCAATCACACATGTATGTTTAATCTTGTATAATTCACTTTTAGGTAGTGCTGTACTGATATTGATATATTGGTATAGGCTGTGATACTGCCATTCAAATACAGTATCATATTGGAAACAAAGAATATACAGGAAGATTCACTCAAAAGAGGCCCCGAATATATTGTAATAACTCTCGCTAGGATGAAGCAATCTGAATGAAACAATGTGCAATGTGCTCCCCACAACCAGCGAGGATTTCAATACACCAAATACAAGCTGAATAAAGGTAAATCGTGCCTTTTTGTCTTCCACAGCTCTGAAATATTTCAAACGTAAAGTTATCCAATCAGTAAATGCCATTTATTCAAGTTCAGTATGTTTAATTTGTGACACAGAACACTGTTCAAATGTGAAACTGTATAACTATCAGGATTTATAGGTATATGTTGAGTAATTAGATTAGACAGAGTTAGGAGTGGTATCAGTATTCGGTATTGGGAGATAGAATATTGCATTTCGTCAAAAAGAATATATCTTTTTGACAAAATGCACAGAGCTTACCAAGAGAATCTCAATAGTGCCAAGAATATACATGGCTCCAGCAAAAGTGGTGCCCAGGTAGAAGCACAGTCCTACGGCCCCTCCAAACTCCGGACCCAGTGACCGAGAGATCATGTAGTAAGATCCTCCAGCTATGATGAAAAAACAGAGCAAGTCAATGAAAGACCTGCACAGTAAAGAACCACTGTCACTAAGGAGGTGGGCTCAGTGATGACAACCAGAATACCACTAACTCACCTGGAACCACTCCATTTGTAGCAATGGCACTCATAGATATGGCTGTAAGCATTGTCTGTGGGGAAAAAAAAACATACTTTTTAAAAAGATCTCAAATTCACAAGAGACACCTTATAAAAACATACTCAGGCGAAAACAAAGTGGAACTTGGTCAAAACAGCACATGAATAATCCCTCAACACATATTTTGGAGAGGAATGGTAAAAGATTCTCATTCAGGGGTCACTACTTTAGGACGGTATAATTCTTTTCAAGGATATGTGCATCTGGCCATTATGTAACGCGCCTGTGTGTTTGAGTGTCCTTGAGCAGGCTCGGGCAAAATGACCAGAATAAATCCCCTCAGCTGCTTCTGCCTCAGTCTCAGCCCATGCCATGAAAAGCTGGGCTAAAGCCACTTACTGGTCATTTACCTCGAACAGGAGCTTAGCAATGGCAAGAGCACTGCGTGAATGAAGGTGATTCAGTGATCTTTGGCACTATGAGGACACTACAAGGAGTTCTAAAGCAAGTCCCTTCCTTTCTCCTACCTTTTGCTTCTATATGTTTTATTCATAGGCACAGTCACCTATATTCAATTAACCACTGCTTGCTAAAAATAAGGTTTGGGCTTTGGGAAGAAGAGAGCTGTCACTGGTGGATGTTAATGAATACTAAATGTCTATGAATGTTTTCAAATTTCACTGAAAGCAACTGTAAACAAGCTTTTCATGTCACTTCATTATTTATATGTATACTGCAAAAAATGGTAGCTTGGCAAGTGAAATGATCTTAAATCTAGTCAAATCTAGTTTCTCAAAAATAATTTTGCTTGTTTTCAAAAATAAGCTTGATACAATCTGTTATCTCTCAATACTGTAAACACAGTGAGACAATGTAAAACTTAAAACCACTTAAAATCAGGAAAAAAAAGCCTTAAGATATTTCACCTGCCAAGACTTGCATTTTTTGCCGGGTAGTGCATTGCTATCTATATGTATGAAACTGAAAGGGAACACTGACTAGACACCCAATACCTAATCAAACTACTCACAATTGGACTCGATTTACTTGATTTAACTAGATTGGATTTTCTAGACTAGATTTAATAAAATTTCTGGTAAAACGTCACATGTAAACAAACCGCAGGTTAAGCAACAGCTGCTAACTGACTGGCTACCTACACAGATGCTAAGAAAAAGTAAAAACCAATTCCAAAAAGCTAAAATCATTTATAGGGCTAGGTATCAACATTCAGTACTTTTGTAGAGTGAAATTAATTACTTCAGGACTTCAGAGTATCAACAAATTCCACGCAATTCAAAACCAAATTTATCTATGCAGTCACTCTTCAGCGAGCCAATGAGTATGCTTGTTCAGAAATCTTGACTCCAAGAACATTTTGTCCGAATGTAATTACCGTCAGCACTTCTTGATTGGTCTGCAGTCAGTTGTGCTCAGTATGTATACACCAGCTTCCGGTCCCTCACACTCATTTCTGGTTTAAGCAACACTCATACTGGTCTTGTAACTTAAAAGAAGGTATCAAAAAACTATCGTTCAGGAACTGATATCAAGGTCAAGTATCGAACATTTTTGAAGATTACCCAGCCCTAATAATGTATTAAACATTTCAACACATAAAAAATTGCAAATACACTTTAGGTTTAAGTACTAGTGATAACTAAAAAATACTACCAGAAGGCTGCCCTAGCAGTGCCACACCTCAGCTCATTTCATCTGACATTATGCAACAGTGCAACTCATCCCAACATGACTCTGGATTCTCATGCTTCTGTAAGGTATCTGAAGTGGAAGCAGTACCAATTTGGACAATGACACAAGGCCAGGAAGTGCACTGCCACATTTGTAAATAAGCATTCCCTCGAAAGGGGCGGCTGATCCCATCGTCTACTCTGGGCTATAAATAAACACCTGTCTCAAAGTGTCCCGAGCACAAGAGATTACACAGCATGCTGCCAGGAGCCATCAAATGCATGAGCTGTGTCTGACGAGGAAGGGAGGCTAAACTTTGAGCCAAGGATCAGAAGAAGCGCTCACTCTCTCTCTCTCACACAAAGCTCTGACCTGCAGGTACACACCACGGTACAATCTCATCACAAACTATTTTTATCCAAAGTGAATAAAACCTTTGTTAGGCAACAAGGGAAATGAACGTAATACAGCTCTTCACCTTTAATTAACAGTCCATTAAAGAAAAAAAAGGAAAAATCAGGACAAAATTATTGATAAATATTAGTACTTTCATCATTTAAATCCAAAAAAGTATTTTTCTGTTACATGTTATGTATATGTAGGACAGTTTCAGTTTATGACAGATTGGGTGGAAAAGCCTTTTCACATCAAGTCAGGAAAAAAAAGGCCAAAAAGCATGTCAAGTTTTGAAAACGTACACGTTAACACTAACACTGTCTTCAACAACTGTCTACAACAGAGCTCATGCTCATTTTTAGCTGAGCCCAAAGGTCAGCTGCGTCTTTAATTCACACTGCCTAAAAGAAAAAAAGACAACTTTGTCCCCTTTAATACTCAGTGAATCCAGTTCACTCACGTTCAGAGTGTTTGTTTAATAACAACAGCACTTCGGACTTAACGCAATGTTCTCAGTGCAATAAAAACACATCCACTGGTTTCATTCATAAAAATTGACGATATGAAAGGACTTTGCAACAAAAATGCATTAAACTTTAAGAATGAAAAAATATTGTTTCTGGTGGTGGTTTTCTCTGTGTATCAGCACGCCAGTGACTCAACTTAATAGAACAAGTAAAAATATTCTTAATGTTTGAACATCTGTTGTAAGTTTTGCTATTCTACTGGTCCACTGGCCATGAAACATACACACTGTGTACAGAGCAGCAGGCATAAAAGAGGATTTAGGTTTTCTTATGACAGCGATGATATCTTTTAAAAGAGAAATGGATGATACTCCTAAATGATATGGCATACTTACACAAGAGCAGCACATAGCTACAATGATAAAGGCCTCCAGGATGCCTGCAGTGCCTACGATCCAGGTCATACGTAGAAACAGGATGACCCCCAGGATATTCTGCAGGCAGGGCAGGTAGACGCCGATGAACGTCCCCATCTGTGGACTCTGCTTAGAGAGAAGCACAAAGTGTCACCTCATTATAATCATTATATATACTTAAACAGATACCTAGATTAACACTAGTGGAACCTTTTTGGCGATTTGGCAAAAATATATTTTCATGATACCTGAAGACATTTTCAAGATTGATGTTACACATTGCAATTTTTTTTGTGATTTCTCTCATATTAAAAAAATACACAAAAAAATTTCACATAATGTGTGGCATCAAATTAAGTTAAGCATGACTATGCTCTCTTTGCAATGAAACATAGTTGGTCAGCGTTCTCTAAGCACAGATAATATCCATGCTATGCTCAGAAAAGCATACTGTGACATAATTTATCACAACAGTGATAAAATGTCATATCACACGCTCCTGCAACCTAGCAATAAAACTTAATGGAACCATCCTTAGAGAACACTGGCGTAATACAACAGCTGAACATTTGGAACACTAATGAAAAATAATTTTAGGTTTTAATTTTACCACTACCTCTACACGGTCCACCATGAAGACTAAGATCATTTCTGACATTGTTATCACTCAAATGTTTTTACTGAGCAAAGATTAATCAACACACTGTTCATTTATGAGACCAAACGCTCATATTCATGACAAACACAGCCTAGCAAAGACAACACAATCTTTTAAAAAATATAATTTGGCAGATTAAAGATGAACGATTGTTAACTGCATACCAGAATGAACCAGTAGGTGACTGACTAAGACAAGTCCCACCCTTCTCCATTTAGTTGTACACCAAGGTCATCACCTCCGCAAATCGATCAAGTAAGCAAAAAGTGTCTTCTAGCCCATTCAAAAATTCCTGGACGCACCAGCAAAGCACATGTTCTACCACATTCCATCGTTTTGCTCAACTACTCCTTGTCCTGATAATAATCCATTGAAAATCACAGGTCTTATTCATTCCGTACTTAAACCAGAATCCCTAGATTCAGAACAATACCATCTCCACTCTTCTGCATGTTCTGGCCGATTGGGCGTAGCCATGCCATTTCGTTGCATAAAATGTGACAAAGCAACAAGTTTGTCATGACTACCACTGAGTAGTCAGTCTAGCATGTGGTTTTCATGGCATTTCTTAGCCATTTTCAAACGCACAGTTTAAAGGTTTTCACTCAGCAATAACCAACAAAGCAGACGGTTAAAATGCAGGTGCCCTCAGGGCTTGGAATCTGCAGAGTTTTGCTTGACCATTATATATGCGCAAAAAAACAATAAGCCCCAGCAGAGCAGTTTGCATACGACTGTTACTCATGTTTATAGGAAAATAAATAGTTCTCATATGAAAACAGCTTCAAAAGACAGAGCACTCTGCAATTTTCTTTATTAATGTTCTGGGCATTTCTGCTGAGGTGTTGTTTTTATGAGGGTGCACAAGCTAGCATTCTGAATATTCCTGCCGCTTAAAATAGGGAGAGCACTTTGTATGTGTTCTAAATATTTTAGCAACCAGTTTTAACAACTGCCATAAAGCACCAATCAGTGACACAAGACAATGCAGAAAAATATGTTTTTTACATGCAGGTGACCTTATCTATCTTCAAACATAGTCAAACATATTTCACTGGGAAAGGTAATGACTGAATAGAGTGAATAGAGGCTAAATGGAGGCTTATCCTCTGAGCTCAGAAACCCATAATTATCTTCAACAATGGGTTGATTCAAAATGAAATGCTTTACTGCTGAACCACAAAATTATCCATTCTGAGAGCCTATGACTTACTTTGACAGTTTTCTTTTTCGCCCCCTCCTCCTCATCTGCCTCTTCGTGCTCCCGAACCCCCTGTGTGAGGTTGGTGTAGTTGGCCAGTTTGCTGAGTAGTGACGACACCATGGGGTTGCTATCCATTTCTTCCTATAAAGGGTACAGAAAAGCACAGCAGCCCAAACCATCAAATTCATGCCTGTCCAAAGCAATTCAAAGAATTCAAACCATGAATCACTGGCGGTTGCTGGTCAAGATCAAAGGATGGAGACCTAATAGTAGCTTTGCTTGTCCAAAATCATAAACCGATGTAGAAATAGACTTTACAGCCCATAAATTACTTTACTATTGGCTATAAACCTGGAAAAACAAAGATGCAAAACATATGAACCACAGCAAACAATTTGAATAGTCTTACTTGTAGTAAACTTACAATTCCAAATAAGTAGGTCATTTAACAGTGACACTACAGTTATTTTAACGTATACAAATATCCCACAATTACAGCAATGTGAATATGACTACAATTACATTCATGTTCAAATGGACACAAAATATGTTTTTCAAATGCTGTAAGTAAACTGAATGGGTACCTCAAACAGTGCCATGTTTTTCCCATCATAGAGGGTTCCTTTATCATTATCTGTGTTGTTGATGAAAGGACTGCTTTCTTTTGGGTTTCCATCACCTGCAGTAACAGAGAGAGTAAGATGGGGTTTAGTTAGGAGCTTTTCTCTCATTGGAGCCTCAAACATATAGGACACATGAGCTTTTATGATCACACATGTTTACAACCTAAAGAAGGCTGCACACTGGTCAGTTAATGGAACTGAATCAACCGTGCAACCAGTGTCTGATGGATAATGTGTTACAGTGTGATTTTAGCAAGCTTGCAAAGAAGTACACATAGAAGTAAAATTTTTTGACTGTCAGCCAAGTATATAAACTTTTGTGCCTAATCAGGCTAGCACAGGGAATCTTCCATGTGCCCCAAATGTTGATCACCCGACCGAGGCAGTGAGGCAATGGGGCAAATGATTGCCAAACTGGGAAGCGTCCAAGCAAAAGTAACCAGTGTGGGTGCACACATAAAGGAAATTCAACATTCACTCTTTTTTCACTTTCAGAATTGCATGCCCGGAAGCGCGCACGCTCAGTCGGTGTCGCGCCAAACACAACAGCATCACCAGACAGACCGGTTAGATCACAGAACAGGAAACAACTGCAGACCTTTACTCCAACTTTTTACTGACTGGGACAGCAAGAATGCTGAGAACTCGTTTCCATCGGACGCTTTGCCACACTAACACAGGAAACATGGCAACATCTGTAGTGGAAGATTAGGATCAACTGAAAAGGTCAGGACCTCAAACAGAACTGTTTTTAATACCTGATTTTTAAAAACTGAACATTGTGGATTTTACATCTCTCTTTGTATTCTATGCAATGACCAGATTTCTGCAGGAACAAGAAAACCTTACTGTAGTGAATTAACAGAATGTGATGCCAAGTGCAGTGTAACTGAAAGAGTACAACCCATGCACACTCACGGCCCCAGTCAGTCCATCTGACCCTTCCACATTGATTTTTCTATAATTAGAACATAACGGTGATCAATGACTTCCCTCTGGCTCTACGGGTCACTCAATCAGACTCTGATGACGCCGAGAACTTCAACTTATAACTTGCTGTTGTGGCATTCTCCCTCAGAAAAGTCTGAATGGCTAAAACGCATGGAAGCATGTAATTACTTTGCGACGCATACCACACTTCCATTGATCACATGGCCTTATTGGTTAAAAATACATACAGCACAGGCTTCAGAACAACTGGTAAAGGAAAAAAAAATCTAACGGAAATAAAATGAAACTGGCCACACTGGAAAGCAGCTGAGAGTTTACTAAAAGGCCCAAAAGTCTTAATTTAGCCATCAGTCCAACTTTAGCAGGATATGAAAACATCACAAGTGTATCAATCAAAGTCTTTCCATATGTAAGCTTACTTTTGTTCTTATGCATTTGTTTAAAAAAATTAGTTTCTAGTTCTAGTACTAAATAGCACATCAAAATAGTATACCACTAATAGTAGTGCATTCATCAATGTTGTATGTGTAGTATGGTAGAGCTGGGCAACATGACAACATTTACTGTTATCGTTATAAATAACATCAAAAGATGCCACAATAAGTTTTTCTGAGCATATCGTGGATCGTCAGTACTTAAAAATCACGTTTGATTAAAAAGAGTGTGTGATTAGGATTTAGTGCAGCACAGTGTGTGAAATTCTGAATACAAGTAATTGGTTTTATAGTTTTTGATAGTAATTTTAAACTGTGGCACCACTTTGTCTGTTCTAACTTATCAAACGTCAGAGAAAATAAATATCGTGACACAACGTGTATCGCAAAACAATTCCCGAAGTATCGTGATATTACATTTTCTCATATCGCCCACCCCTGTAGTATGTGCTTTTAGATACAGCCTAAATCAGTTTACTGGTGAAATTAAGACCAGTGCGCTAGGCTTTGCAAGGCATATACATAATTGAAAAACAGAAATTCCCTTTAAAATGTATTTCACCCTAATAAGTGTGACACTGTTCTAATTGTGTGCACATATTTCTAAGTGCAGGTAACCTGGGTAATTGGGACAACAGCAGAGCAAACCTAACTGTTGCAGTATGTCTTGTCTATTAGCTGCTAGTCAGACTTTACTGGTGTTTAAATGAACTCAAGGTTTACAGAGCTCCAGGAGAACATTCTTGCGTCAAACTGTGATTCACCTGGGGGCCTTGAGTGGTGTTCTACAGATCAGTGTGCAAAGCAAATGTTTTGACCAGCCCTTTGACCAGCCAGAAAACCAAGCAAGCCTTGTTGATTACAGATCATACTTCTGATAACTGTATCTACGCTTTTTTTAAATCATGAAAGCCAAAGTGAGAAGACTGCAGAACAACCAAACGGCAGACATTCAGAGCTGTTTTAAAACTCTTAGGGGTCATAATGGTCCCCCCTGGAATTACATAAAAGAACTGATAAAACTGACCTTTTTTAATAAAATATGCAAGTTAAAAAAACACCTTGTTTTGACTCTTAAATGGGAGTGAGAGTTGGATTTGGTCAAATTGTACATTAGGCTCTTTGTTTTGCGTGTGTGAAGTACTGTTTACATTTTTAATCATCTGTCCAGGGAGAGTAAATGAAGACCATTATAAAATGTTCCTGTTAAATTAACGAATAAAGTAATAAGACAGCTAAAAGACACCAACCACAGGAATATGTTATAAAAAAATGATTTAATAAATTACACCAAAAATGTACTGGTAAGACAACAATAAAAAACACAGTCCCACAGATCAGTTAGTAAAAGCCAGGTGAACTCTGCCCCCATGGCTTCTGCTTTTTTCACTCAGCTGTTTTAGGGGGGCAAAAAAAGCTTCCAGCTTAAGCCATGTGATCACAGAGCAAGCTCAGATGCCCTTTCAACATCACTGTCAGTGACACAGCAGCAGACAGCAAAAATAATCCATACCAAGGTGGCAACACTTCAGCATATCTTGCAGTAACACTACAGCAAGTCACCATTAGAGGCATATGATTTGACATTGAACAGAATGAAATGCAACATTCTAGTGAACGTCATTCAGTACCTATTAGTTAGCACAGATCCATGCGTTACCAAATCCTCTTTGAAACACAAGTTAATGCTCTCACGGAGTGGGTCTAATTCTGGCCCTCAGGACTCTTCGTTTCCACACCACGTAAAGGTTTAGATTCAATTAGATATTTCCTGTTGCACTCTTTTTGGCTTTGTTCAGTGTGGTCATGAGGCTCATGTTGAGTAACCATAAGGCTGCAACAGTAAATCACCCAGTAGGACTGACACTGAGGAGATGATGTGTGTAACATTCTGTGCGCAGGTCAGTGGTTCATTAACAACTTAGGGATATCTGAACTGTAAAAAAATAAACCAATATTAAACAACTATAACCTACTTAAGTTCAGATTCAGAGTTATTACAGCCATGTCATATGCTCTGAAATGAGAAGAGTTAAAACTTCATATTATTACTCCCCAGCTATTAAATGCAATTTAAGATGAAAGTCCAAGTATTACGTATTAACGAGAAATGTTGTGGGGGGGGTACAGTCAACAATATGCCATATTGCCCATGAGACATGATCCACTTTCATTTACCAGGAAGAGGACAATGACCTAGTTTACAGATACGCTTGCCTCACTGCTGGCGTCACACTCACTTAGTCGAGCCTTCATAATGGTATACAATGAGTCTCCACTGGCCACCGATGGAGCACCAAGCAAAACTGGTCAAATGAAGTGAAAGTGAAAAGGAAGGGGAGGGAAAAAGAGAGGGAGCGCAGTCAAAGGACAGCTAAAAATCTGCACCCAAGGTCAAGAAAACAGGGTCTCTTGAATGGCTCAAGTTTCTCAGCAGCAATCCGTAAGCTTGTTCATGAGTAGGCTCTGCCAGCTGGTCATGAAGAAATGAAGAATTCTCGTCATTCCTCCCCAAATCATTTACAGCCAACCCTCACACTCATGAGTGAGCAACTGAGGGTGAAAGCTCAGTGTGAGTTTTGACAACATCCTCATGCAGTTAAAGCTGGATGTGCACTACAGGTTTTCCTTTTTAAGTGTAAACATCAGTCTCATAAAAATTAAATGGAATGGAAAACTGCTGATAATAGGACATAAAAACATTACGTGGCAAAAAATGCATACAGTACTGTGCAAAAGTTCTTTTTTGTGTATCAGGAAAGAAAACAGAAACATTTTTAAGAAGAAATTACACAGAAGCCTCAACAACTAAATACCAAATTTTTCAGTATTTAGAGTGTCCACTCTTTGCCTTTCTTACACCCTCCATTCTTTTTGGGAGACTTGCGATCAGTTTTTAAAGAAATCTGCATTGATATTTCTCCACGCCTCCAAGGTTAGTCTTAGAAACTGGCTGCATTTTCTGCTTCTCATGATCCAGATCATCCAAAACAATGAGGTTAGGTGGTCCTCTTACAGTGGAAGGATGAACAGAAACCCCTGAGCGTAATGCATGGAGACAGGTTTCTGTTCAGACAAACATAATTTTGTGTAAATGTGATACATTTCTCATGGAATAACAGCAGGTCATGAGTGCTAAACTGCTCACACAAATGTATTTGCTTACTGTAAATGCAGCAATTGTAGCACTAAGATCCATAATGCCCACTGGCTTAGAATGGCCACTGGCTGATAAACAGTGCTGATAAGAGAAGTCTGCTCTGCTAAACGTATGCATGTATTTACGTAGTGTCTCAGATGTCTTCAGACATGGTCCCTCCCCTTAATGCTACAAAAATAATCAAATGAAACACCAGACACAATTACAACACAGGAAGACCCATCTACACTGACTAATATAGATTTTATAAAGCACTGATTAATATGGCTTGATGCCACTGTGCAGCATCAGGACATTCAATCTTTTTTCAAATATGTTCTGAATGAAGTGAGATTACAAAGAAAGTATATTTCATTATGTCATGTGATGAATCTTATTCAAACCTTAATATCATTTATGTCAACATTCTGGTAAGATTTAAATGGTATTATCCACCGATGAAGAAGGCCTAACTCTGTCTTTTATAAACGGTATGGCCAAAAGTATTCAGACAGCCCTTGTAAATAGTAAATTCGGCTACTTAAGGTGTGCTCATTGCTGATAGATGTCCAGTTGTGCATAGCTTGTATAAAATCCATAGAAAAGCATGTCAATAGAATGGGACATTCTGGAGCAGCATCTAGAGCAGGTCACCATGCTCAATGCACTGGCTAGCAGGGTATAAAGCATAGGTGTAATTTATGGCACATTCCCACCACTTTTTGAAATCATGCTCTGCTTAAAATCTTTTGTACAATAGTTCGTAGCAGAAACCTTTCAAACACTTTCTAAAACATCAGTAAAACCACGCAGAAAAGTGTCTTCGGTTATTACTCAGCACTCATACATGGCACTCCGCCTTTTACGCAGTGCACTGACAATAACAGCTCTGTTGTGTGCGTGCTGAGACAATGAAGATAGCAGTTAATTGCTTAGTTTTTTCATCAACTGAGGTCAATTCAGTGGGTGGACGCTGCCTGATAACAGGTTATTAAGTCAACTGTTTGGCGTAATGGGATAAACGGGAAGCTTTGTAAAAAGCCTTTATAGCATGGTTTATTTTGCTAAGTAATGACAACATACAGACGTAAACATAAACATAAAATTTTGAATTGAGACGCAACATAATGAATCTGCTGGTAAGTGCCTTCTGAGGCACTGCTTGGACAATAAACAGTCAACGTTAATCAATGTTACATGTTTTTTTCAGTATTTTTTAAAAGAAAATTACTCTTATTGTGGTATAAACCCCTATTTTCAGACCAAAGTTGGATGTAGAGGCATCCAAACCTTAGTCAAATAGTATATGAATCTATTGATGTTAAATCCTATATTTGTTAAAAGTCAAAAGTCACATGAAAGCTAATGGTGCAAGACTCAAGATCTATTCCAGAGAGTATTCTCTACCATCCCAAACTAAGGCTGGGCAATATGTTACTATATATCATTATCATGATAAATTATTTTATAATACAATATGCTTTTCCAAACATATTGTGTATATCATCAGCACTTGTACAACACTCATCAGTATTGCTCGTAGGTGTTTCTGGCAATATTTCAGTTTGTGCTTAAAAAAAGTTATAATATATATATTTGGGTGAAACTTTAAAAATAAACTTACAAAAAAAAATAAGAGGAACAAAAAATAGTAATTCACAACATTGTTGGAATCATTTGGGTATCGGCACTGGACAGATTTTAGATTTTTAGATTTTTTGCAATAGATTTTTTTTTAAATATTACATTTGGCCAATATTTCAAAATAAAATATCTGGTTACACTTATTATGAATAAATTTTAAAAATACTTCAGAAAAGCAGTGTTTAGGTAATGCTTTGCTACTGTGCTAAAATATCTACATTTGATTTATTTTAAAAGCATATGTAACCCACTACAAATAAATGCTACTATATATATTTTTATATGCTAATCCGGGTGGACTTTGTCCTAAATTCTGCATTTTATAAAAGGTTTATGTATGAGCATCAGCAGATATGTAAAGTCATATGCAGGAGTTTAAACAACCCTAGTCAAATTACATGTTTTGTGGATTTCCTAATGAAAATGAGTTAAGACATCCTCTATAGAGAACACTTAAATATGGAATTTTAAGCTATTTTTAGTGCACAATTTCTATTTATTTTAACATATTGAAAAAAATGTAACATCAAATACAAAATGTGCCATACATTTTGCACAGGCCATATTTTATGTTGTAATTTTTTCCACATATGTGAAATTTAGCAAATAATAAAGTAACAAAAGTGTATTCCCTGTAGAGGATGTGTTAACTTATTTTAACTTAGAAAATCAACAAAACATGTAATTTGACCATAGGCACCCAAACTTTTTAATAAAACTGTACATGAAAAATTACTGGACATCTGTGCGTCCTTTATACAAAATCTGCCAGCACAACAATGGACCCTAATAGTCAGTGAATTGTGATTAACAACCATTAGTTCTTGATTAAAATGGCATTGGCCTACATTTCAATAAAGCTAAGAAAGGTTACAACAACAAATATTCATCTGCCACCTCCCCTCCACACCTCACTACCTCCATTGTCCATTGTTGGGATCCAAGTGAAAACATTCTCTTAAACACAGAGAACTCTGATTATAACCCTACAACCAAGACAGACTAGTCTGTCTGCAGCCACTATAGCACAATCCAAACACTACACTACCCATAACACGACAGTTTGCAGCTTAAAAATCAACCAAAAGAGAGAAGACACGTATCAGATAGCCAGCACAGCTTTGAACGATCACCTGTCTTGACAGCTGCACGCAGCATTCTTTGATTTACGGCCACGCTCCACCCGTCCGTGGAGCTGCACTGTCCTCATTACAGCTGAAATGGCTGGGGGTTGCGCCCTGCCTTTGTGATGAATGACTGCAGGTGTACCTGAAGCTCTCTGTAGGTTCTTGTCGTGCCGAGCTTGCAGTGAAGTCCTTGAAGCTGACCATCACTTGACCTCTGCAAGCTCACTCTGGGCTGCATTGTGACTGAGCGCTAGGTGTGCAAGTGAGAAATACAGTAGAGAAAGCCTCTGCTACCAGTTTTCTTATCAGGCAGCACAACTTAGCTGTTTCTGACCATATAAATAAACGACAGGCCAAACTGAATCTCACTGCCACTTTCTCTAATTACATTAACGGACCAATATGGCAATCTGTATGTGTTCCTAGACCAGTAATGATTCTTCTGTACACTGGCTCAAAGTGGCCAAATGTCATGTAGTAACTTTTAGGCTATAAGACAACATTTTCAGGGCTCCTACATGACTTCACATTCCTATAGAACTAATACACCTATTACAACATAGCACTAAAGAGTGCCTGAAGACCCCCAGCAGTTGAAATAAAAGCATCAATATCAAGCACCTTGTGTGTCAGTCACTAAGGTAATAAATGACCACGCACTCTATTTATACCTGCTAAGCTCCATCTATAAGCTGCCTAGCACACCTAGGCTATGTTTCACTACAGCGCAAGAGCAAGACAGGAAGCGGGGTAGTTGTCACTTCAATCCTTTAAGTCAACTCTGCTTGGTCCCAAGAAAAGACAAGTGCCAAAGTCAGGAGGTACTGTAAATAAATCCACAGTTATAAAATAGTTTTGACTGACTCTGAGCTTCAAACTGTGTCTTTAGAAAAGAACACTTATATAAGGCCTTGCTATCCTAGAAACACAAAGCACATATAGAGCTAAAAAAAATTCACACACTGAAACCACAAGGTCAACTAAATTTCTAAACTGAACATAAGAGAACCTGAGTAAAGGATGCACCTGAAACATACTGTCTGACCTGAGAACTGATGGAGCACTGTATTCAAGCATCCGTCAGGAGCCGAAGACCAGAGCTTGAACCCCCGGTCACTTACCCTGCCGGCGGGAGCTCTCTCCCTGCTCCATGCTGATGGAGTGGAGAGGGCTGAGGTAAGGGCTGCCAGGGGTCCCTGGAGAGCAGCTGAGTGGGGGGTCTCCCTGATGCTTGAAGTGATGCTGACGCTAGGCTAGGCTAGCCTGTGCTCTGAAGATCAGCTATTGTGACACTGCCTGCCAGACGCCAAACACACATTAACTGCTGATCCCTGAACATCACCAGTAACAGAGGAGGAGGAGCAAAAGATGTGGCAGAAAGAGAGAGAGAAAAAGAGAGACAGACAGAGAAAGAGAGAGAAAGAGAGAGAGAGAGAGAGAGAGAGAGAGAGAGACAGACAGAGAGAGACAGAGAGAGACAGAGAGAGAGAGAGACACAGAGAGAGAGAGAGAGAGAGAACGAACGCAAGCGAGCATAAAAGAGATGCACAGCTGCTCACCTACCCGTAAGTGTACAGTGTTCCAGTGCACACCAACACTTTCAGAGAGCATGAGAGAAATTAGTGCATCAGAACATGCAGTAAACCATAGCAGTGTGTGTGTGTGCGCATGTGCATGTATGTGTATATATCGTATCACAAGTGACCTCTCAATAGAGAAGAAAAGCAGATATCAAAAACAGCCATGCTAGATCAAGAGCCTGCGTCTTCATAAGAAGAAATTCTGATTTTTTTGGGTATAGAATAGGACTAAAGTTAAAGACAACACTCTGATCAATGGGTCATTGCCGTTCATCAGCATGTGAACAGGGGAGTAATCACTTAAACAGATTAGCCAAATCCTCTCCATTTAAAACACACAAGGAAAGTCTGTAGGACCGGCAGAGGAAGGCCTATAAACAGAATCTGCCTAAACATTTATGTGTTCTGAGCACTCCCACAGTGAAATCAGACTGACAAGGAGGAGCAAATATTTAAGTCCAAAATGCAGGTTTGGACCAGCCAAGCTAAAACTACAAGTTTACAATCTAGTGTTCAATACACACTCAGTGAATTAGGCACATTTCCGCTGGTCTGGCAGGAAAAAAAAAAAAACTATTGTAAGGGTTCATTGCGAGTGCTTCCTAGCACATAATTCTGGCTACATTTTGCTTTGGTTACCGTGAATCCTCAAATAAACTTCTGAGTATCTCTATTAGCAAAAATCCACCTAGTGGATCCATGGCTGAGGCTGGACGGTGCCAGCACCATTTGGTTAAATGTCAGCTGTGTTATATTCTGTGATGCGTTAAGCCGCTAAAGCCTCCAGGTAAAGAGAAGTGTGGCTTACATAACCGTGTATGCTGGGGTGGGGAGGAGGGCTTGTCTGCTGGGATGGGTTCAGTCAAGGCAGTAATCTAGAAAGCTCAATAATGCTTAAGGCAGCTGGTGACACTGATGTCCCTTATCATTATTAAACACTATTGTTTGGGTTTCATTGGATTTTGCAAAAAAAGTGACAAACCCTCTAAAAGCTTAATCAGGTTTGGATGACTTAAAGATGTTTAAGACCAGAAAACCTGACTCTAAATATTGTTAATAGAAGCCAAGGGGCAGGTACTGAAGCAACTATTCACTGGCCTCCATTGTAAGTGTGTTGTGACTCAATACGTTTTCTGTTATAAGTCCAGAAAAATGCATCAAAATTTCTTTTTTATGTGATAACTAAGATTGAACAATAACAAATTTTGACAAATTACAAAGTATCGCTAGAACTGATTTAACTGTGATCCAAGTTCAGTTACAGATGCACCACATGTGGGCGATATAGAGCCTTAATGTATAGCCTGCACCATCCTTGATGGCAATATAATTACCAGATTATCACTAAGTGGACTAGTTTCTCATATTACTTAATAATTTATATAGATAACTACTCTGTTAGCAACCAGTGGTTCTCCACAACTGGTGGCACTCTTTTACTGTACAAGTGTGTCCATTTTACTCTTAACAAGACAGTTGAGTTATGTAGAAAAGTGTCTTTGTATCACTTGAATATTTCCAGCATTCAAGTGCCAGAAAATCTACATAATCATCTTTCATGTGGCAATCAAAGTATGTATGTGTGAAATTTGCCTGTTTGTACAGCCTATGATTAAGTGGGTTCTTATGTACTGTATATATTTTTGAACTAACAATAAATTAGAATAATTATTTAAAAATGTTCTTTGCACAAGGACAAAACAATAAAAAAATTACATGGGATGGGAAAGATACCAAAAAAAAAACGAGTTTTCATAACATCAGCACTTTTTCAAATTAATGCAATACTCAACATTATCAATAATCGGCCGAAGTCACTGATAACAGCACGGCTCAGCAAATGAGTTGTCCACAATCACTGACACATCTGTGCCACAACGTGTTCGTAAAGGTAACAGACAGTGATGTATATTTATTCTACTGAGCATGTGGGAAAATTCATTTGTCTCTTGCTGATACAAAGAACACATGAGTTCTGGTGATTTCCACAGACACTCATGACCATGCCAATGACCCAGGATACATACAGAGCACTTCCTCCTCCCTTATAGGAAAAAAGAAATACTCAGTGAGTACAGATAAGTGTTGGGGAAATAAAAGAAACACCCAGAGTGTGAATAGTTAAGACGTTAATTCCAGTCATTATGCACTGTGGTTTGTAGGCGTTTATCACAGGCAGGATTAGTTTCCCTATTTGAAGAAAAAAAAAATTCTTAAATGATTCAAGCCCTAAATGACAGCTGCTTTAAGGTCAAAGGCAAGATTGTGGGCAAGCTAGGTTAAGGTCTACAAAAACAATTTGTATCCCACAAGCCGAAGACAAGGGGAATGAGTTCAACACAAGAAGGTGATTCTTTCTCCACCAGAGGGCATCACTAAGACACAAAGCCATGTCTGCTCAGTTCACATTTCCATGTGCCTCTCAGCTGGGCCTTCTTTCTAAATGTGCAGTATACAACAGGTCATTATAACCACCACAATGAAGCATCTTAAACAGGAGGACTGAGCTGCCATCAACTTCGGCTTCCTCTACCAATGATAGATGCCATCTATCATCAAACTAAAAGCAAAATGAGCAAGTAAAAAAGTTTAAAATTAAAAAAAAGATCCTAATTGAGTGACTAATCAACACCAGGCCCAGGTGCTTTCCAGGCTGCCATTTTAAAGGTAAGCGGCTGGCAACTTCAGTGTGTCAGGCAGCCTGTAAAAGAAAGGAAGCAGTTTACCTACTGATGCAGTGGGAACAGTGAATCAGCACGGTGCAGCTGAAGCAAAGCTGGCCCACGTTCTAGGCCCAGCTTACTGCATATATTTGAGGCCTATAACTTTTTCCCCCTTTCTGGATATTCCAGTGGAAATAACAGTATTTCTCAACAGAATTTTTTTACCTATGTTCTACTGATTTTTGTAAACCCAGCAGATGATTACTTCATGAGAAACAATTGGTTTGAAATCAACAGCCTTAAAGTAAAAACAAAGATTTATTATTATTTTTGATTATTATTTAATCTTTGAGATCTAAGCAAAGACATTCAGGGTGATTTGATATGAATGCTTCATCCTGGAGAAATGTACCAACCCAGATTTTCCACAGTGGCGATTAAAGGAACCAGAAGTCACAATGTGTACAACGCAAATATAGCCATTTTTTTAACTATGCAAAACCACTGGTGAATGAACACATCTTCTGAGTCGATGGTAAAATAATGGTAAATCTGAAAAAGTGTTTTCTTTAGGCACTATTCTGCCACACAATACCCTGTATGCACCTCCGTGGATTTTAAAAATGATGTTTTCAAAAGTCAAAATCTTCTCTTAAAATGAACACAAAACAGTATCTTAGGCACCAGGCAAAGTAATGGTTTAATAATCTAATAGCTATCTGTGAGATACCTTTTAGAGGCATTAATCTCTCCAGACATCCGGTTCTCATCAACACCAGTGTGAACAATTCTAACCCAAATTTCTCTAGAATTAATCATTTAACATCAAACCACTCTGGATGACTCTGTTTACATCTTAAGAATTGAATTTACATAAATCTTAAAAATTTGTTGTCTGTTCAGAACAGTTATCTGCTTATACTAGTTATGATGTCAAGTAAACCATGTAGGATTTTCCACTGTAACCGCAGCAATACAATACTGAGGGTTAAATAAGACAACTAATAAAATAAGAGAGTCTACATAGGACACACGCAAAACTTTCAAAATCAAATCAAATTTGGAGTCCCACTCAGCTCTGGCAGTTACAAGAAAAGAGAAGACAAAGGCAGACATAGACTTTATTGGGATGTTTGCAACTAGAACAGACATGGCCCCTCCGCTATTAACCTTTCTGTGCTTCATGGTCAGAACGTGGCAGAACAGCATACAGCCAGAACATGCAGTTCTAATTTGAGTGACCCTTGAGCAAAAACACATCAAGCAGGGAGAGATCATGTCAGTCAACATAGCCTCAACAGAACTGCCAGACATGTTCAGTGTCATTATTATCAGAGCAGAATTTACCCATTTTACACACTAATGTCTGTATAAATAACATAACAGCAATAATAATAATAATAATAATAATAATAAATCCTTTATGAAAGACAAGTAGGGTATTTATGATGGTAGTTCACAGTTTTAAATATCCATTCCTTCTAAAACCCAAAATGCAAGGAGGTACAAATGATGTTGACAGCGAATGTGAGTGACAGGTTACATATCATCGCTGTCTGGGGAAAAACCTCTTATCTTCATCTTTTTTAATTTTTTTTGGCTTGAATTTTGAAGAGAACTGGAAAAGTTGCCATCCATAGTGCGTTAAAATTTCATGATGAATGGACCAATAGAAAACAGAAAATGCTCCAAAATTACTTGGAGGAAGAAAAAAATTGTTATTTAGTTAAAAACAATTTTTCCTTCCCCTTTAAAGTTCCAAAAACAGAGATCCGAGGTTTTGTCCTAACAATGAAGATATGCAGTATGTCTCACATCAACAACACACCAGCTTACTGAATATCTTGTTACTTTTTCTGTTTCAGCTATCTTTTGTTTACATGTCAACAGCATCATCAGCAGCTATGCAACCCCATTTCCATTTTCCTGGCATCACTAAGGCATTATGATCGGCACACAAGACAAAAACAGCGCTGTCATATCTTATCATGCCAGAAACACCTCTTACTCCCAGAATGTCAGATATGACAAATGTATCTAGGAATATCCTTTCAATGTGCAAACAGAATATCATAAGCTTTAGCATATTTTGCCAACTAGCTCTTTCGCCTGTCCACATTGTGAACGTTGTCGTTATTTACATACAGAAGAGATCAGGGAGCAAAACTAAATGAAAATAGTTCAATTACTAAAATTAGTCCAGCTTGAGTGCTGGACCCTGGTAAGCACCCTCACCAGGAAAAAGGATGCATGGTGTGTCTGTGTGTTCTAGGCTTAGGATTTTAATATTTATTATTCAATAACTACTATGAATTATTCGATCACTTATGAAACCAATATGTAGCTTATATAGGAACGAGAATGATGATGAGTGGGCCCACATACAGGCCCTTAGAGTCTAAATCAACACTACAGCCAACACTACAGCATTCTTCATCCTACTCTCCATCACATCAATAGCATATGGTTGATTAGATTAATTATTAGCATAATTCAATAATAATGTTAATAAATAATGAATAATTCATTGTTTAGTGTAGTCAAGTCAATTCCGAGCATTCAACCAATTCCGAGCATTCAACCATTCCAAGCATAACTATCTTTTTCAATTATATAGTTCATCTAACATGTCCAAAAGTTTGGTTATCTGGGTTTCAAGTAAGAGGTGAGGCTTGATTTGGTTATGAATTTTCTTTGCCAGCCAGTGTAACTTTTAAAAGTCTTCACCAACACCAAAGTCCAAAAGCACCACTATTTATCCAGGCCTGCCTTTTTATGGTCTAGCTTTCATTCCCATAAAGAAGCACAGAAAGACAATGGACATGTCTGATCTTTGTTTGCAGAAACACAATTATATTTCAAGATCTTTTCAAGCCCCTTGATCCTTATTCTGCCGAGTGTCAATCTGTGTCATATTTCTTAACTGCTGTATTCCCATTGCCATAACCTTTATTTTCTTTATATTAAGCAGAAGTTCCATCTTTTCCCTCTGTTTTTTTAACTTTCCTCACAAAGCTATTTAGGTCTTCCTTCCGCTATGAGTGTTGTATCATCCGCACACTACTGAAGGTTATTGATGTTTCTTCCACCAATCTTGAATCCTTGATCATCTTCTTCCAGTCTGGCTTCTGTTATTATATATTCAGCATACAGGTTGAACAAGTATGGTGATAGTTTGCAACCTTGTCCTACTCCTTTGTCAATGTGGAACCGGTCTGTTTGTCCATTTTCGGTCATGACTGTGGGCTGCTGATCCGTGTAGAGGTTCCTCATTATGGAATTATGAGATGCTCTGGTATGCCCATTGTCCTGAGGACTTTCAATAATTTTATATGGTCAACAGAGTTAAAGCCTTTGCTGAGGGCAATAAAACATGTTTTTGCTTCCTTCTAAAAATTCCTCGGCTTTTTAAATTCTTTGAATATGGTTCAATGACAATACTTTTGGCATTTTTTGGTACTTTTAAAAGCACAGAAAACCGATTAACTGAAGACATACTTATAATAGATGCCAAAGGACCAGTGCTTCAGGAGCTTTTCATTACCTTCTATTATTAGTGTGGTTTCAGAGTATTCCTTTAAGGAGTTAGCAGTCCAGCACAGGCATGTCCAATTTGATAGCCGGTCTTGCTACATATTCTGTGGATAGTTTTCTCATCAACTATTTACCCGATGTTAAATAACAACACAATCAGACCATATTACTGTATGACAGTTGAACATCAGGTCATCAGAGAGAGCACTGTAGCAGGACGAACTTTCCCATGCTAACTTCATTTATTACACAAACAGGTTGTGTAACACTTGCACAACTATTCCCGAAAGGAATAGGTCAAAAGGAGAATTTCTTCATGATGGTTATCTGGTGGGAGGTAGTAGTTATGTAGAGATTTCAGACACTGGGTCTATGTGACACAATATAACAGGAGCACTCCCCAGGGAGAAGAGAGAGCTAAGGGCGTAAACCAATGCAAATGAGTAAAACCACTTTGATTGGTTGCATGCACCATGTGAAAGACTGCAGGAGTGAATTCAACTATCTCTCTGATTTAATTCCCAAGCAAGTGATTACTGACTTGCATCATCATAAACTGGCTATAATAACATGGAGGAAGCTTAAAAGTTAAAAAAAGTAAAGCACCTCACCGTTACTAGTTGTGAAAGAATACAATGTACTGTATTATATTTTATCTTAACAGATTGTATTGTAACATACTGCATCATTGTAGCATGGCTAGAGTGGCAGGCTATGGCTCGTGTATTAGCTCGTAGCTACAATGGTATCTTCACCAATATGCACTCACATTACCCTTCTCTGTGAGCCAGAGGAACCAGAAGAAAACAGTAGAAACTAGAAGAAAACAGAAGAAACTGTGACAGTTAGGTTTATGACATTTCCTGTTTTTTTGTTGTTGTTTTTTTCTCCCTCTCACATCACACTGCATCAGATTTTGTTTGATTTGAACTTTATTACGTTATAAAGCACAGTGTTTGTTTAGTGTTTTATTTTGGAACCATTACACTTCTAGTCTTTACTAATTTAATTAAACGTTGTGTTTTTTCAGGGCTTTCTAAGGGAACATTTAATCATGATGAGACCTTACAACAACACAGTAAACCCAGCAATCTTTCTGGGATTTTATTTCCCAGCAAGAAATCACTGACTTTTGAAACACACCCCCCTTCTCAACTCTATTATTTCTGCTTCAGTGCCCTCCCTTCCCTATGATTACAAGAAACAAACCATTTGAACAATCTGATATATACTAGAAGAGAATGACAAGTAATAATAAAGCAGTACACAGAAGGCAGGAAGGAACAGGACCAACTAACTCCACAAACTATTCTGGCATGACAAGACTCCCACAGTCATTCAGTTACCCTATGACAATCAAGAGAACCAAATAAAGAAACTAGGAATAATATATGTGGGGAAAATAATCTCCCAAACTTTAAGCATCTGTGAGAAAAGAAACCAAGGGACCCTATGACAATGCCACTGCTATGGCTGCATTACACGGACAAAATTCGATACTAAGCTTGTTACACCATGAGAGCATCATGGGTGCACATTTAATATTTCCAAAACACATGATTAAATGTTGGGCTGCACAAACAAGAGAGGGAAAAAATGACTGCGAATTTGTCACACTGCATGAACACCTATGATTCATGCTCATATCAGAAACAGGAACATGGTGCTGCTAAGTACAGCCATTAAAACCATTCTGATGCACTATTATCCTGCTTGGTTTTGTAGTGTTAATATAGCAGAGAACAAATTGCTGTAAGAATTTCAGGTGTGATGAA
Source organism: Colossoma macropomum (assembly GCF_904425465.1). Lineage (NCBI taxonomy): Eukaryota > Metazoa > Chordata > Actinopteri > Characiformes > Serrasalmidae > Colossoma > Colossoma macropomum. The sequence continues at coordinate 27,195,936 of NW_023494785.1, forward strand.
ACATGCATCCCTAGCTGCAGTTTACAGAACCAGAAGTAGAATCAGAAGTAGAAGAGAGAAGGCATGAAAATTCAACCAAAATTTAATTTACAAATTTTTTCTCCCAAATGTAGATGATCAGCCAAGATGTGTTTGTTGCCCAAAGTTTTCTTTTTTAGTTTTGCATTTCAGCTACACGGCTAATGTATCTAAAAGGAAATGGAAGCTTATATATGATTTGGAATTGTGTAAAACTGCATGCCTAAATCATCATCCTCACATTCATCATCACATCTGGCCCTAACCACGTTGAGTTTCACAGTAATCTCAAACACCTTTGCTTGTATGGATTCTTACACTGCATGACATACCGTTATTCATAAAGAAGGCAAAATACAAAATTCAAAGTTCAACATGGCTGCTGTTACTGTTTTTAGTTACACTACAAAAGTTTGTCTATTTTCATTAAGGGTGTAAAGATTCCAAAACAATACTGAACAATACAGATATATAAAACGTTATTGCCGATACAGCCCTCAGTCCCTTTGAGGGTCTCTCATTGCCGTCTTTTGTGGAAACTACTGTCAATGATCAAAAGTACACAGCAAAGTGCATCCTGTCACAGTTATGTGGCCAGGGAAGTGGAGGGGCTCATGTTATACATGCACCCATGAAAATCACTGCTATCACACTCTGTGGCAAACAAAGATGATCCCAAACCTTCACAAATAAAATATTTAAAAATCAAATCGAATCTTGACTTCAGAATCAAATACTGTATTAAACCTGAACATGTGTATTGTTAAACCCCCAATTTTAATAGAAAATATTCCAGTGTCTGAGACCAATTAAGCAAGTCTACAAGCTATTAATTAAGAGGCAGGTGTATGATGATTTAGCTATGCAGTTTGCACCATGCTAACTGGCAGTCACTGTAGCTCCACTACATTTGGAGTAAAGGCGAAACTACGTACGTTACTAATGTTTTGATGTACTATTCCTTTAAGACATGCCATGGCATATACAAACCTTTCTTTACTACTACACCTGCACAGGTAGGACACAAACCCACAGGACAGGTTGGGCAAGTCTAAGCACTTTTTTGTACTCAACACTCACGCTCGAATACTTAATCAGAGAGATCATTAGGAATGTACAAGAGACACTTTCATTTACTAGAGTGACTGCTCAATGTTGCTTAGAATTGGAACAAGAGGTCACTATGACAAAGGGATGGTATAGCAGACAAACACTGAAACAAGCAACCTCTGAAAATTAACAACCAGGCAAAAAAGTGGCTATGAGAGCAAAAGTCACTGACACAAGTGTTACAAACATGATAGCAGAGAAGAAAAGGTAAAAAAACAGGAAGCATATGGCAGTGTGGAGCAGCGGCCACAGGGACAGCACGGTTACTAAACGATCACGAAAGAGTTGATCCAGAGCATGAATGCTGTGTAATATTATTATAGAAACAGCATCACAGTATAATATTACAAATGTTTATTTTTTTCTTTTTTGTGTTTAGAGTGAGTTGTGAAACATAGTAATGTCCAGAGAGTAAGTCGTGTATTTTTGCCTCATGAAAAAAGACAAATAATCTCTGAATAAGCTACGCAATATAAAAGTATATAATTAAATTAAAACATACCTCTAAAAAGGTCATGTAGCTAATTTTTTAAAACATTATTACAGACGCACTGATATGGGAATTGCGTGCCGAAGCCAATTTGCAATACTTTTTATGTACCATCCTCCAGGATTAGCTTTGCAGTGAAAAGTAATGCTTGCCTCTGCAGGGTTACAAATGCAACAAAATGAATAAATGCAAAAATTTTACAGTAGGCCTGTGTTGTCTAAATGTTCTGTAGAACCAATACATCATCAGATATCAGTTTCAGATAGCAATGTTCTTTTGCAAATATCTGCTGATGCTGATATGATTCGGACATTATCATGCATCCCTATTTTTTTTTTTAAAACATTTCCTCTGGCTAGTTATCCATTTGGTACTTTCTGAACATATACATATGCAGTATATTTATAGTACAGCATGTCTCTCTCGCAAGTGTATTTAGAGCTTGTCACAATCTGAAAGCTCCTCCAGTGGACCACAGTGACAGCCCACTGTCCACCTAGAAACAGGTGAGTGAAAGACCATGCTCTTCTACCCTCCCAACAAGAATGTGGACAGTTTTATTTCTAATGCTCACCTGTGCACTTCATGAAAGGGCTTTTAATGGACACACAATAGCTTAGTCTCATAAATCACTACTAATAAGATGTATTGTTATTGTCCATCATAAGCACTAGGAATTTGATCAACACTGTATTTGAACACTACTGTATTAAAAGTCTTTCAATAAGACATTAAAGTAATGGGTGTCATTCTGCTGAAAACACTGAAATGTGTTCCATTATGATTTAAAAAAGGGTCAAAATTGGCTTCATATTGCTAACAATTATTTCTGCTGATGAGGCATCTGCCACCATGCAGTATCAAAAGCACAGAGTTGTGAAACCAATCGTAAGCATTACTTGTAAATCTACTGAGAGCCGTTTATGCTATGTAGTCTCTTTATTGGTCAGCTCTTCCACAAAAGTCAACAAAACTCTGTTTACTTTGGCCCGACTCACTAACAGCTTTGAGTGGGATTTTGAACTGCAAGCTAGATCTGGGTTTACAGTTACCATGTTATTTAATTTCAGGTTCGTCTTTGGGTGGAGCTCAGAAATAATTTGACACAGATGGCTGGCTTCATGCTCCATTCGACCAGCATGTAATCAGAGAGCAGCGAGAGATGGATCCTCCTGGTCTCCATGGAGTCTTTTGAGGTAATGCAGTGGACAGTGAGACGGAGTTCAGCTTTATTTGGATAAGTCCTTGACTTGAATCAATAAGATCAAAGACAAAAAGCTGAGAGTGAACGTCTTCTGAAGGACAGAGGATAAAAAAGGAAAAACAGCACTTCCATTGCCAAATTGACTGATAGGAGGGGGGGATCAACTCCCACTGAAGGGGACCAACAGGAAGAAAGACATGAGCACGATCGATTGAACTGACCAGTATCCGACTCCTTTCACTGCAGAGGTGGGGAAGAAAAACAGCCGTTGCACAACAGGACCCCGTCAGACGGCTAATCTTACGTAACCCTCGATATGCCTGCAGCTTCTCCGCTGAGTCTATAAAACTTCAACTATTACTGCACACCATGACAGCAATTAAGAGGAACAGATCAGAACAATGAAACTAGCATAACAGCAACCACTGTTTTGGAGTACTGGCTCAAAAGAGTTTGTTAGTAGTTGGCGCACTGTTGAACAGATGAACTCTGTGACCTTTTGAGAAGACACAGTGAATTATATGCTCTACATGAGCAACAACTCAACAGAAGAGATGACACTGGCTAAACAGAAGCATACTGGTGGTCCTGCTAATGACCATGGATACATTAGCTTCTTCATTTGCAGGGCACTGTGAAGTGCACTCATAGTCTAAGCTACAACAGTCAGAGTTTTAATACTGCTGTGCTAAAAGAAAGGCATTAAAAGCCTACTGGCCATCAAAAAAGCACTCAGTGGAGGACAGATAAGGGAAGGAAGCAAAAACATAAGTCGGATAAATACAAAAGAGCTATCTTTCAGGTGCTCCTCTCACATGCGTGAGAAAGGGGGACAAAGTTCTAGAAAGCAGTCTCCACTTCGTTCCACAAATAAGACGAGAGCAAGAAAGGAAAACAAACCACAAGCAGCAACTGTTTTAGTTCAGTTAGGATGTACGGCTCAGTGCTTGGCAAAACAAAGAGGTTCCAGAAAATTCCAGAATCCCTCAAGACGTTCTTACCTGGTGCTTCTTCATCCTCCTCCCTCAAGACGTTGCTATCATCGCTGTCTTCTTGGGACGACTTCCTGCCGTCACCCACGGGGACCACTGTGAAGTTCGTGGGCATTTTCTCACCATGTGCTTCCAAGTCAGCACGTCCCCCACTCCTTATCTCTCTCTCTCCCGCTCAGTCTTGCCCCTTGTCTGTTTGCTTTGCTTCACTTTTTTTGCGACTCCCTCTCCTCCTGTGTGGAGGCTTGCCTGAGCTGTGGTTCGAAGTTCTCTGTTTCACCCCTACTGCTTGGACACCGGTAAACCATGTGACCAGCCGTCGTCCAAATATGGAGCTCAAACAGCCCCGCCCTATGGGCCAAGCGCGTACACACACACACACACATTGTAAAGACAGTGCGCTGCTCTTGTCTGCGGCAGTCTGAAACTCCACAGAGGAGACACAAACAAAAGAGCAGGAGATGAAAGAATCTATTGATTAAGTTGAGCCCTCCAGCCACTTCCTGTCTTTCAGACAAAAAGAGGGGGGTTTGACTTGGAGAGGTCCTGTTCCTGTTCAAAGAGTGAAGCAAAGGCCATCAGCACTGAACTTTACATGATATCGTTTCACAACTGCTAATTCCACATGATGTCATTTAGGAAGGAGACCTTCTCAGCCACAGAAGAGGCCGGGTCCACATGTGAGCCTATCCGTCCACGCAACACAAGGCACTCAAACATAAGTGGCCGAACATGCATTTCTAATAAAGACAGAACTGAGCATTGTTGTAAGCAGAAAATGTGAGCAGGGCTCATTCCAGGAAAGCAATTGCACATAGACAGAAATAGGCTTCTGCTTGATAATGAATAATTCTGTATCATCATAATGACACTCTATATTCAACACTCGTCTGAACCCAGCGCTTCACTTCAAGCTCAGTTTGTACTGAAATCCTCTCAGGCACTGGAGAATTTGGAGATCTAGACGTTCTGATTGCCTCTAGTTTCGTCCATTTAAAAAAAATCCTGAAATTTTGGTATCTTTTTCCACTCTTCTCCTAGGAAAAATCCCACTAAGACCAAGAGAAACACTTTTGCAGATCAAAGTTAAAGGGGAATTCTACCGATTTTTCAAAATTTCTGCAGAATCCAGTCATTGAGATGGAAACAAAATCGTTCAGCGTGGTTTAATGTGAAATGGTGCATTGTAGAGAAACTTACCGACCGTGATTTCTTTACAGTGGTAGTGACAGGAACCAGGAGTCGCTGTGTCTTCAACACAACTATAGCCTTTTTATTTACTATCCAAAATAACCAGTAAACCTATACGTCTTACGAGTTTATATGTAATGTTGATAACAGAAAAATAGTGTGAAATCCAAAAAAATAAATGTTTTCTTGGGGTACTGTTTTGCCCAACAACGCCCTGCATTTACCTCTCTGCAATGGATAGATTTTAAAAAAATATTTTAGGCCAAAACCATAACACAAAACTATCTTAAAACTATGCCTCAGGCATGAAACAGTGCATCTGTAACTATTTCATGTAAGAACTTTCTGTGATGTAGATTTTAGAGCCATTAAACACTTTAAACATCTGGTTTCTATCACCACCACTGTGAACGATTCTGACTCAGTGTGCTTGTCTAGAATTTCACATGAAATCACTGATAGAATGACTGTTTACATCTTAACAATTAAATTAAGTATATAAATTAAAAAAACTTCAAAAGTCTTAAAATAAAAATCTACTAATACAAAAATTAATAAAATATTGACTTGCAAAACCTTTCTAAAAAGTATAGAGCATAGAGAAGACAAATGGAAATGGCTATTTATTTTTGCCAAGTAATGTTGTCCTATACAACAATATGCTTTGAAGAGCAGTCTTAACACCATCTTGCCCAAGTTGAAAACTATCCTGATGGAGTAAAACTGAATAAATTAAATAAACGGATAAGAACATTCTAGCAACAATCTGCAACCCCTGTACTTGACATAAAGGGACAAACAGGGCTAAACTATTTTCACTTAGGGTTTGCAAATATGTCTCTTTGGACAAACCATAATTTTAATCTCTTTGAAGTTCACCTTACTGTATTAAATTAAAGTTCTCAAGAACATTCTTACTGTGTTGTTTAATGTGTTTACTCTGGATGGTTTTACTCTGATGTTTTTTTTTGGCTTCCTAAAACTGTCAGGAGTATTCTGTTGTGGGTGGGCTGCAAACAATGTACAAATAAACTGTCCTTTCTAGAACTAACAGCTGCAGGCATAGGTCATGCGCCCCTAACGTGAGGTTATCCACGTGACAGTTAGCATTCAGGCTGCAGTTTTAGTCGAGAAACCGTTGGCAGCAGGAAATTCTTGCGGCAAACTTATTTTCCTGTGAAGCAGACATAAAGCATATTCTGTTGGTTAGGTAGTTAGGGGAATAAACAGTGTTGGACGAACAGGGTGGGCCAGTTTAATGGGATGGGCTCACACGAAAGGCCCACTATGTCCTTAGACCCTGAAAAACAGCTTTATAAAACTTTAAAATTCATAGCCTCTCTTCTGTTAAATGAAACAAGTCTTTTTTCTAATAGATGTTACTGTCAATAATGCCATATGCTGCTCACAACATGACGCGAAATCCTGAGGCAACTTTTCACGACCTTGAAATGCCAGAAGCGCCAGAGCACCACGTTTATCTGGACACAGATAGAAAGGCACTTATGTGCTCTACATTCCAGGAATCAGTCGTGGCAAATTCAATCACAGTCTACAGAACAGAGCGGCCCACCCTTGAGAACATTTTAGCCCACATGGTGGGAGTCTGGGAGTTGAATTCTGTGGCTTTATTATGATTCATAGTGGTAGTGCTATCTTTTTTCATGAACTTAAGACTTCATAACATAATGCAAGTTAAAGACAAAACAGATTAGTAGTCAATCCCTAATACTGTTGCCAGATCCTGGAGGCTTCCCCAGGCTATTTGTAATAGTAATACAGCGCAATTGTGCAGGACAATGTGTACTGATTGTACAAGTTCAATAATCCACCCAGTACATGTGTTAGTTCTGGCACAAATGGCAGCCAATTTTTTTTCTAAATCGTCTAAATGTAACACACCCCAGAAACGAGTGAGGGTTTGTCTTTGTTATCACTGAAACAGGAGAAATTTGATCTGTTCTTGATGTTTCTCTTCTTAAGACTACTATTAGGAGGCATAAAACTGTATTCCCATCAAACACTAATCAGCAAAATCCTCACAAAAAAAGTTCTGGTAAAGCTCATAACCACCATCACATTAAAGGGAAATTCCACTGTTTTTTCAAAATATCTACATAATTAAATTGAAGAAATGTAAACAAAGCCATTCAGAGTGATTGATGAGAAAAGCTCTGTTCTAGAGAATCTTACAGAGTCAGAAGTGTTTATCAACATCATCATCACTTTTATTTATACAGCGCCTTTCCCAAGCTCAAGGACACTTTACAATCAGATGCTTTACAAAAGTAACAAAATACCTACTCAACAGTAAATCAAACAACACACAAACACAAACAAAGAGTTCCCACAGCTGGCAGGGTGTATTCCCCTGACCAGGTTACAGAGTGACTTAGCTAGCTCGGAAACTGTCTACCACAAATACAGTGTAGTGTCACACATATGGATGGCCCAGGAAGCCTCGAAGGCTGGAAATGTCCTTAGCCACAAAGGGGCAGCTTTTTCCTACAGCCGAACATCACCAGTCCAGGCAGCCTCATAGCTGCAGTGTAACGTTACCCATGTGGATGGCTCAGGCAGCCATGTAGCTGTGATGTAGCGTCACTTAGGCAGCCAGCCCAAGCGGCCTCGTAGCTGTGGTGCAGTGCTGCGGTGTAGCCCTGCTCGTGCAGCCAAACGCCACCAGTCCAGGCAGGTCCACAGCTGCAGTGCAGCATCACCAAGCAGCCTTCTCAGGTAGCCACATACCTGTAATGTAGTGTCACTCAAGCAACCTGTCCAGGCTACACTGTAGCTGCGATGCAGTGTCGCTCGAACAGCCACCCCAAGAAGCCTCTGAGCCACAGGTGGAATATCGCTCAAAGCAGCTCTCTTGGTGGATACGATAGCCAACTCCTTGGCCAGCAGAAGCATAGACAAAAACAATACAAAATAGACGAATAACCAACAGCCATATTGTACCAGCGCACTTACAATGGAAGACACACACACACACTCTTCACAGCAGTGGTGACAGGAACCGAAATAGTTCAATGCCCCAAAAGGAATGGTTTTTATACATTTTTATTACATGAAATTGTTATAAATATGCGGATAATGATGGACACATCTTTTTATGACAGTTTTGAGGTTTTGACCTAATATGTATTTTTGAAATCCATTCATGCAGGATGTTTTAAGGCAAAATTGTCACCAAAAATAAGATTTAACACATTCTACCATCATCAACATTACATATAAAACTCAAAATACATCTGGGCATTCACTGGTCTTCTTGAATAGTAAATAAAATGGCTATGTTTGCATGCATACATTGTTATTCGGCAGCATTCCCCTTTAAAGATATTTAGTTATTCTTTTCTGAAAGAGTCAGTTGTGATTTTCCTAAGCAATATATTTCACAAATATTATACAAGCAGTCATGTTGAGTCTAAGCCCAAACCAATTGCAGTCTACAATAATCTGTCATCAACAGAAAAGTTTGCCTTTTCAAAGACAAAAAGAACAACATGATCCTGTTCTATTCTGGGGGCTGCAGTTAAAAACCTAGTCCCGGTGCAGTCGAGTATTGATCCATCAGGAAATATAAGAGACATGCAGAGATAGAATTTCTAATGCATCATTGCAAGCTGCAGGGCTGATGAGAGCGTTCTGAAGGAACAGTGATCAGCTCAGTCCATAGTTTAAGGCATACACTAAACAGGAAACACTAGTACTGTCAAACCAGTTTTGGGTAAGGCAACAATAAGATTTCAGACAGCAACAACACACACACCCACTATAATTAGCCTAGATGTTAACACTCACTGTGCTCTACTCTGGTAAACCAGGCCTGGAGCATCCAAGGTGCTGACTCAGCAGATCCTGATTGGGACTTTAACAGAGAGCTCCTTGAAAAAAGTAATATCAGCTTCCCACCGTCCAACTCCAAAACAAACGCAGGGTTTTGACAACAGTGGAGTGTGTGCAACCAGTAGTAACTCAGCATGCAGGCAAAAACAAACACAGCACTCTAGCAAATCCCAGAGACTTCACCCCACCAACCAGGCCCTTTGAAAATACAGGAAGTTTGTTTTTGTCTTGTCCCCCTTTTTAACCTTTGGTTTATTGACAGTGTTCTACTCCAAAGCCTCCATCTGCTGTGCTGATACAGCTTTCATTTATTTTGTATCCTAACAACCAATGCCCACAGTAAACATCATGTCCACTGGCCTCAGTTTGTGTGGACGGGCAGTGGAAGATGAACACAACACGCTCGCTGAATTTTTAATACAATGGGCTTTGAATTCTGGGGGAAACCAGAATGACACACCTGTCGGCAGGTGCCACAATCTAAACAGTAGCATCATGATGCCTCCAGCAGTGTTTCTCAACACAGTCGTCTGGGCCCACAGACAGACCATATTTTTGCTGTAATCAAGCTCCAGTTACACCTGTACCAAGCCATTAAACATACTTTATACAACAGTTAGTTCTGATGACACAATCTGAAGTGTCTTCTTAGGTCTGTCATGATCATGTACTTCTGGTTGACTACTGACCGCCATCTAAATAACTGCGATTAACAATTTGTCTTTTGCTGTTCACTGTATGCGACTTTTAAAGTAACAACCTAAAGTGGTCAAATTGGCTGATTAGCTTATTTTTAGTGTTTTATTTGACTGAAAAGGCTTTTTTCTTTCTAGTGAGATTGAGACTTTCATCCCCGGGAGGGAAAATTTCTTTATGTTGAGGGAATACTGTTTTGCCTACTTCACAATTTGGTTGCTTCAATAAAAAAAGATTGTAGAGAGTGTACACTTCTCATAAAACAGAAACTAAAAACAGTTTTCTATGTGAGACACAATTTGCACTCAAATGCAATAAATAGATATACAGGGTGATTCAAAAAGATTAATCCGATTTCAAAGCGCCATATTTTTACAACCGTGAGGCGCCTAGGAACCAATCACATTCCAATTAAATGAGGGGCTCATAAAATTTCTGACTGTCACCAGAAGATGGCTCCCTTCAGTCTGCGAGGAGATGGCGACCCCTGAGCTGAAAGTGTTTTGTGTTCTCCGCTTCAGTAAGAGTGAATTCGTCGTAACTGTGAAACGTGATTTTCGTCGTTGTTTACTTTTTAAAAAAGTGAAATAAATCATTCTGAAATCGGATGAATCTTTTTGAATCACCCTGTATATCACAATAAGAGACAAATGTCTGGTGATGATTTATGATTTATAGATTGCTGCAAAAGTGACCATAAACCCCACTGATCCGGCTATTTCTCACCCCCCCCCACCACTGAGAAAGATTACCTCAGAAATTACTCAACATTTGACTCCTTTGGGTGTCACAAGTAAGTTTTTATGAAACTTTTATGAAGTTATAATGAAATAAATGTAGTCATGTAGCTGCCGCTATAATGTGTGTCACTTTCACAGCACAGTCTTTTCAGTTTTGATCCTGAGAATTGACCTTAAAATCTAAAAATCAATAGATATCACCTGAACACGGGCTGATTTGCCCATCTCTGTTTGGGTAGCTCGTGTGAAAATTTTTGTTTTTTGTCTCTTGTCTATGTGAAAAAGCCATGAGAAAGCACGGGTCCTTGTTTTATCAGTGGCTGATGATGTCAACAGCAAGTACAGCCAAAAGATGGGCCTGATAAAAAGGAGGCAAGAAGTTCATTCTGTTCCTGATAAGGGAGAAGCAAGGGATGGAACAAATAAAACAAAACGTTCTACTGAACAGCATGAATAATTACGGAGCACACACTTCTCTGTACTCTGTACAATTATCATTATTAATATTGTTGTTGTTGTTGTTGCTACAATAATAAGAATAATAATAATAATAATATCTTCTACTTATATGGTACCTTCCACAAATCCAAGCACACTTCACATCAGGGGAAGAAGAAAATCACTGAGACACTGAGAAAGAAGAACTGTGTCAGGAGGAAAGCTATAAACTGTGATTTAAAAGATGAAAGGGCAGAGCAGTCACAGAGACACTGTAGCAAAGAGTTTTGGTACCTGTAGAACTAAACGTTTTGAGCGAAGAACTGCAAGATCCCAGTGCCCGAGAATCTAAGGGTGTGAGAAGCAGTCTGGGGCTACCGGGCAGAACATCGAAGGCTTCATAGGTTAGATGGTTACATTTTCACTGAAATGGTAGGACACTGGTAACCAAGGAAACTGATTCAGCATAGCAATGATGTGTGCAGATCATTAGGTAAATGTGAGAACTCTGGCTGCTGCATTTTGAATAAACTGAAGCAATCTCTAACTTGCAGGCACACATGCTGCCTCAACCCCTAATGGCCTGTCATAACTATATAACTTACATACTAGTTTCGTTATGGTTACCAAATAAATCATAGTACTTAATGAATAAAATATATTTTGCACATTTTTCAAATTTTTTAGCATAATTAAATGTTTAAGATGCAAACAAAGCCAATAAAACGTGATTTGATGTGAGACATGCCATTCTAGAGAAACTTAACGACTCAGTGGTGAACCAGACATCATACGTGTTTAATACCTCCAATATCTACAACACAAAATGTTATTATTACATGACATGAATATGGATATGTTGTCTGATGGCTAAGATGTTGTTTTACGTTAGGTTTAAGAGCAGCTTTTGACATAAAACATATTTTTAAAAATCTATTTAAAGATGTACATGCAGGGCAAAACAGCACCTAAATAAAATCTATTTTCTGGAAATTCCACAATTTGTTCATACTCAGCATAACATATAAAACTAAGAAGACATGTGTAGGTTCAATGGTTATTTTGGACAGCAAATAAAATGGCTATATTTGCGTTGTAAATATTGTGACCCCTGGTTCCTATGACGGCCAAAAAATCAGTCAGCTTTTCTAAAATGAACCATTTCACGTTAAAACACTCTGAATGACAGACTGTGTACATCTAAATGATTGAATTATACAGAAATTTGTGGAATTTCCCTTTAAAATTAAAAACTAAATAATAAGATGACAGTTTAAGGGGTTAAGATTTAGGCCATTATTTAAAGTTACACAAAACAGATCCAAATCCAGTGATGACTAATGTTTATTTCATCAAGGGCAAGAAAAAGATGCAATACACCAGAGTCAGCCAAAAAAGCTAGTGTATCCTGAAGGGAGGGCAATAACACTCAGTAGCACTATACATGTGGTAAGTAAGAGACAAACACGCCCATCTGTTAAACTATGATGCCACCTTCTGGTCATCCTTAGTAAAAGCATGTGTGCTTTCGGTCCAGCAATTTCTTATTTAGTTTTGAAACACAAACAACCTGCTTTTAAAGCTCACAATGAATTAACACAAAGGTTAATATAAGATACAGACATACAGCTCAACATTTAGACAGCAAGACGTGTTCCTGCAGCCCTGAGCACACCCTTCAAAAGTTGTGCAATCCCAGCACATACTCAAATATTATGAATGTAGATGGCTTGAATTCCTAGTAAAATTCATAAAGGTATTTTTTCCTGGCACCATTTCTTTTACACAGCCTACACTCACTCCAGTTGTTTACAACTCAAAATACAAAGGATCTTCAGTTCTTTCTGTGAAATGTCTCAGGCTCTTTCATGAGAGTCTTGCGTGTTAGGAAAAGATCAGGACCCTGAAAGAATGAGGTATTCAGCCTGGGTCACGTCAACATACAGATATACTGCAGAGGAACAGGAGGAACAACATAGCAAATGATCACCGGCACATAGGGCACAAGTCTTACTCTGACTCGCTCTACTCAGTTCTACAGTGAAATTTTACCACATCCAGACATCACTGCAGAACAGACACTACTTAGGACTTGTCAGAACTAGCCTGTCTTAACAGACTGCAGCAATTACATCACAGACAAACGGTCTTCCTAAGGTAAGAGAACAGCGTGTCCCCATGTGACGGTTCATTATCATATATAATAAAAACGCACATACAAAAACATGTGCATTCCTCTTTAAGAACATCAAGTAATCACTGCTGTATTAAGCCTGTATTCTCTGGCTTGATTTAGCCTAGACACATACTTAACCCATACGTTCTTCCAAAAGCAAAACAAATTGGGTATTTTCCTTAAAAACAAAACAGCAAATCCTTGAGTCTACCCAGATCTTTTCAATTCGGGGTTCAATTTGATGCAGTCTTTCACAAGATCACATGATCATTCACAAACTCACAAACTCTGACAAAGAATGGAAAAAAGATATGGGCATTCCTCTGCGCTGTGTACACAGCCTACTGTATGTCTGTTTCTAAGAAGGAACAGATTGTAAAGCAGTGAACACATTCTTCAGTACATTCTTAAACAAGCTTGACAGCATAACAACAGAAGAACCCTATATAGACCTATAGACCATATAGACCTATATATGGCACATTTTCTATCAATCTGAAGAACCATTTAACCATGCAAAGAAACTTTTAGGCATGCAAATGATTCTTCGTGTACTTTGTGTATGTTTCTATATAGAACCAATATCTTTACTAAAGAACCCTTAAAAGAACCAACTTTTTTAATAATGTAGTTCAACACAAACATAAGGACTGTCAGTGCTATGAGGATTTACTGTGAGATCATAAACTCATATAACATAATAAATGATAAAATAGTGTAATAATGACTGAATGGTATGAACATTTCCTATCATGATCAGTGACTATAGTCATCACAGCTTTCTGTACTACTATTACAGTATTGCTAAAAACACTGTTATGATCATGAATCATTAGCCAACAATGTATATACAATTTTAGATGTCTTTTTTTTTAAACACAATTAAATTGTATTGAAGCACAAGGCTAAAATGACCAAACTGGTTGATATATAGTAGCTCCCAATTGATGACAGCACAGCACAAATAATCAAACATCACTCAACGAAAGTCAAAACTGCACCACGTTAGATTTTTTGCTCAAGTTGAAAGAAGCAGCATTACTGAGTGAGGAGGAGGGAAAAGATAAAATGTGGTGTAGGTACATGCCACACCCTGGAATAATAATTGACAAGTCAGAGCTGTCGGGTTGTATTTTGAAGGAGTTTTCTGGATCGTGCCATATGTCTTATGGCGTTGTTTAATGTTTTAACGTCATGCGCACAGCCTCAAAAAGATCAAGTTCGATGATTAGTTCTTAAATGAAAAGCCAAAATTATACTGAAGAAACGATGACAATAGTTCACTTGCATCCTTGGGAGATATGATGTTCACAGACTTTTGAGTACTCTGAATACTCAGGGGAGGGGTGCAAAGCACTGATGTTACAAAATTCTTCGGCACACTGCGTGTAATTACACACTTCACACAGTGCAGCTTTAAACTCTGCCTGTTGTGACGTAAACATTGGATTGCGAATGCTAACAACTACGATCAGCTCAAATAACTGCCATACAGCCATTATGTAATAACTGTGATTGGCCTAAACCCTGAAAATGTTTAAAAAATCAGTAATGAAGACACCTAAGTGGTCCAAAAGTCTAAGTATCACGAGATCGCAAGCGCGATCCCCAGCAATGACACAGTCCAAGCGAGCACTACTGGTCTCACTCTCTCTAGGAGGGTGGGATCCCCCATTCAACATAATGCTAGCCAAGGTGTGTACATCTATTAGCTGAGATAACAGAAATGACAGTGAGCGTTCTCTTCCAAACACATTGAGCTGTTCAGTTCCACAGGAGTGATGCTGATATATTTTTACTGAAACTCTTGAGCACCAAAATCAACTACATTGCAACTATGTAAACATGCTGTCCTGATGTGATTTGCAGGGAAACTACTAACTTCCACTGTGACTTTTTTAAAAGACAGTAATCAAATATAGTTACTGGAATTAAAATTGAAACAGTGTGATTATCACTGCACTTTATACTATGGTATATCTTCAAAGCCAGCAAGTATTCCATCTGTAACCTGTAATGGATTTACATCAATCTATAGACTCAACATATGTTCAGCTGCTCAAAACCGATGGGAGTTCTTTCCTTTCTAACTCAGGCAGTCTTTAGTGGGTGATGATGTCCACGCATGCAGAGTCTCTGGCATCCATCTCAAATGTCATGGCACATGCCTGCTACTCTCTCAGCTGTTGGTTTGACACGACGGGATCAGGTGATACTTTTTTTTTGTCTCCTGCCTCTCGTTATGCAACGTAAGCCACATAGCAGGAGAATTCGGCACAGTGCGCCGCAGGCTGCCCTGGTGACTGGGAGAGGTTTCCTGAAGCGCAGGGGGCTGTGGGGAGGGAGCAGCATGGGAAATCAGTTGAATCCACACACACAGACAGGCCCACAGTGCCAGCAGCTTAACTCCTACCAGTGAAAGAGGCAGCTGAGAAGCGTTGTCACCTGAGATTTAATAAGGTGGAATTAACTGCAGCAGCCAGATGACTCACGGATCTGTTCTTAGCGTGGCAGCGATAACAAATACATTCTGTGAAGCCACCGACAGGTCATGGCTTTCAGTTTGAAAACAGCAGCTGCCTTACGTTTCCTTCCTATTGACTACTTACAACTACAATCTGAAAAAATAGAAGTTTGAAAAAGGAATCTATGGAGTGACACTATAGAAGAACCCCTTTTGGTTCTCTGAAGAAGCATTCAAGGGGTGGTTTGTTAAAGAATATTTTTTGCAAATAAGATGTGCGGGTGAAAAACGTTTTAAAATTTAAAGACCCTCCACATAAGGTAAAGTTTTATATGGGGGTGGAAAAACATATCGTTTTGATCTTTTTTTTCTACATTGAACCAAGCAGCTGTCCTTTACATTCATGATGGACCATCAGAAATGCTACAAAATCACTTTTAATGCTTTAAGTATATGAACAAAATATTTAATCTCTTTACATTATCCTATATTAGAAGTTAAAATGTTTTGCCTTCTCCTGTAAAGTTACTATTTTGGAAATAACAAAAATGATTTTTATTGAATGTTTCACACACTGTCCATCCATCCATCATCTAAACCGCTTATCCTTCTGGGTCGCGGTGGGGTGCTGGAGCCTACTACCAGCTGTCATTGGGCGGAAGGCAGGATACACCCTGGACAGGTCGCCAGTCCATCGCAGGGCAGACAGACAGACAGACACATTCACACCTAGGGGCCATTTAGCACGTCCAATTGGCCTGACTGCATGTTTCTGGACTGTGGGAGGAAACCAGAGTATCCGGAGGAAACCCACGCAGACACGGGGAGAACATGCAAACTCCACACAGAAACGACCCTGGTCACCCGGCCGGGAATCGAACCCAGGCCCTTCTTGCTGCGAGGCGACAGCGCTACCCACTGCGCCACCCTGCCGCCCTGTTTCACACACTGTGCTAAGCTAAATTCAACAGGAACCAACACACTTTCTTTCTAGTAAATCATGCAGTAGTTCAATGTCTTTTAAATACAGACTCCTAGAACTGCACTTTCAACTCATGAACCATTATTTTTATGAGTGTACAATTGATCATTTTAAAATGACTTCAAACAATAAAACATCAATTACTATTACGTTACATTGTAGGCCAATTACAAATAATCATGAATAATGAATAACTTAAACAGATATTTTTACACTGTGAATAACTTTACATTATAAGCCAGGCTCCATGAAAAGAACAATTGTTGACCTTTATCATAACTCCTAAAGCCAATAAATAAAATCAATCCTGTGGCACTCTATATGTGAGGTAGTTTAAGCTTTTATTGAGACCTGTAGTGTCAAAGCATGGTTACAGAGACAGATGGTACACACACGAAAGAGGGAGGCTCACCCAGCCCTGCCAAACGCAGGCAGTAATGAGACACTGGCGTGGTGGAAATTCCCCAAATGCATTATGGACAGAAAAGGGAACCCCATTTTAGCTTTGCATTTTAAAATCCTAGTAAGCTTGCACATTGGGTAACATGACTCACACAACGATTAAGTGTGAGCTTTACACAAGGCTCCAAGCAAATGGTGGAAAAATAAGCAAAGGCCTCTGAAAAATAAGTGGTGGAAGACCTCGACAACAAAAAACAGAATACAGAAAAACAACTGGAACGTTCAATTAAGCTACAAGTGCATGATATGTTTAATGAAATATTTATCTCACTGCAAATCTCCATTAGTGTCCTAAGATCTTACTCTGTATCATAGCAGCATCCTTTATAATGCCCATGAGACCATTACAGCAGGCACTATTGTAAATCTATTCATTATGAGCACTAAAGATGATTTATGAGGCTTAATGAAGGAAAACCAAGGAGGCCAAACCACTGAGGGAACCACCCAATCAACAACACCAGCGTGAAGTGCTGGCATCATTCCATGTTAAATCTGCAATAACAGTATCAGAAGGTACACAGACACCAAACATGTTCTTAGTTTTTTTGTTTTTTGTTCTTTAGATAACAAATATGATTTTAATTTCATCCATTTCTAATCTAACACATAATCATAAAAGCTTGACTGATATATCAGTTGGTTGATATCAATGACCCACAGTTTTATTGGTATCAGGCCCTAGAGAGAAGCCAGCTTAACTCTTCAGGTATCAGTTAGATAAATCCAAAAGTATTAAAACAAGAATTTCAGTGTTTCATACTGGGACGGGCAACATATATGCTAGACATGTTCACAGTATGTAATATGCCCTATGTTTCAAAGTGGATGCACTGATCATGAATATTTACAGCCAACTCTGATTTCTTTACAGTCAAACTGCAGTTTAATTTTTTTTTTATTCCAGTGCTCACACTGTGTGGGGTAAATGAACACATAAAACACACTAGCACATTCTTAGTACTTATATAATCAATATAAAAACATTATTTGCTCTTTAATGGACCAAACTGCCTTTTTAAATGTTTTTTAGGGGTTTTAAATCAGTTGCCTATTCAAATAACATGAACCAAATAAAGTGCTGCATCAAAAGTAAGAGGCAACTGGCTATTTGGCACTATGAGTCACATTTAATTATGTTATGACATTTTGGTACAGGTGTAGTAGCAGCATTCAAATACAGCTTCAGTGAACTTACCTGTCTCATGTTACTTGCAGCATAAAATTGCTACACAGATATGCCAAAATAAACTATACATTGGCTGACTGCTCATTTCGTGTTTTGAGCAAACATCTGCCAATCTCTGACGATTCGACTGTGCGTTGCAGTTTGTAGGCACAATGCTCCAGCAGCAATGCATTTTTAAAAAGCTGACAAAAACTATGCATACAGTTTTTTTCCCAAACTGTGCAGCACTACAGCCAATTAAACAGCACCAGTTATACTCTCCGGACTCCTGGTTCAGAGTTGATCGATTAGCAAAAACAGGTTTCTTTTACTGCTGTGCACATTTCACATCAAACTGCTCTGAATGGCTTACTTCAAATCTTAACAATTTAACTGTACTAAATTTAAAACATTAGTGGAATTCCTCATTAGAATATAATCCAATCAACCAAGCTTGTGTATTAATTCTAGGAGTTGCGACTTTGGGGGCTTATTTTATCAGCAAAAAGAAAAACGAATCTTGACCTCAGAATTAAAAATCATATCAAAGTTGAAAAAATATATATATATACCATAATATGATAACACATAGAATAAAATTATTGTTCAAGGAGTTCAAGGAGCAAAATATTATCTCCGTCACAATGAACAAATTTTGCTTGCATTCAGCAAATATTTTCAGAGCGAATGCCACATGAGCACCTGCTATCTCTTTACACTTTCTTATGGAGTGGCTCCAAAGTGAGACTGTGTCAAGCCCTAGTGAACTGGCATGGAATGACCCAGTAGTGAACGTGGATGCCGGAGTCAGCTGTTTGCTGGGTCCTGACTGAGAAAGACTCCATATAAAGATGTGAGACTCTACCTGATACTAATAGTTCCACCCCCTCCTTCAGCCTCCCCCCACCCAACATGGAGCCACACTGCAGCTCCTGGGAACACACCCTCATCATTCCCTACTGAGGCTGAGTGTGTAAACTAGATTACGTTTTAGCCGACATGGTAGAAACAAGATCCAGCTATGTGACCAACGCTCAGCTAGAAAAAGACAGTGACTTGGGAAGAGACTTTTACAATGTATAAGTACATAACTTTGATTATTTACATATTTAGTCAGTCATTTATTTGTTTTTCACCATTTCTTACATTTTTTTTGAATTTTAGTTTTTCCCTTGAGGTCCACCTATAACATTTGCGTGGTTTTATGTAACAAAAAAGCTCATAATTTATTTTTACATGAACATTTGTCAACCTTTCTTTATCCATCAGAATTAAACAGGCTGTTTATGTTACTGTGCCTTTAAGACTAATTTAAGATAAACAAGCTCTGTTCTGATTGGCTCTGGTTCTGACTGTCCTGTATTGTGCCAGATTCATATCACTCAGCACTCAGAGGTGAACCACTGCTTATAAATTCAGTTTGAATGGGAAGGGCTAAACTGCTGTAGGCTGAGCAGGTGGATATGTGTAAATGAGTTGGTTCTGGTGACATCACAGAAAAGATTTATTCAAAATGGGCTGTTTTCGCAGTTTAGTTTCTATTTGTTGACTGTGTGGAGAATGGTACGTTTTGAAACTTCAATGAAGCTTAAATACTACTTTAAACTCTTTTATTTAAAAAAACGAGAGAAATTTAGCTTTATAAAATATATTTTTAAGACCTACAAACAACATGCAGGTATAATTAGTAATACATAATAGGGCTGAAAGATGAACGTTTTTTTAATATTGAAATCATAAGAGAGTACAATTCTCAAATAGCAAAAGATCTCACTTTATTGTGTCCTACACTGTCAGTGACATTGTCTGATGCTTAAGCTTAAGTGTGAAATTAAACCTAACAACATGGAGCTTATGAAGTCCCTGTAGAAACATATCCACAACTAACTGGTAGTCTGTTCAGAGTTTATGCCTCAAGCCAGAAAAAGTGAATATTCTGGTCTTTCTTGGTCAAAATTACAGGCCTCGAGCAACATTGATAAAAACTACTTCCAACTTAAATTGCACTCAAAATTCAAAATTCAGCCCTAATATGTGACCAAATAATATAATAAAAATAATGATAATTCATACTCTGTATACCACAACGTATATAATTAAGTGTAGTGATAAACTGTCAACAGTCTTTTACCTTAGAGAATTATCTGACCATGTCATTACAATCGAGGTGTTATTCAGTTAGGTATAGAGCAGGCAACATCTATTGCTTATCTTTTTTGAAGCTTTAAAAGTCAAGGAATCTAATCTGATTTGAAACACATTTGCTTTCCTGAAAACATTCAGAAAGTGGCACAGCTTGTCTGAACACACAAATCCAATTAGGTTAAACAGAAGGCCATGGAAAATAACCACTGGATACAATATACTGCTCTAAATCAACCTCTTTTCCAAGGCTCACAAGATTCACCTTATTTTTAAAGATACAGTTTGAGTGGCTGGCAGTTTTTAGTAAAGCAAATGGGGGGCTGTAAAAGGGTGCACTATGACAATCATGGCAGAAATGATAACCGTGATGCTGTGTGCGCAAACACTAACTGTGAATAATAGTCCCTGCACATTTTGTATTGAAATATTTTTCATTTCATTAGATGTTTCTCTGATTCATCTGAGTGCTCTTTAGTTTAGGGTATTGCTGCTTATGATTGAGAAGGCTCATTTTTATGTAGCATACTACAAGACATCTTTTTCCATTTTTCTTTTACAAATGCTGTGCTTTGCTCATGGCCTTTAGCCTGTCTGATTGTGTTACTGAAAGATTTCCTTTGCAAGGGTATAAAAATTGGGCACTTTGTCAGTATATTTCGTGCAAAGCTCCATACTGCAGTGGACTGAACACCATTAATGATGGACCTTACAAGAGCCACACCAAATAACACAGGGCAGTCCAACACCCCTGACCAAAAGGATGACTCACATGCACAGTTCTGTCACAGCCAACGCAAAGCAGCCAAGATATGCTATGTATGAATTTCTAAGACAAGCTAGTCTAGTTTAAGGACAATGGCATCCGCATTCACTGTGTAAAATCACTTCAGTTCCTGCCCTACAGTTTTAAGTCGTGAGTCGTGGGAACTAATGAGCACCTGAAGAACTAAGAATGAGACTTCACCTTAACTCTATGACCAGGCGCACATGAGGAAAGCAAGCAGTAGAAAGCAAATCAAGATATCTTTCCTGAGACAGACAGTGCTGTTGAACATTACCAGAGTAATGCATAATTTCATTATTGATACTTTCGTAATGGTCAGTTGTTTAACCAATAGATATCGTTAGCCAGTTCATAAAACGGACTGAATATCCATCCATAACTTACACTGCCAATGAGTTAAGTTGAGCACTTGAGCTGCTTTATAACATGCTCTCTTTATCTGAGATACAATCGCAAAAGGATTGACAACATATCTATCAGAGCTTAAGGGTGGAAAGACGTCCACACTGCGCTCACAACCATTAGACATGAACACACTGAGCAAAATCATTGGTTATATCTCCTCCTGCCCCTCTACGCCCGCAGATTTGAGGCTTACATTACATAAACCCATCAGATTTATCACATTTATTTTGAATGCACTGATTCAATAAGCAAACTAATCCT
This sequence comes from Colossoma macropomum, assembly GCF_904425465.1. Taxonomy (NCBI): domain Eukaryota; kingdom Metazoa; phylum Chordata; class Actinopteri; order Characiformes; family Serrasalmidae; genus Colossoma; species Colossoma macropomum. Next base: position 27,217,514 of record NW_023494785.1, read on the forward strand.
GGTTAACTGAACATGACGTCTCAGAAAATATGTAATGCTAGAAGAATCCTTCTGATATTGAACAGGAGCAGCAGCCTACTTCGAGACTGACCACTTGACTGCCCAGCAGAGAAACCAATGAGAAGCGTCATTATTAATAAATGGGGACAGCTGAGCATGAAAAGTACAGAACGTTAAAGACCATCCAAAGCCCAAAGGACAAGATTACATTTGCCCCTGTTATTGTATAACATGTTATTTTGTGAAATAATGAGGAAAGGGGGAACAGCGGACTCCATGGTGCGCTACGCAACAGTAATGGTAAAAATCACACCTAGAAAAAATTCCTCTCAAATTGTTCTCAGAAAATGCTTTGGGGATGTTTCCTTGTTCATGTAATTACACATATACAAAAGACAATGCCATCAATGCCATAACTAAAGGTACATGCAGTCTTCATTAGGCATCTAACTGTGTTTCACAATAACACCACATACACACACAGTCATAGACATAGTGCAGGTGTTATCTAATTTCAGAGATGCAAAGGAGCACAGGCACCAACCTGCCTCAGTGTGACTCTTCTTGTGGACTTCACACGCTCAGCTACTCCAGCTTAAGATCCTGTATTAGTATTAAATTGACTATGCTAGATGTCTTGTTTTGCTTACTACCTAGTAGGGACCTAATTAGGGCCCTTCTATCTCCATTCTGCACAGTGCATTTGCTAATATACAGCATGCTGGTGCAAAGCTGGAGATTTTCTAGATTGTGGATGAATGCTAGTATATAGTTCAACTTCAAGCTGGAATTATTGTCATATTTATTTAGAAAAAATAAAAATGCAATTAAGTTATTTTACTACAGCAACATACTCCTACAAAAAACAAGTGCATGAAGGGAGCAACAAGGCACAGGGGCATTACATATATGAGAGGGGTACGGGTATGTTGTACATACAAGACAGTTCTCCAGACAACAAGTAACAATAAACAGTAGCAAGGGCTCCAAACAGTACAGATGTTTGGCAGTGTGCAGGAGTAAATAGCTTAAATACATAAACAGTGCAAAAATAGTGCAAAAATGCTAGGCATACGGATGGAGAAGACATCTCACTTCAGTGTAGAGTGATACATAATAATACAGCATGATATAGTGTAGTATATATGCAGAATAATGTTAGTTAATATCAGAAGTAGCTTGTTGTACTACTGTACATATTCACAACACGCTGGCTGGACACTAAAAATGTTTGGGTGGAAATGGTGCCAAAAACAACATTCAGAGTGAGTCATGTAAAAGAAATTGAGCCCTTAACTCAAATGTCAGATAAATGGCCAAGATGTGCTATAATGACTCTATAACGAGGCACATCCAAATCATTTTATGCACATTACAGAAAACCGTTTGCTTATAAGCACTAAATGTGAGCAAAAAAAAACAGAAGAGGGGAAAAATCCACATCATGCTAATTTGACAGAATATCCTTTGCGTGTGCTCTCCAGCAAAAAAAATAAATAAATGAAAGAAGCAAAACCTGGTATCGTGAAACACACAGCAAGTCGTTTTTCTATTAAATGTGGCAGAAAAGAAATCTCATTCATTCTAGACGCTACATGAAGATGTTGCACAACTGCTAGCCAAAGAACAGCAGCCTGATTTACTGAGCACAAGACCGAGCTAGCTAAACTTACACGACAGTCCAGTCACACAAACAACACGCTCAGGTGTACGAGTAACACTGCTCATACAGTCTTATACTTACAATATTATTATTCAGGCTTCTTCTCAAAGTTCGCGCTCAGAAATACGTCTTTTGTGGGAGCTTATACCATGACTTACTGTACGTTATGGACATGTAGCCCCCACCGCGCGCCTGTCGGAGACTCGCAATAACAGACGACAACAAACACACCAAAGTAAAAGTGCTACCAAAAAGCCTGCTAAACGGTGTGAAAGCTAACAGTACCCACCGTATTTGTTGGGCTCCCGGCTGTACTCGAGGATTGGCACGGCTTCTCTCTCATCCAAACCCAAATCTCCCTCATCTCCTCCTCCTCCAGCCGCCGCAGGTAACGTTGAGGGCTCTTGGCTCAGTCCCTCGGCCGCGCTGCCGTTGCCCTGACCGACGGGGACGACCACGAACCTCTCGGTCATGTTTATCACCGGACCTCCTCCTCCTTAGGTCTCTTCCACACACTTCAGGGATTTGACGGTTTCAGGTCGTGCAGCATATTCTCTTTCTTTCTCTTTCTTTCTTGCTCTCTCTCTCTCTGTGTACGGCCACTCCGGACTCCCAGCACAGTGTAACCGGCGGGGGCGGGGCCGAGCAGCGCGGCCGCTGATTGGAGGAGCAGCTGTCAATCCCCGCCAAAACAAACCGCCTCTGCTGCCTGGGAGACATTCAGATTGATAAACAGTCTTCGTGTTTTGTCTTAACTCAAAAGAGGCATGTTTACATGTTTACATTTATTAGAAATATTAAATATCGTATATTAAATGGAATTTGTGATAACAGCGAAGAGCAGTCAGTAGACCCTGTGAGTTTACTCCGGAGTAGACCCGTCTTTGTTTTAACTAGTGGGCTGTACAGACTAGTCGACTACTCGACGGGTGAACTCACCTATAGTCTCGCTGTGGGCAGCAGTCGACTAGTTGAGGACAGTGCCTGTAAGACAGCGGCGGTAACAACTAAAGTGAAGAGGCAGGAGGAGAAAACAGAAACCATTTTCACCTACTACACACAAAGAATAAACTACTTTATTAGCGTGGCATACTACTGTCAGGGTTGCCAGATTGCTACTATAGTTTTCCAGACAAAAAATGTTCAAAACCTGACAAAATGCACAATAAACGCACACAACATACACACAGTACATGAAGTACTGCAAAATTACGTACATTCAGGAAAGCCAATTAACTGGACAATCTATGCTGTGTTAGCCGTTAACGCACATCCATTACATCAATTATAAATAGGGGACGTTAACCTCTGAAGGTTATTGTGAGCAATATAGATGGGCGGGGCAACAGTCTCCTCTCAACAGGAGTGATTTAAATGTATGTCAGTCAAAGTTTTGATAACTGATTGGTTCTGGATAGAAGTTAGGCCTATTCGAATTCCAGCTGCAGGTTGATCCGACCAAAATCTGCCCAGTGTGGCGGGAACTCGGCCAATCTGGCAACACTCGGCAAAATACAGGCCCATAAACCAGACCGTGTGGATTTAGTAAACCGCGATAGGAAAGGGCGGTTTGACTGACACGCAGATCATCCAATCACAGACCATTCAGCATGACTCATCCAATCACAGGCCGTTCTGCGCCACACGCGCAACGAAAACAAACTTGAAGTGGCAGTTGGCAAAAGCATAAAGATGTCTCGTTTATTTGCTACCGATGTTTACAAACACATTTCAGGAATAACATTTTAAAATTGGATATCGCGAATGTTTCCTGGTTCAGTGGCTAGACCTGTACCTTACTCTAAAAGGTTTACTGCAGAGAGTAAAGACGCAACTGCTTACTACTAGCATTTAGCCTGATGAAGGATCGTTTCCCATCGGACAGTACGCGGACCAGAGCCAGTTTAAATTCTCAGTCAGTGGTAAGTTTCTGGGAGCTGTGGAGATTTTAGCATGCAGTTTACATCCCCGTGTACTTCTGTGGGTAGAGTGCCTGAGTCTGAAACGTACTAAAATAAATAAATAAAAAAACTTTCCTGCGGTGGACATCTCACACATCAAGCTAAAGCTTCTACTGCCGCTATTAGCAAGATACTAACGTAACAAAATACTTTTCAGAGACGTCCGAGACGCTCACGTCTTTTATGTGGTAATGATGATTAGTCGATTAGTGAAAATGACTCGTCACGCAAATCCCTAGTTATGATACAGTGATGTCTATTGAGTTATCGTAGTGGTAGAAGGGAAGTAAAGGGCTACGACTCAAGACCAGCCAGAACTACAACCTACAAAGTACTCTAAATTGCTTTTAAAAGTGTTGTTGGAAAGTCTTTTAAAGATAACTCATTGTAAGCCTCATGTTATGCTGGCTGATCTGTACAGTACATAGCAATTCAAGTAAAATGCATCTGGGTTGCACTCTGAAACTTTACACACAGTGTTATTATATTGCCCTGTCTGTTGAAGTATATAATGTAAATTCTTGTTAGTGTGAAAATTCATGAAATGCATTGAATTAGAGCGTGTATTAATTAAAACAATGGGAAAGATGGTTTGGGTGTGTGATATGGTTAAATTTCTTATGTGTTAGATAGATTTGACAGGCTTGAATGTTTTGTTAATAAGCAAATTGTGCTTATTTCAAAAATTGGGCAGTCGACTGCAACATATCACAAAAGCACATTGACTTGCATTATAAGGAGCCAACATGTCTGACAGAATCAATCAAGACAAAATCACAATCTATTATGTGTGCCCATTATACGAAGATGGAGATGCATTTAGGCACCACCATTTATATTTTCTCTTTGCCCTCCACATCAATCGAGATTAGGCTTACATTACATAAAACTGCAAAATCATTATTTCAACATAATTCTATTCATTCTATATAAGGAAAATAAATCCAGCTAACTGTGTATGGTGATTTAACTGGCTTTCAATATGGCCTGGAAACAACAGATTCATTCTCTAGGTTACATGAGAGCCTGACTACATGATTCATAGGTTTGGAAACAATGTGGATTAACCTTCCACCCCCCATTACCCACCCTCCCCTTCTCCATATGCCCCCCGGCCATGTTTGTAAATGACCATATGTTCATTATACATTGGGTAAAATCATACTTAAATAATAAAAAATGATTAGTTGTCAGTCATGAGTGTAGTCCTATAAAGTATCATCTCATGAAAGTTGGTCTGGCAGTATCTGACAGGTAAAGCTCTAGAACAGGACAGTCATATTCACACATGGGTGGCCTGGGGGTGTTGGTTCATTAACATCCGTACTTCATTTCCTTTTTATTTTCCTTGATTTCTCATAGGTCCAAATGAGCATCATATCTGGTCATGTTTTGTTCTTTCCATAACTCACATTCTGAAAGTCCCTGGCATGATTCACCATGCCTACAAATACTCCTGTTGTTGAATTCTGGCACAAGTTGAGGTGCTAGAGCTCATGAGAAGCAATATGATGGGTTTGTGTGATGAAGCTGTGTAATTGAGAGCGGTATAGTGAGTGTTAAGGTTTTCATTACACAGACCACTTGCAGCCTCATATAATTTACAGCCATCTATTTAGAGTCTTCTCTATACTAACAGAAGTTTGTGGATATGTGGAAATGTCCTGGAGCATTGATCATTTGTAGCTGTTGTTTGGTAATTATTTGTTTTATTTTTGAGCCACGGCTTCACATCCTGTAATTGTGGCAACAGAAGGAAACAAATTCAAATGTCTGCATGCAGCTGATGTTGTGGTTCTGTTGTGTTGCTAGTTTTGATGATGGCCAAGTGGCCGGGGGATGGAGGGGTGGAGGGGTCAGGGGTGCTGTGGGGGACACATTTGTCAGATAATATTACCAAAAGCAGGGCTGCACAAACCACAGCACTGTGCAGCTTATTGTTTACCAGCTCCACAAACATGGGTCAATTATCATGGCCTTAATTAGCTGGATCTGGGATAAATTTGGGAAATAGATTTTGTTTTGCCAAATGGTTCTGCACAAAACATCCTCCAGGTTCCTACTCTTTGCTTGCCACAAACAGACAACTGCTAGCTATGGTGCTGTTTCACCTTGGATATCTGCCATCTTCCACTCCCCTACCACTAAAATGGGAAATATATATGTTCCAATAAGTATTCATGCTGTACACTGAATTTTAACGAATTGTGCAAAAGTCAAGACCCCCCCTCTATTTCTTTAATTTCCAGTCAAAACAACCATCAAAAAGTACAAGTTATTCATTTTTCATTATCAGGAAAAAAATAGAAAACATTTATCAAAAAATTTCACTGAAGCCTCAACGACTGAACACAATATCACATTTTTCAGTATTTAGTGTGTCCACCCTTTATTACAGTTTCCATTCTTTTTGGGTGACTTGTTTTAAATTTTAAAAGCTATATGCAGGAATATTTTCCACACCTCCAGTTCAGTCTTTGAAGTTGCATTTTGTGCTTCCCCCAATACAAAACACATTCAGAGATGTTGAAGTCTGGATTCTGGGGTGGTCAGTCAATTGTCCAGTATTGAAAACCCCTTTTTCACTTATTTCATTTGACTTTCCCCTTCCTTATGCGAATTGGTTATCTTATTTGTAATCTTTTCAGAAATATCTCTTGAAAAATGAACTTGTACTTAATGGCCATTCTGGTAGGAAATGTAAAAAAAAAGAAGGGTCTTTTCTGACTTTTGCCCAGTGATGTTGAACAATGTACAATGTGATTTACTGTAAGAATCCTTCTTTAATTCACCACATATAAGACGTACAGGGATTTCTCGTGGCGCAGGGGTCAACATAAAGTTCAGCACTTTTAAATATATTACACACAATACAAAATAACATGCAATGTAAATGTAATAACATTAGAAGATCCATAAAAACCTTTTGAAAAGGGCCTTCCAGCAGTAGTCTCATTGTGCCCCTGCACTGCACTGTTTAGTTTTCTCCCACCTAATTCAGCTCATGTATAAGTAGCAGACAAGTTGACAAGTTGAAGTTATGTTGGTTAGAGAGGGTAAAACACTATAGAAGTAACACTCCAGGACAGGTACACTGGGTTACTATATTGTATGATTTCTGTGGGCTTAAAACAGCACTGATAGACCTGCCTACGTATTGATCCATTCTTTTTGAGGGGCCATTATTAATAATAGTTTGGCCCTCACCCAAAAGAATCTGGTCGTTATTACCAGTCTACACACTCATAATCAGTTCTCTCTGCAAACATGAAGTAGCTAAGGTATGTCTTGATTAAGGCCTTAGTATTACTTAATGTTATCTGTGAGTCTTTGTAGCCCGTTCATGGTTTTGCTGAATGGCACCAAATGGACAACTTCACACTTTCCAGCAGCAAGACAGGCTACACATGTGAACATTTAGAGTCAACCAGGAACCTTAACTATAAGGCAGTATTAGCTGTTGCAACACATATATAACGTCATAGTCCCCTCAAGTATCCAACCAATCAGCAAGAGTTGTTATTCTAGACCGCATTATTCTTGCCATTTATCAGCTAGTCTGTTTTATTTTGTTCCAGGACGACAGTGAAGTTTTATGTGCAAAGGAGCGTGAATATGGGTCATGCGTACAGCATAAAACGCACCATTTATTTCCAATCATGGCCACAGCAGGACCCACATGGCTCTGGCATTGTGCTCCACTCATAGCTACGCTGTACCAAACAGCAGGGGGTGAACTGAACATTTTCTGCATTGATGTTTTAGGCGTGAAGAGGGGAAAGATTTAGCCTTAAGGGTACTTTGCATGAAATTGGATTTTTTTTCTCTGTTCTTTTATGTCTCCAAATTAAATGTACCTAATTAGGTCCATAACAGACGATGTGATTTTACAGTAGTTTCTTTTATGATCACAATTAAATATGAATGGTTAATTTTGGTTATGAGATTAGCATGTGCCCTATCAGGTTGACAGTCAGCCGTCCTGTTTTTTTTGTCCCCATTTTGTCTGGGAGCTTGGTTACACACCCGCTCATCCCTAAAGAATGACGGTTGGACCCTAAACATACATAGCTTTGTCAGTCTGTTATGAAACAAGGCTGGATCTGTGGGTGCAAATTGTTTCCTCTCCGATGGAGCTCTTTCAGCAGGGTAAGCACGCCTTTGTCCCCCTAGCACTGCAGCGCTCCGAGACTTTGTTTCAGCATACCTTGCCCTGCCACAGTGGACAGAGGTCTGGAAGATGGAGAGGAAAATAAAAGAAACAAAAACAGCGGTTGGAGAAATTATGTAACATGCTCAAAGCTTCTCCATGTTTCCAAATGTGACAGGCCTCTTGTGAATGGCTTCCTGATGGGCACCGGCTGGTGATGCAGCATTGTTTTCACATGCATGACTGACCTGGCTGAAATAAGAATGGACCAAATAATATGTTTACTTCAGTCTAAAATGTATTAAATTACTTGCAGTCATGCTTTTTGTTCCTTGTGATCCTGTAGGCTAAATAGGCTATAGGCTAAATATAGTGCCTCTGTATTGTGTAGTTTGTTTTGTGTTTCTGAATTTATGTATAAAATAACATATTACTATTGCTTGTTTTCATAACGTAGCATTGCATGGTTTTGCCTCAGTAAAAAGTTTAGGAACAGCTAGATATGTGTATAGCAATGTAGATTTTCTGGCATTGTTTTCATGGCTTTCACTGAAGTCCAGAAAGGCTACCACAAACATTGACCTCGCTAACAATTCAGACTGACTTCCAGACTCTTTCTTATGGCACCACAGCTAGTGCACAGGTTGTCAAAAGGAAGTATCATGAAATTGGAATCATATCGGTATCTGCACATGATATTTTCAATTAAATATCACTATCTATCTATCTATCTATCTATCTGTGTGTATACATATATACATATATATATATATATATATATATATATATATATATATATATATATATATATATATAAACACCGATCAGGCATAACATTTGTTTCCATGCTCATTGTCCATTTTACCAACTTCACTTACTGTATAGGTTTTACCAAATGGTACTATATAGGTACTATATTAGACACTCCTACCTTGTCAGTCCACCTTATGGATGTAAAGTAAGAGACAATAGTTCATTTGCTGCTGCACAGTGTGTGTTGGTCATCCTGTAGTCCTTCATCAGTGGTCACAGGACGCTGTTGGCTGGATATTTTTGGTTGGTGGACTATTCTCAGTTCAGCAGTGACACTGAGGTGTTTAAAAACTCCAGCAGCCCTGCTCTGTCTGAACACCTCAGACCAGTGCAACACACACAAACACACCACCATCACGTCAGTGTTACTGCAGTGCTGAGAATGATCCACCACCCAAATAGTACCTGCTCTGTGAGGGTCCATGGGGGTCCTGACCACTGAAGAACAGGCTAAAAGGGTGTGTATGTATCTAACAATAATTTTTTCCAGGGACATGACTGAATAACTGTCTAGCACAAAAACACACAATTAGTAAGAGGAAATGAGAAAGGGTAATAGAGGAAAATAGTGAAGCTGAGCAGGGAGCAGGAGGCCATTCCAATATATAATTTTTTCCATCTACTATTCTGTATGAACCTGAGAATTTCAGTTGTTGCTAATGTGAGTTTGCTGATATAGTGATATTGTTAATTAAGGTGACTTGCATTAATTAAGCTTGACTGTGCCTTAGCTGAGATTCCACAAATGTTGTGAGACTAATATTTGGAAAGACTATGTGTTTGTATCACCACTCTGTACAGACTTTAAAGAGAATACTATTTTTCACTCATACTTGTAATTCTGTCCTTTGTTAATTGGTTTAGCAATTAAAGAATAAGGCTCAACAATGTGTATCAATTGCTCAAAATGATAGGGTGATGAGATTGCCCCCCACAGCGAGGCACATCAGTGCTGAAATATCAACAGGAGTCCCTCTTTACGCTGCCTTATTCACTGCTTGTGAAGAGGAACAATAAATAAATACCTAGGCAAACGTTTTTGTGAAGTAGCTCACCCTGAGATCTGAGTTTGCTGCCTTTCTTTGCCACTGTTGATATGCTGTTTCAATATATGTTTAATTGTATGATCCCAGAAAAGTTAGCTTTTTACACAACTGCTAATTACACATCTGCTTATTGCTAAAGATAATTCAAGCTGGGTACAACTAGCTGGCTCGGATTTCCATAACAGGAAAAAAAAACTTTAGCAATGCATGATGTCTAGTTTGCTGGTTACTAAAATATATAAGGGGTATTGTTAGTTTTGTAGCTACCTAGCCAGACTGTAAAGGTTTATTACGATATGTGTCTTTTTTGTGTACATAGTTATACCACAGTGCATTCATTATATACTATATAACCCTCATAGGTTTTGAAGGCAGTGTGTTTGCTGCAAGAACATCAGTTGTATTTCACTCAGAATTCATTCAGTCTCATCAGGTTCAAGCAGAAGGGAAGCGATATATCAGTTTAAAAAAAAATAAGAGATGATAAGATCAGATTATATTCTTATTTGCAAGTCCTAGTGTTGTGTAAACCTGATGAATGTCTGGTTTTGAGAATGGACTTGAGTGTACAGTACATGGCCAGAGACGGTATATCTGTGCTTTGAACTGTGTGTCGTAGGTGAGAAAATTTGTTAGACAAAACACAGGAGATCAATGTATATTTTGTCATCAAACTTAAACAGATAGTGTTGCACTGGCAGTATTTGTGGTCTGGATGAACTAGACTCTAGCCTAGACTGAACTAGACTCTTCTTGGTTTTATCTGACCGCTGATTGGCGCTGATTCATCAAATGTGTTATCTGGAAACTTTTTAATATTTTTTTTATTTATTTATTTATGCCAAATATTAAAGAAAAGGGGTCAGATTCCAAAATACTTTATAAGAAAAAAGATGAGCTAGAAAGCCTTAAAATGTTCTTATTCACATGCGGCTGCCATGCATATCATTTTATAGCAGTAGCAGCATTTCATGTGAAAACCTTCACTTCATAAGTCGTTTTTGTTTATCCAATTACCATCAACACTGTAGTTCTAATTTCCACTGGAATCGTCCATAGAATTTGCAGTATTACATTAGAGCCAAGCTAGTGGTGGTGTACATTTACTTCCCACACTGCATTTAGGGCTCCTTAAAGCAGCTCACTTATAGCTAGCTTAAACCCTGACCTTTGATGCAAAAGTCCAAAGTAACAAATCTTTTTTTTTCTGCCTCACCTGAGCTAAACAGCTGTCCTTTATGTCAGAATTTAACGATGAATGGACCAATAGAAATTATTCAAGATTATTTTAACTTACAATAAAAGTAAAAAAAAAGGGTTTGGGATTCTCCTGTAAAGTTTTCTTTGGACAGTGATGATATTCGTGGCAGTTTTGCAGTGAGTGCTTCAGCAAACAGTTAAGTTTTTTTTGTTTATTCATTTTGTTTGTTTTTTTGTTTACTTCATTTATGGAGATCCTGCTGGTGTGGGTTTCCTCTGTTTCAGTGATGCACATGAAAGTGATGTAGCATTCCCTTGTGCAATTCCAGTGGTAATCAGAATATCCTGATTATCATTAACAGCTGCTGATTCAATTAATTAATGATCTTTTAAACTGCGTAATTGACTAATCATGTCTCCTCTGAATCCATAACACTGTTACTACCTATCTGTCTTTGAGAATGGCTTTAAGGTATTTTGAAGCGTGAATGGCAGCCATGTAATGTAACATTGTGTATCCTTTCTCTCTTTATCTTTCCTTCCTTTTATCTTTTTGCTTACATTCATTTTTTCTGTCGCATTTCTTTCTTTCTTAATTTTTTGTGTTTATCCTACCTTCACTTGTGATGACGTGTCTTCATTCGTTTCCCTAAAAGTGACAAACGTAAGTAGTTTCTATTGGTTATGTTAATCTATTATTTGAACTCATTTGTTGCCCAAGGTTATTGAACAAACGGAGTTAATGGAGAGGAGGGTTTCACAGACCACTCTCGGTGCTGCCATTAACTACCCTTGTCTCCCGGGCTTTTGTCTCAGCTGCTCACAGTTATTTTGAGAAGTTGACAAAGAGCAATGAGATGGTTCCCATGCCGGCTACAACAGGCTATGCCATGCTGGGGGTGTTGGGGGGAGAAAGGAACAGGGACTAGGATGGCTGACGTGACATGGCTGAGCTCTTTGGAGCACTAATGTTGGATCAACTTGACTATTTCAACTGATAATCTCTCTCACTAACAACTTGGTAAGATACAGAACTGTGACTAGAGCATGTATGTAAACGACACAAGGTCACAAATGGTTAATTGGTTATTTGTAGTAGTGTACCTACTTTCCACATGCCAGCCATTTGAGGGTTATATCTGATAAAAGCAGAATTGGGGAGATGAGGGCAGTTTTGTTGTAAAACTGATATTGGCTGTTTCAGCCATGTTGTACTTGGAGGAACCTTAATTGAATTCTAGTATAGTGTTACTGAATCAGAGAAGACTTTTACTGTCCAAATCTCTGGATGGACCAGAAAGTGTTGGATTGTAGCAATACATTTCATGAAATATACTGTGATTTTTGCATCACAATGTGACACATTTTCGGTACATAAAAAAATAGTATATACATAAAAATATACAGAATGTCAACATACATTTTTACTTTACTGTTTATTTTCCTATTGCCATAACATGACCCCAGCACCTTGTGAAAGCATAACTAATACAAGTTAGTCATTTACCTAAAAGAAATATCTATTTAAATATACGCAAGTGTAAATGGTTTCAGGTTTAAGGGAACGGTTGAAATATGCAGTGTTTCCCACAATTAGGCTATACATGCCCCCCTTGCTTAACATGCAATCCAATATCAGCTGCGTGTGTTTCAACATTTTCCTTAGTAAAAAAAAAAATAGCATTACAATTTTACAAAATAAAACACAAATCTTTTTTTTTTTTTTATAATACCAAAAAAATATATATATTTTTTATAATACCAAACCATACATGCATAATGTAGTACCACAAAATACTGAGGTGAGTTTTGATATCTGTATATGGATCATTCTACCAAATTGGTTCAGGTCAAAGTCGGAGTTTTAAACACATTTTGGACTTCAGACTGACCTGGACTTTAGACTAAAACTCCTTTTGCTTTGTCTTCATATCTTAATTATGTTTATTTTGTTAACATAAATGATTGAACATTCCATTTTGTCACTACCAAAACTTTCAACAGTCTCAGTTTCAGCTAATTTTGAGTAGAACTCAAAAACACTGGGCAGTAGATGGCTTTGAACAGTTGTATACACACAAAATCATAATATTTTATTAAAATACACAACAATGTTTACTTAATTACAGAAAATATGTGTTCATAATATTGCACACTGATTTTCAGACTTTGGAACTTCTTATTTTGTTTTGTTTTGTTTTGTTTTGTTTTTCTCCAAAATGGTGAACTCTCACCTTGTGGCCTTGAGGGACAGGGATACAGTCTCACTTCCTTCTCTAAACTGCAGGGGTGTGGCTAAAATAAGACTCTTCCTAAGAACTAAAATTCTTTGTGTTTCGGTAGTGACATGAAAACATGGGACAGCGTTTTTTTTAATACAGTAAAGTAAATAAAGTAATGATAAATCTAAATCTTTCAGCTTTAAAAGATTTAAAATTAATAATACTAAAAAAAAATGCAAAACATTTTAAGTTGAAATGTGAATTTCAATACATATTTTTCTACATACACAATATTATACATAATGTTTATGAATACACATTATTATTATTATTATTAGTAGTAGTAGTAGTAGTAGTAGTAGTAGTAGTAGTGGTATCATCAGCAGTTTTAACCATTTTGGTAGAATAGTCCATATATCAGGTACTGCCCTAAGGGTTGTCCTGTGTTTGTATTGAACATAATGTCCCTCTTTCTTTCTTTCTTTCTTTCTTTCTATCTTTCTTTCTTTCTTTCTTTCTTTCTTTCCTTCCTTCCTTTCTTTTCTTTCTGTCTTTGGTTTGTTCTCCAGATAAGTCTGCCAGGTTCAAATGGCCAGAAGAAAAGCATTTCAGTGAAATCCCCCAGGCCAAGACCACCTTGAAGTAGTTCATACTGCTTATGGAGTGTTTGCACTTTTACGATGCCTGAAATATGACGCCAGCTGGTCTGCAGTTGGATTGTCCGAGTGTTAGGAGGGCTGTGTTTCGCAGTTCTGTAAGTGGACTGAGTTAAAATAATGATTCAGAAGCCACGAAGGGAGCTCTCTCTGTGCAGCTGAGTACTCAGACTAAATTGTTCCCAAAAAAATGTTTGTCATAACAGTCAGCTATGTGAATGAACGTTCTCGATGTCATCTAAGGTCACTGATGCAGAATATTGTATAATGACCACTGATAAACCTTAATGTTTTTGCTGAAACTAAAATGAATAGTCCTTGTTTTAAAAGGAAGTTTCCCTGCTAAACAAAATGAAAATGTGTTTCTATATTATTGGAAAGAAACCAATGGTTAACAATGAAGTGATAAGACAAATCCTTATGTGTAATGGCAGATTCAAATGCTTAAGTTCTCACAGTCGACATTGCTGAATATATCACATTAGAAATCACTAGAAATCAATAAAATATAGCTAATCTATAATATTAAATCTGTAATGGTTTTCCACCAACACTAGGTGGCACTATTGCTCAGTAAAGTGGTTTTAACACTACTGCTCACAAATCAGGTATCACTTATACTAGTAAATATTTTGTTGTTTTATTAAATAACAACATATACAGTGTATGTTTAAATAATATAAACCAGAAACCAAAATGATTTTTAATCCTTTTATTCAATATTCAAAATTGTGTAAACAATCTGAAGTTGTTAAGTGATAAATAATATACTGTAATTATACAGAATCTATTTATAGTAATATCTTGTCCAGGCATCCACCATGATCACTGCTCCTTTCAGACCATGAAACATCATAGCCATAAAATAATGAACTGACAAGCAACTAACTTAATTATTAAAGTTAATTTATTTGTTGTTTCAGTCAAAGGTCCCCCTGAAACACAACTCATTGTGCCAGACAGCCAATTGCATTATAGTTTGTGTAATTTGTACAATTTACTTTCAATGTAGCACTGATGTTATGTTAAATTGGCAACTGTTGACATTTGTCCTTGCATTATGCAGTGCTGTTTAGTAAGTTAAGCTTGAAGATGTCAGTTTTAGAAGACACAAATGAGTTTATGCCAGTGACTTAGAGTTGAGAGATTAATATTGTAGTGCCAGCGAAGAAGAAGAAGCAGGAAACATTGTACATTAAAGGCAAATCTTTCATTGAACAAGCAGCAAGGAGGAGCCTGAAACTCTTATTGCATGAAACCAGACAAGAAACAATATTTTATTTATAAACTTTCACTAAAACAAAGCATTTCCTCTTGGTCATTTTGTGTCCTGATAAACATTGTTAGAGGTCTGCAGGGCCATACAGTATTTTGTATATTTTGCATATTTGTATTATTGTACTTCAGATTGTGAGTTAACATAATGCATCATATGTGTTAACATACTGGATGTTCAATGAAGTTGACATTTTAAAATAGAGAGTGCATTTTTATCTGTGTGATTTTTTTTTGTTTTACAGTGTAGTAGATTTCCTTTTTTTTTATTTTTTAAAGAGGGATTTTACACACTCACACATTTTATACCTTGCTCTCTAATCGCATGCACTTTCTCTTTCCAGCACATGCACACTCTCTGTCTTTCTCTATCGTTTTCTTTCTCTCTCTCTTTTGAGGAGTAGGTGAGGGTTCAGGGCTGGTTAAAAATATTCAGGCATCAAAGATAACCTCATGTTAAAAGCATGCCCCACCTGAAACAATCACCAACAGGTCTCTGGAATGCAGCTGCTAACTGCTGTCTTATTAGCAATATGTGGTGAGTCTAGAGCAGCTTATCTCACAGCAAGACGATGACCTTACATTGCCAGAATTCACAGGCCAGCTTTTGGCCTAGAACAACACTTTTAGATTTATATTTCCCAAATGAAGCTAGTCTAGCTCACTGATATACAAACACTGCAGAAGAAGTAAACAAGTAGCTGATGTAAACAAACCGACTTTTGAGTGTGTTTTCACTATCTATTGCTTATTGTTGCCTTCAGAGCTTTGAAAGTGAATTTGTGGAAATTATGTCCTAAACCACTGTCTTCAGTGTTTACAGAATTCAGTGTTTATCCTGCTGCCGAGGATTTCAAGCAAAACTGTAGTGCAAATTTTAGATAAACTCATGAATAAATGAACAAAATGCTGAAATATATTCTGGATGAGCCAAGGGTTTCCAAAAAAAAAAGTTTGAAACACTGTGGCGCCAGTGACCCTCCCCCGCCTCTGATCTCCTCAAGGGGTCTCTCATTTGCCTTCTTTTGTGGGATCTGTCAGTGGACAAAACTAGACGTCTGGGGGTGTCCTGTCAGAGTACAGCAGGAAGAGAGGGTGGAGGGGTTAGGCACATATCCACACTCAAATGACTGGGCTTTTATCCCAGATGTGACTTACAAATTATAGAGGGTTGCAATTTTGTGAGTTTGCTATTTTAAAAATCTAGCTAAAACTTGCACTAACAATTGAAAATCCTATCAAACCTGAAAATATTTGTATTGTTACACCCTTAGAATTAATAAATAACCTGGCTACTTCCTATTTCTCCTGTTATATCAGAAACATATGACTGCAAAAATCTGGAGGGCACCCGATGAGCAAATGGAGCCATTTAGGTCCATTCACTGTATGGCAGTGAATAGAGCTAAATGGCTAAAAATGAAAAATGTAAACATGTTTCTAATCATTTGTCTGGGACTTTCCTTTAATTTTGGAAAGTGGAAGAATATATTTCATTTTAAAAATAGCCAAAAATTTAGCTGCTATGTTTTTCATTTTTCTACAGAAAACACATTTTAGGCAGTAGGATGTTGGCATTACTGCTACCAAGTGAGCTCCTTGGCTGAGTGAAGTGGTACTGACATCATGAACACACATGAGGCACAGTAAGAAAGTCCTACAACAAAACCAAAATATTTGATACTATTCTGTGTTCAGAAAATGAGTGCATTTTCTATATAAAATTGATTAAACATTTACAAACTATGATTTTACTGAAAAGCTCCATAGCAAATCATTGATTTAGGACACACTCAGGAGTGCCCTCTAGTGTCTGACAAACCTGGAAGACGTTTTCGAGTGGCAGTTCTCTTCACTACAAATTCTCTGATACTACCCATTAGCTGTGGGATCTAAAATGATGACAATGAAGTGAAATTCAAGGTTAGCTCACCAACTGTGAGCTAATCCTGTGCTGAACAAATCAAAAGCCTAGTTTTGGTTTGACCATCTGCAGTTACCCATGACTTGAAGATAATTGTCTTTTCTGCTAAAGTCTGAAGAATGTAACACATTGTACTAAATCTCTATGACAAATGATCAACATGCAGTAGGGATGCTGGCTCATTCAACATCATAGCACTGCTCTGTTTGGCTGTAAACCTTTCAAGCATCATTTGATTTGGGACCAATGACATGAAATAGTCACTAAATTCTCATGCAGTTCAGCAAAGATCAGTAAAACATACAAGCATTTTAGAGCACTGTAGTACCCAGTGAATTTCTTTGTTCTTAAGGAGAAACATCGAACATTAACAACCTTTCCCCAGCTTTGACAGCTACCCGCCCAGCTTCCCGACGAGTGCTGAAGAGCTGTTAAGAGCATGTGCACTGACTCTTCCAGAGACACAAGGTCAAGAAGGCACCATGCTCAGATGGTGTTTCTTTCTCCTCTTCTGAAGGTTTGTGCTGACCAATTCATACCTGTATTCACACAGATCTTCCACAGATCATCAGAGCTAAAAGAAAAAAGAAAGCATGACCGGACTAAATGATTATGTGGCCATTGCCCTGACCTGTACAGCCATGAAATCCCTCGAGAGACTAGAGTTAGCATGTCTGAAGAATATCACAAACCATCCGCTATGCCTGTCACAGTTTGCATATTGGGCCAGTAGGTCTGTGGATGATGCAGTAAACATTGAACACTTCATTCTTCAACACCTCGACAGGCCTTTTACCTACTCTAAGAACCTTCTTCTCATCCAGAACTGCTCCACAGTAAACTCACCCAAATCAACCATTTGATCGCCAACTTTCTCACAGCAGGTGACGCTGGGAAAATTCTAATACACTACTTGAGCTGTAAGTACTGGCACATTCCAAGCCCCCCACCTAAGATGTGCTCTCCAAATGCCCTTTTGACTGTATGCAAATGAATTGTACCCCCATGGAGCTCTTTGTCAAAATCCTGAAGTTTGCAGATGAGATTACAGTCACTGGAAATGTCTGGTCTTCAGGAGGAGCCGCTCAGCCCTCACCATCCTCAACAAAACTCTGATTGCCTGAGTCCTTCAACTTCCTGGGAACTGCAACCACCAGGAACTTCAAGTAGGACACCAACATCAACTTCATTACCCAGACAATACAGCAGAGAATGTACTTCCTGCACCAGCTGAAGAGATTCTCATAGTTCACAATGATAGTTTCTGTCCTCACCACCTCCATCCCAGTCTGGTGCAGCTCTGCCAAATAGCTTGACCTTCACAAACCACAGTTCATTATCAGGACCAGCAGAACAGACCACTGGTGTTACTCTACCCACTCTGCTTGATCTGTACACCTCCAGAATTAGGAAGTGTGCAAAGAAAATCATTACTGACACATCACATCATGGTTATTGCTTATTTCAACTCCCCTCCCTCAGGCAAGTGCTTCAGTCTCATAAGGATTAAAACAACCAGACTCCTGAACCGTTTCTTTTCTCATGCCATCCCACTTATTATTAATTAGTGAACATAAGCATTTTTTGTTGTATTGGGTACAATGTTTTTGTACTTGCCCCTTTATGTTGTTTTATTCAGTTTTACTGCTTCACATGCATGACTGCTGTACTCTTCACTCTCCACAAATGTGTGTTTGTGTGAATGTCTACAAGAATGGATGTTTGCAGTGTGAAGCAAAGAGTGGATGTTTGCAGGTCAGAGTTCAAAGGAAGGTCAGCTCTCACAAGGATAAGAGGTTATTGATCTCCCTCTCACTGTTTAAGTTGGCCTTTTTCCGGTAAGCAGGTTGTATGTGCTTTGTCATTAAAGATATTTGCATTACTTATAAAACTTACATGTTAAACAGAAATGGGGATTTGCCTGTGCTGTCATTACCGAAATTCAGTTGAGACCCATAACTATTAGAGCTAGGCCTAAAAAAACAGTTCTATGGTAATTCTAATGTCTGTTAATGTCCCTGTGGGGTTCTAAAAGTATGTTAGTGCTAAGTTCACAGTGATTCACATGAACATTTTTGAGTCATTCTGGATAAAATGTGGATATCGGATGCTTGAAAGACATTCCATTTATTTAAATCTTGTAACAAACATTATTATGTGATTTATATAATTTGTCTCTGTTTTATAGTGACTGTCAGTAAAGAACTCTGGCTTAGAGCTGACACATTTCTAACATCTGATTGAAAAGCATTGGCTACCATTTGTACGTGCAGTCAGTGACGTATCTGGAGCAGTTTATATCATAACACTACTGCAAATTTACCAAATGTGTCGGTAGTGACAATTGTTGCTAATTTTGGGCATAATTCAAAATGCTAGCCAGTACAGTAAATCATATTTTTCATTACAACACAAAAAAGTTAATTGCAGAAGATGTTTTAGTAGTAATGATTTTTAATGCTACACACTGATTTCCAGACTTTCTGGACACTTTACTTGAAAATAGTGAGATCTAACTGCCCACCATGTGGCAATGAGAGACAGGAATGTAGTTTCACATCCTCCTTTAATATGAAGAGGTGTGGCTAAAATAAGGCTCCACATGTAGATTAAACTCTGTGTTTCGGTAGTGACATGAAAACTTGGGATGGCCTTTTTTGAATAAAGTAAAGATTAAATGATGATCAGTGTAAATCTTTTAACTTCACTTTAAAAGATATCAGCCTCCAGTCTTCACAGGCCAAGACACTGTAGACATCAGCATACTGGCTCATTAAACACCCCTGTTTCAAATGGAATGAGGCAAGCAAGGAATAACGGTTTATCAGCAAAGTATAAAATATATAAAAGATAATCATTAACCACAGGTCTCAGTGTTTGAGAGAGAGAGTGGGGGGAGCGCACTACTGTGGGGCTCAAACAGTATTCTGGATTGTTTTGTAAAGACTGAAGTGTGTTGATGCATGAGTCCTTGTTGCTGTGGTGAAGTTTAGGAATGCCAGTTCTCCATAAGCTTTGAGCTCCTTTGCCTTACTAACATTTCCTCTTTGACCAGAGAAATGCCTGCCCTGTTCTACAGGTCACATTAACATCCATTGTAAAACCCTGGGTAAACAGCTCGTTTGTGAAGAATCTGTCATTGTAAACTCACACCCTACAAATGTGAACCGAGTTCTAGATTCCACTGCATTGACGCAACATGCTGAACTTTTCAAGGAAATTACAGGACAGAAGTCTGCAAAATGTTTTCTGGCTTGTTGCTATAATCTAAATAAGATTCAGAGAATTTGTTAGAGTGTTACAGTTAGACAAACTGAACTCTCATAGAATAATCATTAGAGCTCATGTTAAATCAAACCCTGCCTCTTTCTGTAATTGTTCTTGTCATCCTTGTGAAATAAGACTAAAAAAAGACACAAAATATCTCTCTTTCTTCTCTCTTCCATATAGGTCTCCCATGGAAACCTTGCAGGTAAGTTCTGAACTGTTTACAGAAAGTTTTGGTAACAAGATAGTTTGTTTAAGAAGCCCTTTTTTCCTGGTTGAGCTCTAGCCATCTGGATTGCTGAAGTGCTTAATCTGGCGGATGGAGCATCCTGCTTCCTGGATGTTCTTGGTACATAAATCCAGACCATGGATACACACCCTTCTTCAGAAGGCAACCTACCACAGACAGTGACCCCATCGCCTTACAAAATGGGGTAGGCATGACAACCAAATGAAACAAAATCTGCATTCATTTATACGTGAATCTGATACTAGTAGTAATACAGCAGTTTTATTTATTTATTCATTTATAATTGATGCAGCTTAAAATATATCGGAAAGAAATAAAACACAACCTTTTTCCTCAGTTTCTAATGTAATAAATGTAAGCATGATCACAAAACAGTAGTTTTTGACACTGACGTTAGGTTTGGAGAGTATATGTAGATGTGCACATACATACATGTAGATTAAAGGCTTTTCAGATACTTGCAAACCTTGTAAATATTGCCTCTCAATGTTTTATTTATTTATTTAGCTACCCTTAGAATTTCACACCACAGATAACATGTTCTACCTGACATTAAATCACTTCAAATACTTTGATTAGACACCAACATATGTGCCATTGTAGAAGAAAGGCTTGTCTGAGACACAGTGACCTACAACCTCTGGCGTCCATCTCTGAACTTTTGGTTTGTCCTCCTTGTCTGGTCGCACGATGACTGTGCTGCGTGATGCTAGCGAGGGGTCCTCATTGAAAAAGTTGAAGGGACGAAGGAAGAAGCCTACGGCGTTTCCGGGCGTCGCCGTGTTGGGAATGTCTTCAGAGTGCGGGATATGTAAGAAACCCACCGTAACCCAGGCAACCAAATCCTGCAAAGAAACACAGTTATCAAAGGTCGATTCAGTTCTTCTCTGGATAAAATCTTTTTTCTTCTCGCCCTTGCCGGTTAAAGAGTACCACATTGAGATTCTGCATGTGGGAATCCATTACACAATTAACACATCAGAACAAATATTTCAGAACAGAAACTTTGATGTTTCAAGACACATGATTAGCCATACTTGTAACAGATGGTGTACTGGTCCAGTGTTCAGTATTAACTAAGTGATACCTGGTATCACAGTACCTGGTTCACAATGTTTTCATTGTTGCGGATGTAGTCTTCAAATGACACCACAGGCTCCCACGGGTCATTCTGCGTATAGATGCTACTGCTGGTGGCCTCGCTGTCCTTGTGTCTGGTTACAGCCAAAGGGTATCTACAGTTGGCAAAGAGATCAGTCGCTCAGTTTCTGTAAACGCAATATTTATTCTCTTGAATGCATTTCTTGGAAAAAAAAGCAAAGTGTTTGACTTGATTGATCAACATTTGGTCCTGATAATTATGCGTTTCCTTATGTGTCAGTGAATTTAATTTATTTTATAGTTTTATTTTTGTTTACATTTTTTTGTGATTCACCAGTTGCAACAATGTTTGCTTCAAACAGTTTGAACAACTCATTCTATATGTTACTTAGATACATCTAGATGTTCTAGAGGTTTTTTTTAAATCAAGGTTATTAGTAGGGAGTTTGTCCCTCTTTGCTGCAGTAACAGCCTCTTTTCCTCTTCTTTACACTAGATGTTGGAACATTGCTGTGAGGGTCTGATTGCATTCAGCCACAAGAGCAGTTTGAGGTCAGGTACCAAATGTTGATTAGTTCTGGATCACAAACACCACTCCAGCTTTTTCCAAAGGTATTGGAGGGTGCACTCTAAAAAAGCACAGTTCTGCTTCTCCACAGCCCAATACTGGGGGGCTTTATACCCCTGTAGCTGACGCTTGACACTGGGCGTGTGACCTATATCTCATGTATAGCTGCTCCAGAGCGTCCCATTCTATTGTCAATGCTTTTCTGTGAAAATTACTCGAGCAGTGTGTGCAACTGAACACCTGTGTCAGCAGTGGCTGCACCTTAAAGTAGCTGCCGCCACTAATTAGAAGGTTTATCTGGATACTTTTGGACATATAGCATATTTTACCTAAATATTTGACTATATTTTGATTATGAAGTTTACTCACTTTGTAGGTACATAATTTTACCTCTTTAAAGTACTTTTGTCTTACATTTAACTGACCTTTTTGCAGTAAATCATACCTTGACCATGGAATGCCATTCTCCTCTTTCCAGCCTCGAGGCAGTACGCTGTTGGCATGTGAATTAAACTGAATACGGTAACCCTTCTGGTGCCCCCACTTGTTCTTCTGATTTGGGTTGTAAAAGTGTAAATAGCGAGGGAACTTCTTGCCAAAGCGGAAGGCAGCCTTGCGCTCTGTTTCATATTTTGTCCTGTGGAGGATGGATTGTTTGATGGTGTGTTTGGGACTCCAAGGATTGGTGAAGTTGACATATTTGAGTTCCAGTGACTCAAAGCTGTTGTCTTGACCTGAGCAATGGAAAGAGAAGAGAATTCTTATAGTCAAACGTGAGAATTTATTAGTGAAAAATCGTGAAAACAAGGTTTTGGAAACAAGGTACAGTTAGGTGGAGCTTGGGCTTCAGCTTCAGAAAATTGGAGATACTTTATTAGGAGTCCTGGTAAGTTTAGGACTAGTCTTTTTCCAGATAACTGGTCATGCTATTTTAGCTCTATTTGAAAGCATAAACAGTAGTATAATGTTTAGTAATAAAGGCAATGGATCTCTAAACATTCATTCCTGTCTCTTGGTTTATTACTGAAACCTAATTTCAAGCTTACCTGCAACATCAAGGTCTACTTTGTAATGAACAAGATGCGTGTGCAGATTTCCAAGAACATAGTTGTAAACCCTGGTTCCATAGTTCAGTCCATTTTCTGTGAAGAATGTGGCATGGATGTACCCAGTGGCACTAACTCGAGACTCCATTACTCCATTCTGATAAAAGAGGAAGTCCCAAATGTAGTCGTAGTTGTAGACAGTGGATGTGGTTCTGATCACTAGAACATGATTTTCAAGGCCCCCATAGAAGTTGTAGCCACCTTTAAAGTTACTATTGAAGTGCCTCCTGAGAGGTAAGGCTGTAGTCATCTCAAAGATGCATAATGCATTCTTATACCGGACAGGTTTGTCAGTGTCATAGAAATGATACATGTCCACAAAGGTGGCGATTTCAGGACAGTCAATACCTGGTGCAAGCTCATAATCGGAGGTCCCCATGGCCCAGCCAGCATCTATGTATTTTGTTTGCATTGCAGCTGGCGTGTCTCCTGAATAGAAAGCAATGGCCTCTTGCAGGCTAACCTCATAGGCAACCCTCTCACCATTAAATCGAAGGTCAAAAACCTGGAGGCCAGCAGATGAGCGAACACGGTATGCAAAGGACCATCCTGCATACTCCACAAAATTTCCATCTACTCTGTATCTGGGACCTTGAGGCTCCACAAGCTTTGGCCCGTGGATGTTTGTGTGTGTATTGCTATGACCACGAGGAATAAAGGTAGAGTATAAGTCCTGCTCATCATGTTCGGGCAGCTTGAGTTTAGAAATTGTTCCCATCTCATACTTCTCCACCAGCTCCTCCACACTATCAAAGTACTGTCCATTATACCACACTTTCTCCACAGTCCACTTCTCTGGATCCAGGTCTTTGTGGTTGATAAGAACCTCAAATCCCACAGGGTGTATGAAGTATCCCTCCACAAACTTCTGCAGCATGATCCACGTTCGCCTCTCTCCTGGTTCCAGCCCACGTGGAGCTATGTCTGAGAAGGTCAGGCACCGGTCAGTGCAGTTTGAAAAAGTGAAGCCTGTGCTCTCATGCAGAATCTTGTTCACTTTCTTGCCAATCTTCTCCAAGATGGCATCCACGTATCCATATTCTACAGAAGAGATTGGACGCGACTCGAAGCGAATAGGTCGGTTGCCTTTGAAGGTCTTGAGCTGATAGAAATCTGGGAAAGGCAGAGGGCCAACAATGTACTCTGTTACATTAGGATGGACCTGGTTGCCGAACTGTACCACCACACGAGCCTGACGTGGTGGTTTGGCCTGACCTCTGTCCAGTGCCCGGAGGGCATCGTGCTTTCGAGGAACATGAAGCTCCATGAGGAGGATGCTGTTCTTCTTGAGGGACTTATCTTTGGCTGAAACAAGGCCCAACTCACTGCGGGAGTGAAGGTAGTCTCTCACGGCATGCATCTCGCGAGGGGTGAGATCAGCAAACATGGAGGCTCCATGTTGAGCCCATTCCCGTTCCCTGGATGTAGCAGTCTGGGTGACTAGTGAAGCTAGGAGTAACACCAAAGACAACCACATGTCTACCCCTGCAGAAAAAGAAAGTTAGAAAAAAGAAAATAAACTTTTCACTCAAAAATGAACCAGCTTGGAGCACAAAGAACATTTAAGCAAAAACATAAATGTCCATAAATGGCTCTGCATGCACAGACAAGACCTTTGCACTATGCCTATGTAGGCCAAACAAAAGCCATGAAAGCAAAATGGGAGAGAAAAGCTCTGGCAGCACTCTCAATGCACCCTTACCCTCATTCTTTCTTACCCCTTTTGTTTGGTTCTCATCTTCAGTTGGAAAGGAAAAAGTCCAACCAAAATGCTGACACTAGATAACCACTCCCAGGAGACTCTCATTTTTCTTCCAATGCCATAAAGTTGCTCCAAGCCTGCCAGTGATTATCTATACGTTCATACAGTAAGCATTCCCTCAAGGCCAGTAAGTATGTAGTTCACGATCCTTAGAGCAGACCTTTCAACAATAATTTCTCTTTCTTCACCTCTGCTCATAAGAAGGGTACTTGTGCCTTTAACTCCTCAAGTGCTGCAGGCCAAATTGTTTAATGGCTCTCAAGTGAAAAAGTGAGTTATTTCTCACATTTTCTGCAGCACTTTTATAGCACCATTATATAACCCCTTTTATGTAAGGCTTTTTCAGTGGCCCTACATTTGAAATAGAAAAGCTTGACAAGAACAATGCAGTTTTTAAAAGGAAAAAACGCTGAATGGACTTACCCTATTATGCCTGTACCCAACTCTTGAGGGTTGCTCTGTTCTGAGTGTGTCAGTTCTGCAGCTGAAATCTGTTTACTCGGTCCAGTCCAAGCAGATGTAGCCTTTCCTCTACAGTCCTAGCAGAAGGAAAGCAATATATGAAATGAACTCTTCTCTTCTGGCGTTGCTGCTTTTATCAGCCACCCACATCTCAAGACTTGCAACCGATTGGCCAATGACAGATCATAAAACTGTCAAAACAAAAGTTGGATGCAGATGATTACAGGTTTGCCTTTGGTTGGAAAATATTTCTGTGAAACATAAACATTTAAAACGTCTTCAAAACTACCATGCTGGATGACACAGTGTCTTTTTTTTCTAGAAGACAAATATTTATTCATGAGTAAGATAAACAATATAGATATATACATGGCTAATGTATACATTAAGAGAGGTATTTGCTCTATGATAGTGTCAGAAATGTATAGTAGTATTACTGTTTGCTGTGTCAACAGAGTTAAAAGGAATTTGTTTCAGCGCATTTCAAAACTAAACCAATTTAATAGATAACATAACACAGAAGGAAAACGGTGTATCTTACAAATGCAAATTACAGCAATTCATAAACTCCCTGTTTTGTATGTCCTGACGTTGTGTGGGAAAAAAAATCACGAATATCACAAATATTTACAATTATCAGTCTACTTTTATTTAAACAGATTAAGATGTCCTCTGAAACAGGATTATTATAGTTTTTAGATTTTCATTACTTTTTCTTTTTTATTTAGTTTTTAAGTTTGGTTTTTGATTTCAGTTTAGCCTATTTAGCCTTTAGGGCACATTATTGGGTTTAGTTGTGTTTTTATTTTCTACAAAGTAATAGTATTAGTTTAGTTTTTATTCCGTTTCAGTTTTAGTTTTTAGTGTTATGATGAAAGCTGTGATAGTAGCCAGAATAAAACTAAGACAACAGTAGACTGAACTCTGCTCAGCTCCAGCTTTCCTTAAAGACGGCGAAACGTTTTGTCTCAGTAATTCCATTATGTTTTAGTTTGTAGTAGACATAGTTTTGATTTAGCTTTTGTGTTTTTGAAAAGTGGCATTTTTATTTTATTTTTATTAGATAACAGTTGCTAGTTTTTGTTTTAATAATTAGTTTTAGTTAACTATAAAAACCCTTGTCATTAAGGAAGGAGGCTTTAAAAACCATTAGCTGGATAGGAGATGGATAATAAAATGTATTGATGGTGGAGAAGGGAGGGTGCATATAATAATCTTAGATGTTGTATGTGAGACTCAATTTAGCTGCTTCCTCTCCTTCTTGAGTCACAAATTTGTAGAAGCTACTGTTTTACTCAACTGGAACTTGAAGCCGTTCACCTTCACTGCAATAAAAGGTCTGACCTCAGTACTTTTGGATGGCGCTGGTCACAGCTCTCCAGCTCATGATTTTGTTCTATTTTTCCCTTAATTATCAAACAAATACAGATAGTCAGGTGGTCATAAATTCATTACAAAAGCATGTGGACACGTGTTAGTTGAACATCTTATTACAAAACTATAGACATTAATATAGAGTCTGTTCCACCTTTACTGCCATAACAGCCTCTTCTGGAGAGGCTTTCCACTAGATTTTGGAACATGGCTGCTAGATTCACTTCCATCCAGCCACAAGAGCACCAGAGGTTGGACACCGGCACTGGGTGATAAGGCCTGTCTCCCCCGTCCTGTTCCAATTGACGCCAAGGGACTGTTGGTGTTGAGGTGCAGGCAACTCAAGTTCTTCCACTTCACACTCAGCAGAGCGTTTCTTTATGAACTTTCCTTTGTGCATGGGTGCATTGGGTCTTCCCCTTACTTTTGCCACAAAGTTTTTAAGCACACAGGTCTCTAGAATTTGTTTATTGTATGCTGTAGCATTAGGATTTCTATTCACTGGGGTTCAGTTCAAACCATGAAAAACAGCCCCTGACCATTATTTCTCCACTGCCGAATCTCACAGTTGGCTCTGTGCTTTCGAGCAGGTAATGTTTTCCCTCCAACTTGTGATTTACTTCCACTGCCGTTCTCGCTGCTGGTTTGTTTTGAGGAGGTCTGTCGAAGATTTCCTTTGCTTGATGGAGGAAGGAAAATTTAGAGACAATTGTGTCAGTTTGCTCCAGTGTATATATGCTTATGTAAAATTTTTTACTTCTTGTTTTTCTTATTTTCCATGAAATACTAGTCATGTTTCTGAAATTACCTGTTTTGATTCCATAAACATTGACCTACACTTGCTATGAGGACTGTTTTGCTGTCTTACCTTTCCTTAAGCCAGGGATTGCCAAAGTGTGGCTCCAGGGCCAAATGCGGCCTAATGACAGATTTTAATTGGCCCATGTCTTCTGTTTTAGAGTGTGTTATAAGTAGCCCAGTAGCCAATACATTGCAGGTTTTCCTTTCATTTGATGGTGGCAGTAGTACTGCAAATTTACAGTATAATGCACTCACAAGTTTAAGACCCGCAGCTTAATTTACTAAATTAAATTTACTCAAGACTACAGCCATGAAACACAAACTTAATATTGAGAACCGGCGATTCTGGCGAGTTGGAAGTTTGAATACTTTTACAGCAAATGTGTGCGCCTCGTGTCAAAAGACTGTCGTGAATTTAATATCAATAGACATTAAACAAAGTGTGAATGTTACAGTAAATATTCAGGGGAAAGCAGAAAAACTGAAGCAACTGCAAGAACCCCAAGTCTCACAGCACCAACTTCTAATCAGAGCAAATTCAGTAGTTCAGTAAATATTTAAGCCTGTGAGGCCAAATATTAGTGTGCCTATTTATGCTGCTTTATCTGCTCTTCTCATTTAATAAAGTCATTTCTGAATGCTGTTATTGTATTTATTTGATCTGTAAAGAAGATGATCTAACAAAACCAAAAATGCATAGATTTGCCTCACAAATTATATTTTTGAGCAAGTAAACACTTTACTTATAAGGCATATACTTCATTCATTCACATTTTCAGTCACATTTTATTATTAGTCTTAATAAACAAATCAATAGTTTTTTATAAGCACCTTCTAAACCAAATTGCTCTGAATGAGCAATCCAATAATAAAAGAGCCTTGTGCATCTTTTATACAGTGATGGGAAATATGGTAGCACACAGAAAACTCAGATTCTACACACTGATACATTTCACTCTGACCAGTGTGAACATGCACGGGCTGTAACTCCTCTGGCGGCAGATTTATATGCGTTTAAGGAGTCGTCACCAGATTCTCAGAATGGAGCGTCAGCAAAATGCTTAGTTTGAGTCATTGCTCTACATGGCTGTATTTTTGATATTTTGAAAAAGTAATTTGAATCATTTGTGTGTAATATTTTGGTTGCCTTAAGCTGTTGTGTCTGGCAGGGTACAGAGTGATGAGAAATCACACTACAGGAAGTGCTGGGTATGAAAGCAGCAGGGTTTGTGCCTTCCCCCACAGTCAAAGCTCCAGGCTAGTGATACTGGTCAGGCTGCATGCCCCCTGGCTCTTCCCTATTGACACACTTTATTAAATAAACGCTGCTGAAATACCTCCACTAAAGCATTTCTTTATAGGATTAGACCTGCACAAACAACTCTTTAGCAAAAGGCTCTGGGTCTAACCCTCCTACCTCCCTCCTCTGACTGACCACTGAGTATTGTCATCAGCAGACGAACAACTAATGGCTGACCTTGCAGCTGTGGCTCCATGACTTGTCCTCCAATTGCATGCCTCTCAGATGCTGCTGTAGGTCTGTGAATCCCCTGCCATTTAAAAGACACCGGTCGGGCTTACAAGCAGGTCCATGACTCTTACAGAGGAACTGCACTGCATGTGTGACCAAAAGTGAAAAAAGGAATAGACATTGAAGTTCTGCACAGAACATCAAGTCGAGGAGAAACCGAAACTATGCACAACACTGGAAAAAGCAAGACCAAGTGCAGAGATTTAAAATGGTAATTGAACAAAACAATCTTAGAGGAAAGTGACGGAATCCTGTTGGAACTTAAGTGAAAAGATCTTTTGAAGACCCAGGTAACTCATTTCAAGCTTGATTGCCTAATTCCTTTTTTAAAACATCATCTGAAATTTGCACTGGATTTTGAATCTGTACATTGCATCACATGGAAGGCAGAGGTGTGTCATCATGTTGTAAATGACTTAAATTTATGACTCGAATGATGAAAGAAATAAGCCATATCTTGTAACTTTATGGTGCATACTCAAGGCACATCAGTAGAACAGATTTCAAAAAGGTATTTTGAATGGTATAAATGAATTTGGATATGTGTACTTGTGCTGCATGGGGGGGTGGGGCAGTGATGGGTTAATATCATTGCTGTTGCACAAATATTTATGTCAGTTTGTGTCTGTTCCAAAATGCTGAAAATGAGGGCTGACAACTTGTTGTGGCACATCACATTTTCTTGCAAATACAATGATGTAGCAACAGTAACAACAACAATCTGCATCCAAGAGTACCTCACTTGACTCAAAATTTTGTTTTTCAGCTTTCCCTTTCACTTCAGCAAGGAAACAAAGGCACTTGGAGACATTATGAAGGCTTTGCTTGTGTCTTTGTTGGGGCTGCGTCTCGTCATGGGAATAGGGTAAACATCTACCAGTCTTTTAGCCTAAAGTACCTGCACTGCAAAAACAGTCTTCTGAAAAAGTGTTTTTTTTTGTTTTTTTTTTAGCAAAATTCATAGACAAGTAAGTCATAAAAACTATACGCACAAAGCCCAAGATGTCTCCACAATTATTCACCATAGTAGTGCTATAGAGATACTAGTTAATATTGGATACCAATCGTAGTAATACTAATCATGATAGTAGTGATGTTCAGTGTTGCAAACGAGGAGAAAACACACATTTAAATATTAAAGAGTTTCCAAACACTCTTCTTTACCACTACTACTGTTCTTTACCAGTGTTCGACCGGGACACGCTCATTCTTGTTTTGGCCTCATTTATTCTAGCCAATGTGTATTTCAGGAGGACAATGTCACAAAAATAAGCAAGCCTAATAAGGTGAGCAGGAGCGGAGGGTTCAAACCGAAGTTTCAAAACTGTCTTTTTGGCTGCTGTAAGGCTGGCCAGCGAAATACTTTTTACATGAATAGAGAATGTTTTTTTCTGAGTCCTCAAGTAAAAGTCCAAAAAACTTTGTGCAGATTTCCCCCCAAAAATACAGTGTGTCTTGAACATAGGACCAAAATACCTCCACAATGGGACATGCCCAAAACGTATGCATGTTATCTACTGTTGAATTATATAAATGGCAATATGAGTAACTTTGAATTTATAGAGTAAATTGGGATATTTGAAGTAATAAAATAATTGTTCCACATTGTGTTTTAGCATTAATTTCACTCTCCCAGAATTAAGAAACTGAAGAATATGAATGTTTGTTTAACACCATAAGCTTTTAAAGAGGATCTCAGTCTTAAATATTAAAAAAGAAAAGTAGAAAGCCAGGAGAAGTGAATCATCTTAAAACTAGTCAATATATCTAATATTTCTCATTATGACAAAGTTGTAAGCACATTTAAATGTTATTTAATCTGTTTCTTCACATTTTTTCCTTGTGTTACGGTAAAACAGCAAAAGTTTGAACATTTTATGTCTTCTTGGCTTTCTAAGTGACAATAAGTGGACACATCCTCTACAGTGAACACACTGTTTCTGTTCATTTGCTGAATTCAACATATTGAGAGGAAAATAACCATGAAATAGAAAATGTGCCATAACTTTTACACAGGCCACATTTTATGTTTATTTTTTCTAATTTTAATTCAACAAATTAACAGTAATTGTGCATTAAAATGTGCAGAAGTGCAGGGTGCACAAACTTGTGCTAAAAAACTGTAAGTAATTTTATCTAACAAAATGATTGTCCTCCACTGGCAGATAGTTGTGCTTGCTTTGAGAAGTAATATCTGAATAAGACCATTTCACTGGATATAAATCTAGTAAAAATCTAAAACTGGTAAAAAATAAATAATAGTAAATAAAAATGTAGAAATAGGTTGATTTGATCTTGTATTCTCACAACAGTCTCATAATGATAAATCTAGTCAATATAATATTTAAGAAAATTTAACTTGCCAATATGTAATTTTCACAGTGTTCCTGTGTGTTGTCCACGTTCAATGTGCAGCTTTTATTGCTCATAAAGCTCTGTTTGGGTGTGGAATAGGAAGAGTGTTAGGAGGTCAGCCAGAAGGAGAAACTGAGCCACTGCTGCATCCAGAAAATTGTGATAGGTGGAGGCCACAGTATTCCTAGACCAGTGAAAAACATTGATCGCAAGGTGCCCTTGTGACATAATGTAGGTGTCTGAACTTCCAGGTTTAGTTTCACTGTGACTTTTGTTCCTTAAAGCCCAGAAAGATTAGCATTAAATGGTGTCATAATGACTGTGTAAGTGGTTCTTACGTACAACAGAGGACTGAACATGCAGTATGTGAATTTTGCAGGTTGTGATTTAAATGTGAGCAGGTGTCACTTGATATTGCATAATCAAGTGTGCTGTTGTGTGGGGGGATAGATTTGTAAAAAGTTGTGGCAAAATATATATTCGGTGTGGGGCACACTAATCATGCAAACTTTTCCACTTTTTTTGGATTCATAACTAAGATTATTAAAAAGAAAGCTCAGTGACAATGTAGGTTTCAACATTGCTCTGTAAGTTATAAATCATTTACAATCTACCTCTAATACATTTGTAATACACAAATCTCAGCACTCTGAAGTCTATTAGATTCAGAAATAATGCATCAGTACTGATCAGTTGAAGTGCTATTTTAGTGATGTTGGTCTAATTGTTTCAAGACAAGCGTTGATAAGGAAGTAGATAAATCAGCTTCTCCTTTTTAGATGCTTCATATTTCCAAGTGTTTTTCTTTGACTCCCCCTCATAATAAATGCCAAAGTCAACTGTAAAACTGCTGCAATGTACTGTACTTTCCACTGTGCTGATAGGGTTCTACCTTTGGCAAAAACTAACTTCTTCTTTTGAATGTTAGTCACTGGTGTGAACACTCAGTGGAGGACAAACTGGAGAGTATAATCACCCCCCGCTTGCAGCTTGAAGTGCAGTGCTCTGAGGTGTACCAGTACAACACACAAGGCTGGAGGCTGGATGTGGACAGAATGCGCCACACACACGGCGGTGACGATGGCATTGCTCTGTATTACAAAAGACAAGGTCCCAAGGCTTCCTGCTATATGTTCAAGTGAGAAAAATGATCACATTTAAACCATTTTGGACATTCTTTGCTCATTTGAAAGGCATGTCCGAAAGTTTGAACACCCCTAGTTGTTGAAACATTTGCACATGACTTAATAAAAATGTTGCTGATTTTCCAAGTGAAAATAAATGAACACATCCTCTACAGAAGATCCTCTATTTTTGCTGAGTTTAACATATTGGATATTGTGTATGTTGTAGGCCTGCAAACGTTGTGACTGAGCGAGTGAATAGGACAGTACAGGCCTGCTGCGAAGGCTGGGGTGGTTCTCGCTGCACACAGGGTAAGAGACCATGTTTAACAGTCTAAACGTCATCATACTGTAAAAATGGTAATTCTCATGTTGGCTGTTCAGTGTCTTAAAACTCCTTGAGAGTTGCCAACATTTCCTTTGTTGCAAATTTTAGATGGACGTATATTTCAAGTGTTTTATGCTATAAAAAGGTGGAGCAGGACACAAGTTGTTTTAGAGAGTTTTTGAGCTTTGAACTGATGTAAAATTTAGCTTTTTTTGTTCATCTGAACTATTCAACTTTTCTTTGCAATGTTTCATTTAAGGTATGCATTTGAGTTGAATAAAACCAGTTGAACTGTTTAACACATTAAATATTTTTTAGGTTAAAATGCAGAAACATTTTTGTACTTTGTTATGAACTAACATTTCTATTTATCAAAACTTTTTAAAAACACATGTTGGCTTTGAAAACTGAGCATTAGAGCATATGAGGTCACCATAAACATATTGATTGGGTGAGCATGTGTGATTGTCATTTGTAATCTTGGAAATATTAATAGACTTTTTTGCAAGACTGTATATGCATGCAGAGTTCTAGGAGTTTTCTGCCTTTACTACAACATAATCCACTCTTTTCTAGTTATTTTCTTTCTTTTTCTGCTCTTTATTTCCACCTTGTTGCTGATTTCTTCTTTACTTGCTTGACTGCTCATCACATTTTCTCTGTTCGAGCATAATTGTTTAATCAAATTGTTTGATTCACAGTAACTTGGCACTCTGTTTTTATTCCCCCCAAAATAAACAGTAATTGTATATTAAAATGTGCAGAAGTATGTAATGTAATTTTTTCATACAGCTGTGTTGTTACTTTTCTCTATGTCTCTTTTAGGAGTGAGTTTTCGGGGTCTGTGTTTCTCGACGTGGAATTGTGAGGAGTTTCCTGGTGTTCAGAACTCCTCGCTAATGTCTCTTGAGCAGTGCTGTGGTAGCGTATGGGGTCTAAGTTGGCAAAATGCTTCTGATCAGACTTGCCTGTCTTGCTCCTACACACTCTTGCCAGGTGCGTGGGTGCTTTTGGCATTAAAGAATCTTTTTCAGGTAAAATTGTTGTAGAATCATGTTACTGTTTTAGTTTCGTTTTTTTTTTTTCCCATGACATGTTTACCTATTTGTCTCACCTTTGACCGTCTCATTTGGAAATAATTGTGATCCAGTTCTCAAGATGTGAAATACAGCATCTAAACTCTAACCTGTAAGAACTTGTTATGACATTACAGTGTTCCGTGGGCATTCAGGGTTTGTGAGAAAAACAGATGTTTAGATATGAATACAAATAAAGGCTGTTTTCACTGTGGTTTATTTCAGCCTGTCTTGCTCTCGAAAGCCATTTTTCACATTTTAAGCTGCTTTTTCTCTGCTCTCAAATTAAAAAATGCTAAAAATATGTTTTGAATTTACTGTCATATGCAAAGGTTTGTACACCATGTTCAAATGACGTCTTACTGATTTTCTGAGGGAGCAAATATTGTAAATAAGGCATTTTTCTGCAGATTTTTGTGCAAAAGTTCTAGGAATGACAAAAATTACCAAAAGGCTACTGGCACTTTGGGCCGATGTGGGAGGCCAGTTTAGTCAGCTTGCTACTAAATACTTTGATGTATATAAATACGGGCTTCATAATTAACATATGTTGCAGTATAAACCCCTATTTGGCTCACATGCTTTTTTATATGAAAGCCTGTTTCTGCAAAGTTGGAAAAAAGAAGATGGTTTTATACATTTGTTTCAGGATCAAACTATGCAGGGTTAGAATGCAATGGAATACAATTCAGAATACAGAAATTAAGTGTCTGTATTCAGTCCAAGTTACATTTTGTGAAGGCAGTATTCAGAATACACTTACCTTTTACATTTTTAGGAGAATACTTATAGAATACTTACCCACTAAATAAAAAAAAAAAAACATACAATCTTCAAAAGAAACACCATCACTGCTTATTTATTAACTATTTTAGAATCATGCAAACATGCTCACCAGACAAATTCTAAAGAAGACCCCAATTGACGGCTTCTTTACAAACACTGAAATTCCTGCTAAAGCCTGAGTAGACTGATAAACCAATGTGACAAGTCAGTTATTAATGTCAGTGTTACTGAGCTCTTTTGAAGGATGATCAAACCTCCTCAGTCTCCTTAGTAGTGGAAATGCTTGTGAGTGATAAGTTTAGCATCTGTGTTGTTCTGGACTAGTGCTCGGTGCACTGAGGGAGCAGCAGTGGACTGAAGCAGGCGATGAGAGAAGAAAAAAGTTGAGAATTTTCAGAACTTCATTTAAATGAGTAACAGCAAAGAATAGTGACGGAATAAAACAGAAAACAGATTTTCCACTGTACCTTACGAGGATGTGTTATAAATGTACTTTTAAATGTATTCTGAAAATGTTATTTTTTATGTATTGTAATGGAATACATTACTGAATATGTTTAGGACAGTGTATTCAGCATTCAGTCGTGAGTACTTTTTCAAAGTATTTTGACCAGCTGTGAAACTGTGACGTATTAAGCCAAAATAATAACATAATGTCTGAAAAGTTTGACTTAGACTCTGAATAATAACTAAGTGGACAAACAAGTTGCTGCTTATGGAGAAAGTAGGTGATTATTTTTGCCTAATAAATATTTGTTTTGAGAAAATAAGATGTTATTTTGACATGAGAAAAACAAAAAATAACAAAGTACTGACTCCCAAAAACTTTAAAAATGTGATTGCCAATAGTTTTAATAAAAAAAGCCCTGTCAAATAATTTAGGCAAGGCAGTATTAGGAAATAGAAGCCCAAAACATTGGGCCTGATTCACCAACCGTACTTCAGAAAAAAATTCTTCTTTAAACCCATTTACGCAGTTTTAACAAAGATTTTGACATTTACTAATGTTTTCTTATTTAGAATTTGCTCTTAGGTAAGAACAGAATATACACTCACTCAAGAGCACAAAGGTGTGAACAACTCTGAGGTTTAAGAACACGTCATGAATCTGATGTAGACTTTTTCTTAGAACCTTTCTCAAGAACAAATTTAAGAAAAAACATAGGAAATATTGGTAAGAATAACAAACGGTCAGTGTTTACTATCAGTCTTGGTAAATCAGAGTAGGTGCTGTCTTTATAGTGAGATCATTTAGAATTCTGCTACCTATTTAGTTTCTGTTTTATTCTGTCAGGCTTCACTGAAGAAGTGCTGTTGCCTTTATTAATAAGGATGATTAAAAGAACATGGATAAACGACCATTTTTTTCTTAAAGTTTTACAGACTGTCACACATCATTATTGTGAGCGAGTGCAGCTTTCCAAATGGTGCACTTATTTTCTTCATCCATGTGTGTTGCAAGTTGAGTTGGAGCAAAAATGTGGACTGTTTTGGGGCCTTGAGGACCATGTTGGGATCCACTGAGCTAGTGCACTAAGGTCTTTGCTAAAATATAACATAAAATATGACTAGTGATTGTCTTGTATTTGTTCTGTGTCCTCAGACTCTCAGTCCCCACCCCTGCTTCGCCGGGGTCTCCTTGGTGGGCTTCGAGACCCCAAGGCCTCTGCGACCTGCATGAGCTGGGGTGGAGCGCATTATCGCTCCTTCGACAGGAAGCACTTCCATTTCCAGGGCGGCTGCACCTACGTGCTGGCCTCCTCCACTGACGGCACCTGGGCTGTCTACATCAGCACTGTGTGTGATGGCAGAGGGCACTGCAGTAAGGTACAGCACACGCACATGCTACCAGTTATGGCTGCACTGGTTCTCAGTACACATTTTTAGCACCTGAGATGGTCATATAGTAACTGAAACCATGAAAAAGACACTACCAAAGTATATACTACATTATTACAAAGCTCATTTTTGTAAACACTGTGTAGCAAATCAGAAATTATATTCCAGTTATTTAGAAGTGACATCCTTCTTGCGGGGCCACACACAATTGAACCAGTACCAGGCCAAGATTTTTTTTTTGTGAATATACATTCATTTTAAATATGATGCCTGCAACATGTTTCAAAAAAGTTGGGACCAATGCATGTTTCCCACTATGTTACATCACCTTTCCTTTTAACAACACCTAATAATCATTTTAAGCCCAAGCGTGACTGCATCATCTGAAGTTTTCACAATGTCCCTATTCTTAAATTGCTTTTGTCACCACTTTTTTGGGAGGTGTTGTAGGCATCAGTTTCAGAATGAGTGGCGTTGATGAGGTAAAAACATTACATATGTGGTCTTTGTACTATTTTTTGTTCAAATACAGGTCAGACTTAATTCACAAATCACTGCTTTCTGTTTTTATTTGCATTGAACATACTATCCCACCTTTTTCACTTTTTTTCTTATCATTACTTATATTGATTAAAATTTGCTCGCTACGGCTGCTACTTACTAATGGAATACTACTCAGTGTACCATCAGTAATAAGCCCTCAATGTACAGTAGTTTGATTTGATTCGTATCAGTACATGTCTGAATGCATATTTGTATTCATGTTTGACATTTTGTTTTGTATCTTATTAACTGTTGTTTATATAAAGCTCTCTTATGTATTTTTAGGCACTGCGGATGATGTTGGGACTTGACCTAGTGTCTATTCATAAGAGCAACATGTCTCTCAATGGCCTCATTTTACCACAGGGTGAACCTTTCTTTCAAAATGGTATGCATTTCTGTCTCCAGTGTTTCATTCTGAACACAGTTCTAATGTTCCGGTGGTATTCTTGCTTATCTAGTTATTGTGCCTTAAGTGCTGTCAGATAAGACTGGCCCTTCATAAGTACAGGTCATAAAATGTGTGTCTACGTTTAGCCCAGCACATCGTCACCTTTACCTTTGCTTTGTGAAGGTAGCTCTGTGAATGGGTCACTTGACCAGATTTTCCCAGTGACAAGGACTTTCCCAGAAACATTCATTATAGCTGACAGAGCCTAACTTGCATATGTTAATGGATCCCTTGCCTCCATATATTTAAAAGATGTTTCATAAAATGAATGAATAAAGTAGAGAACATAGAAATTTTGCCTAAAACAGACTAAGGTTGCTTCAGGTAAAGAGGTAAATTAAAGGGGTAGGGATCAAAGTGAGTAT
This sequence comes from Colossoma macropomum, assembly GCF_904425465.1. NCBI lineage: Eukaryota > Metazoa > Chordata > Actinopteri > Characiformes > Serrasalmidae > Colossoma > Colossoma macropomum. The sequence continues at coordinate 27,255,513 of NW_023494785.1, forward strand.
TGTGCACCACTGACAACTTCACAGCAGTCTATGGTATACTTTGTTTTGCAGCTTATTGCATGGTGATCAATATTCGAGATATTAAAAACTATTACAGAGCAGTAATCAGTGAGTCTGTGAGATCAGACGATCTTGATCGTCCAGCTTCCCTGGGATCTTGTGCATAAAGTGTTTGCTAATTGAAATTTATAGGAGCACCCTGCACTGATGTGCGCAGTCTTTTCATGAGTCTTGGATAGGCAATTTGTTTTTTGTGGCTTTACTGTGGCTATAATGTGTTCCTGTGTTGATACTGTTTGATTTTCTTCCTTAACTAAATAATTTATTAATAAGAGATAAGAGATCAAGCTGTTGTTTTAAAGATGCTCAGACTGGATTTCACAAAAAAGTGGATTCAAGCCATGTGGATTAATAATGCTTACAAGCAGATGGCTCTGACTTCTGTGAACCGTGGAGCTTTCTCTAATAGATTTCTCAGCTGGATTGTTCCTGTTTTTCACAGAACTGTTTGTTTTCTCTCTCACCCCAGAAATAGGTCACAGCATCTCAAACCATGCTGTGAAGCTGCTGAGATTATTGCACAAGTGATTTGAATAAATTGTATATAATTAATATCTTGCAGAGTGGAATTTATTCAACTATAATAAATGAGTGATATGCTATACTTCTCGTTTCATTTTTCTATAGGAGTGAGTGTTCACTGGCTGGGAGATTTTGTTTTTGTGGAGAGCGGATTGGGAGTCAGAATCAAGTTTGACTTGGGCAACACTGTGTATCTAACGGTTACCGCAGAACACTTTGCTGCCACGAGGGGGCTTTGTGGAGTATACAACAGCAAAGCAGACGGTAAGGGATTTCTTTAGAGATCAAGCATTCATGATTTATTTGTTTCATTATTTTTCTGTCTTTTTGTCTTTCTGTTTGTTCTTGTTGATCCTGTTGTAGTTATTTTTGTTGTTTGTCTTCTTCTTCGTCTTCTTTTTTTTGTCTTTTTCTTCTTCTTCTTCTTCCTCTTCTGCTTTTTGCATTTCTCATCCATCTATATTTGTGAAATATGAGTTTCTCATTTCCCATCAGTTCTCATTATCTGTGGATTAGTTGCTACATCATGACATGTAAAGCTGAAACATTCAAATACAGATGAGCCTCATATTCACACCCCTGTCCAGCAAAAAAAGAAACTTCACGTAAAATCACTGCACTATTTTCTCTTCATTCAGCTGTCCATTTTAAACATGAATTACTTCTGCTAGCAGTATTAGCAGTAAGTATTCTGCTAGCTCTTTTCTGTATCCCTGAGAGCTTTTTATTAGAGCTTGTAGTGTCATTTTTAAAATGGCAAACAAATTATCATGTTAAGCACAATACTTGATTAAGATTACAATTAGCACTAAAATGTTTTTCGAAATTAGTCCTGAGGAGTGAGGTGGAGCTGGGTTCAAAAGGCTCTATTTAATCAAACAGTCTGACTAATATGTTGACTAATACACAGATTAAATCTGTATATTAGTTGGAGTGGGGTAACTCCCTCTTGGACAATCAGTGCTTCAAGACATTTGTCACAGTGTGTTTGGCAGCTTTTATGGAAATAATTGGTGCACTGCAGGAAAATACAACATTTATTTTCATTTCATTGCAGTGTACGTGCCTTTGATGATGATCCATCCTCTCAGTATTGCTCTTTTAGTTTTATCCTCTTTTCTGTGTCTATGCAGATGACTTCACTAGTAGAAGTGGAAGCATATCACAGTACGCGGCCAGCTTTGGAAACTCATGGCGTGTTCCAGATCAACAGACAGAGGTAGATTGTACAAACTGAGCCGTTTCTCTTCACTTAGTGTGAGTCACTGCTTTTAGAAGGAGACAAGCATAAACGTGAATGATGATGTGTGTGTGTGTGTGTGTGTGTGTGTGTGTGTGCGTTTATTTATTTATTTATTTATACACCGATCAGGCATAACATTATGACCACATCCTTGTTTCTACGCTTATTGTCCATTTTATGAGCTCCACTTACTATATAGGTGCACTTTGTAGTTCTACAATTACAGACTGTAGTCCATCTGTTTCTCTGCATACTTTGTTAGCCCCCTTATACCCTGTTCTTCAGTGGTCAGGACCCCCATGGACTCTCACAGAGCAGGTACTATTTGGGTGGTGGATCATGCTCAGCACGGCAGTAACACTGACGTGGCTAGATATTTTTGGTTGGTGGACTATTCTCAGTCCAGCAATGACACTGAGGTGTTTAAGAACTCCAGTAGCACTGCTGTGTCTGATCCACTCGTACCAGCACAACACACACTAACACACCACCACCATCTCTGTTCTGATTGTCTACCACGTATTTTGGCACGTTCGAAAAGCAGTCCTGGCAGTTTACAATCATGGACAAGGGCCTGCATTCTGTTGGTCTTGACAGGGTTGCAGTGATGCTGCGGAGTTGGGCCACAGCTGTGACATCACAGGAGATGTGAGACTGCGTAGAGGTGCAGAATCAACATGTCATCAACTCAAGGAGAGCCCGTTTTCACACTGCCATTATCGGGTGAGATGTACACACACCATTGTACCAAACAGGAGGTGTTGCACAGACAAACTTCACATTTCTCACTTTTAATCTCTGCAATTTACACTACAGTTAAAAAGATCTGCCCTTTTAAACTGGACCCTGAAAGTAATGTTAGTCCTTTTTGCTGCGTTCAGGTGGATCCAGGTCCCTATGTTGATACCTGCCTGTATGTGTACTGCAGTCTTGGAGATAGTGAGAGAGAAGGGGCTGTGTGTGACACACTAGCTAGCTACGCTCGCGAGTGTGCCCAGCAACACGTCATTTTCAGTTGGAGGCGTCCTGATCTGTGTGGTACGTCATTTCTTTTAAAGTAATGGTCACCAACACTTCCCTTGAAAATCTAATCCATCACACCTCTTCTAGTGAATCAGTGTCTACAGAAGACCTCACGTGCGTGAAATGTGGTAGGTTTTGGATGTGAATATGTATTTCATGAGAACAACAGGAGTTCTCAGCTCAACAATTGTTGTTCTTAATCCTTTCAGCTCAGTTGTTGTGAATGAAAAAATAAAAGATCAGAGATCAGAATCTGGAAAAATAGCAGAAAACATTTATCACAGGTTTTTTACAGTATTTAGTGTGTTCAATCTAAGGAAATCTGCAGGGACATTTTCCATACCTTCAGAGTTTTGTCTTGGATGCTGGTTTCATTTTCTGATTCTGAAAATCAAAGTAATCCAAAATGCTTTCAATGATGTTGAGGTCTGGACTCTTGGCTGACCAGTCCATTGTTATGGTAACACCAGCAGCTTCTTTGTTTGATTTACAAATTGTCTTTTTGTGCATTTCCTTTTCTCATTGCCTTTGAGCCCATGCCATGTTTGCTATTGGGATCTCCTATGAGTTGGTCAGACATCCAGAACAAACATGCAGTTTGAGTTTATAGATTGATTTAACAACAGATATTTTCATTGTAAGATTACCTCTTATATGCTCTGCCTTTCATTCCTTCTTTCTTTCTTTCTTTCTTTCTTTCTTTCTTTCTTTCTTTCTTTCTCCCCCCCACCCCCCACTCTCTCTCTCTCTCTCTCTCTCTCTCTCTCTCTCTCTCTCTCTCTCTATAGAGCGAGTGTGTCCTGGAGGTCAGCGCTTCTCGGACTGTGTGTCCTCTTGTCCCCCCAGCTGTACCTCCGCTCCCCCCCCTGCCTCAGGGCAGTGCCGAGAGGAGTGTGTGGGGGGTTGTGAGTGCCCCCCTGGGCTTTATCTGCATGGGGGCAAATGCTTGCAGAAGGATGACTGCCCCTGCTTCCACAGGCGACGCGCATACCAGGAGGGAGACACTATAAAACAGAAATGTAACACCTGGTGAGTGCAGAGGGCAGTAATATACATGCTGACATGTTGCAGATTTACTGCGTCTAGATTGATCAGTTAAGTGTTCAAGAACAGTTCACTTACAGCAAAGATAGAGCAAAGACCATATTAGATGCAGGCACTTAAAAGGTGCATTGAATTTACATTATTGAAATGTAGCTGATGGTTGCACATGAATAACATGTTATACTTTATTGATCCTACAAGTGAAATTAGTCATTTTGCTGCGTAAGTATGTCCAGTCTGGTAGCAGCAGGGTGTTGCCAGCAGAGCAGCGATACTTGGGCCAGTGGGGGTTTAAGTACTTTGCCTGAGGTACCGGCAGGAACACCCAGCCGGTCCAGGGATACATACCCGTATATTTCTGGTTGCTGCCTCACCTCCCCTACCACTAGGCTACTGGCACACCCAACGCTGGCTGCTTAATGTCCACACAGTTGCAACACAATTAACATCATCAGTTCTAGAGGGTAATGGAATTGGTCCGCCTATTTGTCAAACCGTTTTTCAGCTATTCTGTCAACTCTGTTCTTTCCCTCGGCCTCTCTTTTCCATAGTGTGTGTCAGGGAGGCCAGTGGCAGTGTTCTGTAGAAAAGTGTGCAGCTCAGTGCAGTATTACTGGAGCGATGCACATCTCCACATTCGATAAGAAGAGGTATAACCTCCAAGCTGGTCACTGTCAGTTCACAGCTATTGAGGTAAGACACATTATTTGATAATACAACAATCTTTTAATTAAATGTATACAGTATGGTGATTCATTTATACATGTAATATACATACAGTATGCATTAATTAAATGTGTACTATATGTTTATTCATTTAAAAAAAAATGTAGAGGCAAGTTTTCAAAACAAAAAACAGCCTGAAACATAACCTTTTGGTTTATGTGGCTCCTGCTGAACACCTGTACCGCTATGTGTTCATGTAGGATTTTGTAGATAAGAAGCTTGCAGTGACCATCAAAGTAGGAGAGTGTGTAACAGGAGGCAGCGCAGGCTGCCCACAGGAGATGTCAGTCACTGCGCACCATACCACAGTAACTATCACTAACACAGGTGAGCAGCTTGTCTTCCCACCTGTACTTCAGCCTGCTGCTTAACCTGTTATGTCATTCATACTTTCGTCTACACATCTATGCACACAGAATTCCATACACATCATCATTGCCCGAAAAAAACACATGCAAAAACTAATTTTTGTTCTTTTACCCATTTTTATAGATGCTGGTATGTCATACAATGTCAGAACCCAAATAACCAATTTGTGTTGCTCTCTCTGTTCATCTCTCTCTCTCTGCCACTTGCCTGCCTTCTTAGGCTCAGTGATGCTGAATGGGCAACGAGTGGCTTTGCCAGTGTTAACAGCTGATCTGGCGGTGAGGAGACCCTCCTCCAGCTTCCTGCTGATCCAGGCATTTGGGGCTCAGCTGCTGTGGCACACGGATGGCCCTCTGATCCTCATCACTCTGCAGCCGGGCTTTGCTCATAAGGTCTTTACAAATACCATGGGCCTCATTTATTAGTCATAAACTTGAAAACAACCTGTTAAAACAACTTTATTTTCATTATACATTTGTTCTTCAATGCTTATAGCATACTGTAACTGATATTTGCACACCACAATGAAACTTATACTAATACTTATACTAATACTGACTGTCCTTATTTTAAGCCTTTATGTTATTAATTACAAAATTTGAGTCACTTTGTTAGCAGTTTCAGTGCAACACCTGAATCAGGCTTCACCAATCAGAGAAAGAAAAAGTCATGGTGACTTCCCTGTGTACTCGATAAACATCCAAGTCTACTTTTAAAGTTTCAAAGTGAATGTGGAGAATTCTCTCAGTACAGTTCTCAGTGCAATCATATGCAAAAGTTTTAACACCCCTGGTCAAATGGCATTTGTATCTAGAAAATCAACAAAATATAAGTTAACTCATTCTCTCCAGGGAACAAACTTAAATATGGCAGTTTCAGCAAGTTTTCATGCATGGTTTCTATTTTCTAAAACAAAATTTTTAAAACATTTAACATAAAATTACTTCTACAGTGGCCACATTTTATGTAAATTTTTCCCCCTAAAATGTTAAATTTAACAAATAAACAGTAATTGTACAAAATGCATAGAAGTGAGTTCTCTGAGTCTTTTAGTGATATGTATTGTAGATTATGAAATCCCCAAAGTCTTTCACAGAGTGGTGAACCCCTCCTCATCTTTACTTCTGAAATACTCAGCAGGTGTTTTTTTAGCATTATACAACCTTACCAGTCTTTTGTTGCTGGCATCAAATTCAAAATGGGCAATTCTTTTTTCAAGAAATAAGAAAATTTCTCAGTTTCAACATTTCATATGTTCTCTTTGTATTACTTTCAATTAAATATAGGCTATAAATAATTTGCACGTCACTGCGTTCTGTTTTTATTTGCATTTTGCACAGCGTCCCAACTTTTTTGGAAACTGATTTGTAGAATAATTTGCACTCTTCCTTAGTTGTGTGGTTGTTTTGTGTATGTTTGTGCACTGTGGCAGGTGAGGGGGCTGTGTGGAACCCTAACCTGGAATCAGCATGATGACTTCACCACACCAGAGGGGGATGTTGAGAACAGCGTGTCGACCTTCGCAGCAAAGTTCAGCTACGCGTCATGCCCTTTGCCCTCAGCAGTTACTACTGACCCTTGTAGCACCTACACACAACGCAAACAGTATGCAGAGACTGTCTGTGCTGTTATCCACAGTGCTGTGTTTCAGGTTAGCTGATGACTCCAGTTTACCTACTCTTACTGATCCTATTCACATGTACCCACTTCATGCACACTGAGTAGATTGAAAATGTAACTGATTGTGAAAGGTCTAAATGTAAATGCAACCAATTAGAGATGTGCATGGGTACTTGAGTACTTGGTTAACCGTTGGAGGTGCAGTATTCAAATACTGAAATCACTGTTTGGGTATTTGTTCTGCACAGGAAGTTAGATAAAATATAGAGACTAACAATTCAATGAAACAACATGTTTTAACAGGACAGTAAAATGTTATGGTTTTCCTTGCATTTGTGAGTAAGTATGTATATTACACTATGCCACTCCTAAACACCAGTGCCTAGACATAATTGTGTTGCAAAGGACATAATTGAGAAGGTTGATGTAGTGCCAGACAATGTGTTCTGAGGAGAATTGCCACACAGTAACGTTTAAACCGGATTTGTTGAACGCTAGACGGTGCTCACGTGCGAGTCCAAAATTAATGTGGTCCAATGGAGCTTTTGTGCAAATTCATAGTTTGTATACTATTTTAACACTGCTGTTATATTGTCCCAGCACTTTTTAATTCAAATTATAGGACTTTCTAATAGTGCCTCATAGGGGTGCGGGAAAAAAAAACGATTCATAGATGCATCGCGATGCAGATGTGGACGATTCTGAATCGATTCACAAATGTCAAAAATTGATTTTCTAAATATTTAATTTATAACGTAATGTTGACAGAACGCAAAGGGCGGAACTTGGAAGTGGGTAAGTGCGGCGCCCGGACAGTCTGTGGCGGCCCATAACAAAAACACAGTGTGTCTCAGTATGTGTTAATGTCCTAGTTTAGGCTAAAAAATATAAACAAAAACGCAGACTTATTCTGCTCTGCTTTAAGCTTTAGCTGCTTTTCTTCCATCTCCGCCAGAAAACTTTTCCTCAGAAGTAGATTAGTTGAGAAAATGTCTCTCAGCGTTCTGCTGTTTTACGAGGCTGAAGTTGCTTCTCACTCGCCAGCTTCTTGCTGAACTTTCCCATTCCACCTTAAATTCTGACTGAGGCGCTGAAATCACTAAGGAATATATAATGTGCTGCGTGGACATCCATAACCACTGGATCTTATTTCACCGTAACTGCGCATTTTATCACAGAAGAGTGGCAGCAGCTTCTCGTGCTCCAAACAAGAGCACTGAATGAGAGCCTTCCAGTTCACTTACCACATCACTCCCATTTGTTTTATTAATAAAAGATATTGGAAGTAAATTCATTATGGATCATTACAAATACTTTGTTTTAAAACTACCAAGTCCTCACACAGTGAGAAAATAGAAATCATGTATAGAAAAAAAAGATGCATCGAGATGCATCATTAATCATTTTATAATCGCATCGCAGCCCTCTGAATCGTAATCAAATCGAATCGTGAGGTGCCTAGAGATTCCTACCCCTAGTGCCTCATATACGTCCATGATGTCGGTGAATGTGAATCGCTTCGCTCGCCAATCAGCTCACCAGCCAATTAACATTTAGTAGCAGTAATGCTAGCATCCTATTGCCCAAAACTTGCTTTGTACAAAGACCAAAGCAGATCAGTGAGTTTTCTTGATTTTTTAATGGAATACATTCTTCTATCCGTTTTGCAGCCTGGTCGCTTTCCATTCTATCAAAAATGTACTGCAAAATGCTAGAGAGTGCCTTGCGAGTCTTCAATAATTCCTTTTGGATGCCTAAAAATATGAGAGCAATGTTGATTTATTTTGTACCATTCTATGTCAAGAAAGTAAACCTTCAGCCATACATTAATTTCAGCCAAAGTACTCTTTTTTCCCTTACCCGCTATTAACCGGATATCCATTCATTAACTCTCACGGTTATTTGAATATCAACAATAGTTGCATTGGAGATGCGTTGCTATCCAATCTCTTAGACCACTTTAGGAGACACAGTTGAGCTAAGTATAAATAACACATGGTGATTGGTCAAATTACCTGCTCTGCAGAATCTCACTGTCTAAAATGCAATACCGCTGTGCGCCACTCTCTGCAGGCCTGTCATGATGTGGTGGAGCAGGAGCCCTACGTGCGCATGTGCTTGACTGAGGTGTGTAGTTGCACCCCCCACCAGCTATGCCACTGTGCTGTCCTCACTGCCTATGCTCAACACTGTGCCCAGGAGGGGGTCCTTGTGACCTGGAGAAACCGCACCTTTTGCCGTAAGAGTCTACACAATGGTCACACAGCTAAGATGTAATATTTCAACTGCATTATGCATTAAAGCAATCAGTCAGATTTGCAGGAGTTTCTTGTAACTAAATGGAAAATAAAAGTCTAAAATTTAAATACACTGCCATTAATATCATATTCCTAATTGTTGTTTTATTTAATACTAACATGTACAGTAATAATGCTACAAACTACACTGTATTTTTAGATTGTGTACAATATTTCACATTTTTGGGGAAAAGGTTATTGAATGATAAATAATATATAGTAGTATCATTACTTCAGAAATATCATCATTCATTCAAGCTTTCATTTTTAATGTATCTGCCCTTTTTATGCTCTCTCTGTGCAGCCGTGAAGTGCTCTGGGGGGCAAGTGTATCAGGAGTGTGGCCGGGTATGTGGAGGCTCCTGTGCTGACCTGAAGCAAGGTTGGAGCTGTGAGGAGAACTCAGGCAGCCAGACATGTGTGCCGGGCTGCCAGTGTCCAGAGGGTCTGGTGCAGGATGACCAAGGCCAGTGTGTCCCAGTCAGCATGTGCCCATGTGTGCATGAAGGGGTGGCCCATCCACCTGGAAGCTCTGTGCAGATCAGTTGCAATAACTGGTATGGGAAATGACTAGAAAGGCCTGTATGTGAGCCCACACTGTAGCTTTCCAGTCTTATACCTGCAAACCTCACTTCTAAAAAAAAATGGAGCAGTATGTGAAATGCAAATAACACACAAAGTTTGCATTTAAATGGCATGCCAAGACATTTTAATGTATCACCTTCTCACCTTTTATAAATATACACTCATTCTGAAACTGATACCTGCAACACATTCTAAAAATGTTGGAATGGGGCAGTTTAAGACTAGGAACCTTGAGAACATTTTAAAAACATTCAGGTGATGCAATCATATATGGGTATTAAATTGCATACAGGAAAGGCCTAGTCCTTTATGAGAAAGGGTAGTTTGAGGCTTGCCACGTTGCCAAAAAAAAATGTGTCAGCGAAAAATCCCATGACCTTCGATTCCTCTTATGGCACTGCATTAAAAAAATGGCATGCTTCTGTAATAGATATCACCATGTGGGCTTGGGAATACTTTCACAAACTGCTGACAAGAACCACATTCATTCACTTTCAGATTTTAATGAAAACAATGGACATTATGTTCTCTGGGCCAAAGAAGAAAAGGATCATCCAGACTGTTACTGGTGTAAAGTTTAAAAGCCAGGGTCTGCCATGGTGTGGTGATGTATTAGTCCTCATGCCATGGGTAACCTGCACCTCTGTGGTAACACTATTAATGTTGAAAGATATATGGATATATACACATTTTGGAGCAACATATGCTGCCTTCTACGTCATGTCTTTTTCAGGGATGTCCATGTGTATTTCAACATGACAAAACCAAGCCTCATTCTGTTACAACAGCATTGCTGCATAATCAGAGAGTGCGGGTGCTAGACTGGCCTGCCTGCAGTCCAGAACAGTCTCAGATTGAAAACATTCACATTATGAAGCACAAATTAATGGGTTTTCAGTTTAATATAGGTCAAACTTAATTTGCTGATCGATGCTTTCTGTTTTTAGTTGCATTTCACATACTTTTTTGGAATTGTGGTTTAACTTGCACAGTAGATTCACAGTAGGTACTGAATAATGAATAGTAGTTCCTGAATAATATGATTAATAAGAATAAGACTATGACTGACTAATAAGTGGTCAAGCAGAGAAAAAGCAGCAAGTTTTCTGCTGATTCATGGTCTGTATACCACAACCCTGCATGCGTGCACACACACACACACACACACAGAGTACAGAGAGATGCTGCAAAACTGGTGCAGTACAAGCTGTACTGTGTACCATTGCATCATATCCATCTTTGCTACACAATCACTTCACGATTGCACACAATCGAGTGCATGATTGTTGGGGTTTAGCCAACAGCCAAACCCCAGTTACAGCATATCGTACCATTGCAGAGAGATAGAGACAGAGAGAAGAAGAAGAAAAAGAAAAGGAGGCAGTAGCGATTTCTCTGCAATAAACATTTTATGGTTGCTTTTATGACCATCATGGCATCTAAAGGTGCTTTTTTATCACCCATCCCTGATAACAAACTCAGTGGTTCAGCAGAAAATGTCCTTTCATCGTGTTTGTGAAACACCAGCACCATATTATGTGTCAAGAGATAAGACAGTTTCTTCATCTAGCTTGGATCTCTTGCCAAATTGTCTAATTGAGTCATCCTCTTATTAACATATTGGATAGATGAAAGCTTTTGGAATCTGTTCTGACATAAGGAGATGGACATTTCAGCTAATGCAAATCCATTAACATCCGGTAACTGGTCTAGGTTCTGGCTAATCCCCAATAATTGGTTGTGTCATTGGTTTTGCATGTGCAGACAACTTGAACACATGCTCATACCCTTGTAAAATTAGTCGGGCATCTTTTTGTGTCTTATCTGGGTAATGATTGAAAGGCTGTAGTGAACTCCAGTAAACTTTTATCTGACTGGATTGGCCGTATCATTATACATTTAAGGAAATTGGAGGTTCTAAAATATGACAACAAACCCATATCACCTGTTGTTGTAAAATAGAACAAAAGTGCTTTTTTGAAATGGTCTCTTACTATTCACTCTGCCCAATGTTGAACATTTGGAGCACCACATAAATTGCTATTAAAGGGAAAATAATTTGTAATTCAAGTAAATAATTTTGTACACTAACGTTTTACACAGAGAAACTGCACATGGATCAGTTCAAACCAAATGACTATGTCCACTATGGTACATTGCTTGTGTACGACCTATAGTACGGAACATTGTGGATGGATTTTGGACACCACAGCCAATATTGTGCATTGATATTATGAGCATAGTAAAGTTTTGTACATAATCTAATGTTGGCTTTGAAATATGGCAGTAAAGAGGTTTGTTAAAGTGCTAAAAACTCTTGTCTGCTGAGAGTTCCTGAGGTAGGAGAGCTCTGATGAAGTCATTCTATGACCCGCTGTCTTCCTCATCGGGATAGGTTGATTTCATTGCATTTCTTTTACCTCATGACAACTTAAGGTACCAGTAAAAGCATACATGATACAATATATTTATATTAATGCCAGTTAACATCCTGTGGTCTAATTAGGCTGTGTTCACATTACCAGGCTGAAGCGGCACTAATCCGATCTGTAATCAGATCTGTTGTTTTCAGAGCTGTGTGGGCATGCAATTCTGTTCTCTTCAAATCAGATCTGAGCCACTTTCATGTGGTCCTGGATTGAACACATATCTGATTCGTAGCCATGCAACCTGAATGAGAACACTCAGATTGGAATTAATGTGTTTTTCTTTTACTGGGCATGCATCATCATCGTCGTCATTAATGTGACAGCAGTGCCTGACCTGAAAATAGGGCCAGTAAAAGCAAAAGCAATGCATCTAACTGTTTTTTGCCTTTGTCTTTCTTTAATTGTGAACAACTGAGAGCTGTTTGGAGCTTCACAGTGAAGGCTTGTTTTGCTGGGTAGTTTGTTGTTCTTGATGCATGTGGTTCATTCACGTGCCGTTCTAGATTAGGATGTGTGCATGCAGTTTGTTTCAGGGTGCAGATTTGTTTACATTAATGACAGTCACTTACATGGATGTGAACCATCAAGTTAGAAAGATCAAAAAAATTGAGCAATGAGGCCTGTAATGTGAATGTAGCCTTAGTCTCATCAATGGTGAACTGTCTATTCTTTACTTCAGTGCGAGTGTATGTGTGTCAGATGTCTCCAATAATGACATTCTTTTAAATGATCTGTAAATCCATATCCATATAAATGTAAACCTCATGTGATTTAGCCCAAGACTTTGCTTAATCCACCTCCAGAAAACAAGTCTGTAAACAATATTGAAAAATACACTACATTTATAGACCCAGAAGTGATTAGGAATTAAGAAATTACATAATCACATCTGTATTTCAGAATCCTTAACAACTTGTTGCGGTTTGAGGCAGGTGTTTGATTTTTACATGCAGTTTGTGCAGTGCTATCAGGTACTTATAAGCTTCCATTATTTATTAGCTACTTTAGCCTTGTAGCTCCAGTGCAAAACTGAAGATGCAAACTTTGCACTCCAAACGTAATCTGGCTGATTGTGTATGTTTGGTTGAGCGGGCAATTTTGGCAGAGTCGTTGCTTTAGTAGCATTGAGTACGCTGCAGTAATGGTCACTCAGATGGTCACTCAGATGGTCCCTTGTTCACTCTCTCTTGCTCTCTCTCTCTCTCTCTCTTTCTCTCTGAAGTGTGTGTGAATATGGTGTGTGGAACTGTACTGATGACCCTTGCCCTGAGGTCAGAGTGTGTCCAGGCTCTTTGGTCTTCTCCCCTCGCTCATGCTTAAAGACCTGCTCCAGTCTGGATAGCCCTCAGGCTCCCTGCACTGAGCCCATCTATGGCTGTGTCTGTCCTGAGGGAACTGTGCTCTTGGTAAGTCTCCGTCATCACATCACATTGTAGACAGCCTTTTTAAATTTTCCTCATCCACATTCTACTAGATCACTGGTTCTCAACCTTTGTGACCCATAAACCTCCAAAAACATAGGTTGATGTTGGCGTCCTGCTGCCTCTCGACACTGCTTTGTGCAAGGGATGTGGATTTCATAGCACTGGACCCCTGCAGTCTACAGTGTTCTGCTGTCACACTTCTGTTGTAAACACTTGCCGCTAAGTAGGCATGTGGTATAGCTAAAAATATAGGCCTGTGTACTTTTTTGTGACAACCATTCAGTGGCCCTGCAATATTATATAGGGCACAACTCTGGTCCTTGAGGTCTGAGATCAGGCATTGTTCAGTGATTTCAATGCATATACACTGGCACTGACCCACACCATGTGACCTTTGACGAGCGCTGGCCCAGGAGGCTAGTGTCAGTGCTGAGTACATGCCTTCAGCATCACTGAAGTCACCTGCGCCTGGTCCATCATGCTCTCCATTGGCAACACTGCTATTCACCTGATAAGGGGTTTGATTTTCCTGTGCAAACACTTGCCTGCCAGAGTTGTGCACCCCTGCTACATCTGCTGAGCACATTTAAAGGTGGGATAAATCTGAGCACTGTGACACAGGGTTGTTGTAATTAATGGATTAATTCATGCTGACCTATATGACCTATATGATTCATAAAACAATAATAGTGGTGCTTCATCCGTGTCATTGCATTTGATCTCACATGCATATTTTTGTTCTTTGGTGGTTCCTTCTTTGTAGGAAGATCAGTGTGTGTCTCCTGATGAGTGTCCATGTCACCACAATGGCAGACTTTTCTTCACCAATGACACCATCTCTAAAGACTGCAACACATGGTGAGCATGCAGTACCCTTGGATTCATTACAAACAATCCAAGGGCAAAACGTCAGTTTAGACGAGCAAAGCAGGAAACTGAATCACTCCCCTAAAGAGGGGCCGATGTTTCATTTAGACCACAGAATACACAGATTACATGTGTTGTTAGATCTGAATTGACAACATGTAGTTAATTAATTTCTATTTTTTGATTTGCCAGAATCATTTTTCATCAGACATGAGTAGTTCTGTTCAAGTTTAATTTGCAGATTGTTGTCATTGTAAGAAAATGTACTAGCTCTAAAACAGTTTTATAGGAAAAGGACCAAATTATCTTAATTTTTAAGATCTGTTAGTCTAATAAGATTTCTAGGTTTCCTAATGACAGCAGTGAAATACTGTGCACTGTGTTATCTGCCCTTAACCCTGTCTCTTACAGTGTATGTAAACATCGTCGCTGGCACTGCACCCAGTTGTTATGTGCTGGCACATGTGTGGCTACGGGTGACCCGCACTATGTGACCTTTGACGGGCGCTGTTTCTCCTTTCTGGGGGACTGTGAGTACATCCTGGTCCAGGAGATGAGTGGACTGTTCAGCGTCAGTGCTGAGAACGTGCCCTGCGGCAGCACTGGAGTCACCTGCACCAAGTCTGTCACACTCACCGTTGGCAACACTGCTATTCACCTGCTAAGGGGTCAGTCTGCAAAGAAGACATGCTCAAGTTGAATTAAAGTCATTTGTTACTAAAGAATGATGTTTAGGCTACAAAGTTCCTCCTCTAAATCTGGCATTGGCATAATTATAATGGCAATTTATGAGGGTATAGATCTCACAATGTGCCTCATTCACCAACCGTTCTTTAGAAGAACTTTCTTCTTAAAACCCACTTACGCAGATTCTGACATTCACCAGTATTTTCTTATTTGAGATTTGTTCTTAGGTAAGAACAGAATCTACACACACTCAAGAGCACAAGGATGCAAACAGTTCTGCAGTTTAAGAACAAGTCATGAATCAAAACTTTTTCTTGGGACGTTTCTCAAAAAAGAATTTAAGAAAAACTTAAGAAGATGTTGGTGAATGAATGATATGATTGATTTCAATCTCAGATTTTATCATAATTAGATTGGATTATTTTGTTATGATCCAGAATTACTTTTAAAAATACATTCAGAATCAGAATCAAGCTTTATTGGCCAGGTATGCTTACACATACAAGGCACATACAATTTGGCTACAGGAGCTCACAGTATACAGCTTTTTAGAGTAGTGGAAAAAATGAAGATAAATAATAAAATAAATAAGAATAAAATCAAATAGAGGTAAAATTGAGTGAGTCATTTAAAAATTGATGCAGTTGAATTAACACCTTCAGACTGATGCATCATGCATTTTTTTTCAGGGACCAACTGATTGGTTGATCAGTTGATTATTGGCTGATATTAAACCCCACCCCCAAACACACACATTTTTCTCAGTATCAGCAAAATATCTGCAGTAACACACTGTCAATTACACTGTGACTTTTTTGTCACAGTATTTCTGAGATTCAAACTGGCATTATCATGATGGATGATAAGGCAACCTTAGAAAACTCTTTTTAAATATATTATAGCAATTGAGGCTGAACTGGTGAATTTAAACACAAAACATCATGATTTGTATAACAAAAGCATCTTCCTGAGCCTAACATTTTGCGTTAGAATAATAGGATGTAAAAAAATCTTTCTGTATAAAGAGAACTAGTGAAACATAATAATATAATAATAATAATAATCGATATTGCACTGTTCAACAAAAACTATTGGAGTACAAAATTGACATTTTAATATCAAATTATGTTAGCCAGTGTTATCAGTTATCTGACTTTTTAGCTTACTAAAATAATCATAATATGTTCATATCAGAAGTGGCCTGATTTTTACACCAGGGATGTAAAAAAAAAAAAAGTTCTTACCCAATTTCCATAATGTTGTACAGTACTGTGACCGTTGCATGTTTGCTTTCCCCAGGCAAAGCAGTGACAGTGAATGGCATGCCGGTGGCTCTTCCTAAGTCTTACTCTGGCAGTGGTTTGGTCCTGGAGAGGATTGGACTGTTTGTGTCTCTTTCGTCCCGTCTTGGAGTCACTCTTCTCTGGGATGGAGGTACAGCCACTAAGAGGCCATGTAGTGCTGATGGGGTTTGATTTATTATGTCATGTTGCTTGATCTTCTCGAAAGAGTGGACAACAGCTCACAATTCTGAGATACTGGTAACAGATTTGTACACTGTGCATGCTGTGTTGGCGTAGAAAGGTTAATAGAGCATGTTGTGTGCTGTTTGTGTTGTTGAATGATGCTCTGTGGAAAGGCATGCGTGTGTATGTGCGGCTGGAGCCACACTTGCAAGGTCGAGTTGGGGGTTTATGCGGAAACTTTGATGGAGACGTGGAGAATGACTTCACCACGAGGCAAGGCATAGTGGAGTCCACTCCAGAGCTGTTTGGGAACTCCTGGAAGGTTAGCCCGTCCTGCCCTGATGTCAACGAGCAGGACCTGCGTGACCCCTGTGCTGTGAGTGACCTTTACTCTCTGTGCCTTTTTGCTACTTCAGCTCCATTTTAAACATTACATTATTTGACCAATGATCAAATGTACACATTTCTTGATGTCTTTTGACTAATTGTCTACATTTTGGTGTAAGAGAAAACCTGGGAACAATGGAGTACTTCAGTATAGGGAACAATATAATGCCATTGTAATTTTCTGAAGCCTTATTACATCAGTAGCTGATAATTAACTGTAATTTGCTCATTGCCACTTTATTGTTCAATAACAAGGGTGAGTTAAGCACTTTCCAGGGCACTCTTGGTCTTTTGCAAAACATCGCCTCACAGCATGAAGGGCCTGGGTTCGATTCCCCGGCCGGGCGAATAGGGTCTCTTCTGTGTGGAGTTTGCACGTTCTCTATGTTTGCATAGGTTTCCTCTGGTTAAGACCCACTTACTTTCCAGCTACTGGCTTGATAAGGCTTAAAAAGGGCATTTTAAGGGCATTATAATGGCCCCATACTGAAGTGTTGCTGAAAATTGTAAAATTTGATTTTTCACTGAAACATTCCTTTAAATATTTCTAGATTAACCCTCACAGAGTCACCTGGGCAAAGAAGAAATGTGCAGTGATTACGCAGGATCTGTTTTCAGTCTGTCATGCTGAAGTTCCATACCAACAATACTACGATTGGTGTGTCTTTGATGCCTGCGGGTAAGAGACAAACATCTTGATAGTGTGTTCATGTACTGTTATGTAGCTAAGGGGCAATTCATTTGAGCATCAGATCACTTATAACAGAGACAAAGGGAATGTGCGCTCGCAGTGTGTCTTAAATGAGTGTTCATATTACTGAGCCTGTATTAATCATGCAAACTGCACAGAACCCCCCACCCCACCCTACCCCAATAATTAGGTGTTTTTTTAAATTGTCAGATCAGGACAAAAGAGAAGGAAAGCAATAAATAAATAAATTACATAAAAGAAATAAAATGCACACAATGAAACAATGGTTTCTAAACAACCATATCAAAAATCAATTGTAAAATGTCATCAGTGGCACCTCCTCTCATGTTTTGCATGGTCCTTCCACCTTTGCATTGTATGCCGAAGTGCATTTGTATTTTTCCTACATGCTGCATAAATTGCTTGTACAACAGTTGTGTACACTTTTGTACACAGAATGCCTCCCCTTTGAGCCTGAAACTAGCTTATAGTACATCTGGCCCTCAGTCCCCATCTGAACATAATGAGTAGTTTAGAGTAGAGCCATTCAGTCCAAATTCTGGAGCCCCTGCTCACTTTTTGGGCTGAATGCCAAGTCCTCTGGGATTTAAATCACACTTGCATGTGAAGGAAAAATACAAGCATATGCAGTTCATGGAGTCTCTGGGGTGAGTAGAAAGGGCAGGACTGGGAAAATAATAACACGTAGATTTGAACACATAACTGTAATTCTGCTCTGAGCAGTGGGTTAATCCCCTACAGGTCATTGAACCAAGCTCAACATGGTTTACTTTTGTCTCTGTACTGTAGCTGTGATTCCGGAGGAGACTGTGAATGTCTGTGCACAGCCATCGCTGCCTATGCTGAAGAATGTAACCGCAGAGGAGTCTATATCCGCTGGAGGTCTCAGGAGCTCTGCCGTAAGACTAGTCCTCCCTGCCATGAAAAAACTCTTTATAATAATTTATAAAAACTGTACAGTTTCCATATATTATTTTAATCAGATGTGGGAAGGTGTTTCTAGGTGTTTTATTCAATAGTTTGGAAACATAAAGGTACTGGAATTATCTGGTTTATAGAAATTTCTTGTCATCAGCCTTGAGATTTAATTGCTACTTCTTAATTCTGAGACATTGCAGATGTTATTTTTGTTAATACACCATTCTCAGTGTTATACAGCTTTCTCAATCATCATAGAGTCATGTACAGCTTCGTTCATCATTCAGGACAAAACCTTTTTTTTATTTTATGATAGCTTTCTAGTAACTAGTAATTATATGAAACCCATTTCATTTTCATGTTCACTGTCAGGCTGAGTCCTACCTTTTTTCAAGGTTATTCTGATTCTGTTTCAGATATGTTACCTCTCTGTTTCTCTCTCTTTGCAGCACTGCAGTGTGAAGATGGTTTGGTGTATGAAGCATGTGGTCCTGCTTGCTCTGATGTTTGTCCTGGCAGCACTCCCAGTCTCAATTCTCACTGCAGCGCCCTCTCCTGTGTGGAAGGCTGCTTTTGCCCTAATGGCACCATCCGCAATGGTCAGAATACTCTTTGTGTGTGTATGTGTGTGTGTGTGTGTGTGTGTGTGTGTGTGTGTGTGTGTGTGTGTGTGTGTGTGCACATGTTGTATGATCTGTACTTGATCTAAATCTGCCTGATCTTAATGTACAAAATTCCATTGTTGGTAATGCTGATAGCTTAGTAATGTAAATAATTAGATGCTCTGGTATTTCTCGATATTTTTTTTATTGGTATGTATGTGTATGGTTAGTGTACAACATTTGTATACCGTAGTTCCAAAGTGCTTGATCCCCAGAACCTCTGAAGCAGCTGATCAGATTTATGTTTTTGTTTTTCTGGTCTTTTTTCCACTGAAGGTGACAGCTGTGTCGCTCCAGCTGAGTGTCCGTGTGAATGGGAAGGCTCCCTGTTTCCTCCTGGAGCAGCTGTAAATCAACACTGCCAGAACTGGTCAGTCTAGAAATATTTTAATGATGCTGATACACTATATGGACAAAAGTATTGGGACACCTACATATTACACCTACAGGAGCTTTTTATTACATTCCATTCTGAATCCATAAGCATTTATATAGCGTTGGTCCCCTGCTTCCACTCTTCTGGGAAGCTTTCTACAAGATTTTGGAGTTTGTCTGTGGGAATTTCTGTGGGAATTTCTGCCCATTCATCCAGAAGAGCATTTGTGAGGTCAGACACTGATTTGTGAGCGAGAGGGCCTGATTTGTGGCATCCTATGATGGTGCCATGTTTAAAGTCACTGAGCTCATCAGTACGACCCCTTCTACTGCCAGTGTTTGTCTATCGAGACTGCACGGCTATGTGCTTAATTTTATCCACCTTTTATCAGTGGGTGTTGCTGAAACAACTCAACTCAGTAATTAGGAGGTGTGTCCCAATACTATTGTCTATGTAGTGTATTTCAGGCTTTATACGTTCAACAGGGGTAATCAGTTATAATAAATGCGTATTAGTAGTATTTATTGCCTACGATATATGTTTCAGCTCTTGTTCTAATGGGACGTGGCGTTGCATTGGGTCAGCATGCCCTTCCCCTGCACCCTGTCTGGAGTCTGAGTTCCAGTGCTCTGGCGGGTCCCGCCGCTGTATCCCCTCTCTTTGGCTGTGTGATAATGAGGATGATTGTGGGGACGGCTCTGATGAGATTTGCCCTTCCACCTGCCCTCCTGGGCAGTTCCGTTGCTCTGGCGGTGCCTGTTTACCTGTGGAGCTTCGCTGCAATGGCCATCCTGACTGTGCTGACCAGTCAGATGAGGAGTTCTGTGCCCCTGTCACAGCAGTGCCGGGGTGTGCAGCTGGGGAGTTTCAGTGCGCTAATGGACGCTGCCTGTCTGCAGCTAAAATGTGTGACGGAAGACTGGACTGTGGGTTTGCTGATGACTCAGATGAAAAAGGTAAATGGTACTCCATTCAGCCCTGTCATCACGAACCCTCCCTCTGGAGATCACCTTTTTTGCCCAGTTGAGTTCTAGTCTTCATCCAACACACTGCACCCCCCCACACTAATGCCTCTGATACAGCCTATCATGGACTTCTGAAGAAGTTAATTAGCTGGAGCAGGTGTGGTAGATCGAAGTTGGAACTAAAGGTAGATGAAGGTAGAGCTCCAGGACCAGGGTTGGTGACCACTGATGCAGGCTTTCCTCTAACATGAAGGATTATGTTAAATGAAGTATTAGAAAAACTTAATTAGGTTCTTTATTGACCCTAAATAAATATTTGTCGGTACAGCAAATGTTTTAGAGACAATATGGAATCTTTGATGCTAATCATGGATGTATTTTCTAGAGTTTAATTAGATCAGGCTTGAGAAAGGATCCATTTCACTCTGAATGTGGTGTTGGGATACACAGTTCCAAAGAGGAGTACCATGATGTATGTGGGCAGTATTTTAGAAGTTGTATCAAAGGAAGACAGATACTTGGTCGGAACATTTCTCATAGCCAGTAAGAAGGCCTTTACTAGGAACTGGCTCAACCCCCCCCCACACGCCCATTACACAGAAAGCCCCGGTTCCACATGTTGATACCTTTTGCTATGCTGAACATGGACATGCATGTGTCATTCCTATTCTGGCAGCAGATTTAACGTTTAAGATCCGATCACCAACGTCTCTGAATGTATTGACACAGAGACAGGTTTGTTAAAGTTAACTGAAATGCACTCTTTTATTCATCATTCTCCTTGAAACAGACTGTGGAGTGGTGTGCTCTGAAGATGAGTTCCGCTGCTCCTCTGGCCGCTGCATTCTTTATCTCCATCGCTGTGATGGTCATGATGACTGTGGTGACTTCAGTGACGAGCGGGGGTGTGTGTGCACTCCTGGAGAGTTCCAGTGCCCTGGAGATCAATGTATACCTGCAAAGAGTGTGTGTGACGGCCATAAGGACTGTCCATCCGGGATTGATGAAGTTATCTGTCCTGTTAAAGGTAAAAAAAAACAAAACACGCATATCCAATCATTAGAGGATTAACAATGCTCATATTTTTAGGCTTGGTACTACTTTAGATTCTGAGGTAATGATTTGATTCATTTTTCGATACGTTATGTCTTGATTCTACAGAGCTCTAGTTACATATACTACACAGATCGGTTTGGTTCAGCGACAAAAAAGGTTTCTCAAACTTTTTCACTGTCAGTTGCACCAGTCCTCCTATAAAATCACCCCCCAAAATCGCAACCTTAAAGGCCACCACACAAAATTTCAAGCCACATGGCTTTCTGTGGTCTCAGTATGGCTTTTATTTAATGTAGTTCTGGTAAAATGCTGAGTCACGTGCTGTGTTGTGCTGAGAAATTGAACAGTTCTTGGAGTTGCTGAGAACTGCAGATCGATGTGGAGAAGATGTCTGATATTAAGGTATTAAGTAACACTTAACAGCAGTAAGAGGGATAAGGGTGAGAAGTAGAGTCTTGTATTGTGAAGGTGCTCTGCTTTAGGCTGTGTCAGTATGAAGTCCCTCTCCTGTCTTTCAGGTTGTAGTCAGCATGAGTTTGGCTGTGCGAGTGGTCAGTGTGTGCCGCTGGGCTGGCGGTGCGATGGAGAAACAGACTGTCTGGATGGAAGTGATGAGCAGCAGTGTGACCGTACTTGTGGACCTGACCAAGTCCTCTGTCTGAGTGGAGACCAGTGTGTCCAGCACATGCATCTGTGTGATGGTACACCACACTGCAGAGACGCCTCTGACGAGAGTGTGGACAATTGCGGTGAGCCGTGGCACTTTAGCACTTGGGATTTCTGATTTGATCATTAACCTGTTGGTTGACACAAATGAAGAATGTTGCTGACACAAATATAATTTGCTTTCTTGCTGTATGTTTACCCCTGAAATTCCACACATATTTTTCAGTAACTACTCAGTTACTTCAGTAATTGTTTGTTAAATACAAGAAAATTAATACATAGCTTACATTGTTGTGAGAGCGAGGTACAGTACTGTGCAAAAGTCAGAAAACCACCCTTTGTTTATTTAATTTCCTTAAATAAAGTACAAGTTAATTGGATTTAGGACAATTCACTTACATAAGGAAGAGTAAAGTCAAAGGGAAAATAAGTGGGGAAAAAACTGGAGTTCAAAAAATTATTAAAAGATACAAAGAAAATGGGACTCCTGACAACCGTGCAAGACCTGGTAGACCACCAAACCTGTCACCATAAGATAAACAGTATTTATTTAGTTTTTAAAGCTCCACTCTTGCTTCGTATCTGCAAAATCCAAGTTTTTCTGTCTATCCTTTCACTTTGAGAAGACAACTCCACACTGTTTGTCTATAAGGATGTGTAGCTACCGAGAAGCTGGGTAAAGTAAATAAACAAAAAAAGTTTAAAAAAAAATTACAAATCAAACAAAGAAGCAGCTGGTTTCTCAGAGCATTGAGCTGACCACCCCAGAGTCCAGACCTCAACATCACTAAATATGTTTGGGATTACTTGGATCATCAGAAGCAGAAAATGCAACCGACTTCCAAGACTGAACTTTGGAGGTATGGAAAAACATCCCTGGAGATTTCTTTAAAAAACCGAAAGCAAGTCTCCTGAAAAGAATGGAAGCTATAAAAAAGGCAAAGCGTGGACACACTAAAAACTGAAAAAAAAAATGTTTTGTTGTCGAGGCTTAAATGTTTCTGTTAAGTATGTACTTTCCTTTTTTTGATTCTGAAAAATGGATAACAGGTTCCTAATGGCTGTTTTGGCTAGTAGTCCTGCCCTTGCAGAGCACATTCCATATGTTTGTGTCTCACATGAACGTGACAATTGGCCTATCCACAAAACACTCATCCATCATGATCGCCTCATATGTGTCTGTTATATCCGCTGTCAAATTCTTTTCCAGGCTCCACACGGATCCCACCATGTCCCGGCAGCTTCTTGTGTGATAACAGAACTTGTGTGAACACATCCCGTGTGTGTAATGGCGTTCCTGACTGTCCAAGCGGAGAGGATGAGCTGTTGTGTGGTGAGCGCTCACAGCATCAGATTTTCTCTGACACAACCTTTATTTTATTTTTGAATGTTGTTGCCCTGATAGAAATAAAAAAGCATGCTTTCAAAGATCTGCCTGCATTGTACAATACAAAGGACAAAATACAGTATAAAATATACATCTTTTTCTTGAAGGAATACTTTTGGATGATTTTGAATAATACTAATAATAATGTGGATACTTACAAATCCTCCTTTTCTATATCTAGAAAAGCCCAGCTCCTCACCTGCTCCTCCTGGTGGCTGGAACACTACTTACACCTGTCCTGAGTTCACCTGCATGGATGGATCCTGTGTCCCTTTCAAATCAGTAAGACATGAGAGATAGAGATTATATGGACCATTCTACTGAATTATTTCAAACTGCGCTTCCACAGTAAAACTCTATAAAAAGCTATTCAGTAATACACTATGGTCTATTTAAATTCATGGCATTAATTGATATAGTAATAAGCTAAATATACATAAATTCATCGTTTATACTGTACTTTTTATAGGGAGGTGGCTGACCCAAACTCTAACATTTTTTAAGAAATTTGAGCATTACATACATTATTTGTGTGTGTAATTGCTTTGTCTGGCTATAAACTTGGTGTAAAACTGTAGTAAAATTCCTTTCTTTTTGTTCGTGTTAGCCATGTAGCCTTTAGCATGCTAATGAGCCAGCTAACAGCGGAAAGTGGTGAGGTTGTATCAGCAGTCACAGATATAACAGATGGAGTAGTTTGTAACTTAAAACCCAGCAAATTGAGTGTTATAGTTTTGAGTTGTTAAGCGTTTTAAAGTAGTATATTGCTGTGGCTTATAAACAGCTTTGTCTGCCATTAGTTCTGGGCTTTAAAAGGGAAATGACGCAATGGTCACAATGATTTCTGGTCAAATTCTGCTGCTAAAGTCGACATTGGTGTTCGCTTGTTCCTTCTTCTCTCCGAGGGCTCATTTAACTCTGTTTACTTCAGCTCTTAAAGTATTGGGACAGCCCTTAAAATGACGCTGCGGATTCCACTGAGGAGAAATAATGAGTCCAAGTGGAAGAGAGCTTGTTAAAAGATGGTATTAATATGGCAGGATGGTGTTCAATTAGATCCCATTGTTTTAAATAAATGTATCCCAGAGTCTGAAAATCAGTGTGTAACCTTATGAATTCTCACCAACAAAACACATTTTCTGCAGTTAAGAAAACTTTTTTTGTGTGTGTTTTAATGAAAAATATTGTGATGTTTTGTGTCTAACAGTACAAAACTGTGTTTGCTAGCTAGTCATGTACTGGCATAATGTTTATGTTCTGCTCAGATTAGCTAAAACTGTCACTACCAACAATAGACACCTACTACCAGGTGAAGGCAGGTCGATTATATTAGGGCATTGTATTGTTGTTCACAAAGACATTATACTGTAATATATAATACTTGAATTTAGTGTAATAAGGTGTAGTCATGTGGCTTTCTGCCTAGATTTGTTGTAATTACAAAACATCTTGCATGAACCCCCACATCAATTCATGTGCTGTTTTAGGTTTGCAACGGAGTAGCAGACTGTCCTGATGCTTCATTGCTTGTGGCTGAGGGCCCCTCGGATGAGCAGGGTTGTCGAAACTGGGGCCAGTGGGGGTCCTGGAGCCCCTGCAGCCACACCTGTGGGGCTGGCACTATGAGCAGGCGCAGACACTGCCCCCTGGGGGACGCACTGGGACATTGCAGGGGTGAAGATACGCAAAGACAGCAGTGCTACTCCACTGCCTGTCCTGGTGAGAGCCGTCTGTTCTGCAGTACTGTCCTATAAGCATTCAAATTAGGAAGGCATGATGATTTAATTAGTACAAGTGTGGCAACTGTCTTCAAACCATTAATACAGTGGAGAGAATGGATTACTTGATTTGTCGTATGGAAGGAAGCCTATTTAAAATGTATTGGTATTTTCTTAGCAGTAGCATGTTTTGGCCTGTGTTTATGTGTATGGATATGTATCTGTGTTTGTTGAGCAGTTGATGGACACTGGTCGGCGTGGACAACTTGGTCTAACTGCAGTAAAGGTTGTGGGGGAGTGGAGCTCCGTCAAAGAGTTTGTGTTCCACCACAGAATGGAGGCAGAGCCTGCACAGAGCTTCCAGGAGAAACAGCTCTGACCACAGAGATCAGTAAGTTCATAAACGTGCTCATTTTGTGTGATTATAATGTGATATTAAATATATGTTGTGTATCCACAGTTGCCCTGCAAGAAAAGATTGAAGTGTTTGTAGTTTCAGTGAAAGCCGTCATTTTCTGTCCTTCTCTCTACTCTTGTAGATCCATGTCCTCAGGATGCCTGCGCTAATGTCTCCTGTCCGGCTGGTCTGGTGACTCACAGTTGTGCCCCTTGCCCTAAGACTTGTGCTCACATATCCAGTGGCACCTCCTGTGACCCCAGCGCACCATGCTTCACAGGTAAACAGTAAGCCGGTGGGGGTGGGCACGATGCTACTAGACACCTGCTATCTAATGTTTCTTCTGAAATCAATGGTTTTAATAAGGATTTTAGTCCCCCTTTACTGCAGTGATAGTCTCTTCTGGGAAGGCTTTACATTATATTTTGGAACACTGCTGTGAGGATTTGATTGCGTTCGTCCACAAGAGCATTAGTGAGGTCAGATACTCATGTTGGATGATCAGTTCTGAATCACAAACTTCACTGCAGCTTATCACAAAAGTATTCTATGGATACCTCTCAGGCCAATGCTTGAGCCAATCATGTGCAGCTGCTCCAGAGTGTCCTTTTCTATTGGAAATGCTTTTCTAAGGAGATCTCTCTCTTTCTCTCTGCCAAGGTTGCTGGTGTCCAGAGGGGAAGGTCATGGACCATCTGCAGCAGTGTGTGTTGCCAGAGGAATGTATATGTGAAGTGTCAGGTGTCCGGTACTGGCCAGGGCAGCAGGTGAAGATGGGCTGTGAGATTTGTAGGTGTGAGAGAGGCAGACCCCAGCACTGCCAGGCCAACCCTGAGTGCTCAGGTACAGAGTGCCCAGATTGTTCTCTCTCTCTCTTCCACCCCTCTCTCTTTTGCACTCTTCTATCTATCTATCTATCTATCTATCTATCTATCTATCTATTTATCTGTCTATCTACCTATTGACATGTAGCAATTTTAAAAGAATTGTTATTGGATTTCATACAGTGGCGTCTTGATTCAATACATTTTTAATTAAGGAGTAAAATGTGCCATTCATTAAATGCTAATTAGTAGGTTTTTAGAGCATTTAGAGTAACAATAATTGAAGCAAATATTTTAAAACATGATGCTTTGTTGTGTCCTCTTCAACACTCTAGACACAGGCTAATGTGTTAGCCCCAGGCTAACATGCTAGTCACGATATAACTATGTGAAACAATATAATACAATATGCTGCTTTCTCTTAAATCTGCAATCATTGCTTCACTGCTAACCTCTTGTTAAACCCCTTGTGGGTTATGCTCTCAGTGCTTTGATATAGACCTGAGGTTCATTGCTTGTCGATTACTTATTCTCTCTATCTTTTTTTCCCTTCTCTCTTTCTGTCTCTCTTTGTATCTCTCTCTCTCTCTCTCTCTCTCTCTCTCTCTCTCTCTCTGTCTTGCTCCTTCTCTCTCTGTCTCTGTATGTGTGTGCATTTGTTGTGTATGGTGTCTCAGTACATTGTGGTTGGTCATCATGGTCCCCATGGGGGGAGTGTTTGGGTCCATGTGGAGTGCAGAGCGTCCAGTGGTCTTTTCGCAGCCCAAACAACCCCTCCAAACACGGCAAAGGCAGGCAGTGCCGTGGGATTTACCGGAAAGCTAGACGGTAAGAATTTTCCTTTTTTTCTTATATTTAGAGGAATAGTTGTGTGTGACTGCTTGATTGCAATTTTTCTAACATTCCTGTCATTGTGTGTGTGTGTGTGTGTGTGTGTGTGTGTGTTTTCCAGCTGTCAGACAGAACCTTGTGAGGAGTGTGAGTATCAGGGTCGCACACATGCAGTGAGCGATCGCTGGAAAGTGGGGCAGTGCCAGCTTTGTCACTGTTTACCCAACCTCACAGTACAGTGTGCCCCTTTCTGCCCATTCACTGGATGCCCTCAGGTGTGTGTGTGCTGAAGTGATTATCTGTTTCTCCTGTGGTCCTGTGGTTTAAACTTACATGTGGTAAAGAATGGCAGCTGGTTCGTCTTGTATGTTTATAAGACTCATTTATTAATTTGTACTGTTCACGTTTTCAGAATAACACCTCCATCGTTCCCTTTCATGTCTGTTGTTGTCATTTTCTGTGGCTCTGTATTCAGAGAGCAATGTGTTTTGTTAATGCAGGGTCAGACTCTGATACTGGGAGAAGGAGACAAGTGTTGCTATTGTAAAGACAAAGGTAACGGACCAACTCACCAGAGACAAATGATGAACTATTGATGTGAATGTCAACCATATGAACATTTCTTGATTGTTTAATGTTTAGCTGGCAATGGCAGCGTCATTGTCCCAACCACCCCAGCAGCTCTACCAATTACCATTGAGTCCTCCACAGCACCAAAGGATGCACCATTTGTGCCGACATTTCCTCTTCCACCCGGAGGTCAGTAGAAAAAGAACAATTTCACACCACCATGATTTTACTAAAACTGTAGGACCAATTTATTTTAGGATATGTGATTTTCAGCCTTGTTTCACTCAGCCAATTTCAATGCTTGCTACTTTCACATCATATTTTTGGCATGTTTTTACTCTCAAAAATATACTGGAGTTGCAGCTAAAATAATAAATATAAAATGATATCCTTGGGTCCATCCTGAAACTTGCCGGTGATGGTGGTGTGGCACTGCAAATGGATGGATCTCAAAAATAAGGAGAAACTTTTATCACTTGTGGTCTGTTTTTGAAAGGAATTGAAACTAATTGAAAGGAGAAAATTAATGACAATCAGTTCTGTTTATTTGTTTTATTCAACATAAATCAAGCATCATCCTGCTGATTTTACATGATAATCTGAATCTCATCCACTGTGTATTCACATCTTCCATTAGATGAGTGTTGGTCTCCTCTCGGAGTCCAGTCTCTTCCTGCCACAAGCTTTAGTGCCTCCTCCCAGCAGCCGGGTCACCCAGCCTCTGCCGGACGCCTCCATGCATTTGACTCCCAGAGTGACCTGCAGGGCTGGAGCCCTGAGCCAGAGCAGTACAGAGAGCTCTCAGCGTCCACCCTCCTCAGCTACATGCACAACAACCAGGCCCCTTACCTACAGATAGACCTGCTCAGACCATACAACATCACAGGTGCCTCTCAGACACTTGGCAGTACAATTAGTATAGTTACTTATATGTTTAAAGTGTAAATGTCCATCCATACAATAAGTTTCAAGTAAAATTTCGGTCGGTCAGTTAATTAATGATACCATGCAGGGACTTGCTTACTGTTAGAAACATTGCGCTAGAAAATCTTGATGATTTCCTGTTTATCATCTGACATTATTTTTCCTCTTTCTTTAGCAGTGAAAAAGGTTGGAGATATTTGGGGTGTAACTGGAGTGTATAATAAATAGTACTATATTGGTGGAATGTGTCCTTAAACAGTACATTGTAATATCAACTTCTTGGGGTTAAAAGTCATGACTGAATCAAGTCATGACATGAATGCATTTGTATCTGTGCTGTGGGTTTCAGGGCTGCTTACCCAGGGTGGAGGACTGTTTGATACCTTTGTGTCCAGTTTCTACCTACAGTTCAGCAGTGACGGTAGCCAGTGGTACACCTACAAAGAACTCATCACAGACGCCCGTCCTAAAGCCAAAGTCAGTGTATTTTTGAAACTGAGTTGACTGAAGTTATAATATAGAATACAGCATATAAAGCTACAGTTTATGGCTAGTTAGTAGTGATTCAACACCCTCCGTCTGCTACACTCAACTACAGTACCATGCAAGTATTCAGCCCGTAAAAGTCAAAATTGGATTACAAATGACGCGTAGAGTGCTCCAGACAGTATTTTTTTATTGCAAACCAAAACTGCAGTTTCAAAGACAAAATTCATTGTTTGTCAACTAATAAAAAAAAAATTGAAAAATGCTGCTTGCATAAGTATTCAGCCCCTTCAGACTCGTACTTAGTAGAACCACCTTTTTGCTGCAATAACAGCTTTAAGTCTGTTGGAGAAAATCTCTACCAGCTTTGCACACTGGGGGGAGATTTTCACCCACTCTTCTTTGATTGTTCAGGTTAGTTGGATGACCCTCATGCACCACAGTTTTCAAACAGTGCCATAGATTCTCGTTCCATTGTAGAACATTCACCTTTTTGTTGTTCAGCCGCTCCTGTGTCGCTTTGGACTTGAGCTTGTAATCATTCTCCTGCTGACAGGTGAATTTTCTTTCAGGCTGTAGTTTTTTAGTAGACCAAAGCAGGTTCTCTTGCAGTATCTTCCTTTATTTTGCACCATCCATCCATTTTTCAATTTTAACAAGATGCCCAGTCCCTGCTGTGGAAAAGCATCCCTATGACATGATGGTATCATATCATAATTCACTGTTGGGATGACGTTTGTTGAGGAATGGGCAGTATTAGGTTTGCACCACACGTTTTGAATTTTGGCCAAAAAGCTGAATTTTGGTCCCATCTGACCACAACACCTTTCCCACATTTTAACTGTGTTACTCTGATGTTTTCTGGCAAACTCCAGATGTTTTTCTATAGAGATTGCTTCTTTCTAGCCACCCTCCAATACAGGCCAGTTATATGCGGAGATCTTGATATTGTTGTCTGCAGCGCCTTCACTCCAGTCTTAGCCGCTGAACTCTGTAGCTCATTCAAAGTAATTTGCTGGCGTCTCTGAGGCTTCCCTTACAAGTCCCACTTCTCTGATGCTGAGCTTTGAGGGATGACCTTGTCTTGCTACTTCCATGTCCTGACATTTGTTCCAGCAGTGCTCATTGGGATGTCTAAACACTTGGATATTATGATGTAGCCTCTTCTTAGCTTTTGCATGTCTATGACTTGTAATTCTGATTGCTTTAGAATGCTCTTTGGTCTTCGTTTTCACAGCTTTCCATCAGATTCACCCAGATTCACAGTCTGATCAATGATCAAAAATGGCCAATTGTGTACTCATTAAAGCAGTATTTCTCATTTGTGTAAATGAAGAGCGTCTACATTGCAGGTGTTGAATACTTCTGCAAACAGCATGAGCAAACCTGATGACTATTAAGAGGGTTGAATACTTTTGCAAGGCGCTCTATACACTAAATAAATACTAGATTAAAAGCATCAACGTAAACAAATAGCCTGTTAAAATCATTAAAGTTGCTGTAATTATTCCATATTCCATCTTTCCCTGGCTCATCACGTGGTCTCTGTGGATGTGGGGCCTCTCTTCAGGTATTTCTGGGTAACCACGATGACCGAGGTGTGGCCCAGATCAAGCTGGACAGGATGGTGTTGGCTCGGTTTGTGCGAGTGATGCCTCATGACTTCCAGAATGGCATTTATCTCCGAGTGGAGCTCATGGGCTGTGGAGGCGGTGTGTGAAGTTCACTTTATTTTCAGCCATTTCTATTTGTGAGGTGATGCATTACAAAAGGTTAAAAGTTCTAAAGTTTTAAGTTCTGATGTTTAATTTTCTTATTTCCTCTATCTCTAATTTTATCTAATTTTATTATTTCACCTCTATCTCACAATTTTGAGCCCTGGCAATGAAAACCAGTGTGTGTGTGTGACATTGTTTGTAAAAATTATATAAGCAGTGTATGGCATTGTTTAATGCTCTGTATGTAAAATAAAGGGGTCACTAAAATGTAAATAAAACATAATTTGACTTTTTAATGTAAAAGGTTGCTCAAAATAAAATAGAAAAACAAAATAACCAATAATCCAAAAAATGGCTGGAATAGTTAATGTTTTTTCATTGGAGGGGCTCAATTAACTACTATTAAGCTACTCAATCTCATTCAAGCATTTCCAGTCACTTCTCAAATCAGTAATTTTATGTCAAATAATCTTGTTCTCATGGTAGCTCTGCCGCTTTGTCAGCTTGTTTTTACTCTTGCCCCTAGTTTGTTCTTATCCTAGTATGTTATTGCTTTCTGATATTCCAGTTCTCTACTCATCTTGAACTTGTTCTTAAACTGCAACAAAACTGGTATTGCATTGTTGAAAACATTGATTTCAAACTTTTGAACAATGATTTAAAACTTTTGAATGCTAGTGTACTTTTCAACTGTTCAACTCTCACTTCTTATATGAGTGACATGATAAAGTACTCACCCTGTTAGCTGTTCTTTCAGAATCATTAACTGACTTGGACTCTTTCCCTGCTTCTCTACTTTACTCTCCTTCCCTCCCTCCTTACCTCTTTCTCTTTTTCTCAGAGTATGAATGGTTGTCCACTCGTGCCCCCTCAGTGTCCATACCTCCCTCACTCAGGCCCTGCGGGGAGAGAGAGTTCCAGTGCGGAAATGGCCGCTGTGTGTCTGCTGGGCCGCAAGGAGTCCTCTGTGATGGGGTCAACGACTGTGGAGATGGTTCGGATGAACTCAACTGTGGTGGGTACATGGAGATAGGTGGAGTATTGCTAGTGCATATTTTTTCAACTCTGGTCCTAGAGGCCCACTACTCTGCATATTTTAGTGCTTTTCCTGCTTTTCACACTTTAACTCACTGTAACTGTAACGTTTTACTTTATGGATATGGAGTGGACAATCACTCATACTGTTCAAAATGTTGAAAGACACAGAGTATCTCTAATGTACTGAATTATTATTCAGTTCTCAAACAACACATCATGCTCAAAATAAATATTTCATGAACTATTTTCTTTTTAAGCCCTTAAACTCTAGGCATATTATTCAGCTAATTATTTTTAGGACCCATATCGTGGACAACAGACGTGGTTAGGAGCACACTTATTTCTGGAGGAGCACAACATTACAGCAATTGGTCGAGCAGTAGACACATACAGACTTCAGAGAATCAGATCAACATACTGTCAGCTCCATATTGAATTTATGAACAGTGGTTCAACCCAGACTGCATTTTGAACAATACACAATACAGGAAAGCCAATCAGAACAGAGACCAACAGTTAGAATTAAACAGTCTGTTTATAAAGGAAGGTTGGAAAATGATCATTAAAAGAAAAGTAATTGTAACTGTTTTTGGGTCACAAAACCACAAAAAGTCACAGCTGGACATCAGAAGAATATTTAATAAAAAAGAAGAATGTCCAGTAACTACTATGAGT
This sequence comes from Colossoma macropomum, assembly GCF_904425465.1. Lineage (NCBI taxonomy): Eukaryota > Metazoa > Chordata > Actinopteri > Characiformes > Serrasalmidae > Colossoma > Colossoma macropomum. Next base: position 27,288,185 of record NW_023494785.1, read on the forward strand.
TATTCAGTATATAATATGTAGTTTTGAGAGTGGGAAATATGTACCTGTACCCACTGTTGGGTCCATGTATGGAGTTAATTACATTCAATGACATTAATTTAAACATTAACCTTCGTTGGTGTCTTTCACCATTTTTGGTGTCTTTTTGCTCTGAAATGTGTTATTTTTTATTTAGGCACACGTCCATCCTCTACCCAGAGCCCCAGAGGGTGCTCCAAGGGTCAATTCTCTTGCCCACCTCCAGGGGGCTGTATTGAGTCAGCAGCACGCTGTGATGGTGTCCCTCAGTGTCCAGATGGAGCAGATGAGAGAGGTTGTGTCCCCTACACAAACATCACCCATGTGACCCCCACCCCCGTTCCACTCAGAACTCCCAGCATGGCGGCCGTTGCGGCAGCAAGCACACCAGCTACCACTACACATGTAAGACATAACTTTACACAGTAAAAATGACCAGTGTCAGAATAATCCCTGTTGTTAGAACTAATATTGACTCTGTAGAGCTTAATTTAAAGTCTGTTATAACTGTACAGTAAGATAACAGACTTTAAATTATGCTCTACAGCATCAATTTACACATTTTCTGTTGACCCATTGAGAATTATAAGTCACAGCTTGCTACAAATGAAAAAAATGTTTCTTCTCTTCCTTTTTTTCTCTTATAGGGTGGAGGCCCTGCATACAGAGGTAGTTACTAACAGCTTTTCATTTGTTTTGACACCTCATATTCAGATATAAGGCAGAAATGAGTAGGTACTACAGTTAATCTCTTATGTCAGAAATTACATTCCTCCAAATTGTTTTATGAGGCACAAAAATGTGGAGGAACATTGTTATTTAAAGGGCAGCCAAAGAAATAAAACAGGTTAGAGTACCTGTGATTATCAGACTTTATGGTCTCATATTTGACCAAGGGGTTTTGAAAATGGTTACCTTTTAATCCTGAGCTAGAAATGTGTATTTCTGAGGTTTAATCTACTTTTTAAAGTTAATAACTTGATTTCTCAATGCTGTTGCACATTCACTTTGATATGTAAATAACACAATCTGACAAAGCTGGAAATGTGTAGATTTTTATTTTGTTTTAGCAAACAAATATATAAATTGGAACGGGCTTTAAACTTTTGATACTTTCTTAATGCGTGCACTCTCTCTTAGAAACTGTCACAGATGCTCCATCAATTCTGTTCAGAAACGGATTTGAATGTGATTGCTCAGTGTGATATTGTCTTTGTTCCAGGTATATGCTCCTCTCCTCTGGGCCTTGAGGACGGTCGAGTTCACTATGGTCAGCTGACCTCTTCGTCATCCAGAGAGAATAACCCAGCTGACGCAGGCCGCCTCAACGTCGTGCCTAATGTGTGAGTGTCTGAGGCGGTGCAGTGGACGTTTTATGATGAGGTTTTATGATATTTCTTTCTGGACCAGGGGAGCAAGTCTGATTAGAAACAGCAAATTAATCCAATGTGACCTGTGTTCGCTTGTTTGATGTTATTTGTGTAGTCATACTCTGCTGTTCAAAAGTTTGGATAATATCACTTGTCATTAATAATTTTTATATATATATATTTGTCTATATACAATGTTTTTCCTATATACAATTACAAAATAATTGTCTATATATAAAAACATAATGTAGCTAGACATATTTTAAGCAGTAGATTGTTTAATGTGAATTATAACTGTAATAATTCTCATCTTTCTCAACATTTCCAATTCAACCACTGCTATTGAAATAGAATGCATTCTGGTTGTTCATCTGATTATAACTTTTTCAAAACTATATACCTTAAGCAGTCATTTTGGAATCACTTACCGAGTCATTCTGGAGCTACCAAACATGAAGAAACATTTTATTGATAGTTTATATAGGATCTTAATTGTGTAAGCTCTGGCTCCGTATAGACCTGTGAGCAATTACATGTTGAGTCTAACTACTATCCAACTATCTTAACTCATCACTGATAATTAATAACATCCCTTCATATTATAGTTTAGTGATGGAGCCTGGCTGGAGCCCATTGCCAGGAGACCCGCATCCCTACTTACAGGTGGATTTCCTGGAGCCCACCTGGATTTCAGGGGTAATCACCCAGGGCAGTGAGCGCATGTGGGGCTACCTCACCAAGTACCGTTTGGCTTTTGCCCTGGCTGAGAACCACTTCACTGACTTCACAGAGACTGGGGTCAGGGGTTCAGCCCCGAAGGTATGGGAGGAAAAAAAAAGCACTTCACTTCACTGTATCTAGTTATGTTTCTGTCTGTGTGTTTCTCAAATCAGAGATGAAGACTAAGAATGGGCAATACCTTGGTTTTCTTTTCACTTTAATAAAGAAATATTTTATTGATGTTGTTATACCATTAGCCTTCCAGTACCAGTACATATACATTTAATTTAATTTTAATCTAAATTTGTAATACACACATCAGTAAAAATATATTGGAAAGTATAAGTATCTCTAACTGTCTGATTTGTGAATGATTTCATTTGTGTATTCTTTGATCTTCCCCTTATTAATGATAAAGAGAATTTGGCCTCTGTGCAACCTCATATTTGTTCCTCAGTTAAACAGAAAGTCATGAAAAAACACTTAAGATCTCTCAAACATGCCCTTGAAAATATAAATGGGAACATGCTTCAGTTACATTTTGTTCATAAGAATTTTTAGGCATGCCATTTGTTGAGACATATAGTTGTGTTGAATTTTATTGATTTTTTTTCATGACTTCATTTTTCCCATCTGTACCAAAAGTGCCAATATTTGTGGGGCTGACTGTATGTTGGTCAGACTTTCTTTTTATTGTAATGTTGTGCTTCTCCAGCACTAACAGTTGTGCTGCTGTTATCTTACACACACATTTTCAGCACACATTTACAAGTTGAGGTTTATTTAAACAAGTAAATTAAAAATACCTGTTAAAGGTAATACTTGATATTAATATTTTTCTAATGGATTAATGTGTAAGAATTGGTTCTCAAAAGGGAAATGTTTCAGTTGTAAGGATAATTGGCTTCAGTGCTTCAGTACTGAACCACCAATCCCTGGTGAAGACATTATGTTTGTAATGTCAAGATTTCATGAGGCAGGATGAGTGTTAGGCTACATATTTTTCTGGTCAGTTTTACACAGTGTAAGTGATATGCTTTATGTGTGATGAGTTTGCTCTCTGCTTGCCTGGCAGATCTTTGAGGTACGGATGGTGGGCAGGACTCCAGTCACACGCTGGCTGGACAGGCTGGTGAGGGCTCGCTACCTGCGTATCATACCGGTGCAGTACCGCCACACTTTCTACCTTCGAGTGGAGATCCTGGGCTGCAGAGGAGGTAGACCTTATCTTATACTTTCACTGAGAAACACAGACCCTCTACCCCTGCCCTTACCCTACCCTTGTTGCTTTCAGTTTTATCCACATCCAAGATCTTTGAACTATTTTATGGAAGAAATGACCCATTTTAAAAAGAGCACATAATCAAAAGTATGTGGACATCCAAACATCACATCCCTGTCTGTTTGTTGAGCTGTTGTCTCATGCCAAAACCTTGGGCATTAATATGGAGACCCACCTTGCTGTTATAAATGCCGCTTCTCTTCTGGGAACACCTGCCATTGAATTTTGAAACATGCCTGTGGGGATTTACTTCCATTCAGCCACAGGAGCATAATAATTTAGCATTAAGATTTCCTTCCCTTCACTGCTGAGGGGCCCAAATCAGAGCATCATTCCTCCACCAAACTTTGCAACTGACTCTGTGTGTTCAGGCAAGAAGTGTTCTCCTGGTATCTGCCAAACCCTGATGGTCACTCTAGGGAACTCATTTCCACAGCTATATAGTCCAATAACAGTATACTTAATGCTGCTCTAGCCGACATTTGGCATTATGTATTGTGATTGCTGGGTCACAGGAACCCAGTCCATGAAACTTCTGCCAAACAGTTATTGGGTTGACGTTACTTCCAGAGACAATTTGGAACTTGTTCACTGCTGCCCAGTGGTTATGTGACACCGTGTGACACTGGTTTGGATTAGATGAGCCCACTTTACTGGCCTAATGCTATTTTAACTAGTATTAGCTGTTAGTTCATTTGTGTTGTTTGTTTGGATCCGTCTAATCTTAATGCTGAAGTGAATGTCCAGGATATGACAAACTGCACAGATACTTTGTCCCATACAAATCAGCCAGATAATCCTTTACAAGTTACACTACCAGACCTCCTTTGTTTGGGCCACAGCTGAGCTGTTGTTGCTCCTGAACTTTTCCACTTCACAATAGCAGCACTTCCAGTTGACAGGTGCTCTAGCTGGGCAGACATTTGACAAACTGACTTATTGAGATGGCAACCTGTGACAGTGCTTTGTTAAATTAAGGTGAGCTCTGTTGGTGTTTATGGAGGTCACTTTGCTGCATGCTTGAATTTATGCATCTGTTATCAATGGGTGTTACGGGAAAAGCCAAACCCACTAAAGAGAAATGGTGTTTACATACTTTTGGCCATGTATTGTATTTGAAATAGTGTTCTGGGCTTCTTTGCTGTACTTTTTTTCGTCACTTTGTAAAACTGTTGCATTAAAGCAACAGCACTGTGAGTGTTAATGTCAGGTGTGAGCTGAAGGAAAGTTTTTTTTTTTTTACGATAGCATGAAAACATGCTTGTTTTCTCCTTTCAGAAGAGCTGGTCACTCCCAGCAGCTCCAAAGTATCCACAGTGCCCCCTGGTGTTAGAGTAGTCACTGTGAGACGTTGTGAGCCGGGTCAGTTTGCCTGTCTGAGTGGGGACTGTGTACCTGTCACAGCCCTCTGTAATGGCAGACTGGACTGTACAGACCACTCAGATGAGCTGGGCTGTGGTGAGTCCGATATTTATCTATTGTAATACACATTTACTGCACTAATTTTGTACATTAACTGCTGGTCTGTCTTGAGTAAGTTTGGCTGACTGGACCACAGTTTAGTTTTTTTTTTTCTAGGCTATTTCTAAGTAAGTAAAGAGAAAGTGTTCATATAACAGCTTTGTCTTGGGGACACTGTCCTACTCATCTTTGGGCAATATTTATGTCTGTGTAGTCATCTTCACTGTTTCTGAGGTTGTTTATTGAGCGCATGGTAGGTGTGCTAGTGTTTTGATTATTTTATATTTCATATGTCTTATGTGATGGTGATTTCTCATGATGTTTTTATAAAAGATATAGATTAGATATAGATATAGATAGATAAAGATTCTGATAAAAGATAAATTTATTTTTATTTCATTTTGCCTGTTTATTTTTAAAAATATTTTCTTGATTTCTTGCTCTGTAAAACTTAAATCTTTCCTCATCGTTAGGCACAGTTCCCACTCCAGGGCTACCGGGGTTACAGAATCGCACTGCATCAACAGGAAGTCCTGGCTATCAGGACTACACACCTGGCCCACCTGGTGTGCACACCAAGAGTCCACAAGATGGTCGTCCTGGTGTGGCCACTGTTTCTCCTATTGTGACAGGTGCACCCGGTGTGGGCCCTCAGGGACCAACAGGAAAACCAGGTTTACTCAGCTATACAAAACTACTAGGAGTAGTAAAACATGCCTGTTTTTGTTACAAACAAACATTTATAACAGACATAATTTAAGTGGACTTTAGAGAAAAAAAATAAAATACTAGAAAAATGCAGATTATAAGCCCTTTAATTTGGTAACCAATATGATTAGTTAATCATTTTGTAACATATCAAAAACATGTGTGCAGGATTAAAGGACACGACAACGCCTCATGATGGTGGTTTACCCAGGGTGTTATGTGTGGAGGGTCAATTCACTTGCAGGAGTGTTGGCTGTGTGGACGCAGAGCTTGTGTGTGATGGACGTGAGGATTGCCCTGACGGCTCAGATGAAGATCGCTGTGGTACCTTATTAACATTCACAAAAATGCCTGTTTGTCCAAGTGAAAGTATTTTTTTAGTTCATTTAGTATCTCTCACCCTCATCTCTTAGGTTTGTCCACACTACCTCCACCAACGCCTACACGCCGTCCAGTGGTGCCCAGCCCTGTGCTCTGCCAAGCAGTTCACCTGTACCAGTGGAGAGTGTGTTCGTCTGGACAAGAAGTGTGACCTCCACAAAGACTGTGCTGATGGCTCAGATGAGAGAGACTGTGGTAGGTTCACTAATACAGATTTTAGATCAATTTAGAGGCTGGTGAAGGCTCAAGTGAGCATTTAAGGAGGGAAGTATACAGTTGTTTGCAAAAGTTTAAACATTCCTGGTCAAATGACATATTTTGTTGATTTTCCAAGTGAAAATAAGTTATCCTCTACAGGGAACAAACTTAAAAATGGCATTTGTCCTCCACATTTTAGTGCACAATGTCTGTTTATTTGCCAAGTTTAACATATTGAAAAAAAACATATAAATCACGTAAATATAAAACATGCTATAGCTTTTGCACAGGCCAGGAAGTATGTTCCCTGTGGAGAATGTTATCCTCATTAATTTATATTTAGAGAATCAATACAACATGTAGTTTGACCAGGAGCTCCCAAACTTTTACATACAACTGTATATCCTACATGTAGCAAATTCATAACGCCTCCTATTTGTTAATGATCTATGATCCATCTGTGCTTTTCTAAGCTGACTTTACAGTGAAGGTCTACATATGTCAGACTAATGCAGTTATGTGTACTAAATCAGTGTGTGATTGAGTGGCTTTGTTTTTACTGTCTCCTCCAGTGGACTGTGTGATGTCTGCGTGGACAGCATGGAGTCAGTGCAGTGCATCGTGTGGCCTGGGTTCTCTGTTTCGCAAGCGAGAGATCCTAAGAGATGCACGGGCAGGAGGCTCCTGTGGTGGGGCTCAGTTTGACAGCAGAGCCTGCTTTCTCCAGGCCTGTCCAGGTAAAAGCGCACCACAAAGCACTAGGGATTCAAAATTTTGAGAAGTTATATTGAGGATGAATCGTAACAAGCATTTAATGTTCTTCAAAAGAAGAGATGTTTTTTTCTGTCCTTTTGGGTGACGTTTGTTAAATTAAATGTTAAGTTAAATTTGTTAAGCCCACTTTGCTAGCCTAATGCAATTGTATCTAGTATTAACTGGAAGTTCATTTCTGTTATTTGTTTGGATGAGTCTAATCCGTCTAAATAGCCAACCTATCCGAGGTCATTTGGGGAAACTGCACAGATACTTTATCCCATACAAATCAGTCAGTCGAACCCCTTAAAAGTTCCACTACCAGACCTCCTCTGGACTAACTCAGCTCAAGTAAGCTTTAAGAGCATGACAGTATCTGGTCTTAGTGTGCTCAATGTTAATTATTAGAAATAGGTGCAAACCGAAAAAGCTCACTACAGCAGCCACACTGGTAATGATAAATGCTGACGAGCTAATTTGATCATCTATGAGTTGTCAAGTTGACTAAATAGGAAAAGCAGTTACCTTAATTACCTTGGTGATGTTAGCTGCATATTTCTTCATTAAACAACATCAAACTCCTACTTTCTGCTGACCTGTAGGCTGTTTTTTTCTGCTCATTTGCTTTCATATTATTATCCACATTTAACAGGCAATCTGAAATAAGAAGTAGAATGTCAAAGTGAATTTATGTTCACTTTTCTGTCCCTTTTGCCACTTTTCTCCCTGTCTCCCTTTGGCTCTGACTGTTTTTTCTCTCCTTACCCCTATATATGCTCTCTCTTGCTCTCTCGCTCTCTGTCAGTGGATGGGCAATGGGCAGAGTGGAGTGAGTGGTCAGAGTGCGATGCAACATGCAGTGGTGGTCTTAGGATGAGAAGCAGACTCTGCTCAAACCCTCCAGCAAAAAACGGTGGGAAGGAATGTGAGGGGATGACCATGCAGACTCAGAGCTGCAACACACAGCCGTGCGGACCCGACACACACTCTAAGACAGGTCAGTGTACCAGCTGCTGACTGAAAAGTCAGCAAAAAAAAGTTGTTTATGTGCTATGATTGCTAGAGTTTTCATCAGTGAATGAGAGATGGCATGTTGTGATGAGTCAAGTTATAACAGTATAATTAGAGAAATCAATCAAACAGCAACCTTTATTAATTGGCCAGGTTTCAGACCCAAAGTTAAGAGTAACCCCAGACTGAAAAGGCTTTACAATGGTAATTCTCAATTGACACTGAAATTTATTTCAAAATTAGGCATAATTGATGTCCAAAAACTTCTATATCTAATCTTCCATATCAAAAACTGGAGGAAAATTTGGTCTTCCCTGATACAGGCCTTTAAAATAATAACTAATACCCTGTAATTATTTATTTATAGTAATTTCTTAATTCATTATCTACATGAAGTTTTGACGCCACTTTTCAAATACGAGGCATTCTGGATGTTCATTTTATTCTCAATTTCAATTCAGTATGGAATCATCTGCAGCTCTGTTTGTTTTGGCTACATCTAACATTGCTTTCTTTTTTTACAGCTTCCCACTAATTAGTTAGTTATTTCACACATTTAGGTGCAATAGTTTATTTTTATAGTATTGAAAGCAGTGATTTTTGGCATTTTAATTCTGAACAATTGTTAATTACTTATTTATTTTAAATCTTTGTTTAGTAAATTCATACATAGGCATTAACTTCACTATTTATGTCTCACTTAGATCAAAACTTAAGCATAAGTTTTTAGATCTAAATGTCTTTAAGATTCTGAAAAAGATGAGTTCAATCAGGTGTGTCCAACATTTTGACTGGCTGTGTATTCATGTATTTACCATTCTGCATGTTCTTTGTTGATATAACTAGCATTAACTGAGGGCTTTTTATCTTCTATAGGCTGCACTAATGGCCTGGTGCTGGTGACAGAGTTGGACTGTGCAGAGGGGAGAGTGGAGCCGTGCCCTCTGACCTGCTCTGACCTTCACTCTGAGAGCAACTGCTCCACCCACTGCCTAACAGGTAGATCACAGTCACATATTCAGAGCCCAAATAATAAGACCTGCCTTTATATGATTTCTCATAGTAATAAGTCTCATAGTAAGACAATATTTCATTTGAGTAGGATGTGTGCTCTTTTCCTGTCATTGTCAATGATATATTTTGTTTTTCCAGGATGCCGCTGTCCAGCAGGTCTGTTTTTTCAAGATGGCCACTGTGTCAATGCCAGCAAGTGTGTGTGCTTATTGGAAGGGTCAGAGCTGCAGCCAGGAGAGGAGGTCATCATGGACAACTGCACTGTATGGTCAGTGAGGTTAAATACTCCTCATAACCTCTAAAAGCTCTTTGATTACAGAGGCTCTCCTGACCACTCTCTTATGTTTTTAAAGTTGAGAATTGGAGAAAAAGAGTTTTGTCATATATTCTCTCTAATTTTGTTTGTTTCTCTGCCTGCTGTCTGACCTCTGTCTGTGTTTAATCTTACAGTGTGTGTCAAGAGGGCAGTGTTTCCTGTGACACCTCCAGCTGTATCTCCAAATGTGATTGGTCAGCCTGGTCCTCATGGACCTCTTGTGACAGCAGCTGTGGCATTGGCATACAGCAGCGATTTAGGTAGGCTGATCTACTTGTATTTAGTTCTTACTCATTTATAAACAATCAATAGACTTTTGATTCATTTTCATTATGTGCTCTCACAGGTCTGCCCTGACTCATTCTGGAGTGATGCATGTAGAACCATGCGAAGGAGACTCCGCAGAAGCACGGCGGTGTTACTCACCCTGCCAGCCAGGTCAGATCCCACCTGTTCAAGATGCTGAGAACAGAGAACATCATACAGAGAACATTACTCAACTCAGCAACAATTTAGCACATATAGACATGCTTGACACGTCTGTTGGTTCAGCCAAATTACATTGTTTGCTTCTTACCAAGCCAAGACTTTGCTTCTTTAGTTTTGCACTGCTACAAACCTAGTATAACTTAAAGATTAATGGAAACTTAAACCTACAAATTAGTATCATGCAGGCTACATGTCTAATTCATGTTGCTGAATAATCTAATAGGCTTTTCTGAATTCTGACACTATACACCGCACTTACATACCTTTTTGTAGACAGTTCTATTCTGTTTAACCATTTTCCTGGTCATCTCTATTTTTATGCTTTGTTAATTAGCCTTTAATAACTTTTATTGTGGAATCAACCAATTGATTTTTTCGTTTCCATTACGGCTGCACAATATAGGTATAAAATGAGATGTTTGATAAAGCTGATGGACGTCATAATAATGATATGAAACACAGTATAATATTCCATTAACATGCCTTGTTGCAGACAGTTCCACTCTGTTTAAATTTTTCTGGTCCGCTGTCATCTCTTCCACCTTCACCTCCCAGTTCCATTCACCAAATGAGAAAAGAGCCAGAGAGACCACAGCATATCACTCATATGTGGGCTAATGTTGGACATTCCACTAACTCCTCCAAAGAAGCCATCTCAAAATCTTTATACTGGCTGCACACTGTATGAGTCTTTTTCTGCTTGTTCCAGGCACCATGCACAAAATACTGCCACAGTGTTTTTTTCAGACTGTTCACTTTGCAGGTAGTGCTCTACCAGGATCTGTAAAAATCATGCACTTTGAAACTAAGAGAATCAAAATGTGCAGTCAGAATAAAGAATGAGTTCCGTAATTTAGTTCAGACAAGGGACAACCAACATGCTCCCGGATACTAAAAAGGATCGAAGGCTGTTACCCAACACTATCCAAAATTGACAACCTAACTAAATCCCAGGTGATCTAATTTCTAACCCAGCTTCAGCGGGGGGGACACCCTTTTTACCACTAAATCTCTATTGAAACTCTTAGCTTCCTTGTTTGTTACTCGTTTGCCACATTAGGCTTGTAGCTCTTATACAAAACTAAAGAAGCAAACATGTCTTGGCTGATCAGCTACATTCTGAGGGAATTGGATTTTTAACTGTCACTTTAAAAGATGCACTGTGGAATGTTTATAGGCTTGTATTCCCTCATTACCATAATAAACAATGCCATTTCTGGTGGGTATATAAATCCTTTAGGTTCAGAAGGAGCTCCATGGAGTGAGTGGACGATGTGGTCTGAGTGCAGTAAGACGTGTTTCCATCATGTGGATGCTGTGGGAATGAGACGGCGCTTTAGGAACTGTAACCATACTGACTCGAACCCCCCTTGTGTTGGGGAGGGGGAAGAACAGGAGCCCTGCAACACACTACACTGCCCAGGTGCACATACACAAACAATCACTCTTTGTGCACCTGTTTGTGAAATAATATCTATGATGAATAGCTGCTGCACCTGATTGTGAAATAATATCTATGATGAATAGCTGCTGCACCTGATTGTGGAATAATATTTATGAAAAGTGCCTGATTTTCCCTCTCTGTATCTGTCTCTGCAGTGAATGGTGGTTGGTCTGAATGGTCTCCGTGGTCCGAGTGCTCATCAGAGTGTGATTCTGGAACTCAGACTCGAGAGCGTTTCTGTAGTTTCCCTACTCCTCTGTACGGAGGCAGCAGCTGCCTGGGTCCTCACATACAGACTCGAGACTGCAACTCCCAGCCCTGCTCAGGTGCTGCTGCACGAAGTTTGGAAACATTGTTTTCAATACTATAGAACACGTTTTGCTGATGCATGTGTAAAATGTATTTCAGAGTACATAGATAGAAAATTACACTATATTATTTAGCATGTAGCACTTTAATAGTGGAATCAACCAATCACTTTTTGTTTTCCACTGAATGAGACCAATTTTGTGAGATAAAGCATCACTCTAGGCCTCCTAGAAGTTCTTGATACATCACTGAGTGCTAATACGAATGGAAGCCTAACAAACACATTTCAGTCAGATGTTCAAAATGGAAAACAGCAACAGCAGCTCTATGGCGGAGCTCTTTACTGCAGGAGTCGGTGTAAAACTGCCTATATAAGTCCATGTTTACTGTAGAATGAAAAGTTTATGTGCATAGCCGTTCGCTTACTGCTAACAGATTGTTAGAATCCGATGAGGCGCTCGGTGAAATGATCACTGTCACAGAGATGTTTTTCCTCCTTTTGGTCCCAGTTTTGACATTTATGGCCCAAATTGAAGGCCTAGCTCTAGTAATCATGGTTCACCACTGGTGTATAGATTATATTTCAATCTAAACTCTACAGCCGCAATGTTCAATCCTCATCCTGGAGATCTACCACCCTGAAGAGTTCAGATCCAACACACCCGCTCTAATATTCAGATGCCCCTGAACACCTCCTGTACCTGGATCAGGTGTGTTAGGTTAGGGTGGGAGGGTAGATCTCCAGGAGCTGGACTGAGCACCCCGCTCTACAAGTTATTATTGCAAACAACTTTAGAAGTTGTTATTGAATAAAATAATAATGATTATTTTTATAACAAGTAATATAACAGTGTATACCTTTTAAACTGCACAAGTTTTTGGCTTACAAACTCAGTATTACTCACTTGTGCGACTGTGTGACTGTGTATGTGTTTGTGTGTATGTTTGCCTTTTGGTTTGCAGGTGTGTGTCCCACTGGTATGAGTTTCTTGACTACGGAGCAGTGCCAGGCTCAGGGTGGTGCATGTCCGCGTGTGTGTCTTGATGCCACAGCCTCGGTTCAGTGTGCTACAGAGTGTTATGATGGCTGCTACTGTTCTCCAGGCTTCTACCTGTTCAACAATACCTGTGTGCCTCTCAGCCACTGCCCCTGCTACCACCAGGGAGTGCTCTACACACATGGTGCCACTGTGCCACATGATGCATGCAACAACTGGTATGTCTTGTCACTACAGTCACCATTACAGCTAGTTTTATTGACGTTGTCAGTCATAGGCAATCAGATTGCATAGGAATATATGTCAACGGTCATGTGTTTTTGTGCTTGCACCCACCAGCACGTGCATTAATGGAGAGATGCAGTGTGGTACAGCACCCTGTCCTGGTGAGATGGCTTTTCGTTGTAAAACTTTTTGCTGCTTGTTAACACAAAACCACATTTAATATTTTCCTTAATGCTTACATGCATCTGTTCATCCTTCTTTTATCTCAGTTGACTGTGGCTGGAGTGAATGGACATCCTGGAGCACATGCAGCAGGACATGTGATGTGGGCATCAGGAGGCGGTACCGCTCAGGGACTAATCCGCTGCCAGCATTTGGGGGACGTCCTTGTAAGGGCGACCGTATTGGGCTGGACACATGTAGCATCTACCCTTGTAGTGGTAAGACTTTATGTGAATTACAGAATCCACTGATTTGACTGTTCACCTACAGGCACAGACTTATGGAACATTTAAAGAATTCTCATAACAGTTTATCCTGTGTACCATAAGGATGTTCACTGGCAAGTGTATTGTCCAGTACCACGCTTGATCAGACTAGCATTGGTCCATCCCAGTGGATATACATATTGTTTATGTAGTAGATTTACCGAATGCTAAAGACTGTCCTAACACAGAAAACAGGTAGTTGTGTGACGTGACAGTGTCTGGACAGAGTATGGTAAGAGTCAGGTAGCCTATTAGTAAAAACCTAATTTATTTTTTATGTATTTTCCTCCTTTTTTCTTTTCGTAGTTTGTAATTATGCTGCTATTTCATTTAAACCTTAGGGCCCTATTTTTGTGACCATAACCTGGCTGACCTGGCACAGAGACGCTGACGTGATTGAGAGCAACACAGTTGTTAAATGAGGTTGTGTTAGAATGAATACATTGCCAGTAGATGGGGTTAGGGGTGCTATTCCGATGAAAGCAACTCCTCTCATTCTCTTTAAGAGAATTAAAAATCTCCACAACTCCAGTTAACTTCACAGAGCATAAGAGTAGATATAATGCAATCAATAAATTCTTAATTATTTGGACAAGTACTATAGTTCATTGACAGTAGGCTACAGCTGTCAAGCAACATTTTAGTCAAAGATTATTACATGAATTCCACACCACCCATACTGGCACAGGCACTGTCATTTCAGGCCACCAAAACATCAACTTGAATAAAATGAGGGAAAATCCTGGCTGTGCTTGCATCTGCACAAAAAGAGACCATAACATATTTCCAGTGTTTTGCTGATCTTCTTGTGCAAAGCACTTTTACACTATGGAGCTAAAATGAAAAGTCCTACATAAATAAAGAGGATTAACATTGTTATACATTTTTCTGTCCCTGCAGTGAAGTTTTTGTCTGGTTTGTGCTGTGCAAACACACATACACATATATTTGTTTTTTGCAGCTGTTAAGGGGCCGTGGAGTGCATGGTCTGAATGCTCAGTGCCGTGTGGTGGTGGATACAGGAACAGAACACGTGGTCCAATCAGAACCCATGGCACGCCGCAGCAGTTTAGTGCCTGCAACCTACAGCCTTGTGGTGAGTACAGTGAACATGTTATTGTTCAGGAATGTTTTGTTCAGTTTAAATTCCTCAGGGTGTCACAGCGATGCCATGAAAACCCTTATATATGACCGTCATTAGCCTAAAACTGTTTATCCTGACTGTTCATGTTGAAGTAATAAGGAGCGTTGTTACTGCAGATGGTTTGTGGTTGTCAGAGTTATCAGAGAGAAAAAATGGGTGAAGAAACATTGTCATTCCTGCCTATTGAGAAAGAAATGTGTCATTGCATAGCCAAAGGATCCAGACGTTTGAAAGAAAAAGAAGACATAACTTTTTTTCACTTTCCTGAGCTTTTCAGTGTGCACAGTTTGTTCCAAATTTCAGCACACACTGCTTTTTAAACAAGAGTATCTGTGAAGGAGTCAGACAGTGAGAACAGACATCATTTACAAATACCAGTGTGACAGCCATCGTCCATTATAACGGATAAAGGAAGGTTGGAAAATAGTTATGTAAACTTTAGTTCTGACTGGTTTTGGTGCAAAAAAAACCCGCTTGCTTAATAGAAAAGAATAAGCACTTTTTGATGAGCACACATTTTCTAATTTTCTAGCACTCAGTACAACTCCATTTCCAACTCTCATTTTAGTACTCCATTTCCATCTCCAACTCTCATTTAAACACTATATTTAATTGAAAATAGTACAGACAACATATCAAATGTTGAAACTGAGAAATTATGTTGTTTTATAAAATATATGCCCATTTTGAATTTGATGCAAGCAACACGTTTCAAAAAAAAGACACTCTGAACTGAGGAGACCTATCGCTGTAGTTTTGAAAGTTAAATGTTTTCCCCTTCTTGTTTGATATAGGATTTCAGCTCCTCAACAGTTCAGGGCTTCCTTTGTTTTTTTGTTTTATAACATGCCAAATGTGTTCAATGGGTGGCAGGTCTGGACTGCAGGTGGGCCAGTTTGGCACCCAGGCTCTTTTAATACAGGGCCGTGCTGTTGTAATACATACAGAATGAGCTTTGGCATTTTCTTGCTGAAATAAACAAGGCCTTCTCTGAAAAAGACATTGTGTGGATGGCAGCACATGTTGCTGCAAAACCTGTGTATATCATTCAGCATCAATGGTGCTTTCACAGATGTGCATATCATCCATGCCATGTGCAGTAATGCACCCCTATACCATCACGGATGCTGGCTTTTGAACTGTGCACTGGTAACAGGCCTCTCCTCTTTAGCCTGGAGGACGCGGCATCCATGGCGTCCAAAAAAAATTTCAAATATTGATTCATTGGACCTTGTCAGTCCATATCAAATAAGCCCCAGCCCAGAGAAGGCATCAGCGTTTCTGGTTTCTGTATATATATGGTTTCTCCTTTGCATGGTAGAGTTTTAACTTGCATTTGTGGAGGCAGTGATGAACTGTTTTCGCAGACAGTGGTTTCCAGAAGTGTTCTTGAGCCCATGCAGTGATTTCCACTGCAGAATCATGTCTGTTTTTAATACACATGAGGGACCAAAGATCACGCCCAGCCAGCATTGATTTTCGGCCTTGTCGCTTGCATACAGAGATTTCTCCAGATTCTCTGAATCCTTTAATGATATTATGTACCGTAGATGATGAAATCCCCAAGTTCTTTGCTATTTTATGTTGAGAAATGTTATTTGCCTACAAAGTCTTTCACAGAGTGGTGAACTCCCCATCTTTATTTCTGAAAGACTCAGCCTCTCTAGGATGCTCTTTTTACTGACCTGTTGCCAGTTAACTTAATTAGTTGTGAGATGTTCCACCAGGTTTTTTTTTGTTGCCCCAGTCCCAACTTTTTTGAAATGTGTTGCTGGCATCAAATTCAAAATGGGCATATTTTCTCAGTCTCAACATTTGATATGTTGTTGTTGTTGTTGTTATTGTTGTACTATTTTTGATTGAATATAGGGTTTAAAAGATTTGCACATCATTGTATAGTTTTTATTTACATTTTGCACAGTGTCCCAACTTTTTTGGAAAGGGGGTTGTAGAGTTCCATTGACTCTTCTTTTCTTGTATGTAGGTGATGGGAGTGGTTGTGCTGTGGGTCAGGAGTGGACAGACTGTGTGAGAGAAGTGCTGCTCTGCTCAGATTTGGGGTCAGAGATTGCAATGAACTCCACATGTTTCTCAGGATGCCAGTGCCCACAGGGCTCTGCCCTACAGGTATGAATCTCAATTCTGTAGGAAGTGATTCAGTGTTTCAGTATGATTTCAAATTATGTTTAAAAATACGCTGAACATGCAAATAGGAAATGGAAGTATTTATACAGTAGCCTTTGTGTAAGTATTTTCACATGGATAAAAACATGTATTCACCAACCTTTTTTTAATGCTTAAAATATAGCTGATGAATTTTATTTTGGCTACCAACCGAGTGCATACTTTATTGAACACTATATAATTAATTGTAAATTTCATGCAACGTTTCACATATTTGGATCAGCCCATTCACATAAATGCATTTTATACTCTGTGTTAGTCTTGTTGCTGGTGTGTAATCGTGCTGTGTGTCCTACAGGATGGTAGCTGTGTGCCTCTGTCTCTGTGCCGCTGTGATGTAGATGGTGAACAGTATGAGCCTGGAGCGGTGGTCCCTAAAGGCTGCAACAACTGGTAATAGATGAGTTAGACTCTTTTAGCAGACATTTTAGCAGGCTGCAACTGCATTCACTGCGGCAAGACTGACTTGGACTAACATTTCCAGTGAAATAAGGACTCATTAGTACTGATCCTAATGTCCAGTTGGTCTTGCTGGTCAAAACATTATTAATGTGTTGACAGACACTTGTTTCTGGCTAAAAACACCCTGTGAGAATAATGTAACTGGCTTTAAATGCTGGCTTTTTATTTTAAGTCTAATTTTGTGTATATTTAGTATTTAAAAGATAAATTGATTACTGATGATATATGTGCCTAAGGACCAGCCTTATTTTGATTCATAGACGTACACTTTTGAAGGAATATAAATTTAAAATACCAAAAAAGTGCAAATAAAGCGTTTTTGTTCCTGAATTGGCTGAATAAATGTGATCAATAACAATGATTACACTAATTAGCAAAATAATTGTGATTATCATTTTAAGCATTACTTTGCAGCTCTACTTCTGGACATTAAGAATTTGTCATCTTATTCTAAACACTCAGATCTTCTAATCTCTTACTATGGTTTTATATAATTAATTAGTAATGCATTTACTAATTACTAATTTCAGTCTAATACTGAAAGTTCTTTTCCTTTAACTTTTCCTTGAAGAGTTTGAGTAGAGGTAATCTATTCTCATTCTCTTTGCCTTACAGCACTTGTGAATCAGGAAAGCTGGTGAATTGCACACATTTTGAGTGTAACGGTAAGGTCCATTTGGTGTTAGTATGCCCTTATGGCAAACTGTATACAGCCTGATGCAAAAGTTTGGGCAAATTACATATTTTGTTGATTTTCTAAGTGAAAAGAAGTTTCCTCTACAGAGAAGTACGCATCTTAATGCATAATTACTGTTTATTTGCTGAAATAAACATTTTGGGGGAAAGAAATAAAACATAAACTGTGTCCTGTGGAAAAAAAAATATAATATTATATATTTCATGTTTTATTTTTTCCAAGATATTAGTCAGCAAATAAATTATGCACTTGAATTTGCTGAAAATGCCATGTTTAGGTTTGGTTGTAGAGGATGTAATCAACAGACATATATATATATATATATATGTATATATATATATATATATTTACATACAAATTATATTATTATATTTTCTTTTTTTTTTTTTTACATGTATATTGTGTTTTTAGTGGATGGAGGGTGGTCAGACTGGACTCCATGGAGTGTGTGTTCGGTGTCGTGTGGTGCTGGATTGCAGTCACGCTACCGGTTCTGTTCCAGTCCTGAGCGTGCCGGCAACGGACTGCCCTGCCTGGGGCCGGACCGTCAGGACCAAGTGTGTGTCCTCTCACCATGTAGCCGTGAGTAACCCCACACGCGCAAGACCTGGCAGAAGGAGGCTATTTCAAAAGAAAAAGTAAATAATTTTCCTGTAAAATGCCAATAAATGTTTGCTTTGAAAGGCGATGGAGGATGGAGTGAGTGGACTTCCTGGACAGACTGTACTAAGTCATGTGGTGGAGGTGTGAGGAGCCGTCGGCGTGAGTGTGACAGGCCAGCCACTGAGAGAGAGGGAGACTTCTGTGAGGGGCTGAAAACTGAACTTATTGCTTGCAATACGGACCCTTGCCCAGGTACAAACTGTGCTTTAATGTCCTCCCTGTTGATTGATAGTGGGTGTGTAAGTCTGTGAGTTAATAATGACGTGATTCTTTAAGAAGCCATAAAACAATCATAAAATCACAAATTTGAATCACACGTTATTTGAATCAGTTTATTTTATTTTGGTTTGATAATTACTGTAATTAATAATATATACTCATGTCTATGTGTCTGTACATATGCTATTGCTTGGTGTGTGTTTTAAGCCTTTAATTGTGTGTTGTGTTTTCAGTGAGTCCATGCTCCGCTGTGCCAGGCTCTGTGTTCAGTAGCTGTGGACCCTCGTGTCCCCGCACTTGCGATGATTTGGCTGTGAGTACAAATTCAGCTCAAATCTACTTTGTCATGTCATTTACTTACACAGCCTTTGCCTAAAATGGATCACTCTCTGGTGCCACTTTGGAGTCTTAGTCAGGGATGAGGGAAGAAGATGTGCTGAAGGTTACTGCAGCTCCCCCAGATCTTAGGATTGTTTTACTGCAACTGCTAAAAACAAGAACAGGAAAAAAAAGCACAACTTTAAAATATTTTGAGCTTTGCAAAGACCTTTATGTGCTTTTTGTAGGTCAGTGTATTTTTGTGTTTTTAGTCTTTTTAATTTATATATATTCAAATCAAAAAGTTAACGCTGCATTTTAGAGTAAGTGATTCCCTTCGCTTGTTGGCTGGGGGCCACTTTGGGCTTGTAACTTGTCACCTTAGGGGCATGCCGCTAACCATGTCACAACAGCAAGACAGCATCCACATGTCCATAACCACGTCACAAAACCTTCAGGATGTCCATACTGGAAACATCAAATGCGCGTGTCAAGTCAAAATGTAAACAAAGCACAGACCTGTCAAAAAATAGCTGCTTTGCTGATGGAGCTATCAAGCTATGGTTTGGGGCATGTATTTAATTTAGTTTAACGAGTTATGTATTATTCCCAAATTTAGGATGTCCATAGTCTAAATAACATTATTAAAATAGTGTTATTCTGCTCTAGCGGTGGGCAGCTTGGTTGTGTATGCTAACATTTATGTATACTTCATTTGCTTAGCTAACCACAACACATACAACACTTAGCTAACACAAAACATAAGGTATTTACCACTGATGTCCTGTGCTCTGGTAAATTCTCTCTAAGATGTTTACTGAAAGGATTGTGGAGATCCCTCCTTTTCTCCACTCCACGGATGAGTTTCTTCTTTTCCAGTTTGAGGTGGAATGGAAAAACGATGTCGAATGTCGAAAACGGAAACGTCTGTCAAAAATGGCAGATTGCATCACACCACATTGTGCTCTGCCACTTGCAGCTGGTGTAGACAGCTTCATTGATTATATTGGAAGTGTTTTGATTTTGTCGTCGACACTTGCTCCCATCATATGCTTTAGGACACAGTGTTGAAACACCAGCAGAAGTTGTAGACTAGTTCTGTGCCCTGAAGCTACTTAATATTGTTTAAAGTGTTCAACAAACATATAACTAGTTGTGCGTGTGTAGCCTGACTGTAAGCATGACACAAGCAGCTTCCCACCTGATATCTACAGTCTAATTGGTCAGTGCTCAACTCATTAGTTTCATGGTGTTCATCACGTATATGTGGCTGAAAATTTCACTTTCAATGTAACTACCCACGTCACTTGTCTGAGTCTGTCAACAGAAATGTTCAAAATTCATATTTAGATCTGAACCCAACTCATTTCTCACATGACTGTGACAAATAATGCAATGCAGTAATGCAATAATGCAAATGTTAATGATGATAATAATAGTTATGATACTGATGATGCCGATGATCCCACAGCACTGTGAGTGGCGTTGCGAAGCTGGCTGTTACTGCACTGATGGGAAAGTGTTGAGCGTTAACAACACCGCTTGTGTAGAGAAAGAGCAGTGTCCATGTCTCGACCTTAACACTGGCCAGCGCGTTGACCCTGAAGACACAGTCCTCTCTCCAGACGGCTGCAACAACTGGTGAGGGGGATAGAGGGAGGTTAGATCATTACAGCAGTTTTAACGCCTGTAAGGTGATGTGTTTTATGTTTTCTTTGTTTAGTACCTGTACTGGAGGACAGCTCAACTGTAGCAACAACCCATGTCCAGGTTTGGCAACAACTTCACTCTTGTTTGAACCTTGTCTTATACACATTCTCACAAACTTGCTTTTGAAAATGAAATTTTGAGAGATTAATGCAAAATTTGAAAGTTGAATCCTTGAACAGTGTAAGAGTACACACTGATAGTTATAAACAGCTGATCCTGGCAAGGACAGGCACACTTAATACATAGAGAAAATTTGCTTTAAAAACATTACACATAATTAGTATTGCTGTCTCGGGCATTTATATATAATGAAAGTAAAGTAATTGTTATTAGAGCGATTCTGGTTGTAATGCATTACACTACTTTTTCCAAAAGTACAAAGCAATAGCATTACTGTTATGTGTTAATTTGTACTGTTTTATCCCTACTGCTGTTGCTAATGGACTTGCTTATGTGGTTTGTGATACTGTTTGACATGCTGTTATCTATAAAAATGGACAGAAGAAAATTGCGTAGCCAAGAACCGAAGCAGCCACCTTTAAGATGAATTTTTGCCCAGACATCTGTCCGTTTTATAGATAACACATAGAAAGCACAAAAGCAAGTCTGTTTGAGATTCATGAACAACTCAGCATTGCTTGAGGCAAGTGTTCAGCTTGAACAGGGCTAGCTGGTGGGCGATGAGCTTCCATTTATACTGACATTAGCCACATAGCTCCAGTGTAAAATTAAGAAGCAAACACTGGATACTAGATGTGCGGATGGATTATGTTAGGAATTAGAGGAAAACTGTGTAAACTTGATTTTTTTCACTAAACTTTCAATTTAAAAGAGTGTTTTCTTTAATGAGCAAATTTAGCAGGTTTATAATATTTTAATAGAAGTTGCTTGTCAAATGAAATTGCATGTGTCTGTCTGTCTTTTTACTCTCTCTCCCTCTCTTTTTCATCTCTCTCTGTCCTTCAGTGGATGGGGGCTGGTGTGAATGGTCCAGCTGGACTCCATGCTCTAAGACATGTGGTGCTGAGTGGGTCTCTCGCTATAGGAGCTGTGCTTGTCCAGAGCCCAAGGCTGGAGGGGCAGCGTGCCCAGACCAACAAGAAGAGCATGGTGGCCTTGGGGTGCAGATCCAAAGACAGCAATGCCCATCCATCACCTTCTGTCCAGGTTACACACTACTAAGCCTCATGCATGAGGGCCGGTGCATGGAAAAATAAACTTTCCTTGCTTTTTCGAAATGAAAGTTTGATATAATCATTATTAAAGTGTCAAATTGTTCTATTCCCTTCCTAATCCATACAGTCTATATATGTAAACCACACTGTGAAAACAGGACCATTTTGAATAAATAATAACAATAATAATAATAATAAGAAAAAATTCCCATTTATCTGTGGTCAGTGTTTTGCCCACTGTTATATTCTGCATCCTTTTCTTTTTAAATAAGCCTTTCTTAATGAGAGGATTATATCGACTGCAGGTCTCTCTCTGTCTTTGTAGTTCATGGTTCGTGGGGCTTGTGGAGTGCATGGTCAGAGTGTGATGCATGTGCGGGTGTGTCTGTGAGAAAACGGGAGTGTAACAGCCCCCCTGCCCGGTTTGGGGGTCTACCATGCCACGGAGAGCACATCCAGAGCCGGGGCTGCCATGACAACCAAACCATCTGCTCAGGTTGGCTTTCCCTCAGCATTCAGGGGTCCAAACAGGCTCCAAGGGTGTGCTCAGTGTTTAACCTTATTATTATATTATATATGTTATATATTACCTTATACAAGCTTATTGTTCAGTTATTATCTTAAAGGTTAGTATTTAATAACTGTTATAAATTATTTATTAACTACTGTGAACCTAATATATAAAGTGTATAATAACAATGTATGTAAAGTAGTTATAAACATGTTATAAGGTCTGATTCTGACTTAGAGGCTTAAAAACTGTTTCAGTGTTATTTGTTTTGTCATTTTCTCTCTCTTTCTTAACTCAGACTGCGAAGGGGGTCAGGAGGAGTGGCCTTGTGGGAAGCCATGCCCTCGCTCCTGTGAAGATCTCCATGGTGACACAGAGTGCCTGGACACACCCGGGTGCAGTCAGAGCTGCGGTTGCCCTGGAGACATGGTTCTGCAGGATGGAGTGTGTGTAGAGAGAGAGGAGTGCCGCTGTAAATTCCACAACAGCACCACTGGTGAGAAAAGCGCACCTTGCAGGGTATTTTCAGCACTCACAAAACCAAAGAAAATCTTACATTCATTGGCTGAATTTGATATGCTTTAAAGAGTGTATCTTCATTAGTGGCACTCTGACATAGCATTAAATATTTGATCTATAACACTTTCATACGCACCTCTATGACAAAGAAACCTAAAGGGGCCTTGGTTTGAGCACTATTTTAAATTTTGAAACTAAAAACAATCTTACATTTATTTATCAATAGCAGTGAAACTTTGAAATAGTAAAGAAGCTTTAAAAGTTTGATCTAAAAGCACTTAATAAGCACCTCTAACACCTCCAGCTACTCCTTATAAAAGCTGTAAATTCCTACAGATGGAAATGTGCTACTTTGCTTTTTTCCTTTCTCCTGTTATTTAGGGGGTTTCAGTATCAGCAATACTTCGTGGGAGTGGCCAGGCAGGATGGATTGGCAGTATGCAAATTCAGGAGAGAGCATCATCAGAGACTGCAGCAACTGGTAACCTCAGCTGAGACTTCACCTCAACTATTACACCAAAACAATTAACCCTAATGTTTAAGTCTTTATGAATATCATTTATCATTTTGCTGTCACAGAATAAAGCAGAGAAGGACTCAACATATCTACATATTAACTCTGAAGTTATGACAGCTTGAAATTGAGTTGAAATAATACTGTCCACAAAGATGATATAATCTGCTTATTTGCTCTGCTTTTGTTTGTCATCAGCACCTGTGATGCAGGTGTCCTGAACTGCGACTCAGTTCCTGGTTGCCATGTCGATGGTGGATGGAGCCAATGGGGACCCTGGTCAGAGTGTTCAGTCCCGTGTGGGGGTGGAGTCAAGCTGCGGCTTCGTCAGTGTAATAACCCTGCCCCTCAGGGAGGTGGGAGAGAGTGCAGTGGAGCTGGTGACCAGCAGCAGGAGTGTAATAGTCATTCCTGCGCAGGTGTGTGATCATGGTCAAAGCCTGCTGTTAACATTTGAGCACTTTTAATATATTTGGTTAAGTTAGTTTAGTTTGGTTAAATTAAATCATGTTTTGCCCTGATTCAGCTGTCTCTGGTTGTTTTTGTTTAGCTCTGTCAGTGTTTTGTATTCTATGCAAATCAGCACTGTACTGTCCTGCGGTGATTTTCCTGAAAACGATTAATCTTAGCAAATAACAAACAAGTCGATTCTGCCCTTTGTTTGCCAAAGGGCTTTTAAATTCGAAACTTAATGAATGAGTGTAAAGAACTTTATTGACTCTTCTCCTGAACCAATGCAGGGTAAAGGATGGGCTGTCAAAAATTGTATCCAATGATTTTACTTGTCTACAAACATTTAAATATAACTGGGGGGAATGAAGCCCTTGCAGTGTCCGATTTTGTTTTATAGCCTCCGACAAAAAAACCTAGTAAAAGTTTTACACTATATGTACACTGTATATATATATATATATATATATATATATATATATGTATATATATATATATATATGTGTGTGTGTGTGTGTCAAATTCTTTACGTTTTAAAAAAATGCGTTATCAATCAAAGTGCAATATTGGAAAGTATTACATATTTAAATTAAATTAAGGTCAATTTATTTTAATCATTGCACTTCACTTTGATTGCACTTCACTGAGTTATGACAAAAGACAAATGTTGGATTCGAATGTCTACGATGATGTTAATACAATACAAAGTGATAAGCAAATTCATTATCATTATTATTATTATTATTATATACTTCATATTTTAATGCATAATTACTGTTTATTTGCTGAATTTAACATATTGGGGAAAAAATAAAACATAAGATGTGGCTTGTGCAAAAGTTATGACATATTTTATATTTAATGCTTTTTTTCCTTCTGTGTTAAACTGTAGAAATTGTGCACTAAAATTGGCAAACCCCATATTTACATTTCCCTGTAGAGTATGTTACTGTTTATTATTAAATAGAAAATCAACAAAACATGTCTAATGACCAAGAATGTTCATTTTTGCATATGACTGTACTCTACTGTACTCAAATCTGCAGCCTCTAACTTTTTAATGCAGAATGCAGGCAAAATTCAAATAAAGAAGCACTTTGTAAGTAACAAATAAGTTATGTTAGTCGTTAATTTATGAGCGAGTTTACAGGGTACTTTAGTAGAAAGGGTTTCAGGAAACACTCACTAAATAACCAATATTCTTAAGATAAAGTTAACACTGCTGTGCATTTCAAACTTTTGGATAAACGCGTCCCTGTTCGGTTCAGGTGTGTGAATAGTACTCTTCTATATAACTGTTGAAGAAGTCCCTCTGTGTGTTCCACAGACACTGGCCCGTGGTATGACTGGTCAGCATGGTCTGTGTGCTCTGTGACCTGTGGAGGAGGGGAACAGAAACGTAGCCGTCGCTGCCGCACTCCCCCCTGCACTGGCATGACACGCCAGAGCAAAACCTGCAACACACAGGTGTGCCTAGGTGAGTAACACATGTTATTACCTTAGTTACCATTTTATATGTTTACACTTCAGTAGTGAATGGTAACTGTGAGAAGGCATCATTTATGCATAAGTCAGCATTTGTTTTACCCACAGCTACCCATGATTTTGAGAAATTCACCAAACCTGATTTACAGTTACATAAAGTGAGATACCAGCAGGAGCCATGCATGGAGCTTTATTCTTTTGACCAAATATGAAGCTACCAACAGGACAAAATTCAGTACTTTTAACACCAAATTTCAGTACCTAAGTAGTCAATCAGTGAGCCAGTAATCATCCTTGTTCCAAAATCTAGACAGGATGGGTGATATGACAAAATATCATATCATGATATTTCAAGACAGTTTCACAGTACATGATGTATGTTACAATATTTAAACACCGAAACACAATGCACTAGTAGTGGCACATTTGAAAAAAGCCATCAAAAACGATGAATACAGTGATTTTATTCAGTGTTTCACATACTGCATTACATCAGATCCAACTAAACAGAGCTATTCATGTTGTCTTTGTAATAAAACATGCTGTTTGTCAGTCTTCTGACAAGTGCTGATGATATCCAAAATATGCTCAGCGTCTTTTTTATCTCATCTGTTAATTTCAATAACAAAATTTATCACAATAACGGTAAACTATCATCGTACTGACCACCACTAATCCAGACTGGTGATTGGCTTTCATAAGTATGTTATTATATGCTGATATATTAGACGATTCCCAGCCCTAGAAGCAATAGCGTCCTAGCTTTTTTCCAACCCAAGCTTGTAACAATGTTAATAATAAGTGAATAGAGTATGTTTAGCCAGCTGTTATTGACTGGGATTGGTTTAAAAGCAGTTTTTGAATGTCCTTCAGCATGGTTGGAGAGTTACTGTGTGCTCTCTGAGTTAGAGGAATGTGCTAAAGTGGTGCTTAGAGCCACTTTCTAAGAAGTGATTCACCTTGAAGTTTTTTTTTATGTCCCATGCCGAACAGACTTCTCCAAGCAAAACCTTAATTTCAAATTTATGATCCTGAGCTTTGGGGACAGCCTGCAATATCTTATGGGGCTCTGTTAGTAAGTAGCTCTACTCGGAATGGAGATTGCTCCAACACACTGAGGTGTGTTTGCCATTGCAATTAAACCCTCCTGATGGAGCAGCACTGCCTGGGCTGTGAGATTTTGCTAATCATCCAGTATGTGTGAAGGCCTCCTATAGCGCTAGTCGAGGTTAGCCTGCTGAAATGCCTGGCTAAGCGACATACTCATTTAAAAGTGAAATCACTCCACTCTGCGGTCGTCTGTCTCTCCTCGTTCCTTTGTGAATTCAGACGAGCTATTTCTGGCGACCTGCTGCGAAATAAGCTGCTCATTTTCTGGTTCTGGTAAGGCTTGACATTCACAGGAAGGACAGGTAGCTAGATCCTCCTACACAAGACATCTGTTTTAGGAATAGTTTTGGGACAAGGTCTAATGGAGGAACAAGTGGCAGCTTTCATATTTTCTGTAGTCTGTCATAGTTTACAGCAGAGGCTCTTGTACCCATACTCTTTGTAGTAGCAATGGCAGCTAACAGATTCTCTCTAGTAAACTGTAATGGGGGTCACCCCTCTGTTCCCATGGCCTGTTTTATCAGGGCTTTGTGTTCCCAGGGTATTAGCTTAAGTGACCCCTTTGGAGCAGCAAGGGGTAAATTCAGCATCAATGTAGACTTCAGGAGCAGAACCTGCCCAAAAATCATTGCGTTTTTACATAATGTCCATTTCATCCCATGCTTATTATTTTAAAACTAACGTTTGATTTGCTATATAAACTGGGCTTTATGTGGTGAACTATGCATTTACTCTACTTTGATAGCAGCAAAAAAAGAACAGTACACTATGGTTCTCTCTGTAAACAAGAAAGCAAAGCAGTTGTTCGAAAAGTTATTTTATGCTACCACTCTGACTTAAAAATGAAATCGCATTACAATTTTCTTAGCTAGCAAATTAGCTCACTGTGACTAACCTACCCAAGGGCAAGTGCATTCCTGCTCTCTTTTTACAATGCATGTCCTTTTCTGGCTCATAACTGTAATGATGACCTTAGAAACCCTTTCATAGGTTCATGTATCATATTGCTGTATGATGTAATTGGGGTTTAATCTGCTTGTATGCCTTGGGGCTACAGGTGTCTGTGCCCTGTGGGTGTAGTTAAAATCTTTTAAATCAGTACAGCTCAACACAGCACAAGTCAGTTCCCCTGTGACTGATGTGGATGAATTACACAGGCTTTAGTAAGCATGGAAAGAGAGAGTCAACAGCCAGCAGAACCAGAGCCTAATGTTACCACACACCAATCTGCACACCAAAAGCTCAAAACCTTTGTTTTTATTGAAGGTATTCTCATTGCCGCCACCAGTCAGCCAGCTGACAGCTTCCAACACTGCTATTCATCATCTCTCTGTTACTCCATTAATGTAAACCCATAACCAGACCACTAGAAGTCATAAACTCTCAAGGTTTGAAGAAGTCGATCAATCTAAAGTGCTAATTGTCTTTTTCACCTCAGCTAACGTTACTAGCCTAGTCAGAATTGATCTTGTATCATTTAGCAGGAAAATGGGGAGTTTCTGAAGAGTTAACTGATATCAAACATGATACATTTATATATTTATCAAAATTGATATTAAAAAATTCCATTCCATTAAAACTATGAGTATAGTAAGTTAGAATATGAAATGTAAACTCATCCTGAACTTGAGATGAACTTGAGCTATATGTGTTGTATCTGCGCTGTGTCTGATTGGCTACAAGATGCTGTGGTGGTGTGCGGTAGAGTCTATTAGGCAAAACCATCAACGTCACCAAAACAACTGAGGTTTGTTTCACAAGGGCCAAATAATCCCTTTTTCCTGACTAAAACACTATAGAACTATTCAAATGGAACAATAAATACATGTTAATATAAAAATAGATATTTAATGAAAATAATTATCCAGGGCGCCTGGGCATGAGCCCAGGTAAACCAATGCATTATATCACCCCTAGATATAACATATAAAGAGCTGACCATAGGACCTTGGCAACATAGGTACACTCTTCTGAAATGAATGCACATGATTCCGTTACCCAAGAATGGACAGAGACTCTCTAAAGAATTGTGAACTGAAACCATCACAACTTTAGCTACTTAAAAGTACTGCTTTGTAGTAATGTCTGCTGATTATAGGCCTAAAAGACATCAGACTATTTAAGAGTGTTTTTAAGCTAAATAGAAATAAAAAATGCCTTGGAGCTTCCTGATAGAGAAACTTAGAGGCTTCTCGACCAACCCAAAAACAACATGTCAAATGGAGTTCAGTGTTATAGCAGTATGGGTTCTTTCTCTCTCTGTGTGTGTCAGAGGTGGGCTGCCCCCCAGGCCGCCTGTACCGGGAGTGTGAGAGAGGTGAGGGTTGTCCTTTCAGCTGTGCTCAACTCAGCGGCCTTGAAGGCTGCTACTCAGAGGGATGTGAGGAGGGCTGCCACTGCCCATTCAACACCTACCAGCACAACGGAACCTGCCTGCAGGTCAGATGAATAACACACTAGTGTTTAGTACAAAGGTGTCTATGGAGTATACAGTGTATTTGTCAGTAAGTGGGATAGTTTGCAGATTCCTCTGTGTTTTGAAGACTGTATTCAGGCTATACAGCTATACAACAGTTATTGATGGTCTGTAAATGCTTTGTAGATGTTCACCTTGTCATTAACCTAAATTGAACTATATATTCTGCTCAATGTTTCCCTAACCTCTAAACCAAACCGTAACCTCTAAACCCAGAACCTGTACTGTAGTCCAAATCTTAACCCTAAAACTGATACTGTTGATCACTTGCCCCAGATTGACAAGAATTTGGGCAATTATAGATAAGCCACAATCAACCATCAAAATGTGACCAAATTTTTTGTTTATGTTTATAGGCTTCTCTGTCAAGATGAGGTAGAAAGATTTCGATTGTGTGTATAATGTACTGGCTTTGCACTGTTTGGGAAAGTTGTGCTTTATCACATCTGTAGGAGTGTCCGTGCCTCGTGGACAGAGAGCTCTTGACCTCACTTCAGAGAGTGTCTGTGACCCCAGAGTTAACCCCAGACCTGCAGAACATTACCATGGGAACAGAGCTCAGGTCTGGAGAGGAGCTGATGCATGAGTGTAGCTCCTGGTAAGAAGAGTTTCTTTTGTAAACCTTCATATCTTGGGGTCATCGGTGTCTGATGTTCTGGAGGATTTCTGCTTTCGCTCAGGCCTTTTGTGGCAGCAGCCCAGAGAAATGTAGGCAGAAGTGCCTCGTTCAAAAGCAAGAACTGACTCTTTTCTGTTGCTGTTTGTACTGAAACTTTTCATATCTCATCTGTGTAACTAATGATGCTTCTGCGCTAAGGTATGAAGTTAATTTTCAACGTACCAGTCCTGAGCAACTTAACAGGTTTAAATAAATGGTAAAAAAAAAATAGAAAGCTGGAAAAAAAATAAAAATTTTACATGTGTCAGAAATGAATAACAGAGTTGTAGTTGGGCCTGTAATGAGTGAGAGCTTTATAGCATCAAAAATAAAATTGATGGGGCTCCTGGCTTGTGCATCTGTCTAAGCCAGAGATGTTCAAATCTGGACCTTGAATCTGTTTTTCAGGTTCTGAATTTTGCAGTCACTAGTAGGTATGACACTGGATGGCCTATCAGTTACATCAGCAGTACATCAGCAGCAGCAACTAACTATCATTAATAACGGAATACAGGACTAGAAGCTGGTTCATAGCCTAGATTTTAAGAACTCTAGTCTAATGTTGACCTTATTGTCAGGAGATCATGAGATTAATCCTAGGCAATGACTCATCTGTAGCCGTCTGTATCTGGGAGTCTAAGAGAGTGTTGAGCTATCTAACAATCCAGAGGTAGCAGCAGTTCATAAAGATGTCATGGCTGTTTCCTGCAAATGCAGAAAAAGCATGCTCATTTCAGAGACGTCATTCATATATTTTATTCATATAGTGTATTTACTGAATACAAATAATAATAATAATAATAATAATAATAAAATTAAATGAGCAGCATTTATTGGAGCATGATGATGGAGTTGGTGGGCAGTAATGTGTGGTCTGGTTTATCTTCCTTGTCCCCCTCAGTTTGTGTCAGCATGGCCTGTGGAACTGTTCTCTGGTGCCCTGTCCTCGTGATGGGGGTCTGACCTCGTGGGGCCCCTGGGGGTCCTGCTCGCTCAGCTGTGGGGGTCTAGGGCAAAAAGTCCGCAGCAGAAGCTGCACTCAGCCCAGCCCCGCCCATGGGGGTCGAGACTGTGTGGGAGCCCTACAGGAGAATGCGTACTGCCAAACTCCAGACTGCCCAGGTCAGACAAAAACCCCTCTATACTTCATATTACTGTTAATCTCTCTTTTTTCATTAGAATATTTAGCACAAGTGATAAATCACGAATAACATGATAAAGGGGATGAGAATCCCTCTGAATGTTCTCTCTCACTCTGAGCTTTTAGAAGTCAAGATATTTATTTTATTTTACTACAAATGCAGTATTGTTTGAAAGTTTATGAATCTGTGCATCTGACAGAATTTCTCAGTGCTTATTTTAGGGAGTTGTAAGTGACAAATAATTAATATCAAATTGCACCATGCTTTTGTTGTCGTTGAGTGCGTTTGCATGCACTTAATAATCTGATAACTGCAGAAAATCCGATTTTGTCAGTAATTAGTTCAACATGGTTACATGCACTTGGGTAATCAGATAATGGGAAAACACGAGTCAGTCAATAATAGGATTTCTGATTTGCAACCAGCCAGTAAACTCACAGATGTGACATAAACATAATCTCAGACATTAAGCTGCAGCTTTTTTTGTAAACATGGCTCAAAATATGAATGTGAAGATGAAAATGCGAATAATCATCTAGAAGATGAAGAATATTCAAATCCTTCATTTCGTCAAGCATGTAGTTGGTTTCAGCGTCACTCCTAAGATGTTTTGTGGCCATCTTGTGGGCGGTGTTAAACACTGCCTGCTATTTCCAGGACAGCGGTCTATTTCACGCATGAACAGACTGAAAAAAATGAACGAAATTTGAGTTAAAGGTGTACATGCACTGAAAAACTTGATTACAAAGCTAAAATCTAGCTCTCTTTATCAAATATCTTAATCAGATTTCAAGGCCTTAATCCAATTTAAGAAATCGGAGTATGCTGTTTACATGACCACTTGAATAATCAGATAATTGCCGAAATCTGATAATGATTGGATTATTGAGTGCATGTAAACACACTCACTGGTAATAGCTCTGACTTCTAATAGTAAAGATAATCCTAAATAGCTTTTGGGAAATAGCTTTTTCTGTCTAATGTGTGACTAATGATAATTATGCTGATTGCAGTGAATGTACTTCCTACAGAGGAACCTCCTCTATCAGGTAATCAATCATACAGCTGTTTAATTTTCACACTAGCACACTAGGTTTGTAATGGTTAACTTCTTATCTCTTGTCATTACCTTATTGTATCACAGAGTTTTTATTTGCTTATCTCTCTCTTTCTTTCTCTCTCTCTCAATGCAGATGAAGACATAGGGTTCTCTCAGTGGTCAGCTTGGAGTACATGTTCTAAAACCTGTAGTGATGCAGGTGCTCCTGCAGTGAAGTCTCGTAAGAGAGAGTGCATCAGTGCACCCTGCTCAGGACAGAACAGCCAAGAGAGAATCTGCAACCTCCCGCAGTGTCCTGGTAATGCCTTCTTCTGCTCCTGATTTCATTTACACAATCATATCTTCCAAACCTATTACTAAACCTACTATGAAGCAATGTGTTCTCTACCATGTTCTCTTTGTAGTAAACATGCATGTTTCTTAAGTATTGACAGTATCCGCAATATATATCAGAAAAGCATCATGTGACAACCATATTGTTACATAATATATCACGATCTGATAAAATACTGTCATATTGCCCACCCTGTCCAGAGGTGTA
This sequence comes from Colossoma macropomum, assembly GCF_904425465.1. Classification (NCBI taxonomy): domain Eukaryota; kingdom Metazoa; phylum Chordata; class Actinopteri; order Characiformes; family Serrasalmidae; genus Colossoma; species Colossoma macropomum. The sequence continues at coordinate 27,320,408 of NW_023494785.1, forward strand.
TAAGCTCATACAGTCTTGCTTATCTTTGGAAGCACTATGACAGTCAAAAAGCCATAATAGTTGAACACTGCATATTCATTTATGGGTAGATTTGGTAATGTTTTACACCATCACAGTCTACTTTTTTGGAATTAATCAATTTTGTAATTTACTAAGTAGTGCCTATAAAAAGATCAAAGGCCTATTGCCTCCGTTTTGCACTTTTGCCTCATTTCATGTTTATATGGGAGTTTTATTTATAGGAGTTTCCCACTCAAAGCAAACAAATACTGGGAGGAGATTATAATGGATCACCTACTTTCATTTACTAAGACTGATAATAAATACTAGAGATGAACCAGTCAGTGTTTTTAGAGCCAGTAGTGATCACTGATGAGCTTCCAGCACAATCGACCAATAGCCAATACCAATCAAGGGTGGGGCTGAAGACCAAATTTAAAGGCACGGTAAACGATTCTGGAGAACAATTGTTGATATTTGAACTCAACAGCAAAACAAACACACCCCTCCTTTCACCTCTCCTTAACAAGCTCTGCCCCCAAATTCATAGACACGCATTGTAAAGGCAAACAAAACTTTTTTAGATCTTCATGGCAGAAAAACCCCTTGCAAACGTTGAACAGACAAATGCAATGAGACAACGTTAGAGTAAACAAACGACACAGCAAGTAATGCAACTGATGTTAACTTGGCTGTGGGTTAGCAAACTGTCACTACAGTTGTTGCTGCAAAGCTCACCAGTTGCTATCACAAACATAAATACTAGCAAAATAATACTGACCTATTGGTTCTGTGAAGAGCAAAAAATAAGCTGATGCTACCCACCTGTCAAGCAGAAACCAAGCAGCCCACTCATCTCTTTTCATGCCTTTCAACTCTCAGTAAAGCTGTAGTTAGCTTCTTTTTTGCCAGCTTTTTGTCAGGATTTTCCTATTTCACCTTAAATGTTGCAGCAGTAATATTTGGTGCCTCGCACAACAGTTGAAATAACCAGAGCCTATGCAACCAGCACAGATGATCAAACAGGACAAAATAGTCCTCCTGCTTCATGGATGAGGTTTTAAATATGTGATAAAAAGGGCTGACATACGATCACTTTTGTAGTTCTTTTTATTTTCAGTCCCAGCCAAAGCTGTAGGTCAGTAAGCTAGTGCAATGTAAGCTAAGCTAAGATTAGCACCTGGATGCTAATGTGCTAACAGAAATCAACCCTCAAAGTTTAACAACAGACAGTGTTAACAGACCTTTCCACCTTAAATGATGCAGCAGTTATAATTTGGCACCTCAGACGAAATATGGCTGATATGTTTTACATCACTGATCAGCTCTCATGTTTGGCCAAGTTGGAGAAATGTCAACTGATCACATATTTGGGCTGAAAATTGGTCGATACCAATACATAGCCGACCAATCCTTTCATCTCTAGTCTGTATGTTATTTAACGCCTGAGAAAACTCTTACTTTTCAGAAACTTTTGAGAAAATACATATTTATTTTGACCCAATGAGTCGAAGTTTTAACCTACAACAACTTTTTTCTCGCATCTGGTAGAAACAGGCTTTCATACAAAAAGTACGTAAGCTAAACACATGGTTATAGTGTGCTTGTCATATGTTAACTGCGAATTTGGCCTATGTTCATTTGTAGGGAAGTAGATAACTTCCCTGATAGCAAGAGAGCAGTGGACTACTGTTTGTGAATTTAAACTCTGTTTGAGGAGATTAAAAACTAGTTAGACCTTATATGCAGGAACAGTAATCTGAGTGGTCCAAGGGTGGACCAGCAGTGGCAAAGAGTCAGTGGGGTGCTGACCTTATCAAGCCAGCAGACCGATATATGCTTGCTATCTGGGCTGCAAGACTGGCCACCCCCCTTAGCACGAAGTGTCAGTGGACTGTCTGTTATTAGTGCCTCTATTAGTAAATCTACCCCTTAGTCTTCCTAATTCAGTGACTTAGTGCACAGATATTTTAACTTGTATTGAGCTCTTATGTAGATCTATATTTGTGCTGATGCCTGTAAACTTGGTTGTGCTGTTCAACCCATCTTTTCTATAGAGTGTGGTGCTGTCTGCACTTTTTTAAAGTTGGTAGTACAGCCAAGAAGTCCAACATCCTATTAGGCCAGCTTTATGAACAGGGTGTCCCAAAAAATTGACATCATTTGAGATGTGAATATCTGAGTAAGTGTATGTCCTAAATAGACTTCATGTTGCACAATACAAGATTTATTTATCAAAATTTGAACAAGAAATTCAGAGGGATGTAAATTTTATAACCGATTTCACAAAGCTTCACCAATGTAATATCTTCCAATACTGGTGGTCGTCCAGATCCCTTTGCCCTGCACAGACAGCCTTCCTCTTTGAATTTTTTGTGCCATGTCCAAATCTGCTTTCCAGTTGGTGCATTTTTATTGAATTGTCTTGAAAATGCACCTGCACACTCTTGTTTGACTGTGTTTGAGCATATTCTAATACACAAAATGCGTTTTAATTTCTAGTGAACGCCATTCTTCAACCTGAAAAAAAAACATTATAAATTGAACTTGGTTAGTTTTTACACATTTTGTTACAATTTGAGATCATTTCAGGGAGAATTGGCTATGTTATTAGACTACGAAATGATGTCAATTTTTTTGGGACATGCTGTATAACATTAGCATTAGAGTCTTCCTTGTTGGAAGTACTGCTCATTTAATCTTACAAGTTCCAGTTGTCATTCTGTAATAAACTCTTAAGTATATTTCTGCTTAGCATATAAACTCAGCTGGCTGTGCTGTTGTTTGGTAGATGGTGGGGTGTGCGTGGGTGAAGTGTGTGCCCACAGGAACTGCTCGTGGACACAGTGGAGTGAGTGGAGTGCGTGTTCACGCTCCTGTGGGGTGGGCCAGCAACAGCGCTTCAGGAGCTTCCTTGCCCCGGGCGTTAACGGAACCTGGTGTCCAGACATCCTCAGGGGCAATGTGGAGAACCGCTTCTGCAACATCCGCGCATGCCGTGGTGAGAAAGGGGATCGCTTTATACTGCTGTGCTTTGATGTTTTGCACATATGTTGCGATAGTTTTGCCATGTACTGTGCATTGTTCATTTCTGATTCAGTAAATGGACAGGTAAAAAGCAAAATTTAGAGCCAATAAGTGGTGCATAACTTCTACACTTTAACATCTACACTTTAAGACAAAGTTTTTAGTTTTCACCAAAGGTATTAGGTTGGTTAAAGTAATGAATCAAATGTGTCAAAAAAGAAGTAGCAGTTTTACTGCCGGAGCTGAAACATCACAGTACTGTCTTAGACTCTGCCAAGCATCTGTTGTTGGATGCAGTGCAGCAGTTCCTGAACAAGTGCAGGTGTACATTTAAGACATAAACAGCTTAGATTTTTAGATTTTAGTTGTTGGAAGCACTTATTCAGTCAGGGTAACAAAAAGGTGACTGAAGCTTGAAGCTTTTGCATTTGGTTTATGAATAGTCCATGACAAAATTCATTTTTTTTTAACTTTGAATTTTCATTTGTGAAATCTTGTGAAAGTTGATTCTCAACTGTTTTGGGGCGAAGGATAGGGTTAGGGTTTAGATTGGGTTCTACAGTAGGTTATTCCAGTAAAGTGTTACTGAATAGTTTACAGAAGAATCAGATTCACAATTAATTTTTTTTTCCTTTTCTCATGTGTAGACAACCAGCCAGGACATGTTTAGGGTCCAAATTTTGCTTCTTTAATTTGCACTGGAGCTACAAGTCTAATCTAGCTGAAAAATAATGGATATCTATGTGACCCAAAATCCATTATTATAAACACTTCTATTATAATACTCTTGTAGCTCCAGTGCAAAACTAAAGAAGAATAAAAAAAAGCATCTTAGCTGATTGTGTAAATATAATTTATGGCAAACCTTTGCTTTAATAAGAGAAGGAAATCAAATAGCTTAAGTAGCCCTTTCCCCTTCTGTATAAAAGATTTAATTGTACATGTACAACCAGATGCAGTTTTTTCTCACTTTTTGTAAAATGGTGTACATTTTTCCATAAAGGTTGAGAGCTATGGTAATAAACTATACAACTTTACTTTTAACTTTACTGAAGTTTTAAAAAGAGTTATATACACAGGACTTACATGCACTAAGTGCATCAGACCTCTTCAAGCAAATATAAAAAAAAGGTGTGCAGCATAAAAAGACAGGGATAGGCAGAATTCAGCTAGACTGCTTTTTCTAAATGAAAGACTTAAAACTCTGTTCCTTTTTCAGTGGATGGGAGTTGGTCTCGCTGGAGTCCGTGGTCACGCTGTGATAAGGCGTGTGGGGGCGGCCGCTCGATCCGGACACGCTCCTGCTCCAGCCCTCCCCCTAAAAATGGGGGGCGGAAATGTGTTGGAGAGAAGAACCAAGTCAAACCTTGCAACACCAAACCATGTGGTACGACTGACCAAAACATTTGCATTTATTTATTGAGGTGTTCAACTTCTGTATGTATGTAGAGAAAAATGCTTAATAAGTATATCTTTTAAAGTTTTATACACTGGAATGTGCTGTTTAATCTGTGTGTAAATCCTAGATGAGCGTGGGTGCCCACCGGGTCAGGAGTTTGTGCCCTGTGCTAACGAATGCCCTCAGCGATGCTCGGACCTGCAGCAAGGCATTCAGTGCCAGACCAATACTGAGTGCCAGCCTGGCTGCCGCTGCCCTCGAGGTGAAAGAGGGAGAACAAATGGATTTGACCCTTAGATTAGTTCTATCTTTAGATGTACTGTTTTATTGGATAGGTCAGTGCATAAGCAGACTTAAGCCATAACTGTAACTTCTGTGTTTATGTGTGAATGTGTATAGGAGAGCTGCTGCAGGATGGGGTGTGTGTGAAGCTGTGGCAGTGTGACTGTGTGGATGCTGCAGGTCAGAGCTGGGCTGCAGGCAGCCAGCACCAGGTTGACTGCAATAACTGTAGCTGCACAGATGGACTGCTTCTCTGCACTAACCACACCTGCGCAGGGGACAGCAGCTGCTCATGGAGCTCCTGGTCCAGCTGGGCCTCCTGCAGTGCCACCTGTGGGTCAGGACAAAGAACACGCTTCAGGTGAGAGCTAGGGATGTGCTCGGTACTTGAGTACTTGGTTAACCGTTCAAGATCTCAGTGTTTGTGTCAATGGTCTTGTCACTCCAAAACATGAGTGTCTGAACGTGAGCGTGTTGCCAGGGTTGTGTTGTTAAGGATGTGGCTGAGATGGCAGATGCATTGTGTGTGGCTTTATAGTTAAACAGGCTAAATACTCTAGCTGAAATTAGCTAGGTCCAGAAACTGAAAAATATTTCTCTGACAAACTAAAATATTGGCACATTGTCCACTGAGGAGAAAAGACCTTGTGTAAGACGAGTTTCCATCAACATCCAGTGTTGTACAAGTTAGCTGTAGTTTTAGCTCACATCTGAGGCAGCCTCTGTTACCCATCTAACATGAAAACTACTGAATTCTCTCTGCTTTTTTTGAACAATAAAATATGTTTTCAGATGTATTCCTCTACTTGCTGTAAATTTTGATGCTACTTTTTTAGCTTAATACATTTCCACCACCTAAAAGAGTAGCGTCCGGCTCCAACCCTGTATTACTCTTGGCCAAAGTACCATTTTTTGTGATTTCTCCTTCCTGTGGTTAACCAGATATCCGTTCATTAACTCCTGCGGATACTCAAATCAAAATCGAAAATAATGCACAACACACATCCCTAGTGACAGCTATGGCTAAGACTCCGCTGTGATTTTATTATGAGAAAAAGAGATTGAATGTTTGAATGAATTTAAAGGGGCCATATTATGTGTGTATGTTTGGTTTTTATTTTTACCCAATTTTCTTCCCAATTTAGTCGTCTCCAATTCCAACTCTCAGAGAGAGCGAAGCCAATTGTGCTCTCTAGGACTCCCGGCCACAGATGGTTGTAGCATCACCAGGGATCGAACTCGTGATCTCCTGATGATAGGGCCAACGCTTAGACGGTTGTGCCACTTGGGAGCCCCTGTATTTTATTTAATTTTTTGTTATTTCTTCTGAAGCCTACTTATGCTGTGTGGCTTTATGTACCCAAAACATTTGTTTTTCCATTTTGAAATGACATAAATTGTTTTTGTTAATCAGTCCTTTAAGACAGCTATGTGCAACTGACCTCTCTGTTCTGATATAGAACTACATTCCAGCAGGCCAGACAAACTGACAAGTTTGGATTGAAATTCTGAGGGAAGTTGGAAAAAATAAGCTTCATTTACTTCTTTTCAGGTGTCTGAATTCTTTGACAGCCTTCACTGATATGTGTATTTTCTGATAACAAGTAGCAGCACAACATTTGAAAATTTTCTCTCTTCCACATCATTAACTATGCTTCAGACTGCAGAAACAACACTCCTCATCACTTCATTTGTGATTGAGTAGGCTAAACTGTTGGAGGCTAAATGGGCATCTTCTTTTAATGTAAACTGCTTAAATGATTACCATGATGAATTCAAAAAAGGGCTGTTTGGCACCTTAATGTCCATATATATGGGCTGGGTAGCCAACAATACTTTTTGAAATTGTAACAGTGTTAACATAGCTAAAGCTCTTTTCTTTCTTTAAAAAAAAAAGCAAAGAATTCTTTTTCCATGCTGTGGCTGCTTGAAAACAGTCTGTCTGAGTGACTGTTGTTTGGGTCCAGATGCTTAGTGAAGTGGTGATTAAGAAAGTGGGGGATAAAGAATGAATGGGAAGAAGGAGTGTAGAAAGCTGTGGGCTGATGGAACAGAGGAGATTGACAGATCACTTTGCGAGTTATCACTGGTGAAAAAAAAACGTGAATTATCACTTGTCAAGAACTGACAACTATACTGCCCTTTCAGATCGCTGATTCCAGAGTCCCCAGATGTTGACTGTCAGTTTGAGGAAGTTCAGCGCAAATCATGTGACCTAGGGCCCTGCCCCCCGCTGTGTCTCCATGACAACCAGGAGCTGTCTGTCGGAGACACATGGTTGCAAGGGGAATGTAAACAATGGTGGGTGAGGTCCAGGATGTGATATCTGGGTATATTTTAAAATATCATTTGGTTTCTTTTGCTGATTTTCTTGTTTTAAATGAAATAATACTAGTATATAAATAAACATATAGTGCACGCAGATGCTAACACTGTGCAAACACAAACACACTATGTCATGTACTGTGTGTGAATTGTTGTTTTTGTATTTTCATTGTGGTATTCAGCACATGTATCCCGGAAGGAGAGTACTGCCAAGATATTGACTGTCGAGGTGGGTAAAATCTGCAGTAATCTGAAAAATACATTTCTGTAACAGCTGTCTAAAAATGTGTTTTATTGCAGTTGAATCTTTTGAAGTCCTGTGAATCACAAATGCACATTATTTTATTATTTTATATCTGTAATAGATGTAAAAATTGTTTTAGATCAATATTTAAATCATTATAGGAGCAGCAAAAAGTTGCTGTCAGATAAATGCTAATATTTGAAATTTGAAATGTTCTGGACGTTGCGGGCGCACTGATATAAGAACTGTGGGCCGATATCCAGTACTTTTTTCTTGTACATACAGAAACTTTGCATGTCAAGACATAAACATTTAGACAATGTAGAAATTGGGATTAGGTCCGCCAGGATTAGCATTACAGAGAAATATTATTTATTTTATTTAATTCTACAACACTATACTATAAATGCTTATGCTTATAAATAAATAAAATACAGACATTTTAGCACAGTGACCCAACTTCACCTAAACCTTCTGCTTTTCTGGAGTGTCATTAACTTATCATGAAATATTGGCTTGAAACATCAAATCTTTCAAATGCTGATATTCTTTGTAGACAAAAACCGATATGATTCTGATATCATCATGCATTCCTGCTGGATGGAAACTTTATTAAAGCTTATTTCTCAGTGCTGTTCTGCTTTCTGGGTCTTTCTGCTGCTCTGTTCATCATCATTAGCTTCCTACTAAATACACGTGTACAGTCACATGACATGTTTTGTTGATTTTCTAAGTGAAAATAAATAACACATCTTCTACAGAAAACACACTTAAATATGATATTTTTCTGCAAATTTTAACATTAACATATTGGAGAAAATGAAAACATAAAATGTAAAATGGGCCATAACTTTTGCACAGGCCACATTTTTATTAAACGTTGAATTCGGCAAATAAACTGTAATTGTGCATTGAAATGTTCACTTAGAATTTCAACAAAATGTAGTTTGACCAGGGGTGCCCAAACTTTTTATATGACTGTACATGAAATGTGAAGTTGCACAAGACCTGCAAATTATAATTACTTTATGTGTGAATCTGCAAAAGTAATTTTGTAGTAGTAAAAATATTGGTCCTAAACTTTTGAATGAACTGTTCACAGATGTAGTAAGGTTTATTTTCTTGGCAGTGGACGGTGGTTGGACTCCCTGGTCTGTATGGTCTGACTGCTCCGTGACGTGTGGCCGGGGAACACAAATCCGTAGCCGGGCCTGTATCAACCCCCCTCCCCGCAACAACGGCACCCACTGCTCTGGACCGGAGAGTGATACCCAGGACTGCCAGACTGCTCCATGTCTGGGTACTGATGTTTCCTGCTGTATTGTGCTTTGGTGTATTCAGTGTTCCACTCCCTGCGTTCAGTTTTGAGCAATACTATTAATAATACAACGTTTGTGTCGCAATTCATGGTAAATATCTGTCACTTCTGAAGTTGAATGATGTCCCTGGTCCTGTCCCCTGCTCTCAGATGACCTGTGTCCGTGGTCCATCTGGTCACCATGCTCGCGGAGCTGTGGTGCAGGAGTGGCGTCCAGACGCAGGCAGTGCGTGTGTGAGGAGGAAGGTGACCACTCTTGCCCTGACCACATAGAGGCAGAGAGGGACAGAGAGGAGACTCGGCTGTGCTACAGGAGACCCTGCCCTGGTGAGTTCTCTACAAGATCAAACTGACCCTGTAGAGTACTACCACAAACAAATGCACAGCCCTGTTAGATATATATATATATATATATATATATATATATATATATGTCATACATAAATCTAATGATTAATTTTTTATTTTTATTTATGTATTATGTTTTTTATTAATAATACAGATTATGAAAAACTTTATGTATTTATCTATTTACTTATTTATTTTTAACTATTAAAATCACTTTTTGTTCACTGGTTTATTTCAGTTGTCTGTTGCACAATTTAATACACTGTTACTGTTTATTTTCTGAATTTAATGTAATGTGGCCTGTTCCCAAGGTATGGGACCTTTATGTCTGTATTCTTCCAAACTGTCAAACTAAGCAAACAAACAGAAACTGTGTACAGAAAATGCCATATTTAAGCTTGCAGATGATATGTTCATTTATTTATTTACTGTTTTGAAAGTCAACAAAACATGTAATTTGACCAGAAGTGTTCAAACCTTTGCATACAACCGGGTAGAGAATCGTACTTATAAAATGATTCTACTATGATACCAGTGCTCTTCTATTTCATAGCTTTAGAGTAGTGAGAGGTAAAACTGAAGAAATATTGGATTTGTCCAGAATGATATGAGTTGTAGATGATTTCATAAGACATAAGAAAGCAGCATAACATTTACAATAAAGTTATCATAAAATTAATGTCCAGAATGCCCCGTATTTTAAAAGTAGATTAAATCACAGGCCACACAATTTGACACTTGACACAAAATAACAATGAACAGACAATTACAGTGTATTTTAATCACCTAACATCTGGTTTTCAAGAACCTTGAAATGTTGAATAAAAATAAAACAAAAATATTAGAAAAATATAAAAAATGTCATTGTTTATGTTGTTTTTGAATAACATGACAATTATTAAAATGACAAGTGATTCCTGGTTTATTCAGTTATTTACTTATTGACCATGTGTTTTCTCTCTCACGCTCTCTCTCTGTCTCATGCGCACACACACACACACACACACACACAGACTGTCCCATGTCCGAGTGGAGTGAGTGGACGGTGTGTTCGTGTGTGTCTCCATGGCAGCAGCGCTATCGTGCACCGCTCTCTACTACCACTAGGAGTCAGCACTGCACAGAGCTTGAGCGGCAGAGCAGACCCTGCAAACTTCAGGACTGTCAGAGTGAGTGTCCTACAAGTCTGTCAGTGTCCATGTTTACATTGACGCTCAAAACATGTTAAGCTGACCGGTGTGTTGTAGGGTTTTGTTACCTCTCTTCTGGAAAGTATCTGCATTCAGTTTCCAAATCCAGAGACAGGTATAAATTTAGTGTGTAATGCCTGCAATGTGATGTATTTGTCCTTCTGTCTCTCACTCTCTGCATGATTGTGTGTCAGACTGTACCGAGCCCTTCCAGCTGGACTGCGCTTCTCCGTGTGAGAAGCAATGTGTTCTGCAAGGCCAGGCAGATGCTTGCGTGGGTCAGTCGGGCTGCACGGATGGGTGCTACTGCCCTCAGGTCAGCTTAACACTCTACACCTGAGCATTAATAGCAACGTCCCTAAGTGTCCTTGCATAGCTAGACTGCTGCTTTAAATCTCGATTATTGAAGCAGTTATCCTGCAGTAAAACTGAAATATCTCTGTCCCTCTCTGCCTGTGGTTATGAACTCTGATATACAGCACTGCAAAAGTCATAAACCAGCAAAAAAAAATCACTAGAAAGTTTAAAACTGTTTGTCAGGGACAAGGTATTTTTATAAAAGCACTCTATAAGATAAAAAAATACAAATAAACATCATTATGGTAAAAAGTAGGCATGTGCATAGATTTGTGCTCCTGTCCTTTTGCCCTCAGTCTGTACAAGTGCCCTGGTCAGTGGGTATAATAATTGTCCGGTCAGTAATTGCTCAGTAAGTGCTCAGTCTTGCCCCGGGAATAGAGCTAGTGGTTGGGTCTGGACTCCACAATGTGGATTTATCACTGATTTTACCTTATTAACTTCAACCTAACACCAATAATCACAACAGAGCAGCGCTGGAAATCCCACAGATAAATCAGTGATGTTCTTTTTAAAACAGTTCCAGTCCTAAAATCTAAACTGTTGTAAAATACTTGATAGACACACTCTAATGACTGCCTCATAGCAATTGAATTCTGTTTTAATGTGACAAGTCTAAAACCAAAAATTATGCTGTGAATGGAGGGCAAACAACTTATTTTCTTAACAACTAAGCTAGAAGATAGCTGATTAAACAGGCTAACATTCTAAACTGTTTTTTAGTTAACATTACATTGATATGCTTTGACCTGAGTATTTACTGAATGATTCACTGAAAAATGCAAGCACCATTAGCTTGATGCTAACACAACACAAAATCACATTGAGACACAAACAGAGATTAGCATTACCATTAATTTGGTGAGCAAAATGACATGTAAGGTGAAGCTTTCTGCAAAACCTTCCAAAATAAACTAAAATTATCAACAGAATGTGAAGAAATAAGTGTTGGCATTATGTCAAAGACATTTATGTATCGTGTCACAGAGATATCTACTGAAGTTAGCATGCTAACCAGCTAGTCTTGGTCCGTTCTGTCTCGTAATGCCACTTTATACTCTGGAGGGAATAGTGCGTCACTGTAGAGTCTGCCATCAGTCCAACATGAGAGGATGAAGAAGTAGCACTGCCCCGCGTTCTAATCTGTTGTCAATCATGTTGAAGGTATTGCCCCCAGGTAGGTCATTTAAGGACAGGTAGTCAATGAAAGGAACAGTAACGGGCTAGATGGTTACGTTATGAAAGCAACAGCAAACGCAACAATGGCTAAAGCTCTTGGAAAGCGACCATTATCACCATCGCTGCCTGCTCCCAAAAGAAACCACATTCGGTAGCAAAGAAGTGACATAAATAGAAGCAAAACAAGAGTTAAAATTGTCATTGCTTTCCACTTCTGGAGACTTTGGCAAGTAAAGGGATGAAATTTAATGCTGAACTTACACCATTTCTCCTAAACTGGTAAGGAAATGGGGAAAGAGCAGGGAGGAGAAGGGACTGTGCGTGTTCTTGTTTCTCACGATAGGGGTGGACACCACAACTTTCTGGTGATTTGTTGCCCCCTATTTGTTTGGAGTGTGCAGTATAAATTTGGCAGCTTGCATCGTCTTATGCGCTGATCCTTTAAACACTGGTATTTTAGAACATTTTCATTATTATATGACCAAAAACCTGCTCTGTATTGATTAGCAACAATATTATACTATAACTATACAAACTACATTTCTTGATGGAAGAGTTGTTTATTATGATTTTAATTCATTACAACTTAAATTACTGATTGTGTATTTTATGGTATTTTATATTGTCACAGTTTTATAAAACCAATAAGCCACTTGAGGCCATGTGTTACTCTGCTTCACATGCCTAAGAACGCCCCTTACCTGTCGTAAAATCATAGTAACATAGCCTCTCATATCTTACTGCTTTATTCAAATATTCCAAAATGTTGTCATTTTGAACAACCATACTTAAAGATGGCAGTGAGGGGTGCGAATAACTTAACAGACCAAGTTTTTAATTATTGTAAAAACACAGATTTATGCAAGGCCCTGTGGAGCTATTAAAGAGACGATCTGCTTAAAGTTAATAGCAGTCCAGTCGAATGGTGAATAACATAACCGCCTAGCCCGTTCATTGTCTGGCTCTGGTGAGAACACTCTCATCTCAGCATGTAACTGTGCAATTTTAGACTGCCTATAGAAGACTGCCTGTCTTTGGGTGAGACTCCTAACACTGCATTTGCCTTCCTCTCAGATATAATTAGACTGTCTGTCTGGATAAAAGTGCATGCCCTATGCAGTACATTAAATCAAATTTATGTTCTGGTTGCCCTTTTTTTCTGCCCCTCAAAAAGTCTGTACACGGGCCTGGTAAAACGTAACAAGAATGCTGTGAGATGGATAGAAGGTTTGATTCCTCTTCTCCTCATTGCACACCAGCCATCACATGTATTTGTTAAATTCCATCACAGGCAATTCAGTGAAGTATTGAATAACAAAACCAGATGTTGCACAATGACTATAAACACTGGGCTACTTTAAGAAGAGGTTTGAAAATGATTAAGCTTTTTTGTGTTAATAATTTTATTATGTTGTGTCAGTACTTACTATATTAGTAAATGATTACTGCCCCTATAAATGACTTTAAATGTAAATTCAGGTAGCCTAAGACTTTTGCAGAGCACTGTTTCTCACCTCTCATTCTGTTTCCAAGAATATAAGGTTGGTGTTAGTCTGTCAACTTCACTGAGCTAATTTTACCATCACACGTAACAGGGTAACTTAGCAACAAGTACAAGTATTCTTTCCAAATGCAAGTTCCAAAATGCAGTGTGATCAGAAATATGTTGAGCCTCTTTTTCAATGAAAACTCCAATGAAACTTCATTGAAATTCTTCACTTCTCTGGGTGATTCCAGGGTCTGCTGCAGCAGAATGAGACATGTGTACCCCCAGAACAGTGTGGCTGTATTCACCTCCTGCAGCAAGACTCAGGCCTACCTCTTCCTGTCACTGTCCCACAGGGGAAGCAAATCACTGTAGGCTGCAGCACATGGTAAGATCACATACTTAACCTCTAATAAGCTGTAATGATGAACTGCACGCCCTTCAGATCAAAGGTTCAAGATTGCCTAGCTGGAGAAACAGAGCGGAAGAGATTACATTTCCTCTGATGTTTATTCTTTTAATTGCCTTTGTTTCAGCTTATGCCATGAAGGATCTTTGAAGTGTGATTCTCGAGAATGTGAAGGTAATGAAGTCAAGACTGTAGAGTTTGATTGAGGGTTGAACTTTTTGAACCTTTGGGCCTTTTTGAGCTGATTTTTTTTTTTACTTGGAGGTTTACTATAATGTAAGTGATTACTAACAAGTCTAATTGTTAATTCTGGAGTGCATGACTCCCTGTAGCTGACCCAAACCAGAGCTTTATCAGTAATAGTAATCCAGTTTAAATACTCACACTAATGCAATAACAATGCTGCTAATGGATACAGCCATGCACCATGTTGTTATTGTTATTGAGTGTAGCACTTGTTCTTGTAATGCTAGCGTGTACATCCGGGCTATGACCTTTCAGTCCGTGTTATCTGTGCTAATTTGAGAAAAGTGATTATGAGGTTCAGTAGGTGTGATTGAGCAGGGAAATCACCAAACTATGCTGGACATTGGCCCTCTAGGACCCAAATTTAAGACCCCTGCTTTATCTCATACAAATTGACATTGCAAATTACATTAACTCCTCTGTAACAAATCCAGCCAAAGTATTTTTTTAAAAAATGTGAAAATGTTTTACAAGTTTTGTGAATCACACTCTTATTCTCCCATGTTGTTCTTTCATTCTGTCTCTCTCACCCACTCAGTGTCACTCAGTGAGTGGTCAGAATGGACTTCCTGCTCTCCTTGTGTTCCTGCCTCCTCTCTCCTCCAATCTGGCTCTACAGTGGACGTAGGTGAAGGTGCTGGAGTGCACGCGACTGCTGCTGCTCTGGTGTCGGTCCAGAGGCGTTACCGGGCGTGTCTGGATGTTGACTCTGGTTTGCCTATCAATGGAAGAGAAGGGGAGTGCTCCAAACCGCTGGAAGAGGAGAGAATATGCCCCCAACCTGACATCTGCAAAGGTGGGACTACTTTTTGTTCATAATTACTGATATTACAGAACTACCAAAACTGACAATGGCCTTAGCTACACTACTGTTCAAAAGTTTGGAATCATTTATCTTTTTAATTAATCAGTGTTTGGTATTGTATGCACAATAATGACTTCAATATTTCACCTAGACTCCAGAAAGTACTTTTTTATTCAGTATTTCAAGTATAAATACATGATATGATAAATAATGTTTGGCGAATGATAACATATGATCATTTTTGCCAACTTTGCTGTTTAATTATCAACTTTGAAATACAAGGAAATTTGCATATGAATTTTTATTTTAACTTAATTCTCAATGCTATACAATTTCCCAGTAATTTTAGACCCACAGCCAGTTTAATCCATCATTTTGTACATACCTTGGACATAAGTATCTTTGGACATAAGCTTCTTCTTTTCTTCTCCTTCAACTTCCAAAAAACTTTTGAACAGTACAGTCTTTGTTGCTCAGCGTTGCCCAACAGCAGAAACTCTTCATAGATGATGGATTAAAGGACTACAATTCCTTTAATATTTTTTATGTAATATGTAGCATGCTGCAGTAAATTAGGAAGTGCAGCTACAGATATTTGTTCTTGAAAAAATACATTATTCTAAAAGGAAAATATAAAATGTTGCCCCTCAAGGGTGTGAGTGTTTATTGTCATTGTGTTGTTGAATGCAGACCTGTGCCAGTGGAGTGTGTGGGGACCATGGAGTGTGTGTCAGGACCCATGTAGTGGTGGATTCCGCCAGCGTGAGCGCAAAGCCTTAGCAGCCATCCCCGGGCCCCACTGCCCAAGACAGCAGAGCCAGTCACAGAGTTGTAATACTGGCCTTTGTCCTGGTGTGTACAAACACACACGCACGCTCACACAAACACACCTATGTATATATGCTAAAAACAAACATGACCATGCAATACCATCTACACACACAAATACAATGTAATGTAAAGGTTCTGCACCAGTTTTAGTGTTTTTCCTAGAACAACGTTGTATGAGAAGACTTCACACTATATGATGCTTTAATGAGGCTTTGATTGCATTCAGCCCCAAGAGCATTACTGAGGTTCTGTACTGATGCTGAATGGTTAGTTCTAGATCACAAACACCACTTCAGCTGATCCCAGAGGAGTTGGATGGAGCTCCATCACTCCAGAGAACACAGTTCCACTGCACCACAGCCAAATGCTGTGGGCTTGATACCCCTCTAGCCAACTCCTGGCTTGGTGACTTTTAGGATCATGTGCAGCTGCTCCAGAGTGCCCCATTCTTTTGGCTGCGCTTTTCTGTGGAACTCATACAAGCTGTGTGTGCACAAATGAATGCCTTTTTAGCAGTAATGAGTGCTCCTGGTTCACTAATTAGAAAGGCTATCCAGATACGTTTTGTGTATATAAAGTAGAAATAGTCAAGTCTGTATATGTATTAATTTGAAACACTTTTTCATGTAAAAAAAAATAAATAATTAATGCCCTCCAACTAATTGTTTTTGCAGCCAACAAGTGCTCAGTATACGTGGATGTTCAGTTGGAAAGGCTATTAGAAAAGCATCCCAGGTGGCTCCTTGTGAAGGTGCTTGAGAGAATGCCAAGAGTGTGTAAAACTGCTCAAGGCAAAGGAGCTGATTAAAGTCTCTAAAATATTTGATAGTTTGGATTATGTAATATTTTTTGGTTGCTGCATGGGTCCACATGTGTTCATTTCATAGATCTCATGTCTTTAACTGAGTAATATTATGAAATGTGGAAACTGGTGCAGTATGTACTACATAAGTACATGCAAAATGGGAAAGGTGACTTTTAATTCTTCAGCTGTTGCCTGTGTTGAATTTTAGGTGAGCGGTGTGAAGACAGGGGGCGTGTCTATGAGGCTTCCTGTGCCAATCAGTGTCCACGGAGCTGTGCTGATCTGTGGGAGCATGTGCAGTGTCTGCAGGGAGTCTGTCACCCAGGTATTCCTGTCACTAATACAGTAACAATGCCACAACAAAAGTCAATAATAACCCTACACTCTGCTCATAAGGGGTGTAAAAATACATCAGTTTTTCATGGTGTATTGATGTGCAGTTGATGATTTAACATAACATTAGCATAATAATTAATCCTGAAATAAATAAACAACAGAAAAATACAACAACTAAAAGTAAAAACGTACATGTAAATTATTTTTAATGATAAATCATAGATTCTGTATTGTGCCCAGCATTATACCTGTCATATTGTAACCTGCACTTGTGTAGTTGTTTCAAGGTAAAGCGTGTCACAATCACCAACAGTATGTTAAGACTGAAAAAAGAAGCAGCTTTTGATGAAAAGACCATCTTGCAAACTGATTAGCATAGGGCTGGATCAGTGTCGACTGATGGCTCAGAAAGCATTACACAGGTAGATGGAAGAATGGATTCCACTGAATATCAGCCAATTCTGGAAGCAAGTGTGACACAGTTAGTCAAGGAAATGTAGTTTAAAAGAGGCTGGCTTCTACATCATGACAATGATCCAAAACATACCTCAATATCCAGCAGAAACTACTTCAAGAAATACAAGCTGAAGCATTTGGAATGGCCCTCACAATCCCCTGACATCATTGAAAATCTGTGGGTAGATTGTAAAAGTGTTTTGCATGAAAGACGGCCCTAGAATATCAGATAACTAAAAGTGTTCTGTGAGGAGGAGTAGGTGAAAATTCCTAAAACAAGAAAAGAAAGACTCCTAGCTGGTTACAAGAAGTGTTTTCATGCTGCGAAATCTGCCACAGGGGGTGTTACTAAATTAAGAGTGCCTGAACTTTTGTACATTTTTTTTTTCTATTTTTAAGTTAACCAAACATAAAAGGTACACTAACCTTTGCAGAAGTTTTCTGCACAGATTGTTTATATTAATTTTTTCACATCAGAAATCATCACAATGTGTAATGCTGACAGGGGTTCCCAAACTTTTGCATAAAACTGTAGATGTTGCCAAAGAAACTCTTGACATATTTAGGTACTGGTTGTTCAAGAATTGCTAATAATTTAACAAGCGGTTAAGACAATGTTTCCATGTACTCAGTAAAAAGTTGAAAATTTCTTAAGAACACCTTGTATTTATTTCTCAGAACATTGGTGACTTTTCTAAGAGCATACATTAATTTATTTCTTTTACCCATTTTGTTGGGCGGGGGGACTGACATCCATGTAGGGGCGTGGAAGCAACAAGGGCTATATCTATAAACTTGCTAAAGTGTTGGGAAAGATTTACATTGGTTTTATTTCACAGAAGACAAAGTCAAGCAGGAATGAAGTTCCCAACATTTTTGTCAGGGCGTCACATGCCCTGCCAAAATGCTTTCCCCTTAAAACATTGGGAGATGCAGTTCAGGAACATGCTATTCCACATCTAGTGACTACAGAACTATACCAGTGTAATTCCTGAGGGGTAAGAACGTCATAGTTGACTAGTGTTGATTATAATTTATTACAATGGTATTCGATAAAGTATGTACCTTAATTTTTTGGCGAAAATCTAATTATTAGCTTTTTTCCAAACATTTAAATTGCCCACCCCACAAAAAAGAACATGAAATCTAAGATTTCATGATGTATTTAATCAGTTTAGTTTCCTGCATCAAATTGAGGTAAAGGATTCACAGTCCTTTAGCTACACAAACTCCTTTAACAAAGTTTTCTGTGGGGACTATTTCGCCTTATTTTGCCCTATAACCACCACTATGAATCACCGCTGTCTAGAACAGAGCATTTCGCATCAAACCACTGTGAATGGCTTTGTTTAATCTTAATGAATGAATTATGCAGGAATTAAGGAAAATCACTGGTGTTCCCCTTTAATCCTTCTCTTTCCTCTTTTCTGTCTCTGTGTGTGTCCAGGCTGCCGTTGTCCTGATGGCTGGCTGCTGCAGGATGGTGAGTGTGTGAGAGTGGCAGCCTGTCGCTGTGGACTTCCCACAGAGAACGGCACCCTTCAGCTTACACCCGGACAGAATGTCACAGTCGACTGCAACACCTGGTAAGAGCACAGGCACAGGGTAAAGGAGGTCTATTAGAAATTAGCTTATTCTACCATCTATATATAAAGAATCTATATATTTGCAGTATAAAATTGCCTGACGAACCAGCAGCCTCCTCATTCTTTAACACACAGTGTCTTCAATTGTCCCTGCAGTGTGTGTGTAAATGGGTCACTGGTGTGTACCGAGCAGCCCTGCCCAGTGTACGACTCATGGGGGTCCTGGAGTGAGTGCTCAGTGTCATGTGGCGCTGGACAGAGGACACGTAGTCGTCCCTGCACTCACACAGCAGGAGGCCCACCCTGTGCAGAGACTGAACAGAACGAGACCTGCACTCAGCCTGCCTGTCCAGGTCTGCGATTTCTGCAATTTATATCATTTAAAAGTTTTATTCACTTGTCATGTCAGTCGGTTTTGTTTGTTTTTTTGTTATATTTTTATTGGACAATGATGTTTCTGCACCAAATATATTTCATGTTATTGAAAATATTGCTTCCAAACTTTTAAACAGTAATGTTTGGGGCATTACGCGATTCATTTTATGATAAATGTTCCGCTTTAGTTATCCATCGACATTAACATCAAACCAAATGGTTTACATGTATAGAATGTGTTTTTGTAGCAGTTTTGGAGGTACAGGGCTGCATGAGGCTGGATATCAGTGATTTTATACAGTTTGGAGACTATGAATGTAAGATTTTCTGTCTCTAGAACTTGACACCAATGTGTATATTATCCAGATGCAGTTTTATTCAGATTTATTTTTTATTTTGATTCATATTCTGATTGAATCTTGTCTGCTGTTAGCTTCTTGTATACTGGGCGAGTGGTCCTCCTGGAGTGAGTGCAGTGCCTCCTGTGGAGGAGGAGTCTCAATGCGCAGTAAGAGTATTCTACAGGAGCCTGAGCCTGGAGGACTGGCCTGCCCATCTCCTTTTGAGCAGCACACTGTCTGCAATACCAACAGCTGTCTGCCTGGTGAGGAGGACACACATAAGTTAATGCACATACACACACAGACACAAGCGCCAGCCGATGTTTACCTCATTTTTCAGCAACACCACTGAACTACTTTCCAAGTTGTGGCTCATAAAAAATGCAATTAAATCTACTTAAGTCGAGTACAAGTTTTCAGCACTTACCGCAACTGTATGCACACACACACACACACACACACACACACGCACACACACAGAAAAGAGATTCAAACGCAATTTAGGTTTTAATGCCCAGTTTTATCTCTCTCATATTTGTCTGCTGTGCCATCCTTCACAGCACCATAAAGTGTCTAGCCAGCACTAAATCATGGCATGAGCTGCAAATTCACTGGCCATAAAAATACGGTCCCCCTCATCTCGCATTTATGATGGACCTGCTACATTTTTTATGAAAGTTTGCATCACCGTAGAATAGTGCATTTCCAGCCCATACTCAAGCTTTCTCCCTGAAGCGAAATAAAGATTTCTGAATTAAAATTGTGCAATACCAAATTTCTGTTGCATACACCAAATAAAGGTCACTAACTGACTTTTTTATTATTTCCACAGAGACTTTTATATTTTAAATAGGGCTGTGAAAGAAAGATGAATGATTAACAGCACAAATTTTTTAATGCTAATAATCCTTTAACACATTTTCTAGTTTGATCATTTAGACCTGCCGTAGTAGTTCAGGCTGAAGCTCAGCTGCTCGAACGATGTTGTTGCTATGACAGAATCTACGAATGTAGCTGTCTTGTACAAATACAACTTTTAAATGACTTTTAAAGCAATACTTTTGACACATTCAGCACAGTACACTGGACAGTGCTTGCAGGAGACATATGGCTAAATCATTGAGTAGCTAACTAACAAAAGAAATAGCAAAGTTCAAAGCTCCTGCTACCTTCGGTTGGAAATATTGACTGTATAGGCGATGTATATGATGAAATCATTCATTGTTTAGAACACGCAGCCTCTGTTGCTCTCACTGGATGTCGGTGATGAAAATTAGAAATTCTGATGAAGCTTATTCGGTGATACTTTACTTGAACTCCATGACATAACTTTGACAAAACTGTCAGAGACATGTCAGGGCAACTCTCATATGCTCTCATGAGTTGTCATGACAGATATTTTACAGTAATATAACACTGAGTGCGTTCCCATGCACTTAATAATCTGATAACTGCAGTAAATCAGATTTTTTCAGCAATGGGAAAACTCCCAGGTTTACATGAGTTGGCAGTAATCGGATTTCTGCTTTGCCATCAGCCAATAAACTCACAGAAGAAGAAATGACGTAAACGTTATGTAAAACTCATGCCGCAGCGTTGTTTTTTTTTTTTAAACATTAAGCCACTTTGACCTTAATATATGAACATACATCATCGAGAAAGTGAAGAATATTTAAATTCTAAATTTAAATATTTAAATTTCTTCAAACACGTAGTTGGTTTCAGTGTCGCTCCAAAAGTGCTTTGTCGACGTCTCACGGGCGCTGGGTTAAACGCTGCTTACTTATTTCTTCTACTGCTGTCTGTTTTTGCACATGTGCAGACTGAGAAATCTGAGTAAGAGTATGCATGTGCTGAGATATCTGATTACTGAGCTAAGATTTACCTCTCTTTATCGGGTTTCTTAATCGGATTTCTAGATCTTACTTCAGTCAAGAAATCGGATTAAGCTGTTTATGTGACCATTTGAATAAGATAACTCAAAAATCTGGTTGTGATCAGATTATTAAGTGCAAATGTACTCACCGTCATGTTACTGTTACTAGTAACTGTTATGTCAGATGTCATAATGTTTGATGTTATGACAGCTGACTAGAGTATGCATTTATAAAAAACGCCAGAAATAAAAAACTGAGAATGGAGGTGACAGGACTAGCATTGCAATATAGCAGCACACAGAGGAGGGAAACAGCTTTGGGAAATTGGTAGACTTTTGTGTTGGATGCCGTGCACATCTAAATGAATGATAATGCACTTTAAACAAATGAGTTTCTTGGCCCCGATTGGTTTGCTAGTATAAACACTGTCTGTGATTGAGAGGTTTGCTCTTCAGCTTGGAATGAATCCTCGCTGCATCATATGTAATCTGTGCCCAGGAGTCTAAAGGGAATACAGCAGGTTATATTTCAGAGGAGGGAAGGAAATTAACATGAGGGTTCACTGTCTCTACCTGCATGAGGTTACATAATAAATCTCTCAAGAATCTCTTGCACCTGTTGACCTGAAAATATGTGCCAGCAAACCTCAAACCCCTCTGATGAAACCCCTCTGATGCCTTTTCAGCCTTAACTCACCCAGATCGGTGTAGTACTGTGAGGCATTACAGTGACAGAATTGCAGGTTTGGGAATTGGAGAAGACTGGATTAAGTGAGAAACTGAATGCCATTTTTTCTTCATCCTTAGTGATCTTATACTTTAGGTTATGTTTGGCATTCCATAACATTTTGCGTAGCACTCTGTGTTGGCACTGTGCACTCACACCTTGGATTTGTCACACAAATCACACATTTGTGATTTGTGTGACACATTTATAATGTCAATGATGATAACAGACTAATTGCAAACTAGTCTGACAGCTACAGTGCAGCTGATAAGCATAGCTTTAATTAAGCATAAAGTAGAAATTAAATCTTTAACTACTGTCATGTTCATAAAATGTAGTTTTGTTGGCTGATAAGACATAATAGAGAATAATTTGACAGGTCCATTTTAAAGTAGTAAGATAAAGTTAGAATTAAGCCTCTTTGAATTAATGTTGCCTCGAGAGTAAAAGGAGGAGTGCTGCTTGTGTGATATTCATGACAAAGGCTCAGCATTAGTGCTCTTAAACTCAAGCTTTAAACCAAAAGCTTTCATCTTCATCACAGTTTGTTAAAATTATTGCGGTCAGGTTTCTTAATCAGAAATTATGCTCATAAATATGCTCAATAAGTGTTTTTTGAGAATATACATTGGCTTTGGTCTAACTACTGTTCTTTTCTCTCTTGTCTCTTTGCTGTTGTGTCAGAGTGTCCTGTGGGTCAGGTGTTCAGTGTGTGTGCAGGCTCGTGCCCATTCTCCTGCCAGGATCTGTGGCCTGAGAGTGAGTGTGTGCCAGGAGCCTGCAGCCCTGGCTGCGCCTGCCCTCCTGCTACAGTGAGTTAACATGAACACCTTTAAACAATTCCATGGTAGTGCTGGGCAGTATTCATAAAATTCAGTATCACAGTATTTTCCTATTATATCATGGTATGATATATTTATCATGAAGAAATCCAAAAGAAAGTCGTACACACCTGACAGGCTGTTTTTTGATTGGACTGTTATTTCAAAAGGAAACTTTATGCTAAGGGCTGGGCAATATGACCATATTCATCATAGTCATGATAAATTACATCACAGTATATGTCACCAGTATGTAAAAACACTTAGTGCTGTTTAATTGAATACACAGCTTGTGAAAGGTTAAATGCAAATTGGATTTATAGTTTTTGATAGAAATTTTTAAATGTGGCTTTACTTTGTTTCCACTTATCAGAAAAAATAAATATTGTGACTTACAGGGTATCATGACTGCTGAAGTATTGTGATATGACATTTTTGCTATATCACCCAGCTCTACCTTGCAGAGTGACAGAAACCGGAAACCTGCTGCTTAATATTACTTTTTTTTTCTAGATGTATTTTACATACAAATTACATGCAGTTTAGTTAACTGTCAAGTCTGGGACACCACATGAAAAGTACACAAAATACAATATAAGAAAGAAAAACTCTTGCTTTGTCTATCAGTACCACTAAAACTGAAAATCAATAGTGTGTTGTACCAATACTGATGTATTAAAAACAGTTGACGCTTAAACTTGCATGCGCAGACGTTTGCACACACAAAAGTTGACGCTCTTCTGTAGAGTAATACGGCATTGTGGAATGACCCTATGGAAAGAATTAGCTAGCTGACATGGACCTAAAAAAAGGCCACTTGATCAATATTAGATACTTTTTAAACACTAGATGGTGACTGACTTTTAAAGATCAGACCAACAGGATTGTACAATGACTGTCATTGATAATGAACAACTAAAGATGTTCAGTACACATAGAAAAACGTTGTGGCCGCGAAATAAGTACATTTAAAAACATTGTTTTTATTAAAAAAAACAGTATCAGCCATTCAGAAACAAAGGGAAGTCTGAAAATGTAACTATAGTAGAATAACTTGTCAACTCTTTTCAACATAAACTTTAAATATTTACACTTCTCTCTCCTGTGAAAATCTTGCATCAACCTTAGGCAGCATCAGCTATTGTTGTTATATCACTATTGATTATATATAACCCAGCACTGCTCTGCGCTCGACCTGGCCAGTTTAGAACGGCTTTGTGACCAACGTGAACACAAAGTTTTGGTCTCATTTAAAACATTCTGCTTGACCGTTTAATGTGCATGTGTGCTCACGTAATCGGGAAACCCTTACATTGCTGTAGAATACACTTAAAAACTAGTAGCCTGGTATCTTTTAAATAATGTGGTAAAAATGACTCAAGAAAGATAGGTATGTAGATAAATACACTAGATGTCCAAAAATATCCAGATACCTTCTGATTAGTGAATTCAGCGAATTCAGTGAATTCTGCACCCCTTGCTGATACTGGCATTCAGTTGCGTGCACGTAGTTTGTATGATCTCCAGTGAAAAGCGCTGACAATAGAATGACAAACTCTGGATCAGCCTCACATGATCCAAAGATCACCAAGCCCAATGCCAAATGTCAGCTAAAGGGGTAAAAGAGCATTGATCTGTGGACTGTGGAGCAGACCTGCCTTCTCTGAGGCGACATCATCCAGTGCCTTTGGAGTGAGCCAGAGTGGCATTTGTGATCCAGAACTAATCATCCAATGTTAGTACCTGACCTCACTAATGCGCTTGTGGCTGAATGCAATCAAATTCTCACAGCAATGTTCCAGCATGTGGTGTAAAGCCTTCCTAGAAAGTAGAAACTCCTACTGCAGCAAAGGGGAACAAACTTCTCATTAATACCCTTGATTTTAGAAGAAACATTGGGTGAGCAGGTGACCACAGCCTTCTGGATATATAGTGTAGATAGACATGCAGAAAGTTCATTAATTCTAAAGGAAATTGCAGAGCACGAGAAGCAAAAATAATGTGCAAAAAACACAAACATTAGAAACTACAAAAAAATGCAGAATTTACAAGATGCTTAGAAGAGATGTAAACTGCTACACTAGTTTAAAAAATGCATGCATAAATCCAGCTGAATATTTGCATATTAAAAGTTAGTCAGTGATGGGATTTTTTAAATATGCACTTTTACACATCTCATGATAATGAGTTTAACAATTGTTTAACTACAGAAATACCAGAATGATTGCTGACTACTATGAACCAATAAAGTGCATAAGCTATACAGCTGAGAAGCATTTGGTATGAAGGTCAGTATCTCCCGAGCTATAGGTTAACTCATTATAAGGCCTAATAGCTGTGGGGAGGAATGACCTCACACAGTACTTTCTATGTAAAGAGCATCACAGTATTCGCCCACCAAAAGCTTTGTTCTCAGAAGAACATGCTGCAATCCATATAACTGTTCTCCTGTGCTCCCAGGTTATGTTTAATGGGACGTGCGTGCCACACTCTGAGTGCCCCTGCTCTCCTCTCTCTCTGTTACTGATGTTCCCCAACATCACATTGAGTGCCCTACAGGAGGAGGTTCCCCCTGGGACTATTGTACCACACCTCTGCAATACCTGGTAATAACTCAAGCCTCTTTCCTCTTGCTTTCATGCTATCCCTCATTCATTTACTCCCTTTCGCTTCCACGTTTCTTTTCTATAGGGACCAGGATATTGCTGAAAGTATATTGATTTTGAATATGAGATATACGTCATATGTCCAAGGGATGCCAAGGGACACGGGTGAACATAGATCAGTGTGTAGATTCAGTATCAGGCTCAGAATGATTTTTCCACCCACACAAGGCGTTGGGTTAAAGCAGGCGTGACGGAAAGACAGGCATATGCTGTAGGATAAATGCTCGCCTCTCAGTCAACGTTCTGTACAATGCATCTGGTAATGATTAGAGAGGTTGTTTTGACATAATGGCTGCACTGGGGATTCGATACGGCCATTATAGCACACAAACAAAACATTTTATATTCGGTGCTGTGCAAAAGTCAGAAACTATTTTTTCGTTTATTTAATTTCACGTCAAAACAGCCATTAAGTAAAAGTTATTCATTTGTCAATGTCATGGAAAAAAACAGAAAACCTATATTTTACAAAAAATGCCTCCAACACTAAGTCTAAATCAAATCTATCAGTATTTAATTTGTCCACTCTTTGCTTTTGTGCTGTACTGATGCTTTAACTTTTCCATCCTTCCAATCTTAAAACCAACCAGTTACAGCTGTGTCCTCCCAACGCAAGCTGTTCACAAAAGAGTCACTGACCTTATGTTCCCCTTCAAATATACACTAACATAACACAAGCTACAACCCAAACAACCCTGTCTGTCCTGTACTTTTCATTTTTTCATTAGCATCAAAAAAAAAAAAGTAGCATCATTAGCATCTAAAAAGTCTACTCTCATAATGAAGGGTAAAGTCAACAAAAATAAGTGAAACACAGAAGTTATTAAAAGAGAAAATGGGACTCCTAACAACCGTGCAAGACTTGGTAGACGACTAAAACTGTCACCATCAGATAAACAGTGCTTAAAGTTTTCATCTTTGAGAAAAAATTGAGCTCTGCTCTTGCTTCAGATTGAAAAAAAAATCCACAGGTGCTTCTCTCTATCTTTCCACTGTAAAAAGATAACTCAACACTGTGTCTGAAAGGATGTGTAGCTGTCAAGAAGCCCTTACTGAGAAAAGGAAATTGACAAAAAAGAAGATTTTTTTTTTACCAGAACACAGAAACTGGACATCAGAGATGTGGAGTAAGGGTTTATGGACTTAATTTGTATTTTGGATTACTTGGATCATAAAAAGCAGAAAACACAGCTCCTAAGACTGACCTTTGAGGAGTGGAAAAACAGCCCTGCAGATTTCTTTGAAAAATTAAAAGCAACCGAAAGAAATCATAGCTATAATAAAGCTAGTACACACTAAATACTGAAAGAAATCATATTATATTTAGTTGATAGCTGAGGCTTCTGTGTATTTTTGTTAAATATGTTTTTCCTTATGGCGCTGAAGAATGAGTAACTTGTGCTTATTGACTACTTAATTGACTTTACTGTCTTACACTTTAACGGCCCTGGCTTTTGCCCAGTACAGTAGTTAGAATGATGCATGTATGTATCGTATGTATGTGCCATGTTTCATGCTGCGCTTCTCTTTCTTTCTCTTTTTCTTGTGCATGTACAGTGTGTGTGAAAATGGAGTGTTCAGCTGCACAGAGGAGCTTTGTGATGGTAAGTGCAGTTTAACACATTTTACTGCATCAGCTAGTCAGAGTCCTGTCAAATATCGCATTTAATAAGAGGAAGCACAGTGGATATCTTGTAGTACTGCTGTTTTTCCAAAGCCTTTGTTGTTCCTGTAGCAAACACAGTCTAGCCAGCTGTAGAGATGTCTGATTATGCTCAGTATGTGATCACTGTAATGATAGTGCTGCATGGTGTGTGTGTTAGTGGACTGTGAATGGAGCAGCTGGTCAGAGTGGAGCTCATGTTCAGCATCCTGTGGCTCTGGACTGCAGAGCTCTAGCCGCTATGTACTGGAGCCCAGACAGTACGGGGGCCACAAGTGTGAGGGCCCCAGCATCAGGAGCAGAGTCTGCACAGAGCCTGACTGTGGTAAGATACCCACTAGTAGCGCACTAGAGATGCACACCTGCTTCACACTATAATGAGTTCCTTACCTGTTTATACTAACATGTATTCATTTTTGTTAGGTAACCTTTGATAGATTTCTAACATTGGTCATTGCTTTTCATTGGTTGCTCTGAATACCTGTGTGTAATGATCATGTTCACTTTGTTTCTTTATTGATTAGTTATTATTGTAGTGCATTAGTCATTTTCTTAGTTATTACTCTTATTGCTTTAGTTGTGTTGTTGTTTGCTATCCAGTATCAACCAGAGGAGGATGGGCCCCACTTTTGATTCTTGGTTCTTCTCACTGTTTCTTCCAGTTGCTGCTATCATGCTTGGCTTGGTCATTTGGGGCTTAGGCCTGGATTTCTGTAAAGCTGCTCTGTGACAACGGCTGTTGTATACAAAAAACACTCTATGGCCAAAAGTACATGGACACCCATCCCAATTATTGAGTGCAGGTGTTTCGGCCACACCCATTGCTAACAGGTGTATAAAATTAAGCACATAGCCACGCAAACTCCATAGACGAACACTGACATTAGAACGGGTTGTACAGAAGAGCTTAGTGACTTTAAATGTGGCACCTTTTCCATGTCAGTTCATGAAATAACTGCCCTATTAGCCTCAGTCAACTGAAAGTGCTATTATTGTGAAATGGAAGCGTCTAGGAGCAACAACAGCTCAACCACAAGGCAGTAGACCACACAAGCTGATACAGCAGGACCACCAAGTGCTGAAGCTTAGTGGCATCACTCACTGCCTCTAGAAGCAACAGAACTGAACTGTGTGTCAGGAGCTTCATGAAATGGGTTTCCATGGCCAAGCAGCCTAGGATCACTATAAGTGATGGCAAGTGTTGAGAAAGTGTAAAAAGAGTGGTGTAAAGCATGCAGTCACTGGACTCTAGAGCAGTGGAAACATGTTCTCTGGAGTTAAGAGTCACACTTTGCTATCTGGCTATCTAATAGTTATGTTAAGGCTACAGCATACAAAGACATGAATTGGACTGTTGATTGTGAGTCAGGCTTTTTGTCCAACATAACTGCTTGACCTCACAAATGCCCTTTTGACTGTATGTAGGTACAGATTCCCACAGACACACTCCAAAATCTTGTGGAAAGCCTTCCCAGAAGAGTGAAGGCTATTATGGTCGCAGAGGGGAGCCAGCTCCATGTTAATGCCCATGGTTTTGAAATAATATCATATAGGTGTGATGATCAGGTGTTTACATGCTTTTGGCCATGTAGTATATATTTTAATTTAATTGCTAATTCAGTTAGTATGTGCATGTGTGTAATGAATGTCCTTGTAAACCTGTAATTTCTCAGTTTACCACAAAGCAGTTGCATTAAAGCAACTGACAAAGTCATAAATACAGTGGTAAACTTAGGCGAGTTCCATGTTACCTTGTGTTGGAAAAACTATTATAATTCCCAGTCTAAGCAAGATCTTTTTCAGATATTTCAGATACGTCACATACACATACAGAATCATGCACACGAGAATTAAACTGATGAACATTAGATGTTTTTTTAAACAGCTGTTTGAGGTTTGACAGAAATTACATGGTCATAACTTATTTGTCTGAAAGTCCTAAGACACATCTTTACATAAATGACATAAAATGGTCTGATACACGTGTGATTAGACTTGTGATGCTTTGTATAACTAATTCTATCTTAGGTCATTATTGCTCCTTGTGACTGAAAAAGTACGGTGTCTGTTCTCATTTTAGCAGCTAAAAATTGCTGTTTGCTTAGTTAAAAACATTTAATTGATTACATATACAGACTTGACCATGCTCCAGTTCTCTGAATGAAACAAAATAACTTATCATGTCTCTACTTTTGTCATTTCTTGCATTTATTACAGAGTTTGAAAATGCCAGTTGCCCCTTACAATGTGTTAACATTTCATGATGAATAGACAAGTAGAAATCCTCCGTAATTACATGAAAAAAAATCTTGATCCATTTACTTTCATTTAGAGTTAACCATATTTTTTTCTTCTCCTGTAAAGTTATTATTTTCAGAGTTAGAATGTTTGGCTGTGACTGCGACGAAATGCACATAATATTTCAATACAACCGTCTGTTTCATCATAAACTACACAGACTTTTTTTAATAATGACTCACTCTATATTATAAAGATGATAATGATAATGACTCACTCAATTAGAAGAAAGAGAGCCTCATTTGAAGTCTCCCTCTCTCTCTAACATTATGAATCAATTTTACACTTATGCTACTTCAGTGGTTGGGGAAATGAGTGTGCTTTTGAGTGAGTAACCAACTGGTTCAACCAACCACTGAACCTCTTCTTCCTCTAAAGATTTAGACATAAGGAATGGAGATGCTGGCTTCGCAGCATGGGTTTCTCATGGCAACACAGACCTGGGCAGCATGGATTTCCCATAGCAACACAGTTCTGACTTCTCACTTGAGTTTACACATTGTGATGTATCACCAGTCAGTGTGAATGTCTGAAACCATATGAATACACTAGGACAAGCTGGCAGTGGTCCATCCATCACAGTGTATTTACACATTGTTCATGTGATGAATTTACCAATTTCAAGTGACCACTCAAATACAAACAACTAGTACTTACAATAAGGGTCAGGTGAAGTGATTTTTATGTGTAAATGCACCACGAATGCCACATCAAAGCAGCAGCTCCACTAAGGGACATAGTGGAAGGGGAGGGACTTTAGGGCAGATACAGGTTGAGGGTTGGAGTGATGTTAATGAGTGATGAGTTAAGCCTGGTTTACACTGTACAAAATCATCAAGATAATGTTGTTACAGACAAAAAATCTCAAATTGTGAAAGAATTCTTTGATCTTCAGTTAAAATCGGTGGTCTTTGAACACTTAATTTGACACGTTCCATAGCGAACCGCTTTACTGCCTCTGCGACAAAAGATATCCTATGATAAAGTTCTGGCAGTGTTCCGAACACGTATCAGCTTGTACCATCATCATAAAGAGTCACCAATGTTCTAGCAGTATCAGAAATTTTGGCCCAAAATCTCACAGTGTGACTGCTGCTATGACACACATCTAAAAACAACCAATAAAGAGCAGCATGAAATTACATATGTGTGCGAGAAAGAGAGAGCTATGAGATGATAAATGAACGTGAATTTTAGAATATTAGCTCCAGTTTGCATATAGAGAGACCTCCAGTTAAGTGTGTAAATGAAGTCACTTCAGTGATTTTTCAATATTTCTTTCATTGCATAATTCAGAAATTAAGATGGAAACAAAGTCATTCAGAGTGGTTTGATGTGAAATGGTGTACAGAAACATCCTTGCTCAGATTTCTTTACGGTGGTGGAGATGTTATCAAGTTCTTTACCTGATTGACTATGAATCCTCTTTTTCATTGCTGTAGCGTGTCCGGAGGGCGAGCGCTGGAGACGGAGTATGTCAGAGGCGGAGCGTGTGTGTGAGAGGGGGTGTGTGGACATGTACAGAGCTGAACCGCTGAACTGCACCACAACAAACACCGTCTCAGAGGGATGCGTGTGTGAGGACGGGCGCTATCGCAACACAGACGGCCGGTGTGTGATCCCTGCTCTCTGTCAGTGTGAGGAGGAGGATGGCACACTGCGAGGGGTGTGTATGCGCACACACTAACTCTCACTTCGAAATATTGGCAGGTTTTACCGTCCCACTAGGTAACCAAAAAAACAAATGGTGCAAATATGTGCTCACACAGACAGTTACAAGCATACAAACAGTCATACACTTCATGGACACATGCATATTCACAAAAGCACAGCGATCTTTCATTGTTCTCCTTTATCCTTCTATTGTATTGCCAGCTTCTTTGTGTATTTATCTCTAAGAGGGGCCTAATTATTGGACCTGATGGATTACCCTCCAGGGCCCTTCTAGAGAATGCCACTATAATAATTACTCTCATCAATAATGCATAAAAGTGTTGAAAGGCATTAGAGTGCTATCTAAATGGACTATAGCGCCCAGTTAAGACAGTGTGACTTGAATGTTCCATCAGGAGAGCTTTTCGAGTAAGCTATTGTTGATGAAGCTGTTGCACTTTACAAGGTGCCACTGCATACAAATGAAAATTGCTCCTTAGGAACTCTCATGTAGTATTAATTAAAGATTCACTGTAATTTTAGAGAAGTGATATGGTGACCCTGTCACTTGATTTGCTGTGAAGTTGTAAAGAAAAGCTTGAGGAAGCTCCTCAGAGTTGAAGAAAAGTTTTGTGAAGCTGTAGTTGCTTTATGTAGAGAGCCGTTGTTTGTGTACAGTAGAATTTGTGATATCTTGGAGGGGAAGCCCTCCAGGGTAAGATGCGTTTTCCCACCAATCAAATGATGGGGCCAAACCTAATCTCTACGCATTTACAATAAGTTGTATAAGAAAACCTGTTAATAATATATGATTGGTGGGTGGGCTAAGACAGCAGTTTTGTGAAACTCAAAACGCAAAGCTGCTCACCAGAGTTTCACTGACTAGTTAGCAATAGCACTACCATGCTAGCTGTCATTGTTAGCTAGAATTATGCAACATATTTAGTCATCTTACTGGAAGTGAGTTTGTATGTGAGTTTTAGAGTTGCAGAGTTACATTCATGCCTGATCCTTCATGTTTAATGACTGCTTGCACTTAATAATTGTTTGGCATAGTGTAGTGTGTAACACCTCTGCCTGCCATACTGTAGACTTGAGTTTGAACCCCTGCCTGGGTAAACACCCAGTGTTATACCAATAAGAGTCCTTGGGCAAGACTCCTAACACCTATTTTCACCTACCTGTGTAAGTCACTCTGGATAAGAGCATCTGCCAAATGTTATTGCGTTGTTAAAGTATTATTGTAATTTTAGCCACTATAACAATGGTAACAACAATAATACCATTTAATGTATTTACATAATATAATCGCACAGTTAATATATCCAATAACTATTTAAATAATAAACATATTTCACATTTCAAGTTCTATTTTTCTGTTGTGTCTTTTGTCATAGCTTATTACAGTTAAGTGAAATCATTAAGCCACAAATTGATTTTTAAATATTTTATATAATATATAAGATATTCTATATGACTTTTTGTGTCATACTTTTATTAATATTTTTAAATTATGCATTCTGGAAAACTTGACAAACTGATCAAAGATTCACTGGGGGCCCTTTTAAAGATTTTCTTTTTTTGTGCCCTAAAAATAAAAATGTTTTTTCCAGTTTATTTCCTCTAACTGTGTGTAGGTTGATTATCTTGTACCTGTTAAACTCATGCATGTAGATGTGGTTTAGCTTTATGGTAAAGAAGACATTGTTTTAGGGGGCTTCTTCCCCCACTTTCTTCTCTAAAAATGATTCATATAGAAATGAAGATAGCTGATGATAGAGGTCTTTGGCCATTTAATTTAAAAAGTGTTTTTTGATCTTTAACAATTAATAAATGTGATGCAAAAATGACTTAAAAACGTACATCCTCTTCTGTGTTTTCAGTGGATGCTTGAGTATAATTCTGGGTTTATTTGTGTGTGTGGGTGTCTCTGCGTGTTCCAGCCTGGATCTGAGTGGGAGGAAGATTGCCAAACCTGTCGCTGTGTCAACGGCCTAAAGCAGTGTAAATCTAGCTGCCCCTCACTTCAGTGTGAACAGGTAAGCACAATGATATTCACTGACTTCATTACTAAATCCTTTATTCTGCAGCTGCAGCATACTGTGTTTACCTATTTTCTATGTTGATTTATTATAAAACATTTTTGTGAGAATCTCCAGCATGTATAGTTTTTGTTGTTAGTAGCGCACTGTGCAACCCACCCTCTTAAAACACAGCAGTTGTAAGCCATACAGCACGTGTTGCATCAGAAAGTGAACTGGGCCCCTGGAGAGCAGCAGATGCTGGTGGATAGAGTGACTCATTGTCCAGGCGAATGCTCTGGTCAGACGCTGTATCCCAGATGGCAACTGAGTAACTCTGTCACCCCTTACCACATTCAGAGAGGGAGCGCATCTCCTACTTCTCAGGGTTCTACACAGCGCTGTGGTCCCCTAAACATCCACTTACAGCCTGCGCTCTGAAGGAGATGTTGACTTACTGAGAGAGAGAGAGAGAGAGAGCTGAGGACTGTACTGCACTCAGCTTCCACTTTGGTTTAATTCAAAGGCATCACAAATCCCTAAAGATGTATATAGTTTCTGAAGTTTGCATCTTTATTTTGGATTGAACAAAAGTATAAACAAAATTCATTGTTCAAAGTAGCTGCCACTGTTTTTAAAAATGTAACGTTTTTGTCCATTCTTATAGATAACAGTATGTCATCTAGTGTCAAAAAACAACTTAACAGCTTGATACAGTTTGAGGCAAGTTTATTTAAGTTGTACAATGAGTGGCCAGTTTATTAGGTTCCAAGTCATACATCACAAGACAATAGTGTGGTGTAAAACAGGCTAGAGTCACTTCGGTTAGCATTAGTTAGTGTAGAAATGAAAGTTGGAATGGGCAAAACAATTGACCTCAGTGACTAAATGAAGTATGAAAGTTTGCACTACGTGTGCTGGTTCTAGCAATTCCTAACTGACTAATCCTAGATTTTTCCTGAATAATACAACTATTTCAAGTGTTCACTGAAAATTAGGCAAAAAGCAAAAAACTACCAATGATAGGCAGTCCTTTGGACAAAACAGCCTGTGGATCAGAGATTTCAAAGAAGAATGGCAAGAACTGTGCAAGTGAACAGACAGGTGGCAACCACATTCGAATTTAACATTGGTGAAATTGGCATAGTGGTTAATACCACTGCCCTCCACACAGCAGACAGACTACAACAGTGCGAGTCCGTGGGCAAGAATTTTAACACTACATTGACCCACACCTGATTAAACCCAAAGTTCCTCTGGATCGGAACGTCTGCCAAATTCATAAATGTAAATGGAGCACAAATGGTTGTTTTGTTGATTGCACCATCTATCAGACTGTCTTGAATGGGCTACAACACTCAGAGACCATTTTGTCCACAAAGAACAAGGAGAAGCTGTCGCTAGTTGATCTGTGTCTGCTGCACGATTTGCACTCTGCATGCGCAACACTGTCATGCATGCGTAGGATACATTACTTCATTTTACTGGCTCCCAGCATGTGTAAACATTTTACGGCAGCAGTTGAACCCTAGAAAAATGATCATGATCCCCGAAAATACAGTATAGACTTTTTCAACATATTTGGAGATAAAGATATTAAGTCTTCATTTAAGCAGTGTTGATAGATCAACATTTTATAATTTAACAAGTGACACAATTAACATTTGTGTTATCCTTTATATAACTGAAATAAGCAGAAGTGCATTTTTGTTATGCAGTATGTACAGCTCTACATATTTCAAATTCAATTTCAAACATATCATATTAAAATCAGGTGCAGCTGACCAGGTACCAAGGATTAGAACACCATTACAGAATTTCTTGGATGAACCTATTTAAACCTCAGATATCTGGTCTGGTTTGCTCTTTGTTTTTGGAGTGTCTGGTATTATCAAGATTAAAAGAGTGTCTGAGGCCTTCAGAAAGAAAGTTGTAGATGCCTATGAGTCTGGGAAGGGGTTTAAGAAGATATAAAAAATATTGGAAATCAGTCATTCCACTGTCAGGAAGATCATCTGCAAGTGGAGTAGATTTGAAAAACCACTGTCAACTTGTCCAGGCCAGGCCGCCCCAGCAAATTTAACCTGAGAGCAGACCTGAAGATGCTAAAAGAAGTCTCTAAGAACCCCAGATTTCATCACAGGATCTGCTTGTAGCTCTTTCCACTGTCACTGTTTTACTGTGTAAAAGTACATGCATCTACCTTTAGAAAAGTACTGCACAAATTTGACCTAAACAGGAGGCGCCAGGAGGAAGTCTTAGCTGTCTAAAAATGAACACTGGGGAAAGACTAAAGTTTGCTAATGTATATGTAGGCAAAGACCAGGACTTCTGGAACAATGTGCTCTGGACAGATGAGTAAAAAAGTTGTTTTGCCACAGTACTAGAAGCCATGTTTGGTGAAAACTAAAGAGAGCATTTGATCAGAAAAACTTCAACTCTACCAACTGTAAAGCATGGTGATGGAAATGTTATGGTTTAGGGCTGCTTTGCTGCCTCATGGCCTGGCCAACTTGTAATCATAGAATTGACTGAATTATCTATTCCAGAGATTGCTTAAGGAGAATGTGCGACCATCTGTAAAAATGTTGAAGCTGAAGAAGTGGACCTTCCAACAGGATAATGATTCCAAACACACAAGTAAATCCACCAAAGAATTGCTCAAAAGAAAGAAATGTAGGGTTACAGAATTGCCTAGTCAAAGCCCAGATGTAAATCTGCTATGGGAGGATTTGAAAAGGGATGTACATGCAAGAAGCCCCTCAAGCATTCCACAGTTTAAACAATTCTGTGTGAAGGAGTGGACAAAAAATTCTCCCAGTAGATGGCAGAAACTGGTAAACAGTTATAGGAAACGCCTACATGAAGCTGTTTCTGCAAAAGGGGGCAGTAGCAATTACTGAAGCCAGGGGTGTACTTACTTCTTCAACAGACCAAAAGGACATCTCAGTTATTTTTTATATGTTATTGCAAAGTCAAATTTCTATACATTCTGCTACTTGAAGTTCAAATATGTCCACTTATGTCAAACAGGGAAACTTTTCATGGAGTGCACTTACTTTTTTGGAAATGGGGTTGTAGATTAGGGTGCAACAGCAGCATTAAAACTGGACTGTTAGGGAGTGAAAAAAGCTAATTGGATGAATGAATCCATAATCCTTTTGGATCATGCTGATGGAAAGATCAGAATTTGGTGGAGTTCATAGAGCCCTTCATGGTTAGAGTTTAGCTACACTCAGTCTGACACTAGCAGAATAATGCACCATGTCACGTCTCGTATTGTCACAGAATGGTTCCAGGAACATTACAGAATCCACCTTATCAAGTGTCTTTTGGATGAGGTGGAAAAGACTATTCTTAGCAAGACAACTGCATAACATATGTCCTATTCATACCTCATACTAGCGTTCCTCTCAGTTGATCTTAGCACAGGAGAACAGTGAGACATATAGCTGTTTACACCTGACGTTTCCATGGGATTGCACCTCAGTTGCATCTGCAGTCAACACTTGTGAGCGGATTTCGTGACTGGAGGAAGTACACCACGCACATT
This sequence comes from Colossoma macropomum, assembly GCF_904425465.1. Taxonomy (NCBI): domain Eukaryota; kingdom Metazoa; phylum Chordata; class Actinopteri; order Characiformes; family Serrasalmidae; genus Colossoma; species Colossoma macropomum. The sequence continues at coordinate 27,357,031 of NW_023494785.1, forward strand.
TTCTACACCAGTCTCTAGCTGAATTTGTCATCTGACAAAAATGTGCCGCGAGTCTTTGCTTATGTACACGCACGGGCTGTTAAAAATGTTTAATTCATTCAGTTTATTGGAGTCCCTCTTGTCAAGAGAGACTGTCTGATCATGTTTCATATAAAACCAAATGTGGTGCTAAGAGTTTATTCCAAAAGCAGCCCAAAGCACTAATGTCTCTTTTTAATCATTATGTAGAGTTCCACAGAGTTCTGCACATCTCTTTACAGTAGTAAAAACCTACAGAGCAAGTTTTTAACACCCCATACTGCTCACATAGAGTGCGTAAACATGCACTTGATAATGCCAAAGCTGCAGAAAATTAGATTTTGTCAGTAATCCGATCCGAGAGTTTACATGCACTTGGGTAGTCAGATAATGGTAAAACTCTGGGTCTGTATGAGTCAGGCAGTAATCGGATTTCTGCTTTGCAACCAGCCAATAAACCGACAGATGACATGACGTAAACGTAATGTAAATCTCAAACTTCATGCCGCGGCTTGTTTTTTTAAAAAACATCGCGCCACTTTACCTGAAAATATGAACATTCATCATTTAGAAGATGAATATTTAAATCCTTAATTTCATCAAGCATGTAGTTTGTTTCAGTGTCGCTCCAAAAGTCTTTTGCTGCCATCTCGTTGCAACGCTGCTTGCTTGTTTCCAGTACAGCAGTCTGTTTTCGCACATGAGCAGACTGAGAAATCCGAAAGAAATCCAGAGTAAGAGTATACATGCACCAAGAAATCTGATTACTGTGCTAAAATCCAGCTTTCTTTATTGAATTTTTTAATTGAATTTCAAAACCCTACTCCGATCTAAGATATCGGTGTATGCTGTTTACACCATTTCAATAATCAGGTAACTGCAGAAATCTGATCATGATCTGATTGAGTGCATGTAAACGCACTTGTTGGTTGGTTGTTGTTCAACGATGTTCTATAGGCAAAAGTAGGTGCAACACGCCACTAAATAGGTGTACCTAATAAGCTGGCAACTCTGAGTAAGCTTTAATTACCTCTTAGCTACATTAGCCTCATATCTCCAATGCAGAACTAAAGAAGCAAACACCAAACATGTCTTGTCTGACTATTCAGGATAGGTGGAGAATTGTGTAAATTTGACTTGTCACAGATCTATAGGAAACTATTTACTTTAGAAAGATCCTGCCCACTCTGTGGAGACAGTATCGATTGGGTTTTATTTGAGCTTTCCTGTTTGAGTCTCCGAGTTCTACTGGCATTAAACTTTAAATGTTTCTCTGGGCCTTTTTACCCCAACCCCCACACCACCCCCGGGGGCAGGCCCTGCTAGTGGCCGCCATGGGAGTTGTAGTGTGTCGGGCGTTGGTGCCCGATGGCTCTTCCTGCTGTCAGTGGCCATCTCCAGGGAGATGAATCACGAACGGCAGCGTGCTATTCTGAGATGCTCATTGCTGACTGTGATCCTCTGCTCTTTTCCATCTGCACTGTCCCCAGGGTGAAGTCAAGGTGCTGGAGGCTGGGCAGTGTTGCCCTGTCTGCAGGAAAGAGTACACAGGTAGGAATGAGGAGATGATGGACAAAGTCTTACATCAACTTACGCATGTGCTGTCATTAGTGCTCCTCTGTGGCCTCCAGGGAATTTTTTAACTTTGTCTGCGATTCCCTGAAGCCTCAAGTGCATTGGACAGTAAAGTTTGTTGCACAGTATTAATTATGGGGTGTGTAAAGGGTGGCCACTCCTGGCCTGCTGTTCCTTTTATATAAACTGAAATGAGCCACTGGGAAAAATGGAAGAGTCAACAGAAAAGTTATGTGTGCTGGAAGTCCAATACTTTTCACAAGGGAAACTGGAGTTCCTCAGCAGATCCTGTGTTTTGGTGAAAAAATAGCTAATGCAAGTCCCAAGTTTTATCAGTCCTTAAAGAAAATAAGAAACTACTATTAAATAAGTTTAAATAAGTTTCGGATTAGTAAAGTAAAATGGAGTAAAGGTGACATGAGAATATTTTTTTGTTTTCTTTAAAAAAGGGTGTTTAAGCACAGTGGTTTTAGAATGTCATCTTAAATGAATAGTTCATGTTTTTAAAAATCTTTGTTTAGGATTTAGTTTATCAGGAAGTGTTCTGTCCTTATAAGAGTACAGTGGCCATTTCTACATCTGTTGTAAACATGAAAATCACAAAAAGGATATGAAATAGTGTATTCTGCCAAACCGATGAGGCTGCACTACAGAATATTACATAACATGACAAATAACACATTTCATTTTTGGCCAGAATGTCCCCTTAACAACAATTCACTTGTGAATAAGTTCACTCAAGGTTTTATGCACAGCAGTGTTCCTTTATGCATTCTAATCAGAGTTAAGCATTTTTCAAAGTCAGCATGGCTCCTGTGAGCTTACTCACTAACTCTCCCTCCTTCATTAACTTGAGCACAAAAGCCTTTTCTTTAATCAGACTCCTTTTAACTGGACTTTTCATTCGTTTTCCTCTCTTGCACTCCGTCTCTGCTCTCCTACTGGCTGTCTTCCCCTCTTGGGCTCCTCCTCCTGCAGGAGATCCGCTGGCCCAGTGCCACCGCCACACTGAGGTCAGGAACATCACCAAGGGCGACTGTCGATTGGACAATGTAGAAGTCAGCTTCTGCAGGGGGCGCTGTTTGTCTGGAACAGATGTGATTCTGGAGGTATAATTTTACTACGTTTTTGTATATCGTTCTTTACTGTGCAAAACCTATGCAACCTATACAAACTATGTACAGTGTATTAATAAACTGTACATAGTACCTCATTACAAGCTTATGGTTTCAATAATATATTTATAGACGAATAAATTGCTGCATCGGGTCTCATTAGACCTGAAGTCAAAGTCAAGATTATGTCATGTCTGGATAAGATTCTCCTCCTCTGAATGGCAGCTGCTGTGAAGGTTATGATCTAGGGATATATTAAGCCTACGGTTTCTGGGTCAGTTCATTTTTTTTTATATCACACAAAGGTCAGTAAAGCCAGTGGGAGAAATGATCCTAGATCCTTGCATATATTTACAAAAAAGTGCTGATCCAGGATCAGTTTTTGCCTTTTCAGGTAAATGGAAAATTTTTCTGAAATGCTTAATACATGTCAGCCCATATCTCCTTGTATGCAGTTGAAAATCAAGACTGGTTTCTTATCATAATGCACTGTGCAAAATTTGACCTTTAAATAACTGACGGATGCCACCCTCATGTTTCTTTGATCCACCCATCTAATTTTGAGAAGTCTATCTTTGTGATCTGTTTGCTGTAACTGTTTAAAAATATGTTTCAGCTCACAAAGTCTCTCAAGTTTCCATGGAGACGAGAAGCAGAGGACTTGCAGTCGGATAGGTCCTTACTGCCTTGTTTTAGCGCCTCTTTATTCCCTTCTTTCTTTTATCCCCATCCGTATACTTCCCAGAACAGTCATCTGGACCCCCTCCTCACTGCAGCTGAACACGTACAGTCACTTACTGCTGGCATTGCCTTAAATTACACTGCGAGCTTCCTCAAGCAGAGAGAAAGCTCATTGTTAGGAAAGTAAATGTAGCATGGAGATAATATTATTTGGATTGTTGATGATTCTACTTTTCTCCTTCCTTATGCCTTTCCTCCACCGTTCCCCCCCACCCAATTCTTATGCACTCTTTTCTCTTGTGCCTTTTCCTCTTTCTTTCTCCCTTGTGACTCTCTCCTGCTCTCTTTCAACTATCTTTCACTCCTTACACCACCATATTTTGTTTATCTTCATCCTTGTTTGTTTGTTTTTCCCCTCCTCACCATGCTTTCCTTGCTTTTTACTCTGATGTTCCCCTTTCATTCTCTCTCTCTCTCTCTCTCTCTCTCTTTCTCTCTCTCTCACTCACTCTCTCTCTCTCTCTCTCGTCAGGAGCCCTACCTGCAGGCTGTGTGTGACTGCTGCAGTTATAGGCTGGACCCCCAGAGTCCCGTGCGCTTCCTGAGCCTGCGTTGTGCCAACGGAGAGAGCGAGCCTGTGGTGCTGCCCGTCATACACAGCTGCGAGTGTACCAGCTGCCAGGGTGGGTACAGGGACTGCAGCGGACACGGCCATTCACCCAGTGAACCATGACCTTAACTGGGGGTGGATCTCATATCTTTAATTGTTCATTCTCGTTTCCTTTCCTTGCATCCTGTCCTCGTGTCTGAGCTCCTGCCTCTGAGGATGTGAGGAAGAGATGCAAGGATGTGATACGAGGTCAGAGGTCTCCATGGCAAACATGTTTACCAAATCAGATGTCCTTTACATAGTTGTCACTTTCATCACCTCTTACTGGGCATAAGGGCTCTTCCCATAATTAACACTGGTAACCTATTATCAGCTCACTTCAGATCAGCATGATTCACTGAAATTCAGATACATCAACAATTTAATTAAGATTAATTAAATTAAGATTTCCATGTAGGATGCACGTTTCCTCATTCTGAAAGCTTCGTCTCTCCTCTCTCCTTGATTCCTCGGAGTGCCTTTGAAGAACTATTACATCCTGGCAGATTCCCTTCCATTTCCGGGTCACAGGCTGAAGGATGGAGAAGAGAGGAATTGAGCAGACATCAGTTAGCGTTTTGAGATCCACCACATGTCTCTGCATACAACAAAATACATGTACAGCCATGTGCAGAAGTTTGGGCACCCCAGTCACATTGCATATTTTGCTGATTTTAGTGAAAATGAGTGAAAGTGAAAATGATCAAAAAGCCTTATTTTGACATGCAAAGCAGTTCATGGCACAGCTCCAGTGTACCTGTCACCTGGTGAAGGCTTATACGCCCTCTTACTCTTTACTCTCTGTAAGTTCTCTCACGTTTCACCAGCCTCCCTGCAAACATCTTGACTATGGAACGCCCCACTTGAAATTGTTATTAACATTGTTATTATGAAAGTACACATTTTTACACGTAATATTTTTTTTTTCCCAGTAGCAGCTGTAGAGGATGTTATTATTTTCACATAAGAAATCAAGAAAACATGTCATTTTACCAGGGATGTTCAAACTCATGCATGTCTGTAGTGATGGGTCACGCTTTTTGTTTTCACTGTTTTCATTGTCAGGCAGAGGTACGACAGAGACGGAGAACAGCTTGTCTTATGAATCTTTTCCCTGAGGAAAAACAAAAGGGCAAACGCAGTGAACGCTCAAAGATTTTATGAAAGCCACATTCGAAATCAGTATATATTCCCACAGTTCTTACAAGACACCTTGTTTACAGTTGCTGTGCTTTCACCTGATTTGCCCTGCTGTCATTTCACTGCATTACAAATGAGTCACCATCAGCATGTCACACTGTTGTCCCAGCTTTCATCATAACTGCAAAAACAATAAAACCAGTCCCACTTCAGATTTACAATCTGTCAGTGCTCTGTGTCTCCAGCATTAGACTGGCTCTGAGTAGAGCTACTGTATCCAGGATATTCACGGTCTGTTGTCGTGACAACAACCCTGCTCTCCATCACCGGAGAACGTTCTCTCCATTTAATGTCTCGGCATTTTGATGAAACTGTTCTACCCTCGATGCGATGCATGTTTGCATTTCAAACATGTATAATTGCATCAGGGTCCCCCCCCCCAGCAATTACGCATTAGGCCATTCATCAATGTAGCTGATTACATTAGCTAATTGAATAGCTTTGGCTGTCACTTAGCGGGTCACATTTGTCATCATACGGTTTTACAGAGCCATGTTTGCTCTAATAGACTATCGCAACAGTATTCAGAATGAAATAAGCTCTAGTGCAAGCTGGAAAATACAACATGAACTAATGTGAAGTCACACATTTAATAGAGATGTTGAAAATGCTGTTGTGTAACATTTATTTTTATTATTATTATGCTGGTTTAGTGGACTAATAATGTTCAGCACTGGCTAATATACCCAGATAGCAGTGTTTTTCAACGTCAGCTTTGCGCTCATGTTTGACTACTGTTGATTTAACATTCTCTGTTCTTTTTCTCACAGGAGGAGATCTGTCCAGACGTTGAGTGCCTTTGGAGGGATGGACAACTTTGGAGAAAAAATATCCTGTAACACCTCCAGTATACTTTTATGTAGCTTGTAGTCATTATATGACTGAAATATTTTATAGAGTACTTTCTGAAGCTCTCAGATCTATCTATATTCTGTACAGCTTTTAAATTATGGGTTTTATGAGTTAATCAATTATTTTTACTCCTTTTTTACTTTTCACATTTTTTTTATGTGCCGTCACATTGATTTACAAATTGAGCTTTATTAGTCAAATCTCGTGCTCTACACTGTGCATTGTGACCAAAGATATTTCTGTTTACTGAATAATTACTTTAAATATATATATATTGTTTTCTATTTTTCATTAAAAATCTGTATTAAAAATAACTGCTACACCTAGGGGTTTGATTAATGTTTATGTGTATGTGTGTTTGTTTAGCTCTTTGTAGGGACTGACCATCCCCAAGATGATGGAAAAAACACAAAAATGTTCATACTGGAAACAAATCTCTGCTTTAACAGCAGCTTTTATTAGAGAAAGTTTAGCTTTTGGTTCCTGAGTTTAAAAGAATTTGTCCTTTTTAAACCTAATCTATTTGCTACATCATAACAAACTTTATTTAGTTTAGATTATAAGGACATTAATAAACCTTTCTGTAAATGTACCAGTTTAACCAACTTACCTAATTTTAACTGTAATGTCTGACTGATACAGCAGATTACCAGAGGTAATTATTTTCCTGAGAGGCACAGAAGAACTGTTGGTGCAAAACACAGTGCGGGAGAGCAGGCCACAAACTAATGCTGGGTAAAATTTAACAGGCTCTAGTTGAAGATGCTTTCAGTCATGTTCTTGAATCCCCGTAACAATCGGACAGATATTTCTGAAGATTCACCCCGAAAACTGTTTTTGTACCACAAAAGAATTTTTTTTCATCATAAATGTTTCTTGAATCCTAAGTTGTGTGTGTAAGTCATTTTAATCACCCTCCTGGTGTCTGTAGTATGGCACCATTTTGAAGCATGTAAACAACTACAGTCAGGCTAAAGTACAGCCTCCACATGGTGGGGTTTGCTTTAACAGTGTTACATCTGAGCCTCCCAATGAAAACTATGATCTGTGTGTCCCCCACATCAGTTCAAAAGAGTTTTTTTAAGTTTATTTATGCACAGATTAACCAGAAAGAAAAGAGAAGTAATTCGATTTTGTATTGCTGATATTTTCTGTTTTATTTGTGCTGAAAATAAGTTTGTCGTCTCTTTTCACCAATCGTATTTATCTTGATGCCTTTATTTGCTGTATTTAGGTTGTCTGGTTCAAGCAACACTAAATAGTTTGTTTATGTATTTATTTATTTAGATTTACCTGCCTTTTAGGCAAATGTTATAACAAGCCTCTCCATCTGTTACAATGAACCCTTATATTAAAAACTATCCTTGCTCAGACACTTTTTAAAAAAAATTGTAGTGTCGGCAGGAGAAGAAACACAGGGGTAGCCATGTTTCTGCTGCAAAAAAGTGCTCTTAATTGAGCACACAGGCAGACACACACACACACAAAATACTGACCACATCCACACATTTCACCTGGCATGACCCGTTACACACACTTACACAAAACCCACACATTAGCTCACTCCCTGACACCAAATAACACAAATAACAAATAAATAACACAACACAACTCAAACCAACAAACATAAACAACATTGAATAGCCCATTTTCTGGAGGGTGCGGCGTGTATACCATGGGCCCCTGCTTGTGATCATCTGCACAGCCACGCCTCCAAAGTCTCAGGTGCCAGTGCCAGCCAGCAACAGAACATTATCCACAATATCAGGCAAAAACCAAAATGTGTGTGGTTCCCCACTTTCACCTGATTATAAAACCAAGGGGCACACCCTACAGGGAAACGGCTTAAAATCAACGTTCGTGGCAAATGATGGCATGATGTACATGGAGCAGATAGAAACTAGGTCGAAAAAGTCTGGAAATGTTGGAGTATTTCTTATTGTTAAGCTCTGCAGCATTCAGCCAGTCATATAGAAGGTTATTTGAGTGAGGACCCCTTAAAGACAGCAATACAAGCTGAAGCGTGTATTTGCATGTGCGTGTACGTGTCATAGAGAGAGGAGAATGGTGGTGAACGAGTGAGAGGTGGGGGAGGAGGGCAGGCTGGATCATTTCACTGGTGGGATTCTTCAAAGACAGCCGAGTGAGTGAGAGAGAGAGAGAGTGTGAGTGTGAGAGCCAGCGCGCTCCTGACTAAATATGGGAGTTGAAGAAAGAGAGTGTGACGCGCCCCCTTGTGGACACTCTGAATTCCCCGCTCTCTCTGTATCTCCCTCTCTCACTGAGAGGGGAAGAGGAGTGCGTGTGATGTTTTTCCCCCCAAATTAAAACCGTCAGCCAGTAATGAGGCGCCAGCTGCGCTCGAGGGGAATCCTAAAGTAGAGAGAGGGAGTGTGTGTGTTTGGAGGGGGTGGTGTCGATGCGCGCTCGTGTGTGTGTTTGGGGTGGGGTGTCGTTGCGCGCACGCTCGTGTGTGTGTGTATGTGTGTGTGTGTGCTGAGTCCTCCTTTGTCTCGCGCCGGTAGGGAAACCCCACATCCACGGTGACGTAGAGCCGTACAGTGTGAAACCCCCGCGCTGAAGCACATAAAGCCAGAGGAGACGGGCACGCGCGCGCGCACACACGGGCTCGTGCTCCAGCAGCTCTCACTCTGCGCTTTCATTTCGCTTCTGTTTTTGTTCCTCTCAGCGGTGGGAGAGAGTGAGGGAGAGACAGCGAGGACTCGACCACAACACACCTGCACACACACACACACACACACTCACACACACACACAGAGCACCTGTCCCCAGCGCCTTCAGCCAATCAGTGCCGCGCGCTTCCAGCACAGCCCGAGCCTTTTTTAACCGTCCTCGCTGATGCACGGAGCTCTTCACTGTTTTTTCTCCTTCCGTGCCTTTCTTTTCTTTCTTTCTTTGTTTCGCTCGGTCTCTTTTGGACTCGCGCGACGCCTCACAGCAGCTTCGTGCAGAGGGGCAGGTTTTTAGTTGGGAAGTTTAGTTTCTATCGTCTTTCTGGTCGTGTGGGTGCTGACGCCGCGCTTTTCGCGCTTTTCGTGCTCTTCTCTCCGCTGTGAGGGAGGCGCGCGCGAGGAGGCTCTACCGTACGCACGAGGAGAGCGTGCGGCTGGAGGAGAAGAGGAGGAGGAGCAGAGAGGAGCGGACAGGAGGAGGAGGAGTGGAGCTGTAGAAGTGATGGTGAGGCTCTGGCCCCAGCGGACTGTGCTGGAGTAAATAAAGGCGGAGCAGCAGGAGCTAAACGGGCCGTGGAGTCACTGACTGACTGACTGTGAGGGAGAAGCGGGAGATCCGGACTGAGAGTGCGAGAGTGTATGAGTGTGTGTGATGCTGTGAGTGAGGATGCCGGTGAGGAGGGGGCACGTGGCGCCCCAGAACACCTTCCTGGACACCATCATCAGGAAATTCGAGAGCCAGAGTAAGTGCAGCGGAGACATCAGAGACATAGAGACATCACTTACAGACGCAGTTATGTACATTACAGAGGCCGCGTTAACTAATACACACTGTCCACTGAGCGAAAGTGCTGTTATAAATCAGCTGTTACTCTTTTCAGACCTGTTCTTGTTACAGATATACAGCAGGTTGGAATGAAACCCCCCACATATATAGTTCATTCATAGCTATATAGGCTTTAGGGGTTATCATGGTGATGACGATGATGATGACGGTGATGATGATTATCGTCGATGTAAAAAAATAAAGTAAATAAAAACAAGTGTCTGCAAAATGGTAACTTCACAGGAGAAGATCAAAATAGTCTTAGATTTTAATATAAGTTCATGTAAATCAATTTCATTCCAGGCAATTTTGGAGCATCTTATTGGTCCATTCTGCATAAAATTTTCATACAGCGTAAAGGGCGGCTGCTGAGCTCAAATAATGAAACTAAAAATAGAGAAAAAATAAACATATAAATTAATAAATATTTTTTTTTTTGGGGGGGGGGGTTAACGTTATGAAGGCTATTATTATTATTATTATTATTATTATTATATTATCATTATTATTATGATTAAGATGACGTTGGCTTATTATTATTATGACCAACAACAGTAGTGTGAATAATAACAATATAATAACATGATGATAATAATACTAATCATAATAATAATTATAACTATTTTCACTAATTGTTATTAGTCATCAGAAAATTCAAGGGCCAAAATAAATTTGGACCGTTTTCATAAGGGAAACTTATGAGTCACACACTTTTTTCCATTGTACTTTAATATGCAATACAAGTACTGATTATGATAATTATTCTTAATATTAACATTAATATTAATACTAATAATCATCATTATTAATATTAAACATCATCATCATCATACAAAACCATGACAGTAACTATTTTCGCTATTTTGACTGATTTTCATAATACTTTTCATAATTAATAAATCATTAATGTTGTAATATATTTGTTTCTATTCTCTGTGATAGTCTGGTTTTCTGCTATTGGTGGTCATTAGTTCACCAGTGTGGAGATGATAAAGATGTGTTTGCACAGGCCAGGTGGAGTGGGAATTTGAATAATAATCAAGTGATACCTGATTATTATTCCTGTGTGCAAACTGCACCTGTCACTCAATTAAGTGCTGTGTCAAGTGTATTTCCCTCCATTAATATAACAGACAAGGCATCAACATAAAGGCAGTAGCTTTTTTGAAAAGATGTGCTGGATGGATCCCTTTTGTATTAGTCAGTGTATTGACTGTGATATTTTGTGTTGGAAGGCCCCTGAGATGTGTGAATGTAGTGGAATATGTTATAGCGCGTGCAGCAAGGACGCTCACACTGGACCTTAGAAATGAGAATGTTTAACAACACTGCGTGAAACCAAGTGGTTTCAGGCTCTGGTCATTTATAGAAGAGTGTGCCAACTAGTGGACGAGCGCCAGGTTCTCCCTGTTTTTATGAAGACGTGCTGTCCTCAGCCTCGTCTTATTATACACAGTCTTATAAAGTCCTGATACAGCTTGTTTGGGACTGTTTTGTTCTGTTCTGCTTTTCTTAAAGGAAGACCAAAGGAAACTTTAGACAGTACTGTAAACATCAAAGTGAATTTTCAATAATCACTAAAGCTGAAAATCAGTATTGTTGTGTGATACTAATACAGATATACCAACAGTGGGGAGCTCTCAGGGCCTTCTTGGCCTAATCATTTCTGTGAAATAACAAATACATTTAGTTCAGTTTTATTAATGTGATCATCATGCTTGTATTTGAACTATGCAAGCATTGTAGTAATAATCTTATTTCATTGTTTTGGTTGGAAACGAAAGGGTTAAATTCTTGAAATGCCCAGTAGAAAATTATCCAGTCAGGATTTTTTTTTCCGTGTGGTATCAAGTAGATACAGTCAAGCAAGCTCTCCCATTGCTTAGGACATCAGGAGCTGAACTGAAGGCCTAATGTGTCAGATTAACCACCAGCATAATTTGGATTTCCTATAAATGGGACTATAAACATTGTAATAAAAAACGTGACTCTAGGCTTTCTGGAAGTCCTTGATATGGGACTGACTGTGAGTATGAGTGCTGACCTGAACAGTCAGATGCTGATTTCAGTCAGATGTTAGAAATGGAAAACAGCAGAAGCTCTATGCCAAGGCTCTTTACTGAAGAGTCACTGTAAAACTGCTACAAGGTGAACTATATGTCTGCTACAAGCTTCAAATAAAACATACAATGTCATTCACAACCCTCAAATGTTCGCGTTTAATCTAGAAAGGCCAAAAAACGTCCACGTGAGTCACTGCCAGGTCAGCACTAACATACTACTGTAATCCCTTAGGGGCTTTTACAGAAATTAGCGTTATCAAAGAGGTAGGTGGGTTTTTGGCCTAGCTCTAACAGTCACGGTGCTCCTCTGTATACCGGTGTAGATGATATATCACCCAGCACTAATGAATGCTGACTAATACAAGAACACACATGTTCTCTGTTGGAAACTGAGGCTAATGGCCAAGGCATCATATGACACATATGCAATATTTGTGATCATTTGTGAACCTTGTTGTCTCAGCTGTTCCTGTATGTTATAAAAGAAAACATGGTTAGAGATGGGATGGTTAGTGGTTTTAATGAAATACCTCAGTATACAACTCCATCTTAATCATGCTATTTCAAATTTAAACATAGCTTGTATAATTACTGTCTTTTTAAAATGTCATACTGCAAAGTTAATAGCCTCCTGCTACAGCCTCCCTGCAAAGCACATGCTAGGAAAACACACGTTTACGTACTTTTACATCTGAACAGGATACAGCAGTGGTGCTGGTTATAATTTCATAGTCAGGTTTTTTTGGAAAATACAAGTTGTTCAGTATGAAGTTAATTAATATAATGCCAGCAGTGAATTCAACATGCAGTGTTTTTCTAAAAACATTTTTCATATATTTTAACAAAACTGCAATAACAGCATGATGATTTTGCTGACTTATATCTTGATCAGGAATTTTCATTCTGTCCCATCTCTAGAGGAGATTGCAGGCCATTATCACTATAGACGTTGCCCAGTGCAGAATTTGTATCCATCTGGACAGCTGGACCGTAGTGCTGTCAGTGTCCCAAGAAGTCTTTTCACTGAAAATTACAGCGAATCAAGATCTGGCTCAGTCTCCACCAATCCTAGCCTGACATATCCAAGTGACATCACAGGATTTGCTTCCTTGGTGCCCAAAACAATGCTGGCTTAAGCCATCATGTCATACACACCTCTGAAAGTGCCAGAAAATGTGAGGTGTGAAAAACACATACATTATTTTTTTTTGGGTGCAGTTTCCCTTCCAACTCAACATGGCACATTGAGACTGTGTTAAAACCGTCCCTTTGGGAGGGGCTTGCCTAATGTGCTTTCGACTTGCTGTTACATTCGTGGTGTGAATATAGTCTGCGTATCTTGTGTGCTGCTTCAGCAAAGACCTTGGGAGCTCACGAATGCGGTTCACGAAGCTTATTGATGCTCATTAAAGAGAATAATGGACATTTATCTCCCTCGTGTACCTGCGTTATTGGCACTGAGGAGAAATAATATTGTCAAGAGGGCCTGAGTCGACCCAAGGATTATTGACAAGCTGATTCATTTCTAAACTCCCGTCAGTGGCCCAGTTGGCTGTGAGGCCTGGCAGAGGCAGAGAATTTAAGGAGTGGAATTAAGAGTCTGGTCTGGAGTTTAATCGTGTGTAGGCGTTGTGCTGTTGGTAACAGTCATGCGTCAGTGCTGCTAACCTGGGCCCTGTGCTGTATGTTCTCCTGTCGTAATTACACTTTAGAGCGCAGGCCCTGGATCAGTGTATTGGAGTAACTCCTACACTCCTTTTGTAGTACTCCAGAATAAGCCTGCATGGCTGCTGCTCTTCAGGAAGAAGGTTGTCTTACCCCAGTTTCAGAACAATAGGCTGTCTCTCTGTCTCAGGGATGCCAGGGTTTTGTTGGCAGTTTCTTGAAGTACCTTTCACTTAACCCAGTGGAGCTTGAGCTTACATATATACATATATATCTCGCTTTATATACTGCAGACTCTAACGTGAATCCATATATATATATGGATAGTGCCACATGTTAATACAGTCATATGCAAATGTTTGAACACCTCCAGTTAAATTATATGTTGATTTTCTAAGTGACATATCAACTACAGGAAACAAGCTTAAATATGAACTTTTTTTTCTGCAAAGGGTGGTGCACAATTTCTGTTTATTTGCTGAATTTAGCATTTGGCAAAAAAAAATGAAAAATCAAATATGAAATGTGCTTTAACTTTTGCACAGGCCACATTTTATGTTTTTTCCCCAATATGTTAAATTCAGCAAATAAACAGCTTCATATTTGATTCTACACAGCTTTATTATGGGAATCATCTACAGATATTTTATACATTTACCAGCAAACAAACAATATATTAGGTATTATATTATTGCACTAAATAGGTACTAAATTATATATTTCAGGGTGCAAACATTTGTCACTGGTAGTATCTCCAGTTGTATGTCTTCAGCACCTTTAGTTAGGGAATATAATTGGTTGCACTGACTCTATGCACGGTGTCTTGACTCCAGGCTTTTTATTTTTCTATTAAAAAAGTTTATAAAAGGTACAAATATGTACCTTGCCTCTGGGAAGGTGAATGTAATGTATCTTCAAACCTTAAAAATTGGTCTCTCTCTCTCTCTCTGGGTGGGTAGAATGGTCCTCCTTCTCTCCCATTATTCAGAATGATGCTAGCCAACGAGGGTGTCTGTTTGCTGACGTAACAGAATTGGCGATTAGCGTCCTCCTCTAAGTGTGTTGAGCTGTCTAATGATGGGTTAGCGGCAGTTTGAGAAGATGCATGGCTGACCTCATGGTTTGGAGGAAGCATGCAATAGCCTTTACCCTCCCAGCTTGGTAGCATCATGCTTTAGGACGAGACCTAGCTGGCCACAACTGAATTAGGGGGGAAAAAATCCTGCCAAACAATAAGGTACACGATTGGAGGACCATAGCTGGACCTTTGATGGTACATTTACACTTGTACTGTATGTGTGTTTGTTGTTCCTTTTTTTTACCCACCTTTGCCAGACTAGTCTGCTTAGATGTTTCTGTCATTAATTTTTCATCCAGCATCCATCCAAGACTGTCCTGTGCTGCCCGGTCTTGATTCCAGTAGGCAAGACTTTATTTCAGGTATTTCAGTCCACTACAGAGGATGCAGTTATGTGGAATTTGATTTGTGCTGTTTAGGACAGTTATGCAGATAATGTCCAAAAATATTTGCCTAAAAGCGCTAAAATCCCACTTCCATTTCAGCACTGCAGCTTTTTATCCATCTACAGTTGGCAGAGCTTTTAGCCAAATGTTTGATTGGTGAGGCTGTAGGAGGTTACATCAGGCAAAGTGGGAGTCAAAGGAGATGGCCTCTAGTTTTACAGTGAAATAAGAAGTGCTGTATCTTTCTCTTAATTTCACCAGTGCTATATAACAAAAAGAATGAGTGACATGAGATTAATTAATTCATTCATGTGTCATATATGACCAATAAGCATAAGGCCCCTTTGGTCCATTTGAAAGCAGCAGTGATTTGAATATCAGGACGCATCATTTGAGCACATTCAAAGGAAATAAACCTCCACTTTTTATTGTTGCATTGCTATGCCATGGCTCATTTTGGAGGAAAAAGTGTTTATGGGCCTTGCAGAGAAACAATCTGACGTTTAAAAATACTGCCAGCGAATCCTGAGTGGGAGCCATTCTTGGTAATAATGCGTGTGACTCTGTTACTGAGTAATAGCTTGTCAAGGACAGGAAGGATCTATCCATTGATTAACTGTCTCCAACTGAAATGCTATAACACTTATAGCCTCATTTTTGCACATTACGCTCAGGCACAAAACTTTAAAAACGGAGCTCCACTTACTTTAAGAGCAGGTTAACCTTGAATGTGATTTCATTACATTCATTACAGACACCGCATGTATGTGCTGCTGTACTCTGGTGCTCTTTGGATGTTTTGTATTCTGCATTGTGAAACCAGAGCAACAAGATAAAAACTAGGAACACACCGATATGGGAATTCTGGGCTGGTGCAAGTATCTGATATTTTTCATGTTCATATCTCCTATTGCTGATGCATTCACATTGATAAAATGTAGAAATTGAGACTAAATCCACTTGAATTAGCATGATTATATTTGTATATTTATATGTATACAGTACTGTGCAAAGGTTTTAGGCACCTCAGAAAATTGGATTTAAAAAACTATTTAAGAATTAATTTCTTTGCTTAAGAAAACACCACTTTTCAGCAAAATTCAAATAATATGAATACAAAAAGTAAGTCAATTTTCCAAAAAAATGTAAAATGTAAATAAAATCAGAATTCAATTATGTGCAAATCAGTAAACTCTATATTAAATTGAAAATAGTGCAAAGACAAAAAGTCAAATGCTGAAACTGAGAAATGTTATTATTTTTTGAAAAATATGTCCATTTTGAATTTGATGCCAGCAACGTTTCAAAAAAGTTGGGATGGGGACATGTTTACCACTGTGTTGCATCAGCTCTTCTTTTAACAGCACTCTGTGGTAGATGTTTGGGAACTGAGGAGACCAATTGCTGTAGTTTTGAAAGTGAAATGTTTTCCCATTCTTGCTTGATAACCAGCGTTTCTGGATCCTGTTTATATATGGTTTCTTCTTTGCATGGTAGAGTTTTAACTTGGGTTTGTGGATGCAGCGACGAACTTTGTTCACAGACAGTGGTTTTCGGAAGTGTTCCTGAGCCCATGCAGTGATTTCCACTACAGTATCGTGTCTGTTTTTAATGCAGTGCTGCCCAAAATGTTATTCTTGAATTGTTGCACTATTTGTCTCTCATAAAGTGGTGAACCCCTCCCCATTTTTACTTCTGAAAGACTCTCTAGAATGCTCTTTTTATACCCAATCACGTTACTGACCTGTTGTCAGTTAACCTAATTAGTTGTGAGATGTTCCACTAGATGGTTTTTTTTAGCATTACACAACTTTATCTTTTGTTGACCCTGTCCCAACTTTTTTGAAAAGTATAAAAAAAGTTTTGTAAAATTATTAAAAAAAAACAAAACAATAAAATTTCTTAGTTTGAGTATTTTGTATGTCGTCTTTGTACTTTTTTCTATTAAATATAGAATTCAAATGATTTGTACATCATTGCATTTTGTTTTACATTTACATTTTGCACCCAACTTTTTTGGAAACGGGGTTGTACATGTATCAATGTGTTCATTTAACCATTTCCAAACCTCTTCCTGTGGCAGCCTAATATTAATTGTGACTATAATCCAAAACCTAGTTTGGCTAGTCAATACTTAATTATGTTGAATCAAGTGTTCAGATGATGGAATTAAATAAATCAATGCGATGGCAAAACCCAATGATACATGATGTTTTTATAAGTAAAAATACACTTATTGATGCCTAAACTTTCTGCTCTTCCAGAGTGCAATGAATAAGTCATCAAGGTCCAATCTAAACATCTGTCCAATGCTGATAATTCTTTTGAAGCAATTATATGCAGATATCTAAAGGATTCCAATATCATTGTGCATCTCTAATAACAACCTATAGCTCATTTTGGTTGCTAGACAACTTGATGTGTTTTCTCTTTTGTAAGATGTGTGGGATGCATTTGGGGCCTACTGAAAGAAATTGGACTTGTATTTGAATAATGTTCCCATTTTAAAAGAGCCATGATGATCCAGAACATAAGCTGCCTAATTTCATTGGCAATGTGCACATATATTTTAGTATATATAATTCATTGAGAAGACATTAGTCACTCTGTCGTCAGGTGCTTTAGCCATCCTAGGACACTGGCCAACTGTTGACGAGCATCGTTTTATATTTTCACCAGACATTGGGGAGCCGTCTTGATATTATAACCTGTCTTATATTGCACATTAAATATTTAATGGAGCATTATTAATGCATTGAAAATGAATACTCTTTCCCTCATTGAGAGTTTTTTGTCACTGAAGTTTTTAGCACGGCAGTAAATCTGGTTTCATTTAATCATTAGTGAGAGCATCACTGTGTAATGCTTTGCTGTGCTTACCACTTACCTTTACCTGCTTATGGTAAAGGTAAACTAAATCACTACTCATTGTCTTTCAGTTATTAAACATTATTGAATATCCTGTAAATGTAAATTTTATAGCAAGTAACATTTTTTATAGTTGTACATTCTGAATGTTGGTGTAATGATTGCAGCCTGAAACGTTTGTCTTTTGGACTTTGGTCATCTTTCCAGTCTTTAGTTGTCATTTACTAGACACATAGTCAGATACAATACAATCTATGCATTCTCACACCTGTCACGGTCAGATAATAACAAAACACAAAACTGTTTCTCACACTGTCACCAGGTGGCACTTTCATCTGACCTTCAGTTAGATTAGGTTGCAGTTCTTTAAAAAAAAGAATTTAATGCATCATAATATCTCAAATTTCACCACAGTTCAGTTTGATGATTTGATCAGTGGGGAACCCGCAGGGCCTTCTAAGCCTTCACAATGTCTAATGATTTCTAAGATTTCAAAAAAACATTTCTCTACATTACTATTATTACTAAAATACATTAATATTCATCATTATTAAAATACATTATTTAGCTCATTTATACCTGACAGAACTATAATAACTATCATCCTTGTTGTATTTAAACTATGTAGTACTATGATTGTAGTAAATTTTACTGTAGTAAATAATTGTTAAGTTTTGGTTGGAAACAAGAACTAAAATCTTGAACTGCGTAATGAAAAATTGACTAGATTTCTAGGTAGATACAGCCAAGCCATTGGATAGGCCTTCAGGAGTTGACCTGAAGGCCTTACACATTAGATCAACCTCTAAGGTAATTAGAGAGTGACAGTGGAAACAATTAATCATATTTTTAATTTACAGTGAGTGATTTTGGGTACAGGGTAAAATATATGTATACATCTATTACAGGCATCAAATAAAACATGGAATGTCTTTTACAACATTCAAATATCCAAAGAACAAAAAATGTTCAGGGGTATCGGCATTAGCTTAGTGCTAATATACTATTAGAAAGCTCATAGAGCATTAGCAAAATTAGCATTATCATGTTTTTCCTTGTTTTTTGACATTCATGACCTTAATAGAAGGCTTAGCTCTAAAAGTCATAGTAATAAAGTGAATTTGATTATTTTGTATGTATTTGATTCAGAATGGAATATACAAAAGTGACTGGAGGAGCACCGTATTGGATATATCAACAATAAAAGTAATATTCCAAGACTTTTTTTTGGATGTTTACACATCAAAATAACCCTAGAATTTAATTTTGTTAAAGGAATAAATATGATTAGAATTTAGGGCAATCGCAATTACTCAGCTACTTTGAAGAAAAAAAAATCTTGAAGAATTGGCAATAATTAGTTGGCAATTTACTCGATTGCTGTTATACATGAAACTGACAACCCTGAATCAGTAAAAATTGAGTCTAAAAATCAATAATCAGTGTAGTTGATCACCACCTTCAGATGAATCAGACCGTCATGACACATTCAAGCATTTTTACTCCTCTACACACTTGACCACCATTTTTTAGTGAGACTTTAAACCCTTTTGCTCAACTTCCTCCACTTCTTCTCACCCAGTGTGACCTATGTGTCGCTGCATATTGCCATCAGGAGCAAAGTGGGCTGCTTAGAGTGGCAGGGCAGCGTCACCTGACTCCAATTAGACGTGTGTGTAGAGCAGCAGGACTAGGGGAGGATATTAAACACTGCAGCATGTGCACAAACACAACCATCACTGTGGCAACTATTCAGGGCACAGCTTGAGCGGCCTGTTCCCTGGGGGGGGCGTGGCCTCCTACCACGCCGACTTAATCGTTTCTCTCCCTCTCCCTCCATCTCCTTTTTTTCTCATCTTTCCCACTCTATCAGTCTCATTTTGTTGGGTAATTTCCTCAGCCTCCCTGCTTGGCCTCTCCCTTTTTGTCTTCTCTGCTTCTATCTGCTGCAGGTTCGCGGTGTTAAACGCTGTGGAGAGAGAGTGATATTATTAGAGCCGGGGGGTGTAGGGAGATGGACAGAGACGGAGAGGAGAGGCTGCTAGGTGTTCAGGGCCTGCGGGCACTCCACACTGCATCTCACACAGATTAAAGGGTTGGTATTTATAGGTTCCTATAAAAAGTAATGTTTCTCCATCTGCCGCCTTCAGTCTCTCACATGCTGCCGAGAAGTGGTCTAGTTCTGCCTGGATTTTTGGGATTCTAGAGTGCTCTGAATGCTCCCTCTTCATTTTCACACACACACACACACACACATACTGTACGCAAAGCTTTTATACATTGTTAGGATGTGAGCTCACACGTATCGTCGCTGCTGTAACAAAACAAAACTGTCCTAACACTGATTCTGTAGCTTTAGGAGAAGGAAAAAAGCATTTATGTACACAAGGTCCAAAATACAATTTACCCTTTAGACTTCCCAAAACCTAAGGGGGATCTCTGAGAAGAATGTTCTGCCATTGTGATATCCATTAGCCTGACTGGGAAAAATAGATGCTCAAATACAAATTCTGGGCAAGACCGTTGTTTGTGTAACGGCTTTTACTAGAGCTGATGCACTGATCAGTCTCTGGGGGTGTTGTAGAGAACTGCTCCACCTAACTGACCCTTCACTAACCCACTCCTCTAAATAGTGATTGTCCAGAGTTTAGCACATTAGGACCTTAGACTGTCCAGTAACGTAGCATCTGTAACTAGGCCCGGGCACCTCTGGCGTGCTTCCAGAACTTTACAAAATGCTGCAGTATTTTGTGGGTGTATCATTAATATTACTTGTACAAGTCAAGAGGGGTGAAGTTTTTACTTATTTAAAACCAAAGTTAGTTAACTAGCAAGTCTGGCTAGTTTCTGTAATCTTTCTTTGTGAGCACACAGTCCTGCTGAACAAAACGGACACCAGTCACAGCCTAATCACTGTTTGCTAGCTTCTTTAGCTAGCATTGGATATTTAACAGTACTCAATGGGATATTTACTCACCCCGCAGTACAAGAACAACACTGCTCTTTTATTTCTACTTCATCTATATGCAATGCTGTTTGATCAGATGTCTCACTTTTTGAAGTGATCTGTAGCCTTTTTAGTGCTACTAGGCTCTTGAGAGACCACAATGTAGAATGTATGTAGAAAACCAATGCATATTGCAGACTTTTTCTATCTGCTCCTCTCTGAATGTTGGATATACTGCACTTAAAGTTACACAGTTACACATGGCAGCCTCAAAATCTTGTCAGACATAGCAGCAGTAAGCAAAGACACTGGGCTGTTTTTTAATTTACTCTGTATGACCATTTTTGTGATTCAAACTGCCGAAGTTCCATTCCCAAATGAAAAAGAGAAAAGTTGTCTCCTATGACATTTTGGATTTCCATTTTTAAAAATCAAAGAGAACAATGAAATTGTGCCAAATGAGGGACCATTTTGCTGCCATTGAAACTAGCATTAGCACAGCTAGTGAGTTGTCAGCCAGCCAAAACTTGAGCACTAACAGGATACCTGACTACCACAAGGTATTTTGCATGCTCAGTGTACCTTAACTGTTGTGTAGGTTAAGGTAATGAGATTTTATATAATTTTGGAGCATTTCTATTAATCCATTCATCGTGAAATTAGCACATAGTGTAAAGATAGGGTGGCATTTTCAAATAATGTAAAAAAGAATTATCAAACAGTACTGTGCGAAAGGCAGATGCCACCCAGAAGGTAATGCACTTGTATAAGGAAGGAGAAAGTGAATGGGAAATAATACATAAAAGGAAAAAAAAAACATACATACATGCTAACATATCTATACATGAATTTATACATAAATACATAACTATATCTAAATACATATCTTTAAGAATTTTCTAAGTCTAATTCTAAACCTAAGTTTAACCCTAACCTCGGCAACCAAAAAGAAATGGTTTTGTTAATTCAGTTTTAAAATATGAAACATAACTTTTTATTATCATGAAATTGGTCTTTGCAGTACTGATGTTGCAGAAAATTGCAGTATGCAAATGAATCATCATCAATCATGGATGCTTTTTGAGGGTCCTGAATTTCCATTTAAGTGTTCTTTTAGCAGTTTGACTAATTAAGATAATGGAATGACCAATAAGCGTAATAATGTTGGTCAAAATAATGCAGACCAATCTTTAATCATATCATCCACATAATGGCATCCAGTCATGTCAGTGGTTCATTAATGTATTTTTAAGGCACATCGCCATTGAAATATGGAGCAATTTGTTTGGTGTTTTGTCATATTGTGGAGCCTAACTTGTATCCCTAACAGTATGGCACATTTTCTATTTCTAGCATGTTTTCATGTGCCTGTGTGTTAGTATAGACTGTGTGCGTGTGTGTGTGTGTGCGCACACTGTTACCCGTCACCTGCCTGAGACAGTCAAACGCTGCCTAATTCCAGTTGCTCCTCTTGTGCGTTTTCATCTGTGTCTTTACCTTAAGCTACTTGCCGAAGATTTGCCTTTTGCGTCGCCTCCTTCATTCATGTTCTCTTCTCCGCTAATCTCTGCACTGTTTTGGTATCGCTGAGGAGACAGGTTCCCCTGTTCTCGCAGATAAAAGACAAACGACAAGCTCATCCGCCTCCATTCAAACACACTTTTAACTGGATGAGTCACAGTCTAGAGCATGTTACCGTCTCTTTTCCCTCTAATGAAACTTGCTGTATGAATGAAACGCTGCATTATCTGTAATGAGTTTTAGGGTGATATGATGAGCTAAATAGATACTGGAACAACAAAGGACTTTTGGAGCTGCAAATTGGAAAGGGAGTGAGGTTTAGGATCTAATTGTGAAATTGTGGAGTTGGAAACCTCGAGTCTTGTTTGTGATGCTGTTCATGCAAACTTCTGTCTAAATAAGTTACAAGCAAACTCCAGGTGTCATGGAGTTAAATAAGGCAGATAATAAGGCAGCAGTTCCGGCAGAAGCTTTAGGTTAATTATAGAGCTTCAAGTGTCTCGTTACATTCCTGGTGAAGGTCTCTCGCCCTCTGTCTCGCCAACACATGCACGTCTCTTTGTTCTCTCTTTGTCACTCTTTGTCATTAGTCTCTAGTCTCTGCTGTGTATCATTTTTAGCTCTTTCTCTCCCTCTCTCTGCCCTCTCTTTCTTTCTGTCGCTCTCTCTCTCACACACACACACACACACACAAACATTCTCTCTCTTATGCTAAGCTACCACTTAACCAGCCCACTGACTCTTCTCCCTAAAAAGCCTTTCCCTTAATGTACTGCCTACAGCTCTCCTCGCCTGTCAGCTTCTCTTCACATTTAGTATGCTAGCAATGCTAATGAATTCTAAACATCCCTACACCGGCTATGTTGAAGATAAAGACGTTTTTCACCTCCTTACTTCATTCTCCTAGTAATTATATTTGGCTGAACAGGAGAAATGTGTATTTACCATAGGCCTATACAGCACAAGTTTTTCCTTTTAGGCAAAAACCCATTCAGCCTAATCTATCCATCCATCCATCCATCGATCCAGCCAGCCAGCCAGCCGTCTATGTAGTCAGCTAGTCAGCCAGCCAGTCTGCTGTCTATGTAACTAGCCAGCCAACCAGCCAGCCAGCCAGCTGTCTATGTAGCCAGTCAGCCAGCCAGCCAGCCGTGTATATACCCAGCCTGCCTGCCAGCCAGCCAACTATGTAGCCAGCCAGCCATGTATGTAGCCAGCCAACCTGCCAGCCATCTATGTAGTCAGTCCGCCAGCCAGCTGTCTATGTAGCCAGCTAATTAGCCAGACATCTGTCTATGTAGCCAGCCAGCCATCTATATAGCCAGTCAACCAGCCATGTAGCTAGCCAGGTAGCCACTTATATAGCCAGCCAGCCAGCCACCTATGTTTATCCACTTTAAATTTAGGTACGCTAGATGTCAAAAAGTATCCAGACACCCCTTCTAATAAATGAATTCAGTTTCTTTAAGGTGCACCCATTACTGATCTATTCAGCTCATTTAATCTCCATAGAATAGCATTATCAATAGAATGAGATGCTCTAGAGCAGCTGCACATAAGCCAGGATCACCAAACCAATTGGCAAACATCAACTAGAGAGACACTAACCCAGCATTGGACTGTGGGGCAGTGGAACTGCACTGTCTCCAGCCAATAGCTTTGGGATGAGTTGGAGTAGAGTTCATGTACACAGTCATAATTGAGAAATAACGCCTTATAGGCCTGCTGATCCAGACACATGCTAAACATTAGCTCATGGTCATATCTGCAATATCTAGGGCAGGAAGAATAGGTCAGCCGCAGCACTGTCTCAGTGACCAGCCCCCAGCATGCAGACCTCAACTCTGTATTCTGTGCTTAAACTCTCACCTTTTCAACAAGGCTCCCTGTAGATCAGCTTTAGCGACTGTCATTTGCACAAGGCTCAGCCCCTTGGTTATGGCCTTTGTCATTGCCCTGTTTCAAAGGCCATTAGACCCCTTTTGTAAAATCGCTGAGGCTAAAATGTCACTGACACATCTAAAGGAGTACAGGTGCCCAAGGGGAGAATATTTTAATACATATCAACCCACATCAAGCCCCTCCAGTGGGCACTTATAATGGCTTTAGCAGAGAGCCAGTGGTTCCCAGTGGCCACTGAAAAGTGTCGAGTCGCCCCCCCTGCCCTCACCCTCAACACCTAGAGGAGCATTCTCACAATCCTCACACACCCACACACAGGTGGGCCAGCACTGGCATAACACTGTGAAAAACCCATTTAGCATAAGTAAATCTGCGTGAATGCTTATTACTGAATGCCTGTTGCTCATGAGGAGCACTCTTTCTGTCTTTCTTTATTTTCACTCGTCTAATTAAGTGGCTCTGGTGAAGTGATGCCCCCAGCTGTACCCACTCCTTACAATACAAAAGCCTGCTCAGTTTAAAGACATCAGACAAACACACAAACAAACACACACACATAAATATATATATATATATATATATATATATATATATATATATATATATATATACACAACAAAAGAATGGGCCCATGCTGAAGTGTTCTTTATGGTAAATGGTTTGACACAGCACTTCATATACCAAAATTTAGCTGATGTTTATCTGACATCTCAATAGAGGTTTATGGCCAAATCTCACTGAAAGCATTTCAGAAGCATTGTTTTTGTAGTTCCATCTAATATAGCAGAAATGTGTCCATTTTAATCAATGTTTCAATACACACCTTCAGCATTCTTTACTCACACAGTCTGCTTTTTTTCCATTTGTGCACTTGAGCGAAAATGTAAACGCCATAGCGATCCATATAGTCACACCTCCTATGGGATTGGGAACTACAATACTGGCCTTTGCCATTGCCAAATGCACAGTACTATACTGTATATTTAGTGTGTCCACTCTTTGCCTTTATTACAGCTTCTATGCTGTTCCGGATTCAGGCTCATAATGTTGAGTTGTTGTCTTCTCACAGTGGTAGGATGTATGGAAACACCTGTGGATTTTTTCAGATCTGAAGCAGGAGTGGAGATTTTCTCCTCTCTCATTAATAAAAGCTCGGTTTATCTGATGGTGACAGTGACAGTGCTCTACCAGGTCTTGCATGATTTTTTGGAGTCCCAATTTCTCTGTATGTTTTAATAATTTAACTGTAGTTCTGTAAACTCTAGTTTTTTCATTTATTTTCCTTTGATTTCCCTTTCTTATGCAAGTGGACTTATATCTAATATATCTTATATCTTATATCTAATCTCATCAAAAATATCTCCTTTAGATATTTTAGCTAAGAAAGAAATTTGCAAGGCAGCTAAGGTATGTTGGTAGTCAATCAAATGAATAGCTTGCACTTAATGGCCTTTTTGACTGGAAATTTAGCTAAAGAAAAGGTGGTCTTTGACTTTTGCACTGTACTGTATATTTAAAATAATACTTCTATTGTTATGATATTGTTGGCCAAGTAGTTGCAGAGTACTACTGTACTGTACACAAATAATGGTAAAAACTTGCTACTGTGTTTTTGTCAGATCTTCTGGTTGCCCTGCTGTAAATCTATTTAATTAAAAAAAGTAAGAATTATGAACTGTTATTTCTGCCTGAAGAGTTTATAGAACTAAGCTGAGTCAGAGTCAGTGTGGACTGGATGGATGTGTTTTATATGCTGTTCTTATATGTCGTGTCTGGCATTGCAAGCTTGCTTTGTGATTGATATTACACTTTTGATCCTAGTTAGGAGAGAAGTCTGCCATTTTGACATTTTTCCTGACCGTGACCCTACTGTTGTGCATTAGAGCAGGTTTATGAGCCTTGAAGACCCTGAAGCCCCCAACAGTGCCGCTACACTAGGCCTTTAATGATCCTACAGCATCACACTCCCAGCGCCTGTGTTTGTGCAGCCATGTCTAAGTGGGTACACCACTCAATCCAGGGGGAAAGAGGGCTTAGAGCAGAGACGGAGGAGGAAGTGTTGTTATCCCGTCTCACAGATTGATTGGCCTGTACACACACCTCAGGAAGGAGATAAAAACCAGAGGCCATTCATTTACCTACGCCTGCTGAGAGATAGATTCAGCAAGCGATTGTTAGTCTAATCTATTTGCCATTAATTCACAGGCTAATGGCCCTCTCTGAAAGGCTCCCCATTATAGCTTAATATATTAGTGCATGTGTATCTACTGTTTTTATTGAGCATCTTGTAAGATGTGGACCGACTCTTGGTTTGTTATGGATTGTGAATGCAGCAGCTGCTGCTCGTGTCTTTGGCTTTAAAGAGGTGATGTTCTCAGTTTGGTCTGCCTTTCAGTGGTTCTATCCTTCATTCCATTGATCTCGAAGTGTTTGTATGTGAGGGTGAGTGACTGGGCGAGTGAGAGAGAGAGAGCTGGTGTATTTTGGTGTTGTGTTGTGTCTGCTAGGCCTTTTGTTCCTCAGTGGGGAACAGCTGGTACAGCAGGGGCCTCAGGGCCTCAGCGTGTTGCTGTTGTTTCTGCAGTTGTTGTAAAGGAGAGTGGCAGGGCAGGTGTGCACAGCTCTGCTGATGAGCATAAGACCCACTGAGGGCCGCCTCTCGCACCACACATGCGCAGTAAGGCTGCAATTAACAATTACTACTATAATCAATAAACCCTCAGAAGTCGCATTCATCCCCTGTGAGAACAAAACCATGTTGTAATTTGATTTTTATTTTTTTCTCATTTGTAGCTCACTGAAACCACCAGAGAGATTCTGCCAAAAGTTCAGACTATAAACTTTTAGTTCATGCAGTAAGTATGAGATATTTAATTCTGATTTACACTGGATGAAAAGGACAGTCTTATATCATTTCTTGAAATCAAAATAAGTGAAGTAAGTCTAACCTACTAGAAGAGCAATATTTTATTATGATTTGTATAGGATTCAAAATGATTGTTTACTCTCTTGTTTTGCAGAAAGATATATTTGCGAAATTTATTGTCATTTCTTACGTCAAAACAAAAGGAAAAAAGTGCAACCTAATAGAAGTGATGTTTTAATATGACTTGATTTTGATGAATAGTTATTGTTGTCTTCTTATTTTGAGGAAAAAGTCAGAAGTGCAGACTCGAACCTGTTGATACAGAATATAAATCAAATGGAAATGCAATTCATTTTGTAACATACTAATGTAATTTGCACTTTACAATATGAGTACATCAATTAACAGTGCTCAAGAGAGTAATAAGCCTTACTAAATGGTTTAGTAATGTCTCAATTAATCATTAACTAATGATAGTAATGCTGAAACATATTATTTTAGATATTTTAAGTAGTTTATTAATTTGTTAATTAATGTGACTCAACAGTGTCAACTAAGCACTAAAATAAATTCAAATAAAGTATCTACCTTTAGTGACACTTCATAAATGCATAAGTAAGCAAAATACACGCACACACACATATTGCTGCTGTCGGAACAAACACTTGTATCTCCAAAATGATAACTTAACAGGAGACATACCTTACTTTTAATGTAAAAATATACCTTACTTTTAATGTAAGTCAGTGTAACCAGACTTTTTTCTAAGTCATTTTTGGCCGTTTCTTTTGTTCCATTTATCACGAAATTTACACCCAATGTAAAGGGTAACAGGCATTTTCAAATTATGACAAAAACTCAAAATTGACAAAAATATGTGTATATATCAAGTATAATATATAATAAAGTATAGACAACTGCAGACAACTTTACAATAAGGATCACAAAAAACATAAATTACTTATTAATAATGCTTAAGTAATACATCAAAACAGTTTTGTTGTATACAACATTGAAACAAACTGAACACTCTCTCTACCAGTTAAGATGATAACACTAAGATGCTTCTGGGAAACTGGGCCCTGATTATTTGGAACCGTAAAACACCTGAACATGCAGGGCAGGAAAACTCCAGGAGCAGATTTGGCAACCAGCGAATACATCTATCAGTCTACCATCTTTATCAAGATATTTCAGTTGTTACTTTAATTCAAATTTAAACAGTTACTAATTGTTAATATGAGATTTTAGTTCATTGCTATGTGATGGTTTAATTCTAAAGTTTGTCCTAGAATTTTTTGGTTTCATTTTGTTTTTGGTGAGTGATTTAGTTATAAGATATTAATTAAGACTCTATTTGACATTATCATAGACTTCAGTAAATTGTTCATTAATGTTTAGTTCTTACTGTCCCAACGGTCGAGTCACAGTAACATATATATATATATATATATATGTATATATATATATAGACTACTTAATAACAATATGCTAGTTATCATTACTGTCGTTAGTAAATGATCAGCTTAACCATTTAGTAATGACTACTTGAAACTACTTTATAAAATCTAAAAATGTTATTTCTTATTTTTATCAATAATTAATGATTAGTTGTGACATTACCCAACCATTAAGTAATGCTTATTTCACTCTTAAATACAATTAATTGATGTACTCGTATTGTAAAGTTTTACTATTTAATTATAGCACTGTGCAAAAGTCAGAGAGCACCCTTTAATTTTTTCTATTTCCAGTCCAAATGGCCATTAAGTACAAGTTATTAATTTATATATATTAAATTAAATTTATATTATTAAAAAGAAAACATATATTCAACAGAAAATTACTCAAAAGCCTCAGCAATTAAATATAATACATTTTTTTAGTATTTAGTGTGGCCACTTTTTTCAGGAAACTTGGCTTCTTATCTTTTGACTTACCCCTTCCTTTTGCAAGTGGGTCATTTTATATCTAATATCACCTTTAGCCATTTTAGATGGTCATGAGAAAGAAATGTGTGAGGCAGCTGAGGTGTGTTTGGGTAGTTGCTTGTGTGAATTTTAGAGTCTGTTTGAAGAGCAACATAATGTCAGTTGTACACAGCCGTAACTGGTTAGTTTTAAGAGTGAACGGATGAAAGAGTTAAGGCATCAGTAGAGCACAAAAGTAAGGTGTGGATAAATTAAATACTGATAGATTTGATATTATACTTAGTGTTGGAGGCCTTTTTGTAACATTCTGTTAAATATGTTTTCTGCTTTTTTCTGACACTGAAAAGTAACTTGTACTTAATTGCCTCTTTTACTGAAAGTGAAATAAACAAAAGGGTGATCTCTGACTTTTGCACATAAACATTTTCCCATATTCACTGGATTTTTGACAACTAATGCTGACACACATGCACACTCTTCTCATCACTTCAAAGAGCTGAGGGAATCCATGCATCTGTCTTGCTATATTCTTCTCAGAGCTGCTTCATTCTGCTGGCCCTGTACACAGGACTTATTTGTAACCACTTCAAGCAGTTGTTTTTCGATCAAGGCACAGAGAAACTAAACAAGATCAATGCTGATCAATCCAGGAGAAGCTGAGCTTCTGCTCTTTCCATGCACTTTTCTCCCTGATGCACAATCAGTCTAAAAGAAGCAACATAAAAATGCTTAATGAGATAAACAACTCGACTGAGATTTTCATGACTGACCCTGTTGTTGATTTGTGTGTCTCCCTATCTCGCACTTTTTCACTTTTCCTTTCGTTCTATCCCAATTAGGTGCTGCCTCGTTTGTGCAGTATGCAGATAGTCTCCACTTTCTTCTCAGAAGCATTCCGACAGGGGCTCAGGGTGATAAATAGCAACGAAAGGCAATTACGGGAGAACTTGTAGGAGAATGTGCAGACCAGGGCCACGTGTCTGTTTGCCGTTTAGTCCTTGAAAAAGATCTATCGCTGACAGGATTGGGAAGGACTCCCAAATATGGAATGGAAATTACAAATGTGTTGGGTTTTTAAGTTGAGAAGGAAAAGGTTGCGAAGGCTGATGGTGCTGCACTACAGGGATCAGGCTATCAGTGCAGCTGTAATGTCTTTTTGAGAAGTGCTTGAATGAGCTAGGAAGGTCTAAGACATCATAGTCCGATTTTGCAGAAATGTATGTTTCTTTTTGTCTTACAAATATCACTTTTATCGCTGGCTTCGTAAGTAACCTTGAGACTATATATGTATATATATATATATATATATATATATATATATATATATGTGTGTGTGTGTAGTATGTGTGTATTATGATTTGCAAACAGCAGCTGCACTGTACATTGTGTGAAAATTCTACAATGAATGGACAAACAGAAATGGTCCAAAATAACTGTTTACATTACTATTATATATATATAATAGTCATTTTTACAGTGTAGATATTAATTATTTAACAAAATTTAGCAGGAAAAGGATGAAACATTCCTAACTTTAATTCTGAATTAAATTTAACAATTTGATTCTGTTATTTGTGTAATTTTGGACCATTTACAAATCATCATGATTAATCCGTTCATCATGAAATTTTGACACGTTATAAACAGCAGCCACCATTTTAAATTTATGTAAAAAAATAAAAAATGGCAAAAGTGGAAAGATTTTGCTCTGACAGTAACAATATATATTGTGTTTCTCTGTTCATTAATCTGGACACATTTATAATGTATTTTTCTTCTATTATCTAGTATCAAACTACTTGAAACATGTCAAGTAGGCTGTAGTAACAGTCTCTACTCTTCTGGGAAGGCTTTACATTAGATTTTGGAACATTGCTGTGAGGATTGGATTGCTATCAGCCACAAGAGCATTAGTGAGGTCAGGTACTAATGTTTGATGACAAAAAGCAGAAAAACATAACAGAAAACGTGTTTCGATATTGACAATTCTTAATGTTGCACACTGATTTTCAGACTTTGGGACACATTTACTTCAAAACAATGAGATCTAACTGCTCAGCATGTGGCCGTGAGGGACAGGGATGCAGTCTCATTTCCTGCTCTAAAATGCAGGGGTGTGGCTAAAACAAGGCTTTGCCTATGAACTAAAACACTTTTTGTTTCGGTAGTGACATGAAAACGTGGGAAAAGTTTTTCTAAATAAAGGTTTTTTTCAATTGAAAAATTCAACTCATGATAAATCTAAATCTTTCAACTTTAAAAGTTTTAAGACAAATTTTTGGGACAACCACCTCCCAACAGAAAGTACCTTATACATGATGACTTTGTGTATATTTAGCTTATTGCTATCACAATTAATGCCTTGAGTTTAAATAGAACATAACATAATCCTTGTAAATATCTATGGTCTGAACACTTCTTTGTTTATTTTAAAAGTTTGTTAGTTATGGTAGGACTGCAGTTTAAAGTAATTTGGCAGAATGGTCCATATATTTTCCATACTTGTGGGTGTGTGTGTGTTCCTGCTTGAAGGAAGCCCATATGTAATACACTCAGTGACACTATTATACATTATCCTTCATGCCTTCATGCATTAACACTCCACACACTCAGATATCACCCTTTCCGCCTCCGTTCACATCCATATCACACACATATTGCTACATGACTAAAGTGTGAAAAAGGTGGGCAGAAAAAAATAAGCAAACTAACCTCACTTCTGAAGCTACATGAAGACTGTAATGACTTCTTTCAAGTTTAAGTTGGACTCTTCAGCCTGACTGCTTTCTCTCACAGATAGAGCGTAATGTGCTAGGTCAACCTGACCACGGCAGAAGGCATTTCTCCAGCGCTCCAGCTCTGCTGTAGGCCTTGGATCAGTATCCAGATGTGTGCTAGCCAGAAAAACAAAAAACAGATTTATACATTTTAAGTGATACTATCTGTTGATGTGCTTTTGATCTCCAACAGACTTATTAAAACGGAATACATACCCTAGTTTTAAATCAAAATCCGAACCCAACTGCCTGCTTCATATCCAAATCAGAAAAAGCTCTGTTTTTTAGTATACCAGTGACAGCCAAGTGGCCCAGAACTGCAAAAGACAAACGACATGTGCAAAAGTATGCAGACACCCTTCTTATTAGTGAATCCAAATACTGACTAATGCTCTTGTGGCTGAATGCAATCAAATCAGCAATGTTCCTACATTTAGTGTAAAGCCTTCCTAGAAGAGTAGAGGCTGTTACTGCAGGAAAGTACATTACATTACAGAGTAAAAATAAATTATGAGTGTCTCAGCTTATAAACCAGTTAGAAGAAAGCGCGGTTAAATTTAAATGATTGTGCTCAAAGCGCCAGTTAAAGCAGAGCAGCTCCCGTTATAGCCGTTACAGCCATTAGCTGAGTGCTAACCTAGCGAGTCCTAGCTAACGTTAAACAGGTACTGTGTGCGGCTGTTTCCTTACTATTTTGTTGTTCTAGAATAAATGGCGAATATTTATAAACTAAAAATCTATTGCATAAGTTTTTGGTAAGTGTCTGTTAGCTAACGTTAGTTAGCACCGGTGTCAACCCGCCTGGTTTACTGTATAAAGAACGGCTGTGTCGTAGTTAGTTTTGCTGATATTGGGCCACGTGATAGAGGCAATCTCGCTTTCTCCATAAACTCAGGACAATAAATCCGCCTCGCTCAGAATAGTTTTCACTTCCTGTTGTTGTTTAGACTTTAGCTACTAGTCTAAACAGTGATCTGATCAGACTGCAGTGGAGTATGAGGTTTGTTTGGCTCACATGAATTAAGAGAAGAGCAGCACTCGAGTTTGAAACGTCTTGTAATATTCAGATCATCGTTCAGTCTGACTGTAGAGAAAACTGCAAACTGTAAAGTCACCGTGTCTGGATTTACACCTACCTAAAATGCCATAGCAACATTACATTTACACCACCATCTCACCTTACAGATAAAACATCATCACAGAAAACAGCCTCTCTCTCTCTCTCTCTCTCTCTCTCTCTCTCTCTCTCTCTCTGCCTTGTGCCATTAGCTGTTTAAATGTCAAAGTAAAAATACATTTCTGATTGTGTATAAAGTAATCAGTATGACATTAGTATGCCATAGGAATATATCACAGTAAAGAAAATCAGAACTGGATAAACTGCTGCTGTTGCTAATTTTAATGGTAGAAAACTTCCACACGGTGGATTTATATGGTTTGAAGGCTGTTAATATCATGTTTACTCTCTGTAGAAATTGACACCTTTGAATTAGTTCAGGAAGCTAATGAACAGTAGGACTGTCATGAAAAATTACATTATTAATTGAGTAATCTACCTGTTATTTTGACTTAATGGGCTCAATAAATAAGTCACAGACTCTGCAGAGCCTTTCAGGGATTCTCAACTACTTTGTTGAAACAGATAAACTAGGAAGCCTCACATATATATATATATATATATATATATATATATATATGTATATATATACAGCCGTGAAATACATGTACTTTAATGCAAACCTAGTTCCGTTCACAGTTCACAGAAGGATAGCGGAGCGTGCTGTAATCACTGTTAGAGTTTTTTCTCATGTAGTATGTTTGGCTTTAGGTTTGTATGTACAGATTATTTCCAGGAATATTTTCAGGTTGTGATTGCAGGTACACAAAAAAGTAACTCAGTTACTAGAGTAATTTTCCAGTGAATTGCTTGTTTACTCTTACTTGAGTGATTTCTTACTCACACTCAAGTAAATTATTACAGTAACAGTACTCTTACTTAGGTAGGGATTTTCAGTACTCTTTCCACCCCTGCATAGAGGGACAAACTCCCTATTCATACCATTGTTTTCAGAAGAAACACTGGATGAACTTTTGGATAAATGTTGTATTTCTTTTACTTTTCAGACATGTTTGATGCCATACCAGATGCTTATTTTGATGACTGATGGTAGTTTAAATTCATGCACAAGGTGAAAACACCTCTGGAGGCTTGCAGTGGAGGTTAATGGGGCACAGGGTCACCTTAAACATCAAACCTTTCCAAAATATGTCAGTTTTTCCCCCACAGTTAGCTATAGTTATCATGATTCTAGCAATGCTGCCAGATTTACCCATCACTTCTCCCACTGCATTCATTCTTTCCAAAAGCATTTAAATTTTATAAATATAGTTGCTTTTTTAAATGAGTACGCTGCTGGTTTCGAAATGGATATATTTGGAAAATGTAATGCTTTTGCCCTTGTACCTCACTAAGCTTCAGTCTAAGTCTTCTTTTGGAGACTCATTGTTGAAAATTCTGTTGATAAATGATCAGAATAATAAGCTAAGATGAATACAAAAGCACCGCAATGAACACCTGATGGAAAGCACAGAACACATTTATATATTTATATGTGAAAATTTGTGAAAATTATGTGAATATTGTCACAGTTTTGTTAAAGTATCCTCAACATTTCTAAACAGCAATACAATGAATGACAATCAAGTCATTTCACTCCAGTCTTTATAGTCAGTTTTTTTTTATTCAGCCTTCTGAATTTCTTCCTGACACCTGAGATCAAAATGAAGTTATCAGCAGCAGTACTACTGTTTACTGTTCAGATTATAACTATGTAACCTACATCCACACTGCTCCAAGAGCGAGAAATAAGAGCTCACTGTTTCTTTTTTTAAATCAGGTTCAGTTTTCTTAAATGGAAGTCCATGTACCTTAGAATATGTGGTCATGTTGTTCTTATTTGATGTTACATGTTATCCTGGAGCATGCACGGTAATTATACACAGTTATTATGCTCTGAAACAGCATAATAATTTGATTGGATTTTACTTTGTGTTATGTTTATTATTAACACATATAAATGGATCAAATAAGAACAACATGACCACATATTCTAAGGTACATGGACTTCCATTTAAGAAAACTGAACCTGATTTAAAAAAAGAAACAGTGAGCTCTTATTTCTCGCTCTTGGAGCAGTGTGGATGTGGGTGAGGCTGTGTACCCGAAAGGTCTTTAGTGAACGTCATTGGTCAGGCCTTGTACTGCCGTGTAGGTCGCAGCACAGAGTCTTAATGTGCCGCCCACAGGAGGCTTTCTGCAGCCTGACTGAGACTTGGCTCGGGAATCAGGCACCTTCTGCAGGAGTTGGCATTGCTTCCAGAGTGTTAGGGTAACGAAGGGTTGTGTGAAGGTCAGCAGACATATGTGTGAAAGTGCGTGTGTGTGCATGTGTGTTTTTATACATTATAATATTTTATTTGAAAATTACTTGGCCAAATTTTTTGCAAAATTGCCAAACTTTGTAGGTGAAGCCTTCAACTCTTTTGTTTTTGCTGATGTTAAGATAAGAATTTGATTCAGAGCTGTTTGAGGTTTACACAGTTCTTATTACATATCGTCACTCTCCAAAGAAAAGCGAGTGCCTCCAAAATGGCGACAGTACAAGAGAGGGCAAAAACGGTCTTTACATTTAATGTAAAGTGATTTTATTCTGAAATTTTCACACAATGTAAAGAGCAGCTCCTTCAAATGATGAAGAAAACTGAAAAAAAAATGAACAACAAAACTGAAAGAACATGTGTTTTTATTTTGGACAGCAGTGCTGTACCCTGTCCAAATATTTGTAGATACCTGCTCATCATTTTTTCCTGAAAACAAAGGTATGAATGGTTGGTTTGTTACATTAACAGCCTCTACTAATCTTGGAAGGCTTTACACTAGATGTTGGAATATTGCTGTGGAGATTTGATTGCTGTCGTCCACAAGAGCATAAGTGAGGTCAGGTACTGATGTTGGATGATCAGTTCTGCATCACAAACTTCACTCCAACTCATCAAAAAAGTATTGGATGGAGCTCCATCAATCCAAAGAACACAGTTTATCTGCTCTGCAGCCCAATGCTGGGGTGCTTTATACCCTTCCACCTTAAAGTAATTGAATTCACTAATTAGATTAGGGTTTTGGATACTTTTGGATGGTGAACATCTTTTGGACAGAGTAAAAAAATGGAAAGTTTTGTTCTGAATTCATTAATCTGGACACTTTTAAAATGCTTCAACTTCCTTCAAACTCTGAACAGAACTAGCACAATAAAATCCTCTTCTACATTTACCTGCAACAAAATTGGTTTTATATAATTGAGAAAATTGATTTTTTTTTATCTTTTCGATGCTTGGCATTGAGCCATGCATGCCTGCTTCAGAGCATCCCATTCTATTGGCAGTTTCTACAGAGATTAGACAAGCTGTGTGAGCTGAATTCACTAATTAGATTGGAGGTTTTGGATACTTTTGTACAGTGTACATCATAACTCCAGTTAGTTTTAATCATTCATTTTACTTTATTTGAAAATGACAGCAGCCCTTTACACAACTTGTAAATTTCATGGCCAATAGACCAAGGGAAATGATAGAAAATTACTTTAAATAAATTAACAAAATTATCACATTATTACTGTAAGATGCATTAAAAGTTACAGTAGTACATTTTTTCATTCTCCTGAAAACGTATCATTTTAGAAATAAAAGTTTTCTTATGATGCATATGGGTCAAACCAGTATGTCTATACTGATCTGTTCAGATGTTTTCTGTTCAAATCTGTATGTTTGACCCGTAAAATGTCATCATCTATGTTGTGTGATTGTGTATGCTGCCTTGTTTGATATATAATATAGTAGGATTAATGTGTTTTTAAACTATTTTATGGTTCCTTTTAACATCTGCTCAAGCACAGCAGATGAAAATGATTCTGTTGGGCTAACTCTGGCTCATTTACAGTTGTGTATGTGCTGTTTATTAATGGGCACTGTCCCTGACAAATAAATAAGTTAAAATAAAATATGTAATTTGTGCAATAACCAGTTGCTACTGCTGAGGAAATATCTTAAATGTGAAATTTTCCAACAGTAATTGCTAATTAACGTCCAGCTACTGTTGAATGCAAACTACCAGTTTGACCCGTGATCAATGTCAAATTAATGACTCTGTTTTGCTCTCTCTCTTTTTCTCTCTCCCTCTCTCTCTCTCTCTCTCTCTCTCTCTCTCTGTGATGCAGGTCGAAAGTTCATCATAGCGAATGCGCGGGTGGAGAACTGCGCCATTATCTTCTGTAATGATGGCTTCTGTCACATGTGTGGCTACACGCGGGCCGAGATCATGCAGAAACCATGCACCTGCAACTTCCTGTACGGGCCGCACACCAAGCGCCTGGCCATCGCACAGATGGCTCAGGCCCTGCTGGGCTCTGAGGAGAGGAAAGTGGAGATCACACTCTACAGGAAGGACGGTAGGACAGCCATGACTTTCTCCATGACCGGAAGTGACTAATGATGATTTGGATGCTGAGCTCTTGCTCCCTGTGTGTGATTTGTCACATGGCTGCGGTTCAGCGTCTGATATGAGGGCTTAAATGTGTGTTTTTTTGGAAAGGTCTGTGTGTGCTCTGCCTGTGTCCACAGGAGTCGTGTTGGCATTATAAGATTAGACAATGTTTGCTGGCAGGCTGTCTCTGTCTGCTATAGGAGAGCAGAGGGAGGAGACGTTAGCTTAGCTTTTGAGTGTTGTGTGCTGCCCCAGGGTTGGACTCAGGTCAGCTTCTATTGTTCCATTCAGGTACTCAGAAATGAAAGTGCATGCATAATCACATTCCCAAGCCACAGAGAGAGCTGCAAGAAGCCTGATTATTAGAGTGGAAGGGAGGAAAAAAAGAAAGTCGAGGGAGAGAGGGAGCGGGTAAGAGAGAGAGAATGAAAGACCCTTTCGCATGAAGTTGTGTCCGAATGTTTTAGTCATTTCCCAGGATGCAGTTACATGTGATGATGTAACAGTTCCAGTCAAACAGTCTGATTGGTTGAACAGCACCACTTTTTCCACTTAACCTGCATTATTTTACTGACCATTTTTAAGTAACAACAATAGTCTCGACTGCTACTTTTTTGCCATAGTGGTCATGTTATTCAAGATAACATGCTCTCCCTTGTGTTCTGTTACTTAAAAGCGAGCCAAGGTTAAAATGCCAGGAGAAAATGCCTAGAGGAAATTTTTGTTGCTCAGATGTTTATTGCTCTTTTATGGCTCAGGAGAGATAATCGTGATTCTGCTGTATTTCTCAGGAGAAATAGCATTAGAGACGGAGAAAAGGAGACTTCTGGCCCAAATAAAAATGATAATATTTATTCACAGCATCTAAACTGAGAAGGGTCTTAGTCTTGGCTGAAAAATGGCTGAGTTCCTGTCTTAGGTTCAGTTGCAGATGAATATGAGTGTTATTATCTGGGCAAATCTACGCTCAGTGGTAGACTTTATTGGGATCTCTAGAGACACACGAGCAAGTACTGGGAGGGTTTTCTAATCATTGTAAGTTTTCTTACAGTAATCTCATTGTTGTCTATAAGAGACTGCAGAGATATTAAAAAGATCTCTTTTTTTCTTTTTCTTTTTCTTTCAACTTTTTCTTCCTATTAATTGATCTGGCAGTTTATCAGGACAGCAAAAGTTCTGTGGTATGATTTTTATGTAACTGAAGACAGAGAGAGAGAGAGAGAGAGAGAGACTGAGACAGTGAGACAGATAGACACACAGTGAGAGATACTGAGAGAGAGACAGAAAGACAGACACAGAAGGAGAGAGACAGAGTGAGAGAGAGACTATATGAGACAAAGAGAGAGTTAGATGGACACAGAAGGAGAGAGAGACAGATACACAGAGAGAAAATGGGGGAGAGTGATAGTGAGTGAGAGAGACAGACACAAAGTCAGAGAGAGAGACCGACAAAGAGCAAGAGAGAGAGCAAGAGTTAAACACAGAGTGAGACAGAGCGATAGACGCAGACAGAGGCCTGTGGGTTCTTATTATCCAAAGAAAATGTCACTGGTGCTGAAATACAACTGCACAATGAATGATAAGCAATCAATCAGCCTTGTAACAATGCGGCTACATTTTCACCTCATCTCTGAGAGGTTCCTTGCGGAGCAGGCGCGGAGCGCAGCGGTATGATAGAGGGGCAGCAGATGTTTGTCGTCAGTCGATAGATCACGTTCCCTGTCCTTTACTGCCCGAGCGGACTCAACTCCACGCCACCAATCATAGTTTCCACTGTTTACTCTGAGAGCTATCTGTTTCATGTATATGCAGCAGCCACTCTGGCTAAGCTAGCTACAGCATGTAATACGACACAGTTTAGGCAGCACTAATGGCACTTATTTGATCCGCGGCTTTATGGTAGATATTTAGCTTTCTGCTTTTCTACATTATTATTTTTATTTGTGCCAATATACTACTAGAATGTATGTAGTGCTTCAGGCTGAGGTAGCATACTCAGCAATAGACATAGAAATCTCTGAACTCACAACGATTCAATTTGAATAAGACTCTGTAGGAAAGGAATTCAGATTTCACCATGATTTGATTCAATTGAGTAATTTTTGTATGATTGTGAAGAATTTTTTTAAAACACACTGCATAATTACTGAATTAATTACACTTCATCGGAATATAAGCAATAAATAGCATATGCCAAGCTTTTTCAAAATAGGCTAAGCACTTTGTGGAGCACGATTATCACTGATTTATAATCCATTCAAATATTCCAAAATCTCTGCAGCTGAGTCGCTACCTTCAAATCAATGCTTTGTGAAGCACTGAATCATTTTTACACCCTCACTCTCCTACTAGCAAATAGTAATACAGAATATAGGGGTGGCACTGGCAGAAACTGATTTCTTTTCAATGTGAGCCATGTGTAGTGTAGCCACAGGTCCACTGTCACATGTGTATGTGTGTATGATAAGCTTTGGGACACAAGACTGACCTGGCTGTATTTCTTGGGGTCAGCACAGGCTCCGTGAGGTTTGATGGACTGCACTGGGGCTCCGCTGTGTCTTATTGGCTTATGACTTCACCTTCTCTTATTCTGTCTCTCTCTCTTTCTCTCTCTCCGTCTTTATCTGTATCAATCCAGTAAACAGTGTCTCCGGCACTCCCTGGTATTTCCCTTCTGCTAGTCAAACTTGCGCGCAGTCCACCTTAGAGCTGAGAGATTCATCATTTATAAAGCAAAGTCACAGTTCGAAAGTGAAATTTTGAACAAGCTAAAGCTGCAATTTTATTTATAGCCTTTATTATCACTTTTGTCTTAGGCTGTAAGTATGGGAATTTAACCTGCCTGTAGATGAGTGACCAAGCAAAAGCAACCAAACACTCATGTGCTATGCATGTGACAACACAACCTTAACCAATTGCCAGTAAATGAAAAAGTGGATATTCTGGTCTTAATGGCCAAAATAACAGGCTTCATTTACAGAAAATAATCATGATTTATTATATAATTTAAATATTAGTCTGAAAAATTAAATAGTTTCCCCAAATCATTCAGATATAGAACCCCACCCCTCCCCCCAAACATGCACACACGAACACACTTACATAGTGTAGAATCAGACTCAAGTTGAGGAGCACCCTAGGCCTGTGACATTTTGGGAGGCAGGGCAACTCAGTGGACAAAAAGGGCAACCTGAAGGTCATTTACAGCACATTGCAAACACTCTTATCAGTAGAGACACTGTAATTATTTTTCAGATGAATCCAATTGTAGCACTAAGAGTTTTTCCCAGGAAGCCTAAAGTACTAGTTTTACAGCCCAAATAGGGATTTGAACCCCGCTCTCCAGGGGATTTCCCAGGACTGCCTTTGAATCTTTAGCCTTTATCCTTTTTTTGGAATTAACTAATTAACTCACATATTAAATAAATTTGATTTTACATAATAAACTATATTTTACATCCCACCGTTTGTGAAAGCAACCATACACAAAAACTTGTTGGTGTGAGTTCATCCATGAATTTCTCTCTTTTGCACAAAAATACTGCTTGAGTGCTTGTAATGCGCCCTTATGGGGAATCAGAACTGTTGTGGAAAAAATTTGATGTATGTTTCTCAAAATGAACATTAAAATACAAAACTTTTACATGCTGCTTCTGTTTTTGTCACAGTTAAAATACAGATTGTTCCAATTATTGAAAACAATACTAGGACCAGAAGTATTATGATAATATATTGTAGACATTTTATCTCTTTTCATTTGTGATATAACACCTGCAGCTCTATAGCACCAGTGCTACCTGCTTAAAAAATTACATACAGCCCTGCCAGGAGGGCAAAGGGCAGAAGCTCAAACCCCCCTCGGGGTCTATCTGTTCATGTTTCCTTACGTATAATGCACTGTGGGGAATGCAGCACTGCGCTGGTCTCATGCTTTGTAACAAGGGGTTCTGGTCGCTTCTCCGAAAGTGTGGAACGAGCAAAAGGAAATGCAGAGAGATTGTGCGTTTGGTTGAGGAAAGAGGAGGTGACAGGGTCTTTTTCCCCCCTCTCTTCTTCTCCTTCATGCCAGTGCATCCATTCGTCTGGTGAGCGGTGCGCTGGCATCAGCCTTCACCATGATGGATGACCAGCTCTCATGCTCAGTTGTCCTGTCGCTGATCTGACCGGCACTTAATCAATCACTCCGAGGTGGAGGCTCAGCTCCACTGTAGATGCACTACCTGTGAAAGAGAGAGAGGGAGAGAGCATGACTGTGTGTGTGCGCGTCTGTAAAGCAGAGACGGCCCTCAAATAAGTCCATAATTGCCCCTTGGTCAAGGAGGTCACGGCTCATTCATTCAGTTTTGGTATTTGGGTCTAAATGTAAGTGTATTGCTGTAATCCAGCATACAGTAGAGACCAAATCCTTCCCATCCAGTTACCATAGACTTTAGCTGCTTTCTGCTTTCTCTGCCCTTGAGATGATGCCAGCATCCTTTAATGGTTTCCTGGAAGCGTAAAAAGAGTCAGACTCGAGAAGTCCCTCTCGCGTTTAGCAGTGTTGAACAGATTAAATTCACTTTCTTTGACAATCGAACAATCCCAGAATAAGTTTGTGGATGTAACAGCAGCAATAGTATTAGCTCTGATCATTGGTATTTCAGACACAAACCTGATCCTACATCAGTACTCTTGCCCTTACATTCTTAGAAGTTAAAATTAGAGATGCCAAAAAGGGTTCTTTGAAGCAATGCCATAGAAAGATTTTTATTCCACTTTCAAAGGACCATTTTTGGACGCTGCTGTTCAAAAGTTTGGAATCAGCAATATAAAAACAGTTGTTTTATTTCATCATAGTGCTACTACTCTGCAATGTTTTATTTAATTTGTAAGAAGCTATAAAAAATGAAGAAATGTGTCCACAATGATGAACGGAGCTGTAGATGATTCCTCAATGACTGAGAAAGCTGTATAGAGTTGAGAATGAAGTAATAGTAAAAAAAAAAATAGCAGAATGACTGGAATTTGAGCAGAGGTGATAAAATCTTGAGGCAGATAAATCAAGAAATTACTGTAAGGGGGTAATAACAGTATTACAGTATATTGTTTATAATTACATTCTTGATGCTTCCAACAAACTTTAAATATTACATAAAACATCTTAAAATACCTTCTGGAATCGAGTTTAAGATTTTTCAGACTACACAGTAAAAGTTATTATTGAATATAATAACAACACTTAATATGACAAATGATTCCAATCTTTTGAACAGTAGTGTAAAGAACTTGTTAAATCTAAAGAACCTCCACACAAGGTTCTTGGTGTTTCATAGAAATGTATATTCAAACCAAGAACCATTTAGGACCTTTATTTAAATAGTATAAATAATTTTCTGCAAGCTTTGTCACACCAGTATACCAGTAATCTATTCCCAGACCTGTAAGTATGTTACTTAGATGTCTTTTACCCTGTAGAGAGTCCAACCCCAGTGACCCCAGGGTCACAGAAGGCTGCAGCTTTCTACGTAGAGTCTCTTCATCAGTTGGTTAAGAAGGAGAACCAGTTGCCAGTTGCCTAGAAATAGTGTTATTCATTTCCTTAAGTACTAGGGTGAAGATTACCATCTGCAGCCGGGCTATTGTAGCCAGCCAGGACACCTGCCGTCTAAAATTCCACAAACAAGAGAGCGAGGCAACCCCAGTTCATAGTCGGCTTCCTTAAGCGGCCATTCTGCTGCTTCGCTGGAACTTTTATCAGCCATTATGAGGAGCGATGTCCTATTTGATAAGCTAACTTTGTCAATAGACACTCTATGTTTCCGCCTGCAACAATGGAATGAGTTGGTTTGTCTTGTTCATAGTTATTGATTCTGTCTGATTGTCAGACAACTGCTGTTGAGCCCAGAGGAGCTGGCAGCTGACTGAAGCTGAATGGACTCTATTCAGGGCGGAGTTCTGTGGGAGAGGAGCTATTGTGATTTTGAAATGGCTCAGAATAGCACAGTCCCACTCTTCTGTGTGAGCATGTGTCAAGGCACAGCAGGCCAAGCCAAAGGAAAATGCTGACATCAGCTCCTGAAGAAAAGCTATGTAACCCCAAAACGCATCACACCAGCTCCACAAAACTCAAACCTCTGGAAAAACAATAGAATATCACTGCATCTCACTGACACTGAGAGTGCACACCATCACTAATATACCTGAGATGGTGCATCCTTCCACACTGTTTCACAGCTGTTTACAGTGTTCCAGTAAATGTGCCTCTTAGGTCTGTTGCTCATCTGGGTTAGTAGATTATGTGACCACCTTTCATTCATCTAATTTCCTGTCCAAACCACCATTATAATGTCATTGAAGTTATTAATTTTCCAGGAGATATTTCTGAGGAGATCAGATATAAGATGATCCACTTGTACGGGGAAGGGGAAGGTCAAAGAAAAAACTATCACCATCAGATAAACAGCATTTAAAGCTTTTGTTTTTAAGAGAGAGGAGAAAATCAAGCTCCACTCTTGCTTTAGCT
This sequence comes from Colossoma macropomum, assembly GCF_904425465.1. NCBI lineage: Eukaryota > Metazoa > Chordata > Actinopteri > Characiformes > Serrasalmidae > Colossoma > Colossoma macropomum. Next base: position 27,400,685 of record NW_023494785.1, read on the forward strand.
GTCTAGCCTTCCACTGTGAGAAGACAACGCAGCACTATGGGTCTGAAAGGATGTATAGCTGTCAAGAAGCACTTAATGACAAGATGAAAGTAAACAAAAAATGACTGGCTTCCCTCAAGTCCAGACCTCAACAACATTAAATGTGTTTGCAATTACTTGAGTCATGGAAAGTGGAAAATGCAACTAACTTCTAAGACTGAACTTTGTAGGTATAGAAAAAACAACCCTGCCGACTTCTGCGAAAAACTAAAAGCAAGTTTCCAAAAGAATGAAAGCCATGATAAAAGCAAAGCATGGACACACAAGTTACTGAAAAATAATTAGTTATATTTATATATAATTATTTATATTTTTATATGTGAGGCTTCTGTGTAATTGTTTATTAAATGCATGTTCAGTAGTTGTTGTGAAGGGAAGTGAAAAAAATGGAACGTGACTTTTGCACAGTACTGTAGATGTTGGTTAGTGCATATACAATATACACAATGGCCACTTCATGAGGCCCACCTACGTTACAAAGCCACTATATACTGTAGGTGTTGTGCACAATCTGTAAGTCACTCTGTACTCTGTTCACTATTGGTCAGTTTATGGCCACAGGACCGCTGCTGGACAGATATTGTTTGGGTAGTGGACCATTCTCAACACAGCAGTGATATTGACACGGTAGTAACATGGCAGTGTGTGTGTCAGTAGTATGAGTGTATGAGGCACAGCAGTGCTGCTGTTTTTACACTTCAGTGTCACTGTTAGTTTGAGAGCTTGGCACCAACTATATCCACAGCAGCTCTGTGATCAGAAAGTGATCATAGTCTCTATATTTCTGTGTTCTCCTCATTTTATTTCTTTCTCCCTAGCAGATAATATCTCACCATCCAGCAGTGCGTTAGAAGCTCATATGTTCAACAATTATTTTTCTCACACCCATTTTTTCCTTTGTCAGTCCCTTCGGACTGCTGACAAGATAGAGCCCATGCTGAGTATGACTCTGCAGTGTGTGCCATATCAACCTCTAACATATCAGGCCCCTATTACAGATGTTATTACAACTAAATCAGTGCAGATTATTTAGTATTGAGCTTCTGTTCACAAGTTTAATGCTAGTGACATGGTTCAACAGGCATTGTTTAAAATGTTGACTAATCTGAGCAGTGTTATATTGCTGTGTTTGTACTTTCTGTGGTGAAAGACACATGTCCCATAGAGATGTGCATGCTTTTTCATGTAAGGCTTTGTGACGGGCTCTGCTGGTGATGCATATTTATTTGTGCTGTGTTCTGCAGTGGGGATAGGGCTGTATGTGTTTGTATGGGTGTGCTGTTATCTCTGGGAGTTGCAGTTGCTTGTCAGGAACAGTTCTGCTCCTTATATGTGCAAAACCAGAAAGCTGTGAAGCTGGTTGATCAGATGAAGCATCTTAACCCCTTAAACTGCTATTGTTATTCTTAAGATTTATTACTCTGTGACTATTGTAAATTATTCACTGCTATGAAACAAAATATGGGTCATTCCACACCAGCTCACCTAGGGCATGTTTGGTCGTGTCCATGGACTTTAATGAAACAAATCAAGCAAAAACTAATAATTCATGCAGCCATGCAAAATTTGAAAGCTGTGCTCAGATTTTTTTTTTGTATAATTTAGCCCATCTGGTTCCAGTTTGCAACACAAATACTGAGTGTAACTGCTTACAGAATGACTAAATTGAGCTGAAATATTAACTGGATATAAATACACTAAGAATAATACTTTAATTCAAATCAACTGGTTTCATGTTAATAAATTTCCATAGCCAGTTAATTTTTTGAAGGATGTGCTTTTTTGTCAGGTTGTGCAATGTTTAGGTTTTTGCAGCCAGTTTTCAATATTATCTTTGCAAAGTTTAGGTTTATATAGTATTCCTACAGTTCTAGCAAGATTCTAAAACAACAAGATTTTCCCACCTCCTCAGTTTTAAACATAATGTTCTTGGCCTTTTTAATACACTTGCACTATAGCAATTAGCTAGATTACTCTGCTAGTTTTTAATCAGTCAGTGGTCAGATACTGTAGTCATACGTTGGTATAGACCACATCATCCTCTCCTTGTTGTTGGTGGAATGAAATATCTGAGTCGGTGGGCGACTTGAGTTGAGGAACCATCTCTGATTGGCTTAGTTTGTGAAACCAAGCTCCTTTCCTAAATACACACATGCACACACACACACACTTTATCTAAGGTGCTTATCCTCCTGGGTCACGGGGGTTGCTGGAGCCTATTCCTACGCTCACTGGGCGGAAGGCAGGATACACCCTGGTCAGTCCATCGCAGCTTTCCTAAATGCCGATTGCAAAAAAGGTAAGTTGTTAACTTACTTTTACTTAACAAAACACATAATTTGACAAGGGGCACCCAAACTTTTGCATACGAATGTGCTTTAACCTCTTAGACAAGGAGCTGCGAGCGATTGCCGTCTTCCGTTCCTCACTGACTTCACAATTTCTATATTAATTTCATAGTGTTTTTGAACTGTAGATAGTTACTAAATAACACACCTTAAAAAGAATAAACAAAAATAAGTCCCATGTATGATGACATTAGCGGTCTGTGAGAGCTTTGAGGCATAGATTCATTACTAAACTCAAACCTGGATTCACTTTTTATGTTTCACTGAGTTTTTATTGGTGAACTTGCGGACACACACAACGAGAAAGTGATCCTAACCACTTACTTAAAACTACCTGACTACATCAGCTATTAATACACTAGTTAACTTTAGTTAAACCAGTTAAAGTTCCTTTAAGCAGCGTAGCACAACCTGGAAGTACTCTAAAGCTAATAATAAAGTAAGAATGATAGTTTTAATTGTGTGGCGTTTAGCAGCGTGTTTATGGGACTGAGTGTGTTTTTCTGCAGATAGCCAGATAATGAATGCTGACTGCTTTGCTGGCTGCAGTGGCTGCCGGCTGACTGCCTCATTACTCGTGCAATGATGCCATGCTTGCTCACTAAACACGAGGGAGGGGAGAGTGCACCCTCACACATACACGCACACATCACTGCAACCTCACGACTCTCCCTCTCCCCCTCCAGTACAGGTTTTTAAGAGTGCTAAGAAGTGAGGGTGAGAAACATGGCCTGATTATTGTTTGTCTCTCTCTCACTTTAACACTTTCCTGTCCTGTCTGTGTGACAGTAAGGTGCTGTAGTGCTGTAATGCTGCAGAAGCTGGAGTGGTTTGTATAAAGTAAACAGGATGATCTGTTTAGCTCTGTTAGCTGGTAGTCTGCAGTGAGTTCCAGCATGATGCATTTGTTTATGGTTTCAGATCTGTTCTGCACATGCTCCTCGTTTCCTGCATTACCAAGTCACAGTGTGTGTGTGTGTGTGTGTGTGTGTGTCAGTGGGTACTTATCTACTGTGAGGAGTGTGATGTGGATACTGTATAAAGTAAATACAAATAAAATATAAATATAAATACTCTCTCTCTCTCTCTCTCTCATATCATTCAGCCAGTCTCCATCATTCTCTTTCTATCTATCTATCTATCTATCTATCTATCTATCTATCTATCTATCTATCTATCTCTTCATTCTGTCTCTCTCTCTCTCTCTCTCTCACTCTCTTTCTCTCTCTCTCTCTCTCTCTCTCTCTTTTTTTTTCTCTCTCTCTCTCTCTCTCTCTCTCTCTCTCTCTCATATTCTCTGATTTAAACTCAGGCAGTTGTCGCTGTGTGAAAGTCCCTGTGCCTCCTCTTCTCATTTGAATATGAAAATATGCAGAGAGAGAGTTTGTAGAGAGAGAGTGTAGAGAGTGAGTTGAGTGGAGGAGTGTGACCTGGGCTGTGTAGATGAGAGTTGCACTCTTCTCTCTGTATTCGTTTCTTTCTCTCTAACAGCAGCTCTGCACTTCTCTGCTTGCACAGTGTCAGCTGCTGTCTAAGAGCGCTCCGGCCTGCTCACAGAACTCCGTCTCCTCCATAATCTCAGCCTGCTTCACTCTCTGCTGCTCTCATGCAAATCACATGCAAATCTCTCACATGCTCTTTCCTGCCTGCAACTCAAGCACATCAAAGCAAAGAGAGTGAATTTATGAATGAGTGACTTTAATTAATGTGTGGTGCGTACAGAATGAAAAGGGTGTCATCTTTGAAAAAGTAACTAATCAGTGCAACTAGCGAATGAGTCTGAGGCGTCTTTAGCTGACCATCGTCATCAGTCAAAAGTTAACTGTAGTGAAATAAAAATAAAACTTTTTGTCTTATTTTAAATATTGACTTTATTGGCGTTGACTTTTTAACCTTTTGAATCTTAGAGTTTTTATTTGTGATGTTATTAAAATGTTATTATAATTGTTACATACAGCAACACAAATTATTACATTGGACCTCTATGTAACATTGAGTTTCCAGTTTAATTTGCTGTGCTACTGAGCTGGGGCTGGATCATGAAAACTTTACTGAGAAAAAGCTTATGAAGTTTTATAAGACAAACACTGAGAGGTTCTTGACAATAGAAAAACTTTAGAACTCAAGTGATATCTTACGGTCCTAGTTATTTTCCCAAGGTCTTCTCAAAGTTCTTCTTAAGGTCTTCTTCTCAAAATTGTAATTGTTTTCTTATACAAGCTTTAGATTTTTTGTCCTGTAGCCTGTCAATATCATATGTCACATCATGCAGTTATAGCTTAAAATAAATGATGAGATAGTTTTTTATTTACATTTAACATCATTTGCATTAAACGGTTATTCTGTTTAATCTGCACAGAGCATAAGCACAGCAAAATGGAAGAAAAAAAAATTAAAACAATCATTCAGAGAATTTTAGCGAACTAGAAGTAATAGTGTAAGAAATAGCCAATGGGAAAAGTCCTCTTTGGCCTGTTTTATTTTAGTTAGTTATATTTTGTGAAACTCTTAGAAGTTACCTTGTTAACTCTTACAGTCTAAGACAAGTGTGAGGCTATTGTAAGGAAAACATTTGAAAAACATTTACTAAACCTAACAACAAAAAAACACATTAAAGAAAACGTACTTTCTTAAGTTACATTAGTGAATCTGGCCCCTGGACTGTGCTATTGTAGCTAATCAAAATTGTGCAGGTTGTAAATGTCAACATAGAATTTGCCACCATGCTAAAGTTAACTCTGTCCTAACAGTTAGTTTTTTCATATGCATACAAATAAATATTGTTTAAAATTAACACTGCACTCTAAATGCAAAGTAAACATAGAGAACAATTTTAGCATGGATATGCCAATTATTCAGTAGCTATGATACTAATAGTACAATCTTTAGTTATGAAACTTCATTGTGAAACTGAAGTGTGGGTCTAAATACAGACCCTTAAAGGGGAACTCCTACCCTGTTTCCTACCTATTTTTCAAATTTTCTTCATAATTAAATGGTTAATGTGTCAACAAAGTCATTTAGAGTGCTTTGATGTGAAATGCTTCATTCTAAACAAACATACCAAGTCAGAATTGTTCACAGTGGTGGTGATAGGAACCAGACGTCTTCCTCTAAAAGTTTCCTCACTGAAAGTTATATCATGAAATGATTATGTATACGCTGTGTGATGTCTGAGACATTGTTTTACGGTAGTTTTGTGATGAAGTTTTGGTTTAAAACAGCTTTATTTTAATTCATTCATGGTGGAGGGACAAATGAAGAGGGTTCTGGGTAAACTAGTCCCCAAAGAAAAATAATTATTTTCAGATTGACCACTGTTTTACCACCATGAGCATTACATTCAAAAACTCAGAAGACATGTGTAGGTTCACTGGTGGTTTTGGATAGTAAATACAATGGCTGTATTTGCATTGTATACATCAGTACTTCAGGTTTCCATCATCACCATAAGATAAATGAATACCAATAAAGTGATTTGAGCTTTAGACAGTATAGGTTGCAAAAATAGTAACTTAATTTAATAGTCAATAATGTTTATAAGAAAAATACAGCTCAAAAACGTTAAATTCAAAACATCACAAATATATTATACTTACATCAGTTTTATATAAAACAGGTAAGTAGTATGAGTCACTGACAGTGTTGAAAGAGCACATATTAGGGGTGGAGCTTGCCTTTTCAGTATGTGTAAGTAAGAAAGCATAGATATAGACAGCATAGATATAGAAAGCATAGATATAGACTGAAAATTGCATTAATCCTACACTAACTAAACTAACTACATAGAACTATAAATGTAGCCCCAATAAAATATTACAGTAAACATCTGAGCAATCATACAGTAAGAACTGCCATAATGTTAACATGTTAATTTCATTTTGTTGTTCAACCAAAAATGTATTTTGTGCAAGAACAAGCAATAGTTGGACGTCTTGAATGTATCAGATGTATTCTGACTGGCTCTTGAAAATGCTCTGCATGATTTGATGTAACCTGCAAAAACAGAAATAAAAACGACCAGAAATCATTTATAACTTATTTATTAAACATACAATGGTAAGTTATGATTTTAGAAATGATTTACTGCTTTCTGGAGGCCTGTCTGCACAGTTGGCCACCCACTGAAACTCTGTGTTCACACCACTAAAGAAGCAGTGTGTGTCCGCACACTGTGTCTGCTCTATACCCAGAAACCTCACACTCACCAAACTAATGTGATTTTTTGAGCTGCATGCACGAGTCACGGTGGTTTGGCTAGAGTGAGCAAAATTATATGACCGAGTGCATTGAGCTTTTTGCCAACTGCATTGTTAAACATAGGCATGTTCTGACTTTCTCTTGCTGTGGAATCGTAGGCAGCACTTCTTCATTGCCTCCTGCATCTCTCACAAACACTGAAATTGTTTGGATTTACCTGACACAGGGCAGGACTTAGAGACAAGTGCTGGTTTGTTGTATTCGATGCATCATCCAGTGCTGTAGAGGGGACATTGGGCCGGACTACAGAAGTGTGCTTTGCTGACTGTGATTGTTTTAGATATAGGCATATAAACAAAAGCGCTTTATCAGCAATAAAGCAAGTTCAAATGACGTTGTGATGGTGGAATGGTGATAAATCTGGGAAAAAAGTTTTCTTTGGCTAATACGTTGCCCTACAAAGTTTTTAAAAGTACTTAATCCACCATGAATTGATTAAAAAAACTACATTTTTAGCCAAAAAAGTATCACAAAACTATCTTACAACAATATCTGGAGCATCAGGCAGTGTAAACCGTGAACAGTTCTGACTCAGTAAGTGACTCTACCACAGAACATTTCACATCAGACCACTCTGAATGACTTTACAATTTAACCATTTAATTATGCAGAACTTTTGAACAATCGGTGGAATTCCCCTTTAAGAGATTCAACTAGACTTTAAAGAACACAAATATGCAAAGGGATGAGTGAAAAATTTAGTAAAAGGAGGTAATCTGACGGTGACAGTAATAAGCAAATGCTTAGTTTCAGTTTCCTGGCTGTGTGTGTGCTGGGTGGATGTAAGTTTACTCTGAACTGTGCTTTAATATGGAAACTGATCCTGCCACACTGTTCTGACCTGCTTCTTCTTCTCCACACTACCTGATGTTTGCTTTCCTATTATTAGAGCCACTTTATCTTGATGTCATATTGATTGCGAGGCCTATCGGTGTAACCAGTAGACATTGGATCCATGAGCCCTTGAAGGACGATTTGTCATCTTGAAGCTTTTCCCACTCCTCTGGCTTATGGCCCTGCTCCCCCTGGCCTGCAATACAGCCTAATAACAGCCTCGAAATGACTTTAAACAGGTGTGTCTGTGGGGGGGGTGGGGAGTGGGAGCATGTATCTTTGTGTGTGTGACATACAGGAAGAGTCTATGTAGAATTTAGGGAAGAAGGAGAGCATTAATAATGATATGTGTGAATAACAGTGAATTACACCTTACGAGCTTTCCTCTGGCTTTCATCACCCTGCCGAAGTCCCAGTTTTTTTTTGTTTTTTTTTACATCCACTGCTCTGGTTTATATTATACTGCCATAAACATGCACAAGCACACAGTTAGGATCAGTACAATGCCCTGAAAAACATAAAGTGTTGAATGTGTAAACATCAATTCCAAATAATTGTGTAAGAAATGCAAACAGAAGGCAGAGATTTCTGAATCCAATTTGATCTGTATTTAAATGAAAAGATATTTAGATATTTAGATATCAAGATATTTAGTTTTTTGCCCATATACATTGACACTGAAATTGATGCCTGCAACACATTGTAAAAAGTTGTGACGGGGCAGTTTAAAACTTGGGACATTGTATGTTCAGAAAACATTTTACATCAACAGGTGATGCAATCATGCTTGGGTACAAAAGGAGCATCCAGGAAAGGCCTAGTTCTGTGTGAATGGTTTTAGGCTTGCCACTTTGCCAAAGATGTGTCAGCGAATAATCCAACAGTTTAATAACAGTGTTCCCTAATGAGTAATTGCAAGGACTTTAGGTATGTCACCTTCTATGGTGCATGATATCTTTAAAAGATTCAGGGAATCCAGAGGAATATCTGTACGTAAAAGACAAAGCCAAAATCCCCATAACCTTCAACCCCTCGGACTAGCCAGAAAAGGACCATCCAGACTGTTACCAGTGTAAAGTTAAAAAGCCAGGGTCTGTCATGGTGTGGGGTGTATTAGTGCCCATGGCATGGGTAACTTGCACATCTGTGAAGGCATCATTAATGCTAACAGACATATACACATATTGGAGCACACCATATGTTGCCTTCTAGATGACTTTTTTGTCTTTTTCAGGGACACCCATGTTTATTTTATCATGACAGTGGCAAACCACATATGCTTGACTGCGCAACCAGAGAGTGTTGTGCTGGACTGGCCTGTCCGCAGTCCAGACCTGTCTCTTATTGAAAATGTGTGGCACATTATGAAGCACAAAATATAACAACTAAGAGCCATACGGTTGCGCAGCTGAAGGACTGTGTAATTGAGGAAAGGCAAAAAAGTGTTGAAGGTACACATGGCCTGATCAGTGTTTTTGGGACTGATACCGATCTCAATTCGCCTTTCAGCATAATTGTCCAATAGGCAATTCTCAGCAGCAAAACACCCCTCCCTTCGGTGCTCCTTCAGGAGCTCTGCCACCCAAATTCATGGACGTGCATTGCCAAAGCAAACAACACTTTCTTAGATCTTACTGGCCATAAAACCCTTCACAAAGGTTATACAAACAAATGTCCTAATATAGCATTGGAGCGAACAACACCACAGCGAGTAATGTATCTAACGTTAGCTAGTTAGCAAACTCACTGCAGTTGCTACTGCAAAGCTAACCACAAACATTAGCAAATGAGACAAAATAACACTGACCTATTGGTTCTGTGAAACAGCAAAAATAAGTTAGTTGCCCACCTGTCAAGCAAAACAGAGCAACCTCCTCAACATTTTTTGTGCCTTTCAGCTCTCAGTAAAGCTGTAGTCAGCTTCTTTTTCGCCAGATTCTTGTTTGAATTTTCGTGTTTAACCTTAAATGGTGCAGCAGTTACATTCTGGCACCTCAGACAACCATCAAAATAATCAGAGCACAGCTAACAGGACAAAACAGTCCTCCTGCTTCACAGATGGGTTTTTAAATGTACCAAAAAGGTTAAAAGGGCTGCCATAAGATGGCTTTTGTAATTCTGTAGATCTTATTTTTATTTTCAGTCCCTGACAAAGCCACAGGTCATGAAGCTAGTGCAAGCCAAATATGTAATAATATACTTCAGAAAAAATGTTTTTCATTAGTGAAATAGATATGATGAGGCTGAAGTTGGCTTTCTGTTTGCCAGCTTCTTGTTCGAATTTTCCCGATCCATCTTAAATGGTGAAGCGGTTACATTCTGGCGCCTCAGGAGAAAAATGGCTCTTTCATATACTTTATATCGCCAGCTCTCAGGATCAGCTAAGTTAGAGAGATATTAGCTGGTCGCTGATTGCTAATTTTGGGCTTAAAATCGTCCAAAACCGTTACACAGCCCATTGATCCTTCCATCACTAGTTGCAGGCATCACATTTGGAATTAGTGTATATTTACAACAAAAGGTCAAACAATGCTCTGCTTTCTGCTTTTTTAACTGTTTACATATTGTTCCAACTTTCTTGGAACTGAGGTGTGTGCAATATTTACAATAAAATGTGGTACATCAACACAATTCTGGACAGCGCTGTGTTGATATAATATATTTTATTTATATGGAAACTATGTGCACTTTTTTCAGTGTTATCTCTGCTTCCATCGTTACCATGGATACCCGTCTGAACTAGGACTACAGCTATAAACTAATCAGATCTAAATATCCCAGATGCGACCAATCAAGCTACATTTATTACTGTGTCTGCTTTATTACATCCAGCAGAGCCCACATTAATAGAGTGCTGATTGAGTGTTGTTATCCTAAAGATTTTCCATTCATGCTGGTCTGGACATCATGTTTATCTCTTATTTACTGCTTAATAATGCTTGTATTTGTTGTATTCTGTGAACAGATTATAAATGTACATGTGAAGATTTTAAAGCTGCTGTACTAATTTCCTTGCGTTATTAAATGAGGCAGGAGTTCATGACTAAAACATACTTATCTTAAAAGATATTAAAGTAAAAGGGCAACGATATAAATGCCTCAATGCCTTCCTTCTCTCTCTCTTTATCTGTCTTTTCATTTTTATGTCTCTCTTTTTCCCATCCATCTTCTTCTCCCTCCGTATCATTTTCTCTCCTCTTTCTCTTTTCAATTTCTTCCTTTGTCTGTTCCAGTTTTCTTCTTCTGTTTTTTATCTCTCTTTTTTTTTAATCTCTCTCTCTCCTGCTGTCTCTTGCTCTCTCTTTCTCTCTCTCTCGCTCTCTTCTCACATCCCCTCTATCTATCTGATTGCTGGTGGTCCAGTGATTGATTCTCAGAAACAGAGAGAGAGAGACGCTCACTCACCTCCACAGCAAGCGGAAAGAGAGAGAGACCCTGCATGCATGTTTGCCGTTCCTGGCCTGGCTGTATTTTTAGCTGCAGTGTACACACAAGCAGCTGTGGGTCAGCCGGCGCGGCTGCTGCGGCGACCTTTTAAACAAAGCCGTTGCTGCCCCCTCACAACCGCGCCATGCCCAGCAGGACCAAGCCCCGGCCTGGCCTGCACACCATCACCCAGCCCCATGGAGCCTGCTCCAACCACCACAAATGTCAGCTGGAGTTTTGTAAAAATAGTTCACCAACATCAAGGGCCATCACCAGTCTTTGAAAACAACTCAACTTTTTTAGTAAATGTCACACATTGCATTAAACACAAGCCCTGTTTGAGCTGCGTTAGTTTTACTAGAGTAGTACTGGTGATTACCCGTGAAGTTCATGATGTTTCAGTAGTTTTAATAAGTCTGACTAATAATTGTCAAGTGAATTGTCAGAGCTTCCTCAGTACTCTTATTCAAATACTCACAGGAATGTAACAGCAAAATCAGATAATGGATACAGTCGTGCTCTGTGTTGTTATTGTTGTTGAGTTTAACACTGCTGTATAATGCTGACATCTATAACTTTTCAATCTGGCCTACACTATTCAAAATAAAAGTGCCAAAAAGGGATCTGTGCAGTGATGCCATAGAAGAACCACTTGTGATTCCCTGTATCAAAAGTGTAGAACGTTTCAGTGAATTGTTCTTTAAAGAACTGTTTTTTGAAAAGGCAATGTACAAGAGCCTTTATTTTATTTTTTGTTTTTTTATTAATTATGTGTTGTGCTAATTTGAAAAACTCATTTATTACTTTATCTTGTACAATTTGGCCAGATGAATTCTTTACAGATTACTTTATTGAACTATACTGGTTGGTCCATTAGTGCTTTGCATGTATTTTATTAGGCCAGAGTGACGTTTACTGGCATATTTTGGAGTACTAGTGCAAAATCAGTGAGATATACTGAATCTTTTGTTAATACAACTGTGGAAATTAGCACCTGTTATTTTTTTGTCAGGGGGATAATGCAAGAAGAACTGCAATTGCCTGTCCCCAAGTCTTGTTCTCATAACCTCCATGTACCCTGCTTTATTTATACTTGAATAAAATCAAGAACAACCACTTGGAATCAAATCAAATGAAGCTGTGTCTTACCTGCTCTGCTTGTGTGTATTTGTGTGTCTATGTGTAATTCATCTAGCACTAATGTTAACCAGATATTAGCACAAGCCTCAGGACGACTGAGATAGAAATCTCCAGCCAAGGATCTCCTCACAGGTGTCTGCTTACGCAGGAGCTTTCCATTCAGACATCTTCCACCTGCAGGGTTTCCACTACACAGAGAGGGAGAGAGAGAGAAAGAGAGTGCATGTGAGATATTTAGATGGTTCTGGATGGTGTTCAGGTTTCAGTGTGAGGAGTCGTGTAGCGCGTGCTGTAGCAGTGGAAAGCAGAGCTTGCTGAGGCCCCACAGGCATCTGTTTCACCTCAGTGTGCTTTTTACAATGCCACCGGCCTATTGTACCTCATCCCTGACCGCTTCACAGTCCAACAGCTTCAGATGTGCTCAAAGCAAGGACAACAAATATGTTGTATGTCCAAAAGTTTGTAGACACCTGGGTCAAGGATATTAATAGGGAGTTTGTCCCTGCTTTGCTGCAGCAACAGCGTCTACTTTACACTAGATACTGGAGCCCTGCTGTGAGGGTTTGATTGCGTTCAGGCACAAGAGCATTAGTGAGGTCAGGTACTGATGTTGGATGATTAGTTCTGAATCAAAAATGCTTGTCCAACTCATCCCAAAGGTTGGCTGGAGCACTTCAGAAGAACAAGTCTGATTAATTTTTGTTGTACTGCTACACATGATTTTTAGGCTCATGTGTGGCTGCTTCAGAACATTTCATTCTACTGGAAATGCTTTTCTGTTGAGATTATGCAAGCTGTGTGTGCACAGTTGAACAGTAATCTGGGTAATTTTGGACATAAAGTATACCTTTATGTTTTGTAGTTCTACTAAATTCATAGTAGCTACTAAATAATTTACATTAGTTACAGAGTAGTAAGTCTTAAAATCAATAACAAATAAGAATACTGCAGTTCAGGAAGGGTAAGCATTGATTACTAATTCTTGGTGTTATGTTTGAACTGTTTTCTAGTTGTGGGGCAGTTTAGAAATGAGTATTTTAAGGAGTGTGTTTATATGTCTTGTGTTATTTTGTGACATCTTTTTTCTGTTGCTGTGCCCCGGGCTGAGCAGAGATCCGGCACCGCATGGTCTGTCGTGGTGTGTGCGCTGATGCTGGGGACAGTAATGGAGGAGTTTCATGTGTGACCTGCCGTGGAGGCTTACTGAGCAATCTGAAACAAAACAAAGCCCACGGCACACAACTAGCCACTGTCATGGAGCCAAAATAGAGCCCTGACAATGTAATCAGAGAGAGAAGGAGAGAGACAGAGAAAGAAAAAAAGTGTGCTCATGTGCATCTGTGTTAGCATGGAGTTTTGTTCATCTCTGATAATGTTATGCTACCATCAGAGACCAGCAATAAGAGAGAGTGATAGTGAGAGATGCACAAGGAAAGAGAGAGGAACGCTGGAGAAAAAAGGCTTTTAATAAAGGAAGGAAAGGTTGAGAAGCAGAGTGGGAGCATAAGATGAAAGAAAGCAAGCGAGAGAGAAGCACTGAAGGAGACAGACTAATTTGCAATCTCTTTGTGTCGTTTTGTTTCAAGTCAGACCGTCATCAGCTGCCAGTCATACTTTGGTGTTATTCGCGACTGCGGTCATGCATTTTCAGTGCCGTAAATTCACAGAATGAACTTCTACAGAAGTATATAAAAGCTGCTTTTTTTCTTGTGTTGAGTGGCAGTTTTGTATAAATTCAAATATCCTGAGGTGAGTCAGAGAGAGAGTTTATGGAGTGCCACCAGGCCTGACTCCAGAATAAAATTACCAAAGATGCATTAGAAATAAAGGGACGCAGACATTACCTTTATGGATGTGCATGACGAAGGCCTGCTCGCTAGCTCCATTTGGTCATTTTCCCTACATTAGCAGACAACCAGTATAATAGCCATAGAGTGTTATATAGAAGAGACATAGAAAAAAAAGTAGCAGGTCAAAAAAACTGAGTAACAACTGCAGTACAACTTTTTATCCAAATCCAGCATCAGTGTAGTTTGTCAGGATGTTTTTCTGTTTTTGTTGGGCGGTCCTTTTGGTGTAGAATTAACAATAAACCCCAAACATCAGAGGTGGTACCGGTATCAATCTCAAAGCAATACAGATGCTGTATTGCTTTGAGATTGAGGCATAATTAGATGGATGTGTGCTGCATAGGATAATCATAGTCATCCTCCACTATCAGAGCTGTTAATTCAAAAAATGAAATCGTTCTGTTCTTGGTTTTTAATCAGTTTTCTCTCATTACTTCCTAAAGGGCCCCTTTACAATATCTATATATTTTACTTGAAACTCTTTTTTAATTAAAAAAGTAAGTACAGTTCTGTTTTTCATGATATGGCCCGTTTAACAAGTGCATTAAACTGAGTTGTGTTGTTTCAATGAAATAAAGTGAGTTGGCAGATTTACTGGATAAGTCAGTGCTGGATAGGTCAGTGCTGGATAAGTCAGTGGCACCAGCTATTTGCATACTATTTTACCTTTTCTTTACTCTTCCTCTCTATGTTGTAAAAACCCAAACTAAGGGTGTAGTGCATGCTAGAACCAAGCCTGAGTTTCACAGCCCTTCTCTGAATAGACTGGATTCCAGTCATACTCCTTCTGCCTGTATCTGGAAGGGTGTATATAGGTAGGTGTAATGAAGACTGACACAGTTTGTTTCACCTGTGAGGCTGTCAAAGTCTGCCTGCTTGTCTGTGCAAAGTCCTTGTTACCGTGGAAATGTTTGCTTGAGTGACTGTTGCTCACCTTCCTTAGAAACCGTAGACCAGAAACTCTCAACACCAGAGACTTATGGGAAGATTTTAGAAGCCAACAGGATGTGTTTGGTGTCCGGATCTTGCTAAGACAGTGTCATTAACCTGTTCTTATCTCTGTGTCTACACGAGACCTTGATGACCCTGATGAAGTGAAGCAGGTCTGAAGGCCACCTGAGAGGCAGTGGTGGAGGTGCTGCTGTCTGCGCGCTGTCTGCTCACCCAGCCTGCACTCCAGGTCTCAGATGGTTATCATTGTTGTGTTCTGGATGCCGCTTGAGTTTCACACACACTTTTGACTACAGTCCTCTCTCGTAGTTGATTAAAAGCCATATGTTCCAAACAGTACTTTTACAGCTTCAACTGTGTCCTTGTGTGACCGGATTTTCTTTAATTGATATTGTTTTTAATAGTCTTTAATCTATGAGTTTTACCTAGCACTGCATTTTGAATGTTTGTAGTGGTCTGCCATAAGTATTTGTTAGGTATGTTCGGATATACCTACTGAACATTTTTGAATTCCATGAATTCTATGCTGGTCTAAGATGGTTGATTCTGGTTTATGCTGGTCTAGTGCTGGGCTGGTGCTGGTTTAGGTGGCCACCCGACATGGTCGGCATCCAAAACACAACAAAACATAAAATATGCTGGTTTTGCTGGTGATTAGCCATGCTGGTATGTGCTGTTTTTTCTAGCATGGACGTTTGCTTATATTTAGCAATTTTAACTTTAACTTAAAGTTGTAACTTTAAAATATACTAAATTTAGTTTTAAGAGGTTCTGTTATTTTGACAAGCTGTGCCATTCACGTACTTGTGGAACACTACCTAAATGTCTTTGCACCACACAGATAATTGTTTAAATAAACAACAAATTATAGAACCCTTATTGGATTTGCCCTGCCATATTTACATCCCCCTTTAGGTTTGGCATCCTTGAAAGCCTACAGGCTGACCAATTAGGATCAGGGTCAGGGTTTAAATTCTTTGAATTAGAAATAGTACACAGCAACACCGTGTCATGGACTCTGACCCCACTAAACATTCTTGTAGTCAAGGATGGATCATGGTCTTGGGTAAAAGTGTTTTTGAAGACCCCTCCTGCCTTTTTTTATTTCTTTTGCTGTTTCAGTGCTTATGATCCTTGAAAATGCCCACAACCCGACAAAAAGAGCCTCTGGTTGATTTGTTTCTTATCAGATTTTCATTTTATTTGCTATGTTCATTTAAAAATACCACCCTTGATCCATTTGGCCAAGTTTCTTGTACAGTCGTATTTCAGCACATGTCTGGTCTTGCTAGGCTTTAAATGAGGGGATTGCTGTTCAGTTTACATTTGTAGGGGTGGTTCTTGGACCTGTGGATGAACTGGCCCAGGGGCCCCAGATTTTAGTGGGCAACATTTGGACTGTGGAGTTTGAGGACAGATAATATTTATTAATTTATTTCATTTATGTAGTAATTTCTACATTTGCATATATAAGAGCTCCTCAGTTTAACTTAATTTGTACATCTGCAGCTAATTTTCCTGGGTTTTGGGCCCCCCTTGGGCCTTCCCCACATGCGCTCAGGTTCAAAGGGCAGTGGAGTCCAGAGAGAGTTAAAATAGGAGCAGCAGTGCTGCAGAGTCCTCAGTCTTGCCCTAATTTCACAGCAGATTAGAGCTGCACTCCTCCTTTCCTTCTCTATCCTACGGACAAAGAGAGGACGAGAGAGGAAGCAGAAAAATGGGAGAGAGAGGTAGACAGAATCTGAATGGTGCAGTAATGAAGTGGGTAGACGCAGAGGAGTGAGAGACTGATATCGACAGGTTGGATGAGAGTAAAAGTTGTTGATACAAGAGAGGAGAGAGATGAAAGAGAAAGACAGAATGATATTGAAATGTTATCAACAGTAAGACTGATATTACTTCTGCTGTTTCTTTTAACACTTTATTATGCTTTGGCAGTGTTTTACTCAGTAAAACCAATAAATCTATGGTGAACTGCTCTGGCCTTAAATTTGTTCTTCCATAGCAACTGTTGCTAGGCTGGACAATCTTTATAGAATGTTGGCAAAAAGTCCCATTCAGTCTAATATGAAAGACGTAACATTGCATTTCCAGTTCAATTCACTGAATTCCAAATAGTTAACAGCTTACATGAGTACATGAAATTTACTCCTTGGACAGCCCGTGACACAAACTATATGCCATTTCACAATTTATTTTGGAATGTTTGTGACAATGTACATTTTATTCTTGGTTACAGGGTCAGACTAAGATCCTGTGGTGCCCCTGGGCATTAGAACTATAGTGCCCTATCCCAAAGAGCCCACTGAAAATAGCCCAAGGCTATTCGCTGAAAAGGTTTTGCTGAACACTCTTTCTATGGAGTCTTCACAGAACATCTAAACTCAACCAGAGTTTACTACTCAGCTAAGACCTTGTCAGGATAGGTCATGTAATCCAATAAGGTATCAGCTTGCTCGCGAAGATCACCATAAGATGCCAAAATGATCCTGTCTCCTGTTTACCAACATAGACACCATTATCTTTCAACTGTACACAACAATGATGCATTTAAGCTCTTTAGGGCTGGATTATCAGGCTGACTGATTTGAAGGAATGGTTTAAAATATGTTAACAGGTTAATTTAAAACTGTGAATTTTTTTGGAGCAAGCTTTTGGTGCCTCTGGGTAGTCACCCAGGTCACCCACTATGTAGATCCAAACATGGGTCACAGTTGTACATGTGGGAAACTACGGAGTCAAAAGTTGCATCTTTGCATAAAATGATTTAAAATAATGAAATTGATTAACAGTAAACTATTTAAAAAATTTGCATGTAGTCTTATTTGGGACAGAAGAGAATTTGAGAGAAATTCAAGTTAAAATAACAAAAATTTAGAGTTAGGATTATCGGTAGTGACTTTGAGCCACCAGTCACAGATGTAACAGTTTACATATTACATCTCCTGTGAGCAGGCTATAAATATAGCAGTACAATGTTATTAAAATATCAATAATAGATCCTTTAAAGATTATATGTACCAAATATGGTAGCTGTATTTGTATTGTAATATGTTCTATTCACTGGCTCATGACAGGCTTCTCACAATAGTCATAGGCTTTCATGTATGTTTCTATTTTCATGTTCACTGTGATGCGATTCCAACTGTAGTCACTGGTTTTCATAGATCTTTTTCTCATTTAGTACTCTGATTGGCCGCAAACAGTAGTCATCAGTATCATCAGTTAACATAAATACTGTTGTCCACACAGACTCATTTCATTTTTTCCATTTTCACTGTTGTATATTCATTATCACATCTTTATTTTTATTCGTATTGCTGTTGTTGTGTTATTGTTTTGCTATCTGATGTCAACCAGAAGAGGATGGGTTCACCTTTTGAGCCTTGGTTCCTCTTAGTGTTTCCTCCTGTTGCTGTTGGGAGTTTTCCTCGGCACTCTTGCATTTGGCTTGATATTTATGGCTGATTTCTTGAAAGCTGCTATGTGACCTGTGGTACAGAACTCTACAAAAATTCTGAGGGGTCCCTGAAAATAAACTTATTATAACGTTCCGCTGTCCGTTAGGGAAAAAAATAGATGCGCAAATATATTTTTGTCTGTGTTGCATAAAGCATGTCCAACTGTGCAACTGTAGCAATGAAGGAAGGCATTTGTGGGTGGAGCATATATATATATATGAATTTAATTGAATTGAGAGAGAGTGCAAGAGAGAGAGAGAAAGAAGCATTCATGGCCACTTCATCATTATTGTGTGCAAACCGTATAAGCGATTATGTTTGCACCAGTGTGCATGCGTGTGAATGAATGTGTGTAAGCGTCAGAGAGACAGGGGATCTCCCTGGACTGCTGCCCTGTCCGTGTTTGTACTGCTCCATATTGCCGTGTTGTGGAACAGAGAGAGGCTGACTGTACGTTTTCTCATCTCTCTGCTGTCTCTGAGCCTGTGTCCAAGCACTCACTCGGCCCACCCGTGGCACAGCGCTGCCCAGAAAGACTGAAGGACACGCTCCACTTCTGCCACTGCTGTCAGGACCATGGCGAAATAGCTCTTCAAATGGAAGGAGGATTTGCTATGGTAAAAATGATAAGCAAAATCTCACTATTTAAAGAACCATAAAGTCAGTTTGTGCTTCATGGCTTTTCAAGCTTTACAGCATCCACAGCAGGCAGTGTGTAGGCTGTGTAGAGTCTGAGATAGTTCTTTTAGTGGTATTTTTTACAAACCAGTGTGCTATCTGTACTGGCTGCTGTGTGGTGAGCGTCCAGTAAAGACATTTTTTAACCCTCCAAACATTGTAATGAACCATTATGTACTTAAGTCTAAATCAGATTTATGCTTTTAAAAATAAAGGTGCCAAAATGAGTTCTTTGCATGATGCCATAGAAGGGTGGTCATTCTCACAAAACCACTACAAATCATGTCCATAAATATCTGAGTATCAGAATCTTCACATGACTAAAAAATACTATATAACTTAGTAGATCAACTTGAGATTGAGATAACATTGCAAAATGCTGTGCTTTGTACAATATATATGCTGTAATAATTAGCTTCAAATATTCAGTCCAACAACAGTAGATAAAATATTATTTTAATATTAGATTAATATTATATTATATTATTATATTATTATAACATTTTTTACAGAATTTTCTTCACATCTTAATGTGTTGTAGTAATGAGAATTTGGTCACTTGAAGGGGAAAATGATATTTCAGTTGATGGTTCTTTAACATATATATATATAGATTTATATGGAAGCCTTTATTTTTGAGAGTGTGTAAGAAAACCACAATAATAGCTCCAGATAGGGGTTAGTAATGTTGTATGTGCAATATGAACGATACTAAATGTAAAGTCAAAAGTTACTATTGCATTATAAACAACTAGCATGTGTGTACAATATTTCCTCTGTGGACCTGAAGAAGTCATTGTGTCTTGTTTCTGTATGGAATTGCCTTAAAAATATCTGACACATTGAGAGTAGAGGCGACTTTGTTGGGATACTCTACAGTGGCCTAAACAAAAAGGACACAGAGGAAGCTATAAAGTGAGTGATAGAAGAAGATAAAGATAAAGAAGGGGAGCAGGATGAGGGAGAGAAGAGAGCATTAGAGAGGTGTACTGAGCTTTCATCCTCCATCAACTAGCACAGGCGAGGGCTGTCAGTCAATTCCTCTGAACGTCTGATCATGTCTTCCTGTCTCTCACCTGAAAAGGCTGAATGCACAGCGAGGTTGCAAAGGCAGACACTCACTCAGTGTTCCAAAGACATGTCTGACAGCAGGGCTTGGCTCTGTACACATACAGCAATAAGGGAATAGAGTCAGTTTAAAAACAGTAAAATGATAGCAATGAGGTGGAAAATAAAGAATTACTGCTACTCTCTTTACAGAGTACATCTAGGTGTGATTAAATCATAATCATTTTACCATTTCTAGTATTCAATTAGCTATTGAATTTTTAATAGCTGAATCAGAATAAATTACAAAAATGACTAAATTTATAAAATTGACAAAATGTTACATTTGAGACCTAAACATCGAGCCCAACCTTCTTTTTGACCCTGTGTTTGTTTTTTCCTCTTGACTCAGTAAAGCTGCTACTTTCAATGTAGCACGTAATGTACGTAATGTAGCTTTGATACTAAGCATGTAAGTAGTATACAGTAATATATTAAATCAACCTAAAAAAATATATATATTTTTTTATATATATATATATATATATGTATATATATTTTTTTTTAAGTATATATATATATATATATACATATATATATATATTTGTTTATTTATTACCCTTCCAAATAAATTACTAAATCCATGGTACATGGCTAACCATGACAGACAAAATATTATACACAAAGAGTACAACTACACATAAAAATAATTTTCAAAGTAATAGTAATAAAATAATTGTTGACAACAGCAGTGGGAGTATGGGATTTTTTATGCTTCACTCTCTTACCTAAATTTCCCATGACTATCTAGCTGCCAAATTTCTCTGGTTGCTAGGCAATGAGAATAAACATGACTAAGCTTGTTAACTTCTAGAGCTACTACATTAGGTTTTGAATAAAACACCTCTGTCAATTGTCACTATAATAACAGCACTCTTATTTAAATAAGACTACTCTCTCTGCCCCTGCAAATGACCATCGAAATATGAACAAAATATGCTTCTAAATATTGGGCAATAAGGTTCCCCTCATATTCATTGTTTTTTTTAGCTTTTATGGTTTTAGGCTGTGGAATAGTGCATTTCTATTAGGATGGCGACATGCACCTTTCTGAATTTATCTTGCTACTACCCTTGAGGTGGCTGGCTTTGCAGATGAAAGCGATGCTAATGTAGCGATACAGCACTCCAGCAAGAGTGCACTGCTGGGAATTTAAGGAGAACAAGTTCTTTGTGCAGAGAATTCCAGCAATACAGAGAATATTAGTTCACGAAGGCCATTCAGATGAAAAACATGATAGAACTGTTATACATATAAAAATGATATGTTTTATTATCAGTTATGTAGACAAGAGAAGGTGCAACTTGACCAGTAGCCTAATTATTGTGCTAAAGATGTTAAACCCTAACTATTCACAGTGTATATGGTTGACATGCTAAAATGGACAGCAAAAATGTGAATGCATCTGAATGAAGCACGAATGCATCTCTCCACACAGTCTGGAGCTAGTTAAATAAAGAAATGTCAAAACAGAAACTTCTCAATAGATTCTAGTTTTACTGCAACTACTCAGTTTGTGCTTTAAAAGTAATTTTTTTCATTAATCCTTGATCCGCAGTATTTAGAAATGGATGTTGTCTTGTATGATCAGGAGTTATGATTTCCTGTTCAGCTGAGCTTTGTGAGCAGGAGAAGATCAATACTTTTGTTTCAGTCACAATAAAGACCAGGTGAAGCCTCTGAAGTGCAGCCTGAGGAGAATTAAAACCTACTTACAGATCTTAAAACACTTCAGAATCCTGACATGCCATAGAGACTATAAGTCAGGAAAGGTAATGAATTCACACTAACATTCAGAGCAGCATCTTCTTCATATAGGTTGGATTTTTAACATTATTTGATGTCAGGGCTGCCTTCTGTCCCTGTTCTGAAGGCCAAACTTTGGCATTTTGTCTGCTGTTCAGCATTGAAAGCTTCCATTAGCAGTTCAGAGACTGGCATATTTACTGTATAGGGGTAGTTTCCTCATAATTAACAAGGGCCTTTTTTCCCCTGTGGCTTGGCCCGAGGAAATAGTGCATTAGCAAAGACTCAGATGATACAGAGATAGAGATAGAGATAGAGATAGAGAGAAGGGGGGGGGGGGGCGAGAGGGAGGGCGCAATGAAGTGAAAGAGAAATAGTGGAAAACGTAAAAGAGTGGTGGGGAGATGGAGAGAGAGAGGGTGACAGTGCAAACTACAGAGGAAGAGCAAGCAGGGAAAATTGCGCAATTGAGGGAGAGAAAGAAATGGTGAGAAACATGAAAGTGAGAGAGGGAAAGAGAAAGAGAGAGAAGTGAAGGGAGTGAAAGCGGAGAAATGAAAGGAGAGAGCGTGACAGAGGGAGAGCTGATGAGGAGAGAGAAAAGAGGCTGTGGGGCGGACGTGGTTTATTTGGGCTGCATTAATGAGAGTGGTGCTTGGCCTCCAGTGGGATTTGTCTAAAGATCAGTGAAGCACAGGCCCTTTGCATCCCCCATCGATCTGGCCTCTGCTGAAATGAAGCAGTGAACGCGGACGGAATGCAGCGGCCGGGTGCTGCTTCCTCTCAGTTACACCAGGCACACGTCCTCCCCGAGCTGCAGCCTCAGCCAGGCTCTTTGAAATGCGAACCCTGGTTGAAAAGGCCCCCGCGGTGCAGTGGAGAGAGACAGGCATCTAGCCGGGATGCCTTCCACCAGCCGGGGGACCACGAGAACAGTACAGCATGTGCAATGTGAGAAGAGTTGTCGGGCCGCATTGGTATTCAGCATGCGCCGCTGACCCGTGCTGATGTTACTCATCAGGGTACAGGCACCAGCTGGTCCACTCACAGTCCAACATGAAACACCCACCCACACAGACACCATTTTAACGCTCCCCGTTCTTTAGTACTAATGAGGGACCTGACTGGTCTCTGTTGTCCCATCAACAAAGCATTTTGGAGACTCTAAAGTCTTTGCACGAACACTCAGCCGGGTGGTCCATGAATATTTGCATTCTCTGGAGTTAGCTGAAGGAATCCCAAGCAGTCCTGGAGGAAACAGTCCATATATCATAAAGGCAAATCCTTCATTTTAATAATCGAGAAGAATCACTGGCTGGAGACTGTATCAGATTTTGGCACAAACCATGTTATAATATAAGTGATGCTGTGATTCTGTGGTAAGATGGTCTACAAAAACACAATATACTCTTTAAAATAAAGGTGCTAGGGTTGTGTTTCCATACATGAGTTTATTAAACTTATAGACTAGACACATTTCTTAGTTCAGATAGGGCGTAGTTTTGTTTCATAGTTAGTGATGTTGTGTTCTTCCAATTGTTTGGTAGCAGGTAGTTTTTTTCTGAGGAAGTCAAGAGGGTGAAAGGCCCAAACTATGCTTTTGGAGGGCCGTGGCTGTAAAGGCTTGAGATCTGTGTGGCACTACTGTCTACTTGCCTGATTAGCTGATAGACCTGTTTTGTGACCCACTGTTATGAACTGTACTGAATATGTTCACCGTACATGAAATGCAACCACAGTCCAGAAATGATTGTGATAAATGACTTGAGAAATTCAACAACGCTATTTTATTCCATTCCACCTCACGTTTAGGTACATGTACAAGTGCTAGAACTGCAGTTTGATTTAAGGTGTACTGGAAAATTAGAATAAAAAGCTGGCAAATAAGAAGCTAACCTTAAAAATTTCAGACAGAAAACAACATTTAGCATCAATTTGCTGGGCTTGCAAGCCTAATATTAGACATCATTCCATATTACAAATCTGAAGAATATAGAAAATACAATATTAGATGTTCAATGTAACAATATCTATATGTTGTTCAGCTTACATTGTGTTAGGATTTATATATTTATTGTAGTTTTTACTATTTTACACAATAAAAATACTTCAGATTTACTGCTCACTTCTAGTGTGTACAATATGATGTCTCTTCAGTTGCTTCAGTTTATTCATAATTACCAAATTGTTTCATAGATCAGGTACTTGTAATTATTATTCTATTTACTGATATATATGTCAGCTTATATAAGTCAGTTTGTATATCTAGCTTGTGTAAAGGAGTCGAATGTCTTGTCTCAGTTGCGTTGCTAACTTTGTAATTCTGAAGCTCTTTTTTTGTTCATGCTCTCTCTTTCTCTTTCTTTTCACATCCATTCTCTCCCATCACACTCTACAATCTACCAAGTTCAGCGCAAGGAGCTCACGGTGTGACTCCTCTTAGCTCTAGGTGTTGTTTTATATTTTATGATGGGCTAGACTACTCAGTTACATCTACTCCAGTCCTCTTGTTTGGGTTCTCACTCTCTCTCTTTGTATTGTATTCTCCCGATCAAACTTCACTTAAGCCTGCCAGGTTACTCTGAGAGGAATGTGCACAAGACACACATGCACATGCGCACACAGGTTATTTATTTTATTCCTCTATTTCTTCACGCTTTCTTGGTGACTGATGGAGCTGATGGCTTGTTTTGAAAGTGCGACCTACGCAATGTTTAATAGCCCCTCAGATTTAATGATGTTGAACACGTATTATAGCCACGGCTCTGTGGAGCTCCAGCCTGTTTCATTCCTATCTGCCTGATGGCTGACTCTCCCCAGCCGGCCTGAATAAGAACAGGCCTTATTGCACTCCAGATACGATTCCCGCATGACAATGTCAAATATCAGACTCAAGAGGTGCCTGTGAACGCAGGAAACCTTGACAAAAGCAATATACCCAAATGAGAAATCCTTATCTGGCAGTAGAACTCCTATTCTCTTGCATGGTAATGGTGCCGTTTGGAAATATGTAGGCATTATTTTGTGTTTCCCTTCATCTAAAATGTGTCGGCTGGAGAAATGGCACTATTCTGACGGCAGTTATTGCACCATGTGTCTTTGTGTCCTTTAGACTTAATGCTCAGCTTTAAATAGAGATAGGCGCAAAGCGAGAGAGCGAGGGGGAGAGTGGGTGACTGTAACACTGTGTACTGTTTTGTCTTTTTCCACGACCAGTTGCTAAGCAAACATGCACATAACTTCAGCATTCAGCGTTTGAGTAATGGCAGCCAAGAGAAACACGTCATTATTTATCTCTGTCTCACTCATTAAGACTGGCCATTGAGTTTGGACCACAGGTCAGGGTCATTAGCAATATGCAATATGTCTTTTGGGCTGTTGTTTATAGAAATGCTCTTACAGGTGATCTTGTAGAGTGTCGTCTGTAATGATAATGCACAAATGAAATATTACAAATGGAAAGTTTTACAGAATGATGCCCAAGACCATTTCAGAGAGCCAAAGACAAACATCTCTTCCAGGAATGTATGTTTTTTATGCTTCTAAAACGAGTCACCTTGCCTTGTATTAGACTGTAAAATCTAGAGTTATTATTGCATTTTGCTATGTTCTTTACATGTAATAACATAGTTGTTACTTTGTAATAATAAGGAATGTAAGGTTTACATTTCATTGCCATTCTGTATCAGCAGCTTTGAGTCAGCACTTTTTTGTTTGTTTCAATTAAATTAAATCACAAACGCATATAAACAACATATAAATACCATTCACATAATAACTGTTCTTCATATTTAATCCATAATAAAAGATTTTCTTTTCTGTGTACAAATGCAAGTTTACAAGCTATACTTTTGGCAGAATTTCTCTGCTTGTTTCAGTGAGCTACAAGAAATAACGCTTTTGTTATCGCTCACAATAGCTGTGACTTGTGTATATTGACGTAACAGACCTAGTCTTTCCTACATGTATAAGAAATTGAGGTATGTAGTAGTTAATGATTTAGGTGAAGGTCTATAAGGTGCTGTTTGGTTAAATTATTCATGTTTCACCCTGCCAAGTTTTCCGCTGCCAGTTTCCATACAGAGGCCTTTGGCTTCTGTGGCCCACCGATCAAACAGGTGCCAACCCCGCATCTGTTCAGCTTCTTTAATTATTCAGCAGGCCTTTCTCCTCTCTAATATATGGAGCTTGTTAGAGTGTGGTCAGTACCTCTTTCATAATAGCAGCTCCCAGTGCTTCCTGCTGTACTCTTTCATTCTGGTATATTTTCTTTTATTTGGCTTATTACAAGGTTTCAGAGTTTATCATAGAGACAGGGCATCCTTATTAGGTAGCTAATCCCTAGTGACACACGCTTGGCTCCAGTGGAAATTATTCTATTCCTTTCCAAACACCTGATGAACTAGCTGTCCAACTCATTGTCTTGGGAACTGCTTCAAATTATAAGCACAGAATTCAGTGTGTTTGCTATTTGCCATCTGGAGGAAAATGTAAATGTGTTAGCCTGTTGTGTGCAGCTCTTGGTGGGATTATGCTATTATATATCATGAGATTTTGGTACTGAGTGCTCTTTTAATGTATTTACACATTTAAAAGCTTCTAATTTAGACTTTAATTGGCCTTAAATGGCCTTACATGTAGTCTTATAGTTTACTGAGGACTATAAGTCTTTATTTTTATTGACCTAATTTAAAAGCTTAGGTGTATCAGAATGTTGGTAACACTTTATTTGAATGATACCTTCATAGGTGCATGAGCATTAAATAATATGCTTTCATGCTTTTTAAAGCAGTGCTTGAGTTTTTAATGAACAGATTATGCCAGTAATCAAAAAAAAATTCCATATATGGCTCCTGTAAGTTTCTAGTAAGTCATAAGTTGTAAGCTGCATTATAAGTTCCACTTTTTGGGAATGGTGCTTGATAACAGTGGTATAAATAGAACAGATGTTGGTGCTTATGTCAGTACAATGTGATTTACTTCATGAAACATCTTGTGCTAACTTTATATATATAAATTAAATGGTAGGAAAAACTTTCATTTTGGGCCTAAGGACCTAGCAGTCATGTTGTGTATTTAAATGAAAACAAAAAATTTTTTAAGAGGCCACTTGATATGGGCAAATTTTGAAAATTCTTAACTAAAGAATCCGTTGTATGCTTGAATTGTTTTCGTAATGTGACCTGCCAGGCTCTTGATGAACTGATATGGAATAACACTTTTTCAGTTTATTACCAGTTACTTTCTCCGTAGGGAAGGATGTGGTTCAGGTCATATGGCTGGTTCGGGCGTGGTGCTCCTAGTGGTCGGATATGGTTCATGTACATTATCTTTAGCACCACATTAGCAGCTGAGTGAGCACACTGGGTGTGTTTATAGAGGATAAGTGTGTGGTGTGGGATGCATCAGTGAGTGCTTTGTGGAAGTAATTGCTCTAAACAGGCCACCAGGTTTACACTGAGTTCATGACCGCTGTGCCTAGTGTATAGCATCTGTGCACCATGCCTTCAGTGCACTGGTATGTTGCCAAGCAGTGTGTGTGCGTGTGTGTGTGTGTGTGTGTGTGTGTGTGTGTGTGTGCACGTGTGCGTGTGTGTGTATTGTTGCTTAAATGTATTTGTCTTAGATGTATTTATCTTTCTGCAAGTTACGCCACATCATCACATAACACATCTTCGATTTCAGATGTATTATTATTAGTAGTTTTTAACCTTGTACATTTTAGCTAGGTTTACTTTACACAGAGTTTAAAGGAATTATCTGGCAAAAAAATCAAATATGCACAATTTTTCACTTACTTCAGGTGTGATCGATCAGCCAAGACATGTTTGTTGTCCAGGTTAAGCACTGGAGCTATGAGGCTAAAATTGCTAACAAACACTAGAAGTCAATAGTCACCCAAATGTTTACTGAAAATCCTTCCTCACAAATTCTCTCAACCTTCTCAAACAGCGTCCAGCTTCATGTAGGTCTCGTAGGCTTTTGATGAAATTTTAAAGTTTACATCATGACTTACTGTGAACTTTTAAAATGAACTAAACTTACAGCGGAATGCTGCAGGCAAATACTTTAGACAACAGGTGTTGTGCCAAAATTCGACTGCCCGTCACATACAGACACATGTGTATGTGACCTTAAAGGGGGGTCCAATGATTTTGCAAAATTTCCAAATAATTAAAAAGGTACCGGGGGTTGTATTACAGAAGCTTCTTAACTCTAAAATCTTATCTGTTTAGTCACCATGACTACTTCAGTTAGGACTGAATTTAGGCAGAAGCTATTACAGAACAACAGTTCTTAAGTTCATAATCTTATCCTAACTCCAGATTTCAGAAACATCCTAACTACACAAAATTTCCTAAATACTGTCCTAACTTTAAGACAACCCCAGAGCTGTCTTAACTTCTGTTTTGATCTGTTTCTATTGTTTTATGCAGTGACAGGCAGTAAAGTTCACTATAACCAGCATAATGATGTTACATTTATCTACATTGAAAATGATGTTTTGACTTGTGAGGTTTTTTTGTAACAGCCTTTTAAAAACCCCAGACACTGCAGATGTTTGTGTGTTAATGAAGATGGAAATTTGCCAGATAAAATATTACAGTGATGGTGAATAATGAAGAGATGGAGCTGAATGTATGTCTGTTTATTAAAAGGAATAACATTAGCGCGCTCTGCTAAAGCTTTTGGGAAAGTGAAACTGAAACTGGAGAGCAATGATTCTCTGATGAACAGCTCGAAACACCATCACAGTATTTTTAACTTCAAATGTATCGGACTTTAGTTGTGTTTGAGCTTTTTTATATCAGTAGCTAGCTGTCTGGCTAACTAGCTTCATTATTTTGATTATGCATTTCAGCTGTGCACGTATGGTCGGTTGCTAGGTAACAGACATGACAGTTGATTGTGAACTTTGATCGAGAAAGTTAGGATTTCCTAACTTAAGATGTTGTAAGATAAGATTCCTAAATTAAGATAAGATCTGCTTCTGTAATACGAATTTGTGAATAATCATATCTTGACCTGTCAGATCTTAACTTAACACAAAAAGTTTCTGTAATATGGCCCCAGATGTCTGGGAGTTTAATGCCTCTGAAAGCTCCCTCACAGAACGTTAGCATGAACGGCCTGATGCCTGAGACTTCTTCTAATGATAGTTTTGAGATAAACATTTGGCTAAAATTTACAGAGCGCTGTAAGCCAAAACTTACAAAAAAAGCAAAATCAAAACAAAAAATATTTTTTCAGGTTTAACACTATTTTACCATTACCAATTTGAAAAGAAATCTATAAAAAAGAACATTTGACATGTGTAGGTCCACTGGTGGTTTTGAATAGTAAATAAAATGGCTTTCTCTTTCTTTTAAACTGTTGTGAATTACATCGTTTACTCAATCATTGAAATATGCAGAAATTTTCAAGAAAAGGGTTGGAAGAAGTTTTAGTTTTTGTATTTACAGACAACAGACAAGATATGATGCGGCAGAAACTTTTGAGACTCTTGCACTGTCTGATGCTGTGGTACCTTGTCAGGCCTTGGTGTTGGCCATTATTCTATACATGTAACATGCCTCAGTGATCTTGGTGTTCATCCGTGTACGCTGGTGTCAGATGGCCCTAACTCATCTGGCTAATTGCCCCTGCACACGCACACAGAATGACTCTGGCCTGCACTGTCTTCGTCATGGAGGCGGCCGGCAGGAAAAACAGCAATCCAAAGACACGTGGGGCTCAAGAAGACCTCCTTAAAGACCTTAACACCTCGGGAACTCTATCTTGCCCTTGGCTGATTGTTTGGCTGGAAGAAGAGATGAGGGGGCACAAATTGGGTGAGTATTCTCCAGTGAGGCCATGCTAGGTTAGGGTCAGCGTGTAACTCCAGCTCTAGGGCTGAAACCCACTACCAGGCCACGCTCTCCCCTCTGGACACACCGCTGCATGGCTATGGTTTCTCCTAATTGCTTTCCCTCACTGCTCCCTGTCTCACCGTTTCACCTGGCTGGATCTCCCCATTCATTTTTAATCCCTGGGTCTAATCTAATTTGCCTGGGTAGCTGAAGGGTATAATTAGTTTAGAGGAATTAGAAAAAGCCACTGAGGTACTTCATGTTCAACATTTGCTCTAGCTCTCCGGCAGAAACAAACTCAAGCGAGTTAATGCAGTTGTTGAGCAGGAACTCTTAGCATCCATGCCAAGAAGGTGGAAGAAAAGCCATATTGTTTGTTGAAGACAGAACTAATGTAGTACAGCATTTTGTATTCCGTGCTGCCCTGTGTTTATATAGAGGAGGGTACATTAGTGCTTTCCATTTACCAAATCCTCTTTGAGACAATAGGAGATCTGTGACCAGATAACTCTTAAACCCACAGTTCCCACAAGCTAAATGTCTCTTACTGGCAGACCACTGAGAAAGGGGAAAGGTCTAAAGGGAACAGATGAAAAGCACTTTCAGGACCCCATTAGTTAGATGGCCGTCACAAGTGGTGAGTTTCTATACTGCTAGATGTGTAGTTGGTTGCATTTCCTGTAGCCCCTATTTAGCTCTGAGTTAGCCATGCTCTGTGACAAATTGAAATATCTGTTGATAGGAGTCAGATGTAGTAGTTTATTAAAGCCTTCTCTTTCATCGTTCAATCGCCACTTTCTCGTCTCAACCCGTCCTCCAATCATTAAGTCCATCAGTCATGATGCCCGTCTCTCAGGCCTGCCTGAAATGGTTTGGCAGCCCAGCTGAAGGGCAGGTAGTCCCATCGTGTTGTCTATGCTCCTGTCATCTCACAAGCCAGAGTTCTTTTATCAGCATTACCATGATGAATAGCTAGAAATCTATACTCTGTTAGCAAGTCTTTTGCTAGGCTTGTTTGCCTGTGTGGTTTTCCCTGTGGGTGATGTAGCACAGGGAAGCAGCCAGAGTCCTGGAGGGCCTGCCTGTGCAAAACACTAGCTTCAACATAAACAGTCTACAGAGCTCCACATCATTATGCAGCCTGAATATAAGAGCTGTTTTCTCAATCTGTTTTTACTGAAAAAGAGAAGCTCAACAACAACATATAGGGGGTTAA
The DNA here is from genome assembly GCF_904425465.1 of Colossoma macropomum. Lineage (NCBI taxonomy): Eukaryota > Metazoa > Chordata > Actinopteri > Characiformes > Serrasalmidae > Colossoma > Colossoma macropomum. The sequence continues at coordinate 27,431,591 of NW_023494785.1, forward strand.
ATTGCAGGGTGGTTTAAGATGAACATGGTGGGTTAAATGGTAATGTGAGAACTTGCTAGCAGGGATAAACATCTTAATTCCTTAATAGTCCAGCATTTTTTCACTGTCATAAGGAAATCTTATTTAATTAAAAAACATTCTTAACTTGTGTATGTAATGTAACTTTAACAGTTAACAGGTTTGCGTTTTATATTTTATATAGGTCCATTTGTTATGAAATGTTCATGCAATGTAAAGGACACTTAGCATTTATAAGTGATATTACAAGGTTTTCTTATCACAGACACAGTGTGTTAATTTGTAAGCTTGTGTTAACATTCTGCAAAGGGACTAGCATGAACAGCATTGGTCTGAACACTGAATACACATCAAATGACGATAACATTGCAGTGTTTAAACATGATTTAGGAATAGAAGTATTAAGTATTGGAAAAACAGAACACTTTTAGTGATCTTGTGATTAGAGCTGCACTAAGTTTTGGGGATTTGGGATTTGGATCTGGTGGGAATGTGTAATTGCACCATGTAACATCAGTTGTGGTTTGGACCTCTTACCTGAGCGGATGATTCTGATAATTGTGGGTGAAAGAATATTCAACGAGAACTCAGTTACAACTTGGTGAAGGATGTGTCTTCCAAGGATGCAAGTGAACTATCTACTGTTGTCATCATATCTTCATCAGTATAATGTTGATTTTGTATTTGAGACCTAAACATCGAGCCAGGCCTTCTTTTTGAGTCTGTGTGTGTGACTTTAATACGTAAAGACGTATGATGCAATCTGAAAAACTCCCATGAAATCCAACTTGATGCCTCTGTCTTTTCAATTGTTATTTCAGGTTTTACAGGGTGACTCGCGGCAGCACACCAACACTGCGTGTCTTATTTCAATTGTAATGAAAAAAACTTACATAGTGCAGCTTTAAACCGAAAATACTTAGATATTGTGTACCTCTGAATATTCACATTTTCTAACAAACAGAAATCTGACCATAAACAGTACCACTGAGAAGCTTACTCGAGTAGAGCGATGCTATTGTGTGGGAGGGTCAGTTGATTTCACAGTTCATGAATATGCAGTATAAAGTAGCTTATGATTCGTTATAGTCAATTAGTGTTATCTGTGATGCCTGAGATCATGCCAAATGAAGTGTAATTCCTAAACTGTGGTTAGGGGGCAGTATACAAAAAATGAGTATGTAGAGGTCATTTTATGCACTTTGCATTTTGAGCAAGGAGGAAAAATACTGTGCTGGGCCTTTAATGAAGAAACCTTCACTTTATGATGATCTTTTGTTTAAATTATGACCACAGTTACACTAATGATTATTTGGTTGCTAGCAGCTCTGTGGAATTTGCATTGTTAGCTCTAAGCTAGCAGTGGTGTATGTTTACTTTTCCATACTGGATTTAATATTTTGTTTGGCAGCTCTATCTGAGTTTAACTTCAAAGCTAGAACATGGAAAAAAACTTAAACCTTATACATTATATGCTGGGATACGTTTGGCATCTAACATCAACAAGATTTCACCATTATTGCCAGTGTTTTTGTCCAGTTTGTTTTGTTCATATTTATCACTACTTAAAGTAAGCTGCTTCCATCGCTGACTGGAGGCAGCTTATCCACACAGCCTCTATGTTAACAAACATTGTGATTTGGTCTTCTGATCTAATGATACAGATCCCAATCTAAAAACAGTGCTGCTGAGTACTTTTAGTCCTTTTTATAATATGTTTATGTGCTGTGTTCATATTGAGTTTCCATCACCGCCTCACTGCAGGAGTACATTTCTAAGCACAAAGCGTAGTTTTATCTTTCTTTTAGGAATTCCGGTAATTTAACTCCTTTCTCCCTCTTTCCCTCTATCTGAGTGAGCAGTCTTACCCCACCCTCCTTCTTCTCCTCCACCCGTGAACTTAACTTTCATCACGCTTATGGAAATGTCACAGGAGGCGTTGTAAGTGCGCGCTGTGCCCTCGCCAGCAAAAAGGAAGCCAGGCAGAACGGTAATGTCAGTTAATTAGCTGACAATTTTATTCTCTTTCCTTCTCTCTCTCGCTCTTTCTCTGGGTCTCTCTCCCAGGACTGTGAAGTGCTCATTCTCCCTCTTCGTTCGTTCCTACCCACCATCCCCGGTAATTAGGCCTTCCTGTCTCCAGGCCACTCCACTCTTACTGGCTTCTGAGACACCATTAGCTCCCCGCTCGCTCCTAATCACACGTTCAGAAGGCGTTTCTCTCAAACGTCTTCTCCGTGCGCCCTCGTCAGGTCCTCAGTGAGAACGAGGCCACTCCATTAGTCCTCAAATCACATTAGAGGCTGGCAGGGAAGAAGCCACTCACCCATCCACCTGCGATTACATTTCAGCCTTGTCACTCTGCGCTAAATTCCCCACCCCTGACATTTCATTAGAAGTGTGACTGGCTTCAGTGTACGAACGCGAGCCGATCTTTTCCTTAATGTGCTCCCTCTGCCGTGTTCACACGTCCCCTCACTGCTTGTCCCTTACCTTGCCCCATCTTTATCTTCCTTCTACTCTCCCCTTCAACTGTCCGCTGCTGTTTCTCACACTGTTTTTTTTTTCTTTCCATCTCATCCTTTTGGGTCGTTCGCTGCAGTACGTTTTTCCATCACACCTCCTCACGACTCATATTCTCACTCCCTCCCTCTCTCTCACCCTCTCTCTCACCCTATTTTCTAAGCAATTTTTATTGCCAACAGGCAAACTGCCAAGAGGATTCATTTTTCTTTGTTTTTGTCTTGTATTATTAATGCTAGTGCTGACCATACTGCCATTCTGAACTGGGATTCTCATAACTAAGGCAGAGATAATATATTTCTTTTGATATTTTTCTGTTAGCGTTAGGTGTTGTGCACAGACGTTTATTTTGATGTTACTAACATACCCGCATGCAATGTCAGTATGTTTTGGGACCCATATTTCTGACCTCTATATAACCACCAATGCCACTGAAAAAGTTACAGATGTAATTCATTTTGTATCCATATGACTTTATTTTTTATCTCAAACAAATGAAAATGACCACCCAAGCTCTTGCCTTTGGTCATCACCAATTTTCAGTGGCTACCACATCATAGTAATGTTTACATGGTTGCTTGTCACCAATGGTTGAATAATGTTGATGTTATAAACCAGCTCTGCCGTAATGTTCAGGACTTTTTGATGCCAACATATAAACACAACATTAACCCTGCTCATCTGTTTCTGAATTAAAGGAATTTGTTGAACTGTGGTGTTTCCTCACATAGAAATATAATAAAATGAAATTCTGGCTACTCCACTGGTGTGCACTGGGAGGCGGTATGTATTTTAAAGAAGTATTGTATATATATGTTTGTGCTGTCGCACTGCTTCCTTCAGCCAGTCCACAAACTGCTCCAATTGATTTTGTGCTAGTTCTGGTTTGGGTTGAGTATTGTTTGGATCTCGTTCTGCCCCCAACATCAGATAGCCAATAAGTGTTTGCTTGGAATGCAGATTTGAGTGACGCATAGTTGAAATTTTAAAATGTGCATAGTTTGGCACACTTTACTATAAGTCCCTTCTCTGCATCATGATAGAAATACATTCATGTGAATCTTCACAGATGCAAAAATCAACCTTCAGTCATGTAAGCTTTAGAACTGATCAGTCATGTAAGCTTTAGAACCAATTTAGACAAACACAATTCTGTAATTCTTCCCCACAGTTTAAAACAATGTATTTAAAAATATTAACCCAGTCCAAAGAGATGGTAATACTCCCCAGCTTAAATTAAGATTCCTAGCATGTCTAGCTAGCTCCAGGAGAATCCTTGATCTCTGTTCAGTGAGGGTGCTTTTCCCCTGTTTCAAATGAGTAGCAATCTAATTACTTCACACAACATAACCATCCAACTGTTTAGCCTTTAGTGCTGGACTCTCTCTCTTTTTGTTTAGTTTAATAATATATTTGCCTTATGGCATCAGCAGCAGAGGAAAGAATTTAAATAAAGACAACTATAAAATGTTTGGATCATTTGTATGAATCTCTTCCATTAAAAATGAGAGGTTTTGAAAAGCAGAATTACGTTCATACTCAGTGCTGAAAGGACTGCACTCATGCATGCTGCATGTTAGTTAGTGTGTGGAAACTGACAACTTTTGGTCATTTGTATGTGAGAGATGTTGCACATTTACATCCTCTGAGTGTTGATGATTGAGTCGGACTGTATGCATGCATGTGTGCATACAGAGTATGTGCGAGCATCCCCATCCATCACAGCCCTCTCATGGAGATTGACACAGATGAGCCTTGACTTGGCCTGTCTAGTGAAGCCTCATGGGGGTGAATTTCTCTCTGCGGTGTGACCTGCTCTAAGCATCACTAATCACACTCTGACACTTACCTGACGTGTGCTCACTCTCCATCACATCAGTGCACCACTGTCTCATTCTCCAAACGGCTGCTGAAATGATAAGTACACACACACACGCACACACACATATTAAAAGTTTGTGAATCTAACATTATCTAACATTACATATCTTTGTTGGCAAACGTATGACTTCAACCAAACAGTGCCCTGCACATTGACTTGGGGGAATCTTGGCCCATTCCTCCTTACAGAACTGCTTCAACTATGGTATGCTGGTGGGCTTTCTTGAATGAACATCACACTTTAGGTTGTCCCTTAACATTTCTGTTGGATTAAAGTGTGGACTTCCACACTTGGAGCCGTTCCAAAATGCAATATTTTATCTGCTTTAACCATTCTTTGTAGGCTAACTGGTGTTTTAGGGCAGTCTTTCTGCAGGACCCACCTTCATAGAGAATTCACCTGCATCCAGAATACATAGCTCCATTAAATGATGGTATGCTGTCCTGGTCCAGTAACAGCAAAACAATCCCAAGCTGTGATACTGCCACCACCATATTTCACATGAGGGATGAGGTTCTTATGCTGGAATGCAGTGTTCGGTTTTGTCAAACATCTCTCATTTGGGCCATTAAGATCCATTTTTGCCCTAACCATCCATATAACATTATTTCAGTAGTCCTCTGGCCCATCCAGGTGGTCTTTAGGAAAATTTATGCTGGCAGAAATGTTCCTTCTGGAGTGTGCTGGTTTTCTCCATGCTATAATTCTATACATACTGTTCTTGTTCAGTGTTTGCCTAATTGTGGACTCATGAACACTGACATTAGGCAATGTAAGAGAGGTCTGCAGATCCTTATATTTCACCTTGGGGTTCTTTGTGATCTTTCAGAACGTTCTGTGGCGTAGTCTTGGAGTTATTTTTGTTGGATGACCACTCCAGGGAAATGTAACAATGATGTTGAATTTCCTCCATTTTCCCTGTAAACATACTGGGCATATCATATGCAAACATCACTGCTCCTAAGAAGCAACTTTTGAAGGATAGAAAGTTGCCAGTTCAAAAGGAAGCCTTTAAAATAACTTTAGGAATAGAGTCAGGTCACAGTAAATCCCTTGCATCTAAAGATGTGAACTTGGTGCTCTTGGTGCACCTGATGAGCACTAAGTTGGACATCACTAAGTTTTGCTGAGGCTGGTACTAGCAGTAGAACTTTGCTGAGTGAGAGATCTACCTTATGTAGATGATTATGTTGATATGTTGGAGTATCCAAGTTAGCAGTAGATCCCAACATACAGTATAACGTTGCCAAACTATTGTACCACAATATTGTTACATACATGTAACAAATGACGGTAATGGTAGAAAAAAAAACAGAGACAGTGGACATTATAGCTTTCTGATGAAGGTGAGTGCTAACAGAGACTCTTACAGGGACTGCAGACAAATTAGAAAATCTAGTTTCATTCACAGCCACACAATTCAGCACTTATAATTGGACAGGATTTTCGATAGAGAAAGTAGTAGGTGATCTCTGTCAATCTGCCAATATTGACTGGAAATGTGTCTCTGCTCATTTGGCTTTAGATATTTCGAGACTTAGTGGAAACACGTGGCTTTTGTGAGTACATGGGTAACAGACTGTCCATACTTTTCGCAGTGATGCCTTCAGTTCCTGGAGCCTGTAGTTGGACAACCAAGCTGGCTGCCTCAGCTAACTCAACAGCATCCTTGGAATCTCCTGTACGTACTGTAGATGCAACAGGTGTGGCTCCTCACAGTGAGCCCCAACCAGACAGACTAGTTTGGGGTGATAATCTATGTTGGAGACTTTGCTGACCATACACTTAAAGAATTTTAACAACTCTGCAAAGACTTTTAAAAGATTGAAGTCTGACACCCACTCCATCTGAAGACAATGTGTCATTAGTCACAGACCATGATTTTGCAAGGACTGGGGATCTTGTAGGGTCACTATTTGCAAGACTGCAGCTATATTTCCCATCGTTCTCCTGGTGGATATTTGCAAGAAGGGAAACTGTATAATGATGGAGCAGATAGAGGAGCAGCTTTTGGCCAGAACTGCCCTTGTGCAAAAAAATGGCAAAAAGAAAGACACAGGCAATTTCAGTTCATCTTTTTTCCTTCTCCACTCTATCATGGTACAAACAGGAAGACAAGTCAAACAGACACTCTTGCTCACTCCACAGCTCCACCAATTTCAAATCTTGCAGTCCAACAGAACGCTCCCTTGCTCTCTCTCTCTCTCTCTCGCTCTCTCTCACACACTTTCTTGTTCTTTCGCTCTCTGTCTCTCTCATGTGCACAGTCTCTCTTTCTTGCTGGCTCTCTCTCTCTCTCTCTCGCACACTCATTATTTTTTGCTTATTTCTGCATCTCTCTCCCATTGAAGTGGCTGATTGCAACCCTTAATGAAATCATGGATGATGAGAATTATAAGGTTCGGTATTGGTTAAACACATTCGGGGCTATAGCCCAGGTCAGGCATTGCCCCTGAGCACACGTCACTGTTTGCATGAGCCAAGGCTAAAAACCTATGATTAATATTAAACACAGTTGAAAAGACTGACTTAAGGCAGCTATCCTGACCGTCTTACACTAAACAATCAAGATGACGGGAGCGCAACACAACTCTAGCAAGACTCTTGTGATTTTATTCCGATTTTGGAAATTTATCTATGGGAAAGACGTTTGGTGTAAGGCCGGCATTAGTTGAGTTGGGCAGCAAGTTATTAGCTTGAGTTGTGGGTAGTTAAGCTAAGTATCCAGAGCAGTTGTTTTGCAGATCCTACTTTGTGGAAGGGAGAAGTGGTTTTTCAGTGACGATAAGACGTTACATCATCTGTTAAATAGAGAGGGTAAGGGACCCCTCCCAGATTCATGCATCTCTTCTTCCAGCCAGTGGAGGCTATTGTAAAGCGGCATACTGAAACAAATCTACAATTATTTTATCACGAGAAGAATGTGCATGGTAGCTACAGAAGTACTACAGTGGACCCTGACAGATGTCTGAAATGTTGCGCTGCTGTGGACTGATTTACCAGCTGCCACATGCATCACAACAGACTGTGGTTTTATATCCTCATAAAATACCTGTTTATCTCCTTATCAGACTGGCGTTTAGCTTTGCAGAGGGAAATGAAGAGGCGTGAAGATTTACTGTAACTTGCTACTTTTGGCGGAAACAAGTTTTCTACATGTCAGCAGTTACAGCCAGAATTAGAGTATATATGAAATTTAGGTAGTTCACTTCATCTGAGTTTACTGAGCCTTATTTCAGCATGAATGTCTTGCCCAAGATTGCCAACTCTCATGGTTTTGGCATGAGAACCATGATTTTGGGTCTTTTCTCAAGCTCTCATGCTGAGCAAAGAAATCTCAGGTCAGTGGCTGATCAACGTGCAAACTCGCAAATGATTATTTTTATTTTTCTGTATCATAGTCTATTGAGGAGACATTGGTGTGTCTCCTATATGCACTTCACTTCACAAGCCAATTCACAGAATTGTTGGGAAAAAGTTTTGTGCATATTTCATCCTTTCACTTGAATAGTGTTGTTTTTTTCACCTTGCACAGAGATATGTGACATGCAATCCGCAGTGGACAGTTTATTGAACATTGTCTCCACCGAACGCTGACCTTGAAATAAGCAGCCAATAACTGTAGCCTTTTTTCTGCAACAGTCAGTTAAAAGTGTATTTTTTTTAAATTTGTTTTTAGTTTTTCTGATGAGTGGTTTGCTGCCTTGAGCTCTGGAGTGGTTGAGTCTTGCCTCTGTGCAAACTAGTGCACAATGCACGTTTTTCGCAACTGCTTTACACAGCGCTTGTTAGTGATTCAGGTTGTCGCTCGGACTTTATCCCTCATGGTTTAAAACTGGCTGCATGGGTTCATCGCTGCATGCTAATGACTATGAGCTGGAGTTCAAGTTAGTGTTTAAACAGTGTGGATACGCACTCATGCATGTAAAATTGAAAATCTCACTCCGGTCTAACTCTAGCCACCAGAAAGTCTCACTGCAGTCACCTCACCAAAATTGACAACACTAGATTTGCCTAAAATATCCCAGTTTAGTTGGCCTGGCCAGGGAAATCAGGACAGCCAGTGAGCTTGCTTTGCTTATTCTCAGTCCGACGGCATTCAACTTTTACTTGACACTGAGAGTGATCCCAAGCAAATTCCTTCCTTGATTGGATGCTGGCTATGTCCTGTAGCCAGCTACTAAAGTCCCCTTTATATTGCTTTTCACATTTATAAAGAGGCAATGCCATTAAATCTCCAGTCATCAGTGACTGACTGGGAGGCCAGCCTTCAGTACTGCAAATAGAGGTTTTCCAACAACTCTGCTACAAGACTTTTCCTTAGCTCGTAATCTGCTTTTTTACTTCTGTTTTTTTACCTGCTTTTGACAGCTTTATGTACAAAGTATTGATTCATATGTATTCCCATCTGCTTATTTCTGTCACACATTCGGCTTTCCCCCCTGCCTACGTTGACTCCACACACTACAGTTCCCACAATTCTGTAGACTCACTATAGCCAATCACAAACAACTTCCTAGATCCAACTCTCCTGATTATTGAACTGATGTCACCTGTTTCTCATTATCTGTCTGTGTATAAATACTTGTCTGTTTGAAGAGATTCTTTGCGAAGTGTTGCCAACCTCACACGTTGTGTACTGAGTGTTTATCTCTTTGTCTGATCTTCCTGCATGTATTACGTGTATTACCCTTTTCTTGTTTCTTGACTTGTGTCTAGATTCTCCTGTTTGATATTGTTGACTCGGACTGGCTACTGTTTTGGTATTGACCTTCGCATGTATTTCACCCCCATTTTTGATTAGTTCCCATATTTGTATTTTTACTCTTTGCTATTCTGACCTGGTTTGGCTTTGACACTCCTTTTATTCATCCACTCATTGTTAATAAATACTCTTTGAACTTTTATATCTGCGAGTCTCTGGTTAGTCGGACAATAGATACAATTTCCTTCATTTGTCTAGACATTAAAAAAGAACTGCAGTTGTGAGCCGCAGCATTGTAAATGCATTGATCTGCACCATATTGGTTTATGTATGATGTATTTAACATTTTCTGTCTAGTGTTTCTAAGTAAATAATTCAGTAATAAAATAATTAAATGTAATCCTGTAGTGATGTTGTTACTATTGAGCCTGATGATGAAGTACTCCAACTTTTTGCCATGGATCAGGCCAGTGGTGTCTCATTGTAGAATCAGGATCCTTCACGTGAATAGAAATTTCTCAGTTTCCATAATATTGGCAGATATTGTTAGTTTCTCTGCTTTTCCCTGCTGGTCTCCAAGGGCAACCACTGAAGATGCAGGGCAAGCCTAATATTAATCCCTTCTCTCTCTCTTTCCAGCAGCGAGGGCCAACATCTGTTAATAGCGGCCGTGGTTATAATTAGGAGGTGCGATGATCGCAGCCATTAAGAGTATTTAATTATTTAATTGACGGTTATTTATGTCTGATTCACCCCATGCACACACACACTCTCTCTTTCTTTTACACACACTCACACATGCTCAATAATTCGAAAGATGGTTGGACTTTTCTTTTTTTTGTCATGCTTTCTCTCTGCTTTCTTAATCTAGTTTTTGTTTTCCGTGCCCTGTTCATGTCCCTCCTCCTCTCTTCCTCTCTTTTTCCCTCCTGCAAATACCAAACTCTGAAGCTCTGGACATTTTCAATTAGATTTAGAATGGCTTTTCCAGTAATGATTCATTTACCGGCTATAAAAACCAGGCATCTCTTTGGGAAAACCTCGAGCTAGAGTTTTATTGATGATAATGGATGCAATATTGTACGAAGAGGAGGGGAACGTAGTATGTTAAATGTGTGACTCATTCGTTAGTGCACCCTTAACTCTTTCACCTCGATTAAATCATCCTGGCTCCAGGTTTTATGTTAGAAAACATGGGCCTGCACCATCACCTGACTGCCTCTCTCCCTGCTGGAGTTTCCATCAAATCGCAATCTAATCACAGTCACCCACTTCTACAGCTCTGTTGTACCACTTTTCTACAGAATAGAGCCCAAACAAGTGCAGTCAGTAACTTGTGTCCATGTATGCCTGTTTTCTTCATACTAAGTTGGACTAATTGAAAAGTACCCAGAGTGAGTATAGTGAATGACATAAAAATTAAAAAGCTGAAAAAGGTGTTTGTAAAATCTTTACATTTTTTATTTGGCTTGGTTTTGACACTAGTACTAGCTGGGCTTGTCTGTAATAAATGACTTAAAATCACTTAAACTACCTGGGTTGGAAATTATGCACTCTTTGAAAAAATGGTTCATATAGAACCAAATAAAGTACCTTTTTTGATACTATTTAGAGACATGATATTAAAAGCTTCTTTATAAAACCATATATGACAAGTTTTTCATGAAAGAGAAGAACGATATAACCAGTCATGCATTCAAATGGTTGTCCTAGTGATTGATATATATATATATATATATATATATATATATATGTATATATATATATACTCAGTAATACTTTCAAGAGAAAAAATACATTTTACTAATTACTTTTTCATTTAGACTTACATCTGGAGATTTGTCTTTTTAGTTTCTCTTGCTAATCAGTTCAGTTGGAGTTCTGTGCAATTGAACGTTTTATTTGTAAAAAAAAATGTCTGACCGAATTCATATCAGTAAAATGAATATTTTTGGCGCCATATTTCCACTTTTACTTGATTAAGATTTTGACACAGTACCCGTACTTTCACAAGTACAGTTTCCCTATCCTTTTTCAGCCTCTGGAAAACACATACCTCAGTCGTAATAAAACTCTGCAGTTCAGTTGAGAAGAAATCAATAGATGTACTAGCCAAGGTGGATAATGTAGTTAATTAAAAGGTACATAGACTAAACCTAATATTTACCCAAGTTTAGCCTGGCTCGACTTGATCAACCAGCATATGCCAGGCCTGCATTGTGTGCTTCTGAAAGTCTTCTGCAACCAGTGTGAATTCATTTTTTTCCCTTTTGCGCCTCAGCGCCCTAGTTTTTTTTCCTTTTTTTTATTTGCACCGTCTGCTTGAGCAATGCTTCAGTTAGCACTCCTAGCACTTGTATGCTGTTGAGGCGTGGTGGAATTCAGGCAGGACGTGTGGAGTAGTGGCAGTATGAGGCGAGCCACGCTGGGCCTCTCTGATTAATTACAGAGCCAGGCTTTAATATGGCTGCCACCAGAGCTCAATAGCCATCCTGTTTAATTAATACTATCTGGACACACTCCATTCATTCTTAATGCCAGATTTCCGATAGCAAGTCGCAGAAGGCAGCGCGGGCGGGATAGGGGGCAGGGACAGGGTCATTGATCTAACGCACAACTTCTTAGATTGCCATAGCTATACATTCTCTCAAGTATCCTAGATATTATTTGGGGACAGCTTTTTGCCTCTGCCAATGGAGGATATCACATTCCACAATGTTCCACAGGCCAGGGATATGTCCATGTGTCTGTCTGTACAACTGTCCAGTCCAGCAGTCAAAGTCAGTACATTTACATTTACATTTACAGCATTTAGCAGACGCTGTAGTCTGCTAAAGTAGTCGGCTATTCAGTAATGCAACACAATGATGAAAGCACTTGTATGCCTCACTGTTAGTTGTACCAGGGGTGACCGTTTTTCAAATTTCAAACACATATTTAGAATAGCTTTATATAACGTGGTATAAAGGAGATGACCTTCCTGCCTCACTTTAGCTGATGCGTTTAGATTATGGTTGTGGTTTTATGGTTCAAATATGCCTGTGAATTTGGCTAATGAGAAGTGAATGTGAATGTTCTTCATGTAGATTAACGCAGATAAAATAATGACCTATTTATGCTCTACCCCACATATTTTCTTTTGTAGCAGTTGTTGCGAGGTTGAATAAACAGAACATTGGCAAATACCATTCAACATAATTAAAAGCACACAGTTATTCACATCTAACCAAACCTTTCCATCACCACTAATTAGACATCAGAAACATGGCAGTGCCCTCCAGCTTCCGTAAGTCATTTGGACCACCGCAATGTTTGTTTAGAGTCATTACACAGAGACATTCAGAAATCATCTTAAGTGAGTCCTTGAGTCTCTGGGGTTGCAATTGTGAGTATTTATTGTAGAATTTTAGTTTAGTCTTACTTTTTAGCTGCAGGTATTGCATTGTTCCATACTCCTTCTAAAAACCTGTCAGATCTGATGCGGCATTAAATAACGAGCCTTTCATTGTAGAAGAACCTGTGGCCTGAAGGACAGAACTGAACCATGGTGTTAAAAGGAAAGAGGCAAAACAACTGAAAACAGCTGGTTAGTTTGTAGTTTGTATAGCAAATGTAGTAGCTAGCTAGCATAACAGCTAATCCAGCTGAAACTTCAGTAGGTTTTAAAGGAATGTAATCTTTAACTTACTAAAACTTTAGTTGGATTAAGTGACCCTTATTAGTCCCACAACGGGGAAATTTCACCTTCGCAATCTAACTCATCCTTGCAGTGAAACACCACATACACACTAGTGAACACACACACTAGGGGGCAGTGAGCACACTTGCCCGGAGCAGTGGGCAGCCCTACGCACGGCGCCCCGGGAGCAGTTGGGGATTCGGTGCCTTGCTCAAGGGCACCTCAGTCATGTACTGTCGGCTCAGGGGATCGAACTGACGACCTTCATATTAGCTAGCATACTTGCCAACCATGTGAAGTTGTTTTGCCTTTTCCCTTTAAACACCGCCTTTATTGCATGTAGTGCTTTATTCATAATGAAAGGCTTGTTATTTGAAGCCGAATCAAACCTGATGTTAGGTCTTATTACCACATTATGATTGGCAGTCCTATTAAACCTATTAATCCTGCTAGTCCTATTAATTAAGTCTTGTTCATTGTTTTCCCAGGCTAAAATTTCACTAGTCTTTTGACTAGTCTGAGTTGAGCCACAGGTCAGGAGTCCTCATCTCTTTTGCTACATAACGAGTTTCCAGTTTTAAATGCTGTACTGTTGCAGCTAATCAAAGCTAGCCTGTTTGGAAGCAACAGTGAATTTTTAGCTATGCTAATGATGGCTTGATTATATTACAAAAAACTAACCTGAACTGTCCTAACAGTGCAAATAAAATATCATTTGAAATTAGTAATACACTATAATTTGTTTTGACTGAGGTGAAATGTGTGCTGCAGTTTCTTGTTAGCATCCATGAAGTGCAGCCTAAATTTTATTTTCTTGTTGCCATTGATCTGTAAAGCTTGTCCAACCCCACAACAGATTGAAGGACTGCATTTGTAGGCAGAGCATGGACAGAACACTTGTGAGCTACCACTTAGCACCTACTGCTAATTAGCTGGTCAGTTGTTCTGTGTGTCTCCATATATATATATGACATAATGCAAAGCTGTTAGTGTGCTATGTTTACAAGCAGTGTAATCTTTCTATATAGCATATGCAAAACACCTAATAGTGCAGAATGCCTTAGTTAAGCTGCAAAAGTGGTAAAAGTCCCAGAGGAAACCCTTCTAGAAGCCACTTGGACGTATGATCATTGGAGCCAGAGTTTGTCTCTGGTCTGCAAGCTGCAAAATGGCTTTAACCTTGTAACCTGCCCTCATTAAGTAACAGAGCCGTCACATCTCTCTCTTTGCTTCGTAGCATCGTCTCCTTTGCATCACCACTAATTAGACGTCAGAGAGATGGCAGTGCCCTCGAGCTTCCACCAACTTCCTTAAGTCATTCGTTAGAACAGATAGAGCTAAGATGAGCACACAGTGTACAGTAGGCTCCCCTCTGCGCTAATGCTTTTCCACAATAAGGAACATTCAGTGGTGAACGGTCTCTGTCTTTCAATCAGTATTCTATTTTTCTGGACTCGTCTCACTGTCATGATGACATTTACCCTTAAATGATGCAGTTATCACAGACAAAAATAGTTTATTAATTCAGTATTTTCTCTCCAGTAGTTCATTGAAATTAGTGGAAATATTTGTAATAAAAGTGCAGATGTAAACCTTCAACCTATATCACATTTGTGTTTGTAAGTAGAAGATTAAATATTTTATTATGTAATGTGGAAAGCAAAAAAACTGCCTTGTATCTCTCTTTCTTTGACATTAAAAAAAGAACAAACTCAATGTCCATACACAATGTAACTCCTGTGTCACTCACTATGTAATTAAATATGTAATTATGCAATAATAATAATATGTAATCACTCTTAACTTGTAAGGTTTAAAACTGTAGCAGATTCTTCCTGAAGAATGCGTCCTACAGATTTTCAGAAGTCTGTCTGTTGTAAACTGATGCTCTTTCTTCACTTGAGAAGAAACATTTGACCCCTTTGGCATGTGCAGTTTGTGTTTAGACATATTTTGTAGTTTTTTCAGAGTACGGCCTGAGCAGCATGGAGAAACAATGTTGAGCAGGTGCTAGCCCACAGATTGGATCAGGGGAGCAGTTTTGGCAGGCTGACTGAGGCTCCACAGCCCACCAGATGCTTAGGTTGAAGTATGATTAGTGGGGCTGCTGAAGCTGCCGGATACTGCTCTAGCAGCCCCCGGAATCAACTAAACACTCACAGTCATTTTAGTGTAATGCAGTACAATCTGTTTTCCACAGCGTAAGCAATTATATAGATCCCCCTCCAAAGATGCCTGACAGTTCATTTAACTCAGTTAAATACGCTCACCACAGTAAAGAAGGTTTTTTAAAGGCAGGTAGTTTCATTTTTTAATAAAGCCTGGTGGCTTTCAAATCAAGCCCTGAACAATCCTGGCTCCAATAACACTTACAGTAGATCACTGTAGGGCATTAGTTTTTTAATGTGGAATGATACATCTTACAGAGTAGGTGCATTAAGGATGTGATTCCAAAAAAGCTGTTAAGTTAGCTACCACTGTAGACTGGGCCCTTAACCAAGATACTAATATTTATCTTGAAGCTAAAGTAATTCTACATTACAGCAAGTACAAAGCCTAGGGGAAAGTGTTCTGACCAAAGGTTGTGCCAGAATGAGTAAGGAAAAGCTGGGTGCTTTTGGTTATTGCATTTTCCACTTAGAATTAAGAATGGTTTGATATGGCAAAAATATAACAAAAATACTTGTCATATCTGATTTGTATCACAGTGCCTTGTTTTCTGAGGTTTGCAAACAAGATGAAATGGACCAACCAAATACAACATTTAAATCAAGGGAATTCAGTGTAGAAATAAGCTATACCAGAAGGAGCAGAAGGACAGAACAGATGAAAATGTATTAAAAACATGATGCTAGCCAACACAGGCATTCGTTAGCTAGTAGAAAAGCTAAAATAATTAGTAGAGAATGTTCTCCTCCAAGCGTGTTGAGCTGTCCAGTGATGTTGCATCAGCAGCAATTTGAAAAGGTGTGATGCGATCCTCCCAGCTTAGTAGTGTCATGTGTTTTGGGGAGACCTGGTAAGCATGTGTAATTAGAAATGATTAAATTAGGGACAAAATTGGATAAGAAAAAACATTAAAAAGAAAATAAGATGTGAGCAAAATGGCCTGATGTCAAATCAGCTACTTATTAGTATACAGTTTTGCAGCTACTGTACACTGGTTGTTGTTGTTTTTCACTGAACTCCATGTATCTTTTTAATGATACATGGAGTTCAGTGATCTAGAAATACTGACATATACCCAATACTGACTACCCATGACATATTCAGAAAAGTGAATGATGATGTATATTTTCGCAGTAGCCATAACACTTCATGGTATATCCCATCCCTACTTAGCATAGGCTAAAGAGCTGAAATAGCTACACAGCAAAGGCCTCGGCCCTCTGTGTGTTAATTCAACAATAGGGATTGCGCTGTGTAGAGTGCAAATTACGTCTTATCTATGAGAGCTATTACAAAACAGAAAGCAAGCTAATCTATATTATTGAATTTAATATATCGAATGCACCAAAGCTATGAATTACTTCAGTGAATCAGTGAAGCTATTTTGTCTCTGTTGCAAAATCATTTTACAAGCACTCAAGGTCTGATAGACCTTTCAACCATCACCTGTTATCATTCTCGTTTCCAGCACGTCTTTGTGGAGTCTTCAAATGGAGCGAGTGAAAGAATTGTCAGCTTTACAAAGGCACTCATTTAGTGAGTCTTCTTCAACAGCTTGTGCGGGTGGAAAGATTAATCATCTGTTATCCAGCACGAATGTTCATAGTAGACTTGTCATGCTTTTTTAAACACTGGATTTTTTCCTGGTGAAACATTATGAATGCATTTAATCAGACATCTAATCACTCAGTTATTCATTCGTGGTGCATCCATATTGCTTTTCTTCAAATGAAAAGTTTCTCACTGAGATGTTTGTGGCAGTTATTTGTATAACAATGGAATAGATTTAGAAAACATGGGAGAAATCTGTATTTTTCTTTTCTATTGTGTTCAGTCACTATGCTGATAGGGTGGACTTGGATCCATCCGTTACACTAAGAGAAGCCAAAATGGAAGATGGATCAGCAAAAAAAAGCTAAATAAAACTCGACCTAATGTTCTAAAATCAGTTCCTTTGCAATACCATAAGCTGGAGAATTCAGTCCAGCCTGTATGATGCCAGGATGGCTTGTAACTGTGGGGTAGGCGACATAATGATAAATAATGACATTATAAAACATATGTATCAGATATGTATCAGATACAAAACTAGAACTTGATAGACTGAGCTGTTCTGTTTGAATTTGCTAAGTTTGTTGGTTTAACAGTATGTATACAATCATTTTCCACTCATTACTGTTACTACTGCTTTGCTGCACTAGTAAGTGTAATTATGTAATTACATAATTAATTACATAGGTACATGAGGAATTACACTTTCCATCAGTATCATTGACTTTTATTGTCAGCAACAGTGTATGATTTGCCATGTTTCTGTTGGTTTCAAATGTAAAAATTATAGAGAAGGAAAGCAGTTCTGTTTAAACAAAACAATAGCTTAACATCAAATTTAAATCATAATAAAATAGCTCCTCTAAAACAAAAAAAAATATGAAATTGAAAATTTAGGATATTTACGTATGTTCTTAGGATGTTTTAGGTGTGTTCATTAAGCATTTAATTTCATTCATGTTAGTTTCATTAAGTTATGATTAAGAAACAGTTTATTAAAATATTACATGACTGTGACCTCTAAAAGCCAGAGTACACTGACCCGACAAACACAAACAGAATTATTCCAAGGCTGGCTTTGCACAGTGAAAACTGAATGTGAGTTTAGCTGTTTGAAACCTGCATGAAACTAAATTGCACTTGAAGTGTGTAAAGTGTCCTGCAATTCATATGAAACTTTACAACAGTTCCTAGTGTCCCAGCCTCATAGAACAAGCCCATTAAAATGCTAATAAAGCGTCATGTTTGATTACACCGGGCCAGTGGACAAGAAAATAAAACAGAATTTGGTTTATTGGACGTTATGTTTCCATTTTGACAGCGTGATGACAACAAACAAGTTTCTGGAAGCTAACAGTTCTGTTACCAGCTGACCCAACTAGCCAGCTAACAGCTGTTTAAACAGCTGCCTGTGCCACTGTTTATCCTTTGTTAGTCTGATGTTATTGTGATCTACATTGCTAGATTATTAATGTTCTCCTCTCTTGACTCACCCTAATTTTACACAGAGCACGGATTCATTTGGCATCTGAACGATGAAAGTTGTTCCAGAAAAGAAGACAGAGATGTGCTCCTCAGTGAACTTGCAGTGCATCAATGAAAGGATGGGCGAGATATTAAGTGCAACCATAATGGCTGCTTACACATTCCTTTTTAAACAGCTTAACGTACACAAAACAGATAAAAACTCAAATATATAAAGAAGCCCCAGTTAATAATAACTCTAGATAGTAAGACAAAAACCAGATATATATATATATACAGAAAAAAAGAACAGCAATGACAGCTAAAAATATATATGAAGTCAATAAAAATGCTGCAAATGTGTAAATTTCAACTTGCAGGCTTTACAGCGAGAATAATTTGGTGTAACTAAAAATACAAGCTAGTGGAATAGCTGAATGTGTCACATGCAGCTATGTTTTTGAATTTGTGTAACTGTCAAAATGCATGGAATTTACATTGCAGGCAACTCACAACATGCAACTAGTTGCGTGGAAGTTTTACCATGCAAAGCCATCTTAAGGTCTACAGTGTGTCCTTATAATGTCCAGAAAAAAAACAATGAACTAGAAATGAGCTAGAATGAATAGGAAGAGAATATTCTAGAATCTAACAATCAAGCACTGGTATTGCACACCAACCACACGTTTGTCTGGGTTTGGTTGTTTTATTTGTTAACTCTGGTCTTAAGGATTAATACTCAGTAAAGCTCAGATCAGACTAAAATACCTGTGGTATTGGAATAAATATATTACAGCATATGACTGATGAATAAAATCCCTAAACTAGACCACAATGTTTAAACAGCCCAGAGATGAGCTTCATGTGTGAATATTGATATTTGTTCAAAGTGCTCAGCATAACATGCCCTAATAAGCATTACTGTCACAGCTTTATTGGCTTCCTGCAAATAGATTGTCCCTTGATCCACTTACCTGGCCCTTCACTTATTGACATGTGTATATTTAGAAACTGTCAGGTCTTCGGTTCCACTTGCCTGGTTAAAGATAGCCAGACATGATGTAGAGGCTGCTCTCCAACAGCATTAGCACTGCATATATGTGTATATGGTTAGTGTGTTCACAAGACTAATGGTGATAAACGACATTAAAGATTGCTCGACAGTCCTGACGGGCGGTTTTCCACTTTTCTAAGTGTGATTTTTTTCTTTATTGCCCTCCTTTTCTTAAAGGTTTCTTAATTAGCCACTAGCTTGTTAAGCCAGTCTCAGTTACAGTGCTCTCTCTCCATCTCTCCCACACACTGATTTAAGGCTCTTTAATATTGCATGGCTTGTGAAAGATTCACAGGCTGGCTGTCACTGTGTAGTCCTGAGCTTTGAGCTCATGCATGGATTCAGCGCACAACGCTGCCGCTTGTTTGCTTTACTGCTAATCAGACATTAGCATTCATATCTTACTGGTGTCTGTACCTACTCGTACCATGACTCTACTGAAGAGACCCACTTCTTATTCATATTTCATCAGTGTCATATCAAAACCTTTACAAAGGCCCGTATAGTTTTCCCTTGTTTTTTATTTATTTGGAATATTTGAAAATGCAAGCCTCCCTTCATATTTCATTATGTTAACATTTCATGACTAATGGACCAATAGAAATGGTCCAAATGGATTTTGGTATCAAATCTCATTACATTAATGTGCATAAATGTCTTTAAAGATCATTTTCCCTCCTCCTGAAAAGTTACATTTCAGGGTTTTGTTACAGCAGCTCTGGCCTGCTAGCATCCTATGACATCTGATTGTTCGCCCCAGGGGGCTCTGAGCCTCTGAAGAGACTGAAGAGACAGTACAGCTCTTAATCTCACCTATCAGCATCTCCACTCAGGATTTAATGAAAACCTGCCAGCCCTGTTTGAAGACTTTAGTTCTATTAGAGAAAAACCTCTCTTAAAATGCTAATGTTGCTGATAATGGATGACTGTCTAGGCGTCAGCTGCAAGTGAAATAAATTCTTCTGTCCAAAGTGCAGTGCAGCAAACTATAAAGACTTTTGTCTTTTTCTTTTTCTTTGCACTGAGGAATGAAACACATGCTACATCAACCTTTTATTAAAAGATTGTTTTAATTTTCTTTTTCTCAGTAAGGGGTTCTTGATATCTACACATCCTTTTAGACTCATAGTGTTGAGTTGTCGCCTCACAGCGAAGGATGGACAGAAAAACCTGTGGCAGATCTGAAGCAAGAATGGAGCTTGATTTTCTCTCAAAGATCAAATCTTAAAGTACTGTTTATCTAATGGTGACAGCGTCTGTGGTCTACCAGTTTTTGCAAGGTTGTTAGGAGCCCCATTTTCTCTATAACTTTTAATAAGTTTTTGAACTCCAGTTTCGAATTTGAAGGGCTACTCTGACAGTATTGTAGAACCTATACACAGGTTTTGTATGGTCATGAAATCCTGGAAAAGTCATGGAATATAGAAATTTGCTTTTCCAGGCCTGGAAAAGTCATGGAAATTCATAAGTACTCGAAAAATCATGGAATGTCCTAAATTTTCCCCCACATGGTTTGTCATCTCATCACATTTGAAACACTGAAGAATCTACATCCCAAAGGGCACCAAGACTGAGTATCTGCATGTGGACTAGCTTTACTAAGATGTTAATATGAATCATGGCTAGCTAAGGTGTAACATTCAGGACCTGTGTTGTGGAAGATGCTGAAGACCTGCCTGACTAGCTTATTCAGTCATGCTAGGTTTATACTTGACACATTGTAAGTGACGCAAGGGTGCGTTCCAGAAAAGACACAGTTGTGCCTCCCCTGGCTCTGCATGGACGTGGATGTGTGCCTCCGAATTTTTGCAGCTTGGCGCTCACTGTGCATGCGGCGCTTCATTCAGAATAAAAGAATTTGAAGGGAGATTTTTTTGAGCAGGTTCACCTCTACAGGCACTTGTATGATACCTATCATAGCATAAAATGTGTTCGATTCAGGTTTAGCACCACAGCGACTAAGCAATCACATGCTGCAGCTATATTAAGAAATGACAAGCTAACTTCTGAGGTGCTCCCATTGATCTGATTTTGTACAGTTGTGCTCTGGGTACTTAAAGTTGTAAACTGACTCTCATTAGATCCCTCTCCTACATTCTGAAAACAGATGTGTTAAAAAACAACACATTCTGTCTCTAACTAGACACATAAGTGTATGCACTTGGAGATGACACATTTTGAGTTACTTTTAACCCAAAATGTGTTGAAATACTTTGGTGCCCAGTTACAGATAACACGTTGTCTAACTCTCAACACAGAATGGGCTAAATCAGAAAATTGTATGACACAAAAAGGGTTAAAATGGGTGGCACAAGTAAGTGTGTTGTTATTTAACATTTTTTAAATACTGTAAAAATTGCGGATTTTGACAGGACTAAAATCACTGAGAAACTTCCATAGCCTAGTAAATACATTAACTCCTCTCACCATGTAAAACTAATTCCCCCTAAACTGAACTGCAGCTAGATAACTTATTTCACTGGCTAAATAAATATGTCTTTGTTTTTGATAACTCAGTTGATTTCGAGCTAAATGTGCACAATGTCCACCTAATCATGATATGTGTGCATGCACAACGTGGCTGCGTTATGTGTCATGACAAGACGCTAAACCACTCCTTACAAACAAAACCGACTGACGTATTTGCATATGAGAATATGGGATGACGGAGGGGTCAGAACAAAATAAATATAGACTTTGAAATTATGGAACAGTAGTGCACTGAGAAAAATGTCAGATCCGTTCTCTGAGGTCAGAGTGTTAAATCTGCAGCAGAAATCCATACATGGGTTAAATTTCATTAAGTTTAATTCGTAGTCAATCTATTTAAACCACATTGTGACTTACTGCCTAATATTATTTAAACATTCATTTAATATGTACATCACATAGGCCTTTTCTCTCTCTGAGCAGCTGTCTATATGTTAGGTTAGTGCAGGGTGGTTACTGATAAAGTTCAATGTCGTGGTATTTTCAACTATATCACAGGATCATGTTATTAGGTGATGTTAAAGTTCAGCATTAATAAAGTTCATGAACTCATGCTTGTTGAGTTTCCTTATTTTTATGGCTTTTACTCAAATTAGTTAAATGTTGCCATCAAGGACTGCATGCCATGAGTAAAGTGCACAAAATTAAATGGCCCATATTGGTTAAATATATTGCTAAAAATATCACTTAAACAGGACATGGCATGTCAGTATCATGGTATATAGGTATAGATGATGTATTGGCCAGTGCAATGTTTGGCTTAGAAATCTCATTTTATGTCATGGAAAAGTCGTGGAATTCCACTTGTGCATGAACCCTGTATACATTGTATGAAATTTCTTTAAGCTCTGTAAGCTTATGTGGTGTCTCTCCACAGAACCCTTTCTGGCGTCTTTTTTTTCAGACTGAACGTTTGAATATTTGGATGCAAGTTTTTCATGGCTGACTGTTCATGTGTTTGATGACGTATTGGCAGAAATGTGATATCCACTTAACTGAGATCCGTCCTGCCGTTACACGACTTAAAACCGCACTGACATCTTCTGATTTCATTATACCAACAGGAGGAGCTTTTTCACAGGGAGTCAAATGGCAGCTAAATGGGATATTCTAGATGATGATGATCATCATAATCAGTATCTCATTACCCTCTTTCCATTGTCCCAGATCACATTTGGAATAAGAGGGGATGAGATCATTAATGCTGCATTACCTCTCTGTCCCACTCACTGATGAAGGAGAGAGAGAGAGAGAGAGAGGAGAGAGAGAGAGACTTAACACACTTTGTGAATACTTACAGTACTGTGAAAGTCAGAGAACACCCTTCATTTAATTTCCAGTGAAAATGGCCATTAAATTATTCATTTTTCAGCATCAGGAAAAAAACAAAAAACAGTTATTTAGCAGAAAATTATACAGACGCCTCCACAACTAAATATAATATTTTTTTCAGTACTTAGTCTGTCCACACTTTGCCTTTATTAAAGCATCCATTGGTTTCAGGAGACTTACTTTCAAGTTTTTCAGGCAGGGATATTTTTCCACACCTCCAAACTTCAGTCTTAGAAGTTAGTTGCATTTTGTTGCCTCTCACAATCCGAAAAATCCCAAAACACATTCAGAGATTTTGAGGTCTGGACTCTGGGGTGGTCAGTCTATTGTTCTGAGAACACC
The DNA here is from genome assembly GCF_904425465.1 of Colossoma macropomum. Taxonomy (NCBI): domain Eukaryota; kingdom Metazoa; phylum Chordata; class Actinopteri; order Characiformes; family Serrasalmidae; genus Colossoma; species Colossoma macropomum. The sequence goes on from NW_023494785.1 coordinate 27,454,800, forward strand.
AGCATCTTCTTTAAAATGAACATGTTCTTTCTTTTATTTTCTCAGTAGCTTCTTCCTGACAGATCCGCATCGTATAACACTCATAGTGCTGAGTTGTCTTCTCACAGTGAAAGGAGGGACAGAAACACCTGTGGGTTTTCCACTCTGAAGCGAGAGCAGAGTTGGAGTTACTCCTCTCTCTTAAAGATCAAAGCTTTAAGTTCTGTTTATCTGATGGTGATAGTTTTAGTGCTCTATCAGGGCTTGTACAATATTTGGGTGTGGAGAGTATGTTTTTTTGTTAGGAATCCAGTCCAATGAATGTTTTAGCGTATAGTAATTCAGTATTTAATATGTAATAATTACAAAACTGTAGACACTGTATTCCCAATGACTTCACTACATTTAGCTTCAATGTTCAAAGTGTTTTAGTATTCTGGATGGGGTGTGTGTTTGTTCTGTATGAGAGCACAGTGAAAGCAGGGGTTTTATCGTGAATGGGGACAGCTTGTTGTCTCACATCTCAAATTTCAGTCCTGGCCAAGGAATCATTTACTGCAAGCTCATTCAATTAAATCCAGCTCTACTAAATATCCGCGTAAACATATAAATCATAAGTGCCTGCTGTGCCTCAGACTGTGGTGGGGATCACCATTCGCCTGTTTTTATTAATTGAACTGTAACTCCAAGTTATAGAGGCTGCCATCCAGTCAGAAGGATAAACAGTCAATTAAAGTTATTGTGCTGTTTTTTTTCCACTCTGTCGCTCCCTTTTGTGTGTGGGGTGTGTGTGTGCTGAGTGATGTGTGAGGGGGATATGAGTGTGTGTTGGCAAATTTGCTTTTAAGGGTTATAGGATAAACTTTTATTATACATTAGTCTGTCTCCTGTGAATTGACCCCCAGTCATCCACCACAATGTAAAGGACATGCTGCAGCAAAAGTTCAATGGATCATAGTGCTGTTCCACACTTCCATCTGCCTTATGGTGCTGTTGTTTTTTTGCACTTTGTCTGATGATGGAATAAATAAGAGTTTGATGTAGTGTGTAAACATTGTTAAATTTTAAAATGTACCATTCACTCCCCAGTTCATGCTGTCTATGAAAATTAAGCTGAATAAACAGCCTGTATAAATGTCACAGAAACAATGCTTTTATGCTACATTTCCGTTGTGATGATAGACGGACAATGGAAAATTGGATTTTCCATGCTTTTCAATGAAGCAGTGGTGGAACATTCTACCACCGGCAGCAGCAAGTGCAGTGCACCACTGCAGTCAGTGGAACATACCGTCAAGAGTTCACTTTTGCCATCTGCTGCAGCAATGAAGTAAAACCAGCTGTTGACTTTTCAGATGTAGCCTGAACGTAGCTGAAGTCCAGGTCTGCAAAAACAAATAAAAACACACCATTGTAAACATTAGCATAACACTTTTTAGGACATGGGCAAGAACACCACTGTTATTCCAGTAATGCTATGATCATGGCAAACTTTGCGCAGCCACATGACACCACTGGCCTACAGCAGTTTAGCCCCGCCCATTCATGCTGAAGTTATAAGGAGTGTTTCTGCTGTCAGTGCTTTTTGAATAAGGGGCAGTAGAGGTCAGCAAATCAGAATTTACTAATCGTCATTGTCATAGCAAACAAAGGTCCCTTTACAGGAGATGGGAAAAATGTTTTTAGCTTTTAATGGATGTTAATTGAGAAATCATTTAAAGTAATTTTGTACTATTTCTATTGGTCCGTTCCTCATGAAATTTTGACATAAGGTCAAAATCTGAAAACATTACAAAAATAGAGATATAAGGTTTTGTTCTGCCAGCGATGATATATTTATAAAATGATATTTACATACATCAGTCTTAAAGGCAAAAACAGGCTGTTTAATTCTAAGGGATAAAGAGTGGTTAGAAAATGGTCAAGTGAAAATTAATTATGACTGTTTTTGGTACATAAAACAAATGTCATAAGTGGATCGCAGGGGAAATATAAAATACAAGAAAAATGGAGGATGTAGCCCCTTTAAAGCTTTCATTTCTAAGCTTATGGGTTCAAAATAATATGATATAGTAGACAGGAGATAGGAAATGGCAGCTGTAATGCAGAGCACAGAGCAGCTTCTGTGTTTGTGTGGCCATTGTGCCTTTGCTGGCCCTGTCCTTGGTGCTGAATAAGCTGAATTTCTGATAGAGGGTCTCTCTCTCTTTTTCCTGCTTCTCTGTCTTTTTCTCTCTTTCTCTCTCTCTCTTTCTCTCTCTCTCTCTCTCTCTCTCTCTCTCTCTTTTTATGAGAAACAGCACGGCAGCATAATGCCGTGTATTATTCTGGTGTACCGTTCCAAATTTAATCTCTCCTTCCCCCTGTGGCGCTCTCACCCCTTTTCCCTCTTCCTCTTTCTTTTCTTGTCTTTTTCAACACCGCACACACAGCTGTTGCCTCTCTCCAGCTTCTATATTTTCACAGCCTCCTGTCAGAAGCATCGAGACGCACAATGTATTGCTGAGTGTTAAAAAAACAGACTGTTTGTGCGCCTCCGTCTGTGAGGCTTAATATGCAGTCATGCAACAGAAATGATATCAGATTGTGAACAGCCACTGTAAGAGTGCTGGGCCACCCCTGCACTGAAGCTGATAGAGGGGCCTCATGGCCCCCCGGATAGCAGTGGGTGGCAGTATTGCTGGCAATCACACTCAAGAAAGGAGAGGCGTCTTTGGAGTGTGTGTGACTCGCACCGCTTGAGGGTGTAATAAGCCTGCTGCTGTCAAGTGTGTGTGTGTGTGTGTGTGTGTGTATGTGTGTGGAAGGGATAGAGTTAAGAGGGATGATGTCAGTGTTTACAAATGAAATCTAATATGTATTCACTCTGCGTATTAGATGCAAGGCAAATAGAGACACCTTATAAAACAGATCATTCTGGTTCTAAAATCTGATTAGTTAAGTCCATGTTCAAAACTGTTGTAAAAGGTGCTTTATAACTGCACATATCAGCTCAATTCTGTATTAATGCCCCACATAAACGTTATAATCTTTAAACATTATGTTGCTTGGCAACTGTAGCTAACTGTTAGGCCAGGTTCATTTTGGTATCTGTCAAAAAAATGCATTGACATGTTGCTGGTATGTTGTGGGTGTGTCTGTGGGTGGAGATTGACTTAAGCATGGAGGTCATTCAAATTTAAAAGCTTATAAGCAAAACTGGTCAAAGTTGTTCTTTCTTTTCATAAAGAAAATGAAGCAATAAAGATGGGGATGAGACCATTCTCTGTCCTGCTGTATCTTTAGATGTGAACTGTTTAGCTCTGAGTTGCGGATCAACGTGACTGCCTGAAGCCCCACCCCAAACTGTCTCCTGTTTGGTGATGAAAGGTACATTCTGTAAAAGCATCATTTTCCAGTGTTGTCATGCTGTCAGCGCATCGTTTTGATTGAAATCAATGGCAATGGATGTGTTTTTGGTAGAAACAAAAAAGTCCTTGTGAACGCAGCCTTTATGAGCTACATTAATTGTTAGAAGAACTGTTTATTGTGATTAGTATCAGTACATGTTCTACATTTTTCTTGTACTTTTTCCCCACAAAATCCACTTTTAATATTTATGTGGGTTTCTACTGTTTTCAATATATCAGCTCCACGTAAATAAGCTCTGTTCTGATTGGCTGCCATGTCCTTTTTCAAAACACTCTGAAACACTCCTTATAACTTCAGTGTGAGCTAATCTTCTGTAGGCTAGCTTTGTGTTGAGTTGTGTGAATGAAATAAAAATAAAAAGGCTGTTTTTCCAGCTTAGTTTGCGTGTATGTTACTGGGGATATGGACTGGGGAGTAAACAGTACATTTTTGTTACTTTAAATAATGTTTACATCCTGCATCAAATTGTTTTTATTTAAAAAGGTGAAGAAAATTTTGTGTTTCATGATATAGGCCCCTATGAAATGATTTAATGATTTAGATTGAATAGAGATTGGTGCATTCTATCATTTTGTATGTTGTCTTCATCTTGTAAGTAAACTGATAGACAACATTGTGTTGCTATGGAAATAATGTACACATTTGAATGAAGTAAATTCAGTGTATCACTTCTTTAGATGTAAAAGCAGTCAGCCACTCAAGGCCATTTGTTACAGTGACTTTACCACAGTTAAGTGGGTTGAAGTCCACTTTGCATTGTGCCTAACAACTGGTAAATTACTGTAATGTACAACCTCTCACACTTTACTGCTTTACGTTATTGCCATGCATGGGCCTGTATGTGAGAGTGCCTGCGTGGGTAGCGCACTAGTCCTCTTGCTCGTACGCGTCAGGCCTGATCAAAGTGCCGTGAGTCATTCGGACCCCCAGGCCCACAGCGGCTGCCCCCTTCGCAATCCTGATTGGCCAAGGACACTCATCTTCCTCTCAGAGGAGCCTTCATCAGCAGTCCTGGCACTGTGCTGCATAGCTAATGATTAAAGAATGACTTTGGCCCTTTGGACTTTGCATGAGCTCCACTAATGGCTGCACCCCCGGTACACCCCCATCCAACCCACACACACACAGACTTCTCTCATCCGTTTAAGTTTGATGAACACAGACATCTGTCAGTGGCTTTTGACCTGAGCTGCATTGATCGAGCTGAGTAGATGTCTTTCTCTGAATAGAGGTGCCTTCTAATCAGACGTGTAAGCTGGGTGCCCTCTGAGATCAGCACACATGCATGCCGAGGCAAAGGTCATCTCTGGTGCTCCTTTCCTTTTTACGGTATTAATAGTAATTATAAGAGTTATGAAATATGAAATGAAATATCTTCACTTTCTCTTCAACACTCTTAAAGGGGAATTGCACACATTTTTCAAAATTTCTGCAAAATTCAATTGTTCAGATGTAAACAGTAATTCTGAGTAGTTTGATGTGAAATGGTGCATTATGGAGGAACATACCAACTCATATTTTCTTTACAGTGGTGGTGAAAGAAATCAGGGTTTGCGATGTCTACAACATTAATATAGCCATTTTATTTACGATCAAAAACCACCAGTGAACCTTACTGTGTCTTCTGAGTGTTTATATATAATATTGGTGATGGATAAATGAGTTAAAAAGTTTGAAAATCCAATTTAGGCCAAAAAGTCTCTCAAACTATCATAAAACAATGTTTATGGGCATTAAACTCTTCAGACGTCTGGTTCCTGTCACCACCACTGACTGAGTAAAGTTGTCTAGAACTTCGTATCAAACCACTTAATGGTTACATTAAGCAGAACAATTAAAAATGGGTTGAATTCCACTAAAAAAAGTGCCAAAATGCCAATGAAAAGTGCCAAAAATGGTTCTTTTGAGCAATACCATAGAACAGAGATGCCCAACCTAATGGGGAGGCCAAAATGCAATGTAATTTTTTCATTTTTTTAACTTTGTTTTTATTTTTATTTATTATTACTAATATAGTTTTGTTCATTATCAAAATATAATAATTATTTATTTACTTGCTATTAAAATGCTTCAGAAAAAGAAATTAGAAATGTAATAAATTATGTGTAGCATAAGACTTTGCTTGTGGGCTTAAGGTAACTTCTTTAAAAGAACCTTAAAAAGACATCATTTTTCTGTCTTCAAAAAATTTGAAGATAAAAAGATTTGAAAATAGTTAATTCACTTTAAATTAGCTCACAGGATTTACATCACTCCTTGCCGTGCTTTTTTGATGAAGCTTTCAAATGACAAAAACTGTAACAGATGTCAGCTGGGTTTAGTTGGAGATTATGTTCATATGTTTTGGTCATGTTCAGTTGTGAAGGCTTTATGGCTGTATGTCATACAAATCTTGTCTGGTTATTTGTCCGTCAACATTCCCTTGTCTCCAGCCTTACTTTTACTTCTTGATGATTCTACTTCAATGCTTACTGTACAACAAAGGAAAGTCATGATGGCAGCCTTGACTGCGGCCAAGAAATCAATCTTGAAAGGCTGGTTTGAACCTAACCTTTCTTTATCTCAGTTATGGTGTGGATATTTTCTGGATATTCTTATTTTAGAACGGGCAAATGCCAGATTCCACAATGCCAAGGCAGCAACGATTTGCTTTTGGACTGAGGCCATTAATTATGCTAAGACTCTGTAATCATAGTTGCTTTGTAGAATGTGTATAAATGTATGATGTATGTGTATGTATGTATGTACATGTATGTATGTGGACCCCGCCATCCTTCTGTGGTGTTGATATGCAGAGAGTGTTGTTTGTGTATTTGCTATCAAAATTAAAAAAAGTTATCAACAAAAAAAGAACCTTAAAAAGAAAATCTTTTTACACCCTAAAAGAAAATCTTTAGGAAAGCAAAACCATCACTCCAAAGAACACTTTCTTTGTTTTTTATTTTTAAGAGTGTAATTAATACTCAAACATGCAGTTTTGTAGGGCTGCATGATATGGACAAAACACCCTATTGCAATTACAGGCTACCAAATTTGTTCAAAGTCAGAGTGGAAAAGTCTTGGACTTTAGACTAACTCCTTTTGCTTTGAGTGACCCTATACATTAATTATATTTATTTTTATTCAAATTAAGGATTGAATCACTACCAAAACAATCAGAACTCTACCAAAACTTTCCTAAATGTTTCAGTAAAGTTTTGGTAGTGACTAGTAAACATGCATTTGAACAGTTGTACCCACATAAAATAATAATTTTTATTAAAACACAAAACTTCATTACAGAAAAAGATGATCAAAAAATCATAGAAGTACATAGAAACTACCCTATAAATAATGATTTTGTATATATTTAAGTTATTTCTATCTCAGTTAATGCCTTGAGTTTAAACAGATCATAAAATAATATTTGTTAATATCTAAGGTCTGAATATATAATTGTTCTATCTATCTATCTATCTATCTGTCTGTCTGTCTGTCTGTCTGTCTGTCTGTCTGTCTGTGGATAGGTGAGGGGTTTATTAGGTGAAAGTCAGCAGATGGTGGGTTTGCAGTAGCTGGTAAACAGATGCTTAGAGCCCTGTAGAGAGTCAAATGTTGAGATGAAAGCAGAGGCGTGTTTAGCTCTAGTGTCGTCACAGCTGAAGGTGTGCCTAATCCCTGTAACCTTTCAGCACCTTTTCTCTAGCCTGTCGTCAGAGATGTTGCTTTTGAATTCATGGAGTACAGTCCTGTTGGCTGCTAGCCCCTTTGCCAGTCCACTAAAGATAGCGCAACTTGCTTTTCTTATTAAACTCCACACATATCCACACTGTGCCAAACTCAACATCAGTGAGGAAAGTCTTCACAAAACAAACTGACTCTGAAATGTGCAATAAATATCTGGAACAGAGATTCTGAAATTCTGCTAAAGCTAAATAATGTTAGTATTAATGAAACATTCAGGCTATTATGTTTAACTTTAGATTTCAGGTTTCCATCTCTACCTTTACTCTGACAAATCAGAGGCCTCATCTACACACAAAGCAAAATTAATTATTTTCTTGTGCCAGTAATTGAATTTGCAAGCTTGTTCAATTTAATCTATGTTGTTACTGCCAATTTGAAATCTGATCTTACTCTTCTTATCACTTTTGCTGTCAGACTGTTTGACAGCCCTAAGGCACTTATGCTATTATTGTTTTTTTATTATTTTGTTATTCCAATAAGATGTAGCTTTTAAGGTGTGTCAGATAATTAACATGATGCTTTAAAACATGAAGACATGATGAACTGAGCTGTAGATGATTCTATCCAGAAAACATTGTATCGTTGTTGATTCTAAATTAATTCTAAATTTAACATTTATTTTTTTACATAGATAAAAATTGGCATTATTTAAAACACCCATTTTGTTTCATTGGCGCAAATCAAACATTGTTAGAATACCTGCATTAACTATGGCATTTACTAAGCACTTCCATTGTTATTAGAGTTTAGTCTGAGGTTTTGATGCAGCCACCAATAAAGAAATGCCTATTTAAAGCTGGTATTTTTCGACTTAAAAAGAAGTCAACATTTGTAATTCATTCAAAAAGAATCTGATTTTAATGAAACTTGTTTTGTGCAGGGAAAGCCCTGTATACTGATGCAGATCCTTCATGTCCCCAAAGGAGAGTGCTTATGCCGGTTGGGCTTCATTATGCAATGAGTACAGGTGATGCAATCATTTGCAAAGCGATGCTACGAGGTTGTCCTCCCTCTGTGGACCTCTGTGTTATAAATGCCCTTGAGTCTTCGAGCTCTTGCATACGGGAAGTTTTAAGCAAGTTTTCTGCAGCAGAATTCACAGATATCATATCCAGCATCCTTGCTATTTTGTATAGGATATCAGTTCCAAGAACAGATATCAAGAGTTCGGGGAAGTGGATTGTTCATTATAGTTGACTTTGAAATATTATAGGTGAGCCGAGTCAGACAGCAACCATTTCCCTGCTTAATTTAATCCTCCACAGAGTAGCAACTACTGTAATAGTGGATGCAGTGATAACTTTGGAGATCCTGTATACAAGAAACTGAGTAGATACTTTCCATCACCAAAATACCTCAGTATCATGATATCTGGTGTCCTTGTCTCACTGATGACGCACCATCACCATGAAGATTAAGGAGCACAAAAAGAGATTGTTGGAGCGATGATGTACACTGTAAAAAGAGTTTAAAAATATAGGATTAAAATGTTAATTTAGGCTAATCTAGCATAATCTGCCTCAGTACAGGTACACAGAATATTTAGTTAGAATCCCTTACAATAGCTTAAAGATCCTACTTGTTAATTTAAATTTAGTTTAAATTGTGTTAAATTGTAAAAAAAAACACACCAAAGAAGTTTTATTTTAACTTAACAAGGGCACACAGTGTCACTGTTTCACAGCACCACTCTTATGAAGCTCCAAAACCTACTAACATCAAACGCCCCCTTGTGGAGAATCTTCAGCCTGCTAAACACAAGTGAATGAGTGAGTTGCAAGCTATGTTTCTTTCTTTTTTAAAAATTGAAACAACATGGTGTTGTTTGGTGGTCTTTTCACTAGGCAAGGGTAGGCAGCTGCCTAGGCCCCCCCCGTGAGCCATGGGCTGCATGAAAATACAAATTAGATATACAATATATGTTGATACATTTGAAAAATATCTGTTATTTGTGACTGCAGTAATTTATTCACACCAAAAGAGGGAGGAAAACAAAAAGTTTGTTTCTTCACTCTCAAAGCAAACTTGGTATATTTCAGTCAGAACTGAGTGCTGCTTAGGCTAAGCAGGCCAGACAGAAATACTGGATATATTGACTAGATTTAAGTTTATTTCACTTGCCAAGACAGTCCTATCTTTTGCCTAGAGCCCCAGAATTGCTAAATTCACCCCTGCCCATCCTCTCCTCCATAGCCCCTGAGCCCTAACCAGTGAGAAAACTGAGACGAAATACACAAACACACTGCATTGTTTACCTTACTGAAATGCAATACTACACAATGTGATTTACGAGAACTTTTGAGTAAACTCAGAAATTTTAATCAAGTGAACTCGTTTGCCCCCAAGTTCAGTTTAAAAAAGCTGTGTGGAAGACCCACTTCAGTCTTCCATTATTTATTCAGTATTTGACACTGTCACAGCTATGCAAAGACAATGTGAGAAAATAGAAGCAAGGCTTAGTATTTTTGCCTTTTTTGAACTTACAGTTGAGGTTTTCGTCTGAAGCATTGACTGCATGTGGCGTCTGAGATGCTTCAGCACTTACAAGTGGTGTCGATCTGGCTAAGTGGCCTTTTCTCACAATCTCCTGCAGCACAGTGTTTATCGTATCTTCTGCTCACAGGTGTTTTGATGACCACATTTTGCCGTTCCTCCTTCAAGGACTTTCTGGTGAAAACATGTGAGGTTTATCCTTCTTGTCATAACACTGTGTCTGTTAGCAGCCACTCCTAACCAAAACATGCTTTAGCAAAGTCTGACCAACAAAACACCTCAGGACTCACCATCTGTTATTGGCCCAAGGTGTAAACGTGTACTCCGACACTCGGAACGGTGTATGTGTGTTTGTTTTCATACGTTTTCAGGACAAAATTGGCCTCTCCATGCACCTCTCACAACTGTGCTGTACAGAACAGCAAAAATCCCATTCTACATAATGAGAAATCGTAGTTTTTTTTAAATATGTACTTTTATGCTATTTAATATGAATGATATTTAAATGTGTGTTAAAGATCACACTGTTAGATAGATCAGGTATAGTTTTGTTGTTGTGTGACTGAACTAATGTTATTGTATTGTCATGTTATTGTCAAGTCCAACATAATTCAGCTCAATTACACTTTGAACTGAAAAGTCTGTGTTATGTAACAAATCTAAAGTTCAAATTTCTCAGAAGAGTTGTTACAAAAAATGTGTTTGGAGAGGTCAGAGAGGTCATTTGTCCTGACTTTTAGGTAAACCAGAGAAAAACAGGGGCAGCCTACAATTTCAGAATCAACAAAATGCTCCTGACTTTGTAAGATGCTTTTACAAAAGCTACATTTTAGTTTGTAAAACGGAAAGAACAAAACTATTTCTTTTGCTTTTCAGAGTTTAAGGGGAATTCCACTGTTTTTTCCATTTTTTTTACATAATTAAATTGTTAAGATGTAAATGAAGGGGATTTGGTGCACTGATGAGTGTGCACGTGTTATTATTGATTAAGGTAAAGTAGTGATAAAAAAAGTTTTATTAAAGTACTGTTTTGCATTAGAACGCCCTGCATGTTTCAAACATGAACGAATGAAAAAATATATATATTTAGGACCAAAACCCTTCTCTCAAAACTATTATAAAACAATGTCTTAGGCATCAGGCATTTCATGTTATAACTTTCTATGATGTAAGTCAGGCTTAATTATTTTTGTCTAGAATGGAGCATCATGTGAACATAAATAGTTGAACACCTTTGGTCAAATTATGTTTTGTGGATTTGTAAAAGTAAATTAACCTTAAAATGGCATTTTCTGCTAAATTTAGTACACAATTTCTATTAATTTGCTGAGTATTGGAAACATACTGGAATAACTTTTGCACAGGCCACATTTTATGTTTTTTTTCCTCAATGTTTTAAATTTAGCAAATTAAAATGTGCAGAATGGTATTTTCTGAGGATGTGTAACTTATCTTCACTTAGAAAATCAATAAAATTGTCATTTGATTAGAGGCGCCCAAAATTTTGCATACACATTTACTTCAGGCTCAGTTGTCTTGGTATAAAACAAGCCTGTGTGTGTGTGTGTGTGTGTACCTCCGTGGTTCTAATCATCAGTAGCTCTCAAACACTCTTTGTCCGTAGTCACACACTTTGGCCCGTGAATTTGTCTGACAAAGACATTAGTGCAGTATCAATCTCTCTCCTCCATTCCTCCTTCATTCTCTCCTCCTCTTTATTACACACTCTCACACAGACTCATCGGCTCTCCCCACATCTACTCCCTCCTATATCTCTCTCTCTCTCTCTCTCTCTCTCCTTCTCTTTCTCTCTCTCTCCCTCTCACATACACGATCTGTCTCTCACTTTCTATCAAACACATTTGTCCTTCCCCTTTTCTCCTTACAGAACTATCTCCTCACTCTCACCCTCCTGCTGCATCTCGCTCAGCCATTCTCACTATCAGTAGGCTCTTGGAGTGTGCTGGAAGGGCTTGAGTAAAGCATAAGGATGGATGGATGTGTCAGAGGTTTGGACAGCCTGTGATAACTGCTTTGGCTCCTGCAGTCTCAGCAGGGCACATGATGGCCATGCTTTTCCCTTATCACCTCCGGCAGCCTGATAAAGAGAGTGTAGAGGAGGGGAGATGATGATTTGTCCTGTTGGAACGGTCCTTCGCCAGCTCTCAGCCTTTAGAGACACAGGAAATTGGATGAAATCGAAATGAGCGTAACACAGTGTGAACTTTCTTTGTCATGTCTGGGGATTGGGCATGTATTTCAGCATGGGCATATCTTCAGCATGGGTAGCCAAGTCCCGTTGTACAGTGTTCTGTGAGTTGTCCTAGGGGTGTAAAAATCCATACATTGATCTGAAGGTGGCCATTCCAATACTTTGATTTTGGGATGTCAGAATCAATTATACTTAATTGTAAGGATATTCAAAATGAAGTATTTTTTTTGGCCAAAATCAAAACATTCTCAGTATTTTCAAAACTAAAGATAAAAAAAAACCATATGTATTATTTTTATTGTCTATATTCCATTTAAGAGTCAACATTTGTGCTGAAGGAAGAGACGTGAGAACCCTCTGCTGTAAAAACAATTAACTCCCCACAAAGAATGCTAAGAATAAACAGACAGCACAATTGTAGATTTCTTAATATAAATAATATGCAATGAAAGTAGTATTTAAACATTTATTTAAGAACACTTTTATAAATTCTAACTTGCTTGCTCACCTTTTTTACCAAGATGAAAATCTATTATTTCACTTCTCGGTTTTGTAAATCACACACATTTCCATTGAAATATATTCCTGCAACATTTTTAAAGAAAAAAAATGCATAGGTTTACTGAGAGACCTCTAAGACAAATGTAAAATGCATTTTTTGGCTGTTGTGTAAAGGCGTTAAAGCTGACTTAAATATTATCTAAGACTATGATAATTGACCTACCAATATCTCCCAGCCCTATTTTAATATTTCAGGATTCATTGAATCATATTCTATGTTATACATACATTACATATCACTGTTGCTTATATAGTCATATGCAAACACCTACAGTCAAATTACATTTTGTCGATTTTCTAAGTGAAGATACATTAACACATCCTTTTCAGAGAGCAAATTTTATTGCACAATTTCTATTTATTTACTAGGTTTAACATATGGCAAAAAACATAAAATATAAAATGTGTCTTAAGTTTTGTTTGTTTTGTTTTTGTTTTTGTTTGTTTACCTTTTAAAGTTTCTTGAGTGCGACTGATTCATCACACTAGATTCAGAGGACATTGTGTATGGCTGTGGGTGGACATCTTTTATATCTTATATCAGAATCAACTGTATTTTGGCTATTCTTATCTAAAATGAGCCAATGTTAGCCTTGTTTGAGATGAAAGATGAGAAGAACCTTTGTTATAAATAACATTAGCTGTGGTGTAAGGCTCAGAGGAGCTGGTCTCTAGAACTGTGTGTGGCGTGTAGAGGTCATTGCCAAACTGAGAGATGCCTTTGTGCTGTGTCTTGCCAGTGACATTCTGCTGCTTGCAAAAGCCTCCCACGTGGCTCCCCTCTAATGGAGTCCATCTCCCATTAGACCTGCCCCCTACTTCACACACACACCACACACATACACACAGTCATTACCCTGAACCCCCCATTTTCAGCTCCCCTTTTTTCATGTCATCATGGTGCTGTGAATAAGCATAGTCATGGCAACGATCTCCACAGTGCGCATGCATGAATCTTTGTCAGGCGGTAATGGGAAAAGGTCATCCAGGCTTTGTGTTCTGACTGTCTTTAGCCCTATTCGGGCTGAAATAGGTTTACCTGGGGAGGTACTGTAATTAAAGCCCTTACTGTCACAGACCTTTCAAAACTAGCATATTTTTTGTCATCTTACGTAGTTTTCTGTAGCAAAGCATGTTGAAATAGTAATGTGTTTTGGAACATTGTTATGCTTTCATCTATCAGTGTTCTCTCACTGCATTACACATGTTGTACAACCACTGGAAATTCCTAACACGCTTAACAAGTCTTGACCGACCAGTGATCTCTATACTAACCAATAAATCCATGTTTAGCTAACAGTAGTCATGGAACTTTTTACCTTATCAGACACATGGTTCAGTTAAAAGATGCCCAGAGTGCATTATGGCCAAGTGTGGAAGATGAAGTTAAATGGCTGGATAGCATAGTGGAAAACACCACTGTACTACAGGTATCTGGCTAGCTAGGTTGGCAGTGTTTACCTTTTAGCTTGCCAATATATTGAGCTATCTAGTAGTAAATTTAACTGACTTCTTTCTGTAAAAGAGGCTTTACTAGTTTGTCCGAAATCCACAGTCAAGGTCGAAAGACAGGTGAAGGTCAAAACCAAAACGAACCAACATTATACAAACATGACAAAGACAAATCCAGGCAACCAAATTCCAAAAAGGAAACAGACAAAAGGGATAGTCAATAATACAAACAATGGGTAAGATATACAAAGAGTAGATCAGAACACGGACAAGTAGCTCTATGAAAGAAACAATACCTTGCAAGTAACCTAGCCTAAAGCCCAGGCTTATAAACTAACTGTATGTAGTCGCCTGATACATAAAACTGGTGAGGAACATCAGTAGTCAAGGGAAGCTGATCTCTGATAGGTGGAACCTGGTGACCTTGATGTCACATTTCTATCCAGAGGGTTCTGGGAATTGGAGTCCTGAGAGTCATGGCTGGAGAGATGCGTGACACTGTATTAGCGCAGCTAGTGAGTTAGCAAGTGAAAATTCAGACAGCTGGCTCCCAAGTATCGAGCCTAAAGTGATCATAGTATTTCAAAATGTTGCCCATCTTCAAGATACAGGACAGAAGTTGACTTAAAGTGTTTCTGAGGTTTGAATTATTGTAAAAATACTGCTTTTATTCATCTAACCTATTTATTCTGCTTTGCATAGTGTCAATTAAAGTGTTTGAGTTAAATAAAACCAGTTAAATAGTTTGTTACCACATTAAGCATTTTTATTTTTAGGTTGAACTGACTAAACATTTTTACAGTCAACTGCGTCACCACTGTAGGAGGCGAGTAGGCATGAGTAGGCATGTGTCCATGGTTTTTACAAGTCTGGCAAATAATAATAGTCCTGTTGGAATATTCACAGTAATGTAATAATAAAAGTTGCTAATTGACACAGCCTTGCAGCATACTGGTTTTGTTATTGAGCGTGGCGCCTGTTGTGTAACACTGATGTGAACATCCGGGCTATGATGTTTCAATCCAGGCTATCTGTGGTAATTTGGGGGGAATTACACAGATACTTTATCCTATATGAACCGGCCAATTGAATCCCTTAATTGCATTACAGAACCTCCTCTGATGCAACAAATCCAGCTCCTGTAGTGCTTTATTGTCTGCTTCTGCTGCCTCGCCATGTCTGTTTGCCACTCATCTCCTCCGTCATTTTCCACAGAAAGCACATTAAAGCAGAGTAGAAAGGCTTAGCACGTCCCAACTGTTTGTTCGAAGCACTGTTTAGAATTCAAGGGAAATAGCTTGCCGTTTCTATCGTTCCCTGCGTGGCCACGTGCTCGTTAGGCAGCCAGACTGTGTTCTTTTGGCTTTGTGCGCTCATGCGCCAGGACTACGATTCAATACACCATTTCAAAGCACTCCAAACGGCACGTCAGCACAGAGCAGCAGCTCTAGCCACGCTCTCTTCACAGCCAGGCCTTCCTCAGCCATGCTAATGAAAAACTCCCTGCCTGGAGAAAAAAAAGACTCTCGAACAACCCTTATCGATCCGAGAGTCTCGGTCTTGTTTTGGCCTGCAGTGGGTTTTGAATGTAAGAATAGATTAATTAACACCTCAGAAAGAAAGGGAACATGGAGAGCTGCTCCCACTCAGAAGCTTAACCAGTGGTTCTGAACCCGCCCTGCATATTCTGGTGTTTTTCTTGCCCCAGCCCACCTGATCAAACTAATCAGCAAATTGACTAATCCTTCCTGAGATGGAGCAGGTGTGTTACGGCAGGGAGAACACTAAGGGTCAATTCACATATGGTGTATTGCTGTTTTTTTGTGTGTGTTCATAGTACAAGTGAACTATAAAGGACACTCAGTTCTTGTTCTCTCAGTATTGGAAAAGCTTCAGTGTTCTTTAGGTTAATTATAAAGCAAAATGCAAAGTGGACTAGAGCTGTTTTGGTTTCATGATGCATCTCTGAAGGTGATCTGAGGATGGTTTGTAAGAGGGTTGTTTTAGAGGGGTTTAAATGTTCACAAACGCAGAAAAAATGTTAAGGGTGTAACATGAGCCTGAAAAAAAAAAAGCTCCAAATGGTCTTACTGTTTTTGCGTTCACAATGTAAGCAAACTTTAAAGGTGAGTTCTTTTCTGGTCCTCTTAAGATGAGATTTCTAACTACTTGTCAGCCTTTAAGACAGATGATGCATAGTGGAATAAGCCTTTATAAATGTTTATGTAGGTTAATGTCAGTTTTCATGATGGGTTTGTGTGGCCTTATAAACACTGGCCCACAGTAAAGTGTTACCAATAATTCTTCCAAGCAGTTTTTGAATTTGGTTCGTTTATGGATCCATTTAGAGTGGTCTGAGGTCACTTGAAATGCTGAACATCCTGAAATGTCCAGGGCAGAGGTAGTCCTGAACGAGGGAAGCACTGGCAGTGCTTTTAGCAGTGCTGTAGTCAGGCTTGAATGCAGCCGGGGAAATCTTTGGCAAAATGTTTTTTCTTCAATGCTGAGCACTTTTGAGATTCTGGAATGTGTCTCCTCCTCTGTATCTTCTCCGCATGACCGCCGTCCTGCTGTAGGTCTGGTACTTTGATCCATGGCTGGAGTCGGCAGAGACAGAACGTGCACAAGCACACGCATTACATTCTTACACCAAAGCTGAATGAGGACACTCAGCTGGCTTTACCGGCTGCAGCCCACAAGACGAACCAATAAATGGCAGCTTCTCTCCATTGCAATGGCCCTCTCCAGCACTTCTAACCCCCTTTAAACGTGCTCACGTTCCACCCTTCAATTTGTACCCAGCTCAAGAGCCCCATTACTCTTAGACAGAGAGAGAGAGAGAGAGAGAGAGAGAGAGAAATCCTGTTGCCAGTTGAAGAGAACTCCATTGCTGGGTAATAATGCCAACGAGAGATCTTACTACTTTTGAAATATCATCCATAACAGTGACATTTCTCACATCCTCCCCTGGGCTCCATGTTGGAGGGGCAAGTTTCAATATCACCCACTTGTTCCCTGAGTTAGCAGCAGCTGCCCCCTCCCAGTTAATTAGAACTTCCTTACTGCAGCAGGTACACTAACCTCACACAGATGAGGGTCAGTACAAGCAGTGTTTCTCATCATCTCAATGATGCCCTCCACATTCTGATATATCTGTTTTGACCATTTTGTATGTGCCATATCTGTCATGTCAGTTTTGTTCTCAGTGTTGTAGACATAACATGAGTGTTCTGGACATTTCTTGATTTGTGAATATGAAACAGGGGAGTAGAAAGCTTGAATAGAAATCAGTTTTCAGTTTTAAATAACTTGAGAGACTTTTTTCTCCCTGGTCCATGTGCCTCACCAAACAAAATAATTTAACTCCAGCCAAACACAATGAAATCAGTAATAAATACCATTGTTTGTTCAAAAGCAACTATAGATAAAAATAACAAAATGAAGGACAAAAAAAATAAAATTAAAAGGCAAATGATTTTTTATTAATATAAATTGTTTTACCATTACACAAGATACAGTTACAGTAAGAACAACAGTAAGCTTCATGCAGGATCCTGAATGGCTAGATTCAGAGACCTATAGCCTCTTACATGACACGGTTGGTTGAAGGCACAGCGTTCAGTTATAGTATAGTTTTAAACTTTATTCATTACACTGCAGAAATGATATATTGGGAAGTGAAAACATCTTAAATCTGGTCAATAGATCTAATATTTTTCAATTTGTGATTGTTGAAAGAATATTATAAGATTATTTACCTTGTTTCTAGACTTTTTTTTTTTGCTTGTTTTAAGAAATATGCTTTCAGAACAGCCATTACATTATTCATTTTCTACCATCAGAACAAAAGCAGCAGAAATAGATACAAAAAATTACAGCCTCAATGACTAATTGTAGTATCACATTTTTCAGTATATAGTGTGTTTACTCTTCGCCTTTATTTCCATTCTTTTGGGGAAACTTGCTTTCAGTTTTTCAGAGAAATCTGCAGGGTTATTTTTCAACACCTCCAAAGTTCAGTCTTAGAAGACATGTTTTTAGTGTCTCATGATCTAAGTAATCCCAAGTACAATCAGTGATGTTGTTGGCTGGACTCTGGGGTGGTCAGTCCATCGTTCTGAGAGCACCAGCAGCTTCTTCTCTTCTTTTTTGTCAATTTCCTTTTCTCAGTAAAGGCTTCTTGACAGCTACACATCCTTTCAGACGCATAGTGTTGAGTTATCCTTTCACAGTGGAAGGATTGGACCTGTGAAGTTTTTCAGGTCTGAAGCAAGAGTGGAGCTTGATTTTCTAGCATCACTTAAAGGTGAAAGTTTATCTGATGGTAATTTGCTTTTAATGGCCGTTTTGACTTGAATTTAAATACATGAAGGGTGGTGTCTGACTTTCGAACAGTGCAGTGCTTTCCCCAGACCGCATCAGCGTGTATTTGATGATGTAAATGATGAGGCTGATAGGTCAGAGTCTACTGGGAAGTATCACAAAGGTCATTTCCACATGTATGTGAGATTTGGCTGTGGGAGCTGCTCTCATTTTATTGGCTCTACTGAGAATCCACAGAAGTAATCAGCCCCATGATATCCAGATAAAATTTGCTGTATTGGATTTGTTCTGTGCCCTGTGCTTTATTGCTGTGCTCGAGTAGACACCCTCCCAAATAGCTAAAAGGATACAGGGTTCAGTGGGTGGAAGGTTTAAAATGCTAAAGGCTAAGTTGGCACTGAATGGGCTACTGAGTGATGTTGATCGCCAAATGGCAAATGTTTTCAGACCTTTCCTGCATTATTGTGTCTTGGGTCATGGAAAAACAATGTAAAAAAAAAGCTTCTATCTATATATATATATATATATATATATATATATATATATATATATATATATATATACATACACACAAGGAGATGCACTCAAAAGAGGCCCAGAATCTTATGTTGTAACTCCCGTTAGAATGAAGCAATCTGAACCAAAAAATACGCTACATACCTTGACGTATGTGTAATGGATTGCATTACATGCGATGTTGGAAGTGATCTCTGTTTTCTGAGAGACACATGAAGGGGTACGGGGGTGTGCACCCGGAAGTTGCAAACGGAGGTTAAACGTCACAACGGCTGTCCGGCGCCTACCTCATCACACCGACGCAGGACCATCCCGGTCTGTTCAAAGCTCCATATACTGAGGAGCACATTGTACATTGTTTCATTCTGATTGCTTCATCCTAGCGAGAGTTATTACAGAATATTCAGGGCCTCTTTCGAGTGAATCTCCCTGTGTGTGTACGCTGGAACAAAACCTCATATCTCTAAAATGTTTATGTCACAGGAGAAGGAAAAACATGCTTTACTTTTAATGTAAGTCAAAGGAACCAGACTTTTTTCAAAGAAATTTTGGGCCATTTCTTTTGGTCCATTCATCATGAAATTCACACACAATGTAAAGAGCAACAGACATTTTCAAAGTATGTCAAAAATAAAAAAAAACAACAAAAATGGAAATACGAGGTTTTGTTCCAACAGCAACTATATATAAGCGTAATTACACACAACACATGAAAGAACATTTTCAAAGCTTGGTGAAGGACGTGTCTTCCGAGGATGTAAGCAAATTATCTACTACTGTCGTCATATCTATATCAGTATAAAGCTGTTTTTTCATTTGAGACCTAAACATTGAGCCAGACCTTCTTTTCGAGGCTCTGCGTGTGACATTAATACGTAAATGACATGATCCAAAAAGCTTCTGTGAAATTTGACCTGACGCCTCTGACTTTTAAATTGTTTCAAGCTTTACAGAGCAACTCGCAGCAGCAGGTACAAACCATATTTCAGCATGTTTTTTTCTCTTGACTCAATAAGGAACCTTTAAGAAGCATTACCAGTAATGTTACTTCTTTTAATTTTAGCAAAAAACTTTCATAGTGATGTTTTTGTGACATCAGTATTCTTTTTATTTTTTTGGCTGTGTGGTTCTTTTAAAATTAGGGGATGAGTTGTTGACATTGCTTTATTTGAAGAAATGACCCTGAGAATGAGAAAAGTAATACATGACCAGCACTTCACGTCAGTCTGAGGGACAGTGTATGTATGAAAAGGATAAGTAAGTAGAGTTCTGAAGTCCTCAAGTGTGCAGATGATATCTGTTCACATAGCAGGACCTGGACCACATTCCTTTTTTCTCTGTAGAGTGCTGTGGGATATATACGACCTTCTTTCTCTCATATTTCACATCAGCTCCTTTGTGTGGTGGGCGATTAATGAGATCACTCCAGTATTAGGTCCCCCTGGTTTCACTTCCCTGCCTCAGCCTCCCTCGAGTGCCTGCCTCTGTCTCTCCGGAATCACATTCTGCTCAGATATTATAATGGCGTCTCCACACTGCTGATATGGTTTTCTGCCATTTCTCTTCCTTAAACATCTTAGAAGTTTTCTCTGCCTGGTTTTCTGGCATAACTCATCTGAGCTCTACTGCCAGCTGCCTTTTCCAGTGTAATGTCCTTCTTGCTCCAAGGCACAACTCTTCTCTTTCTCCACATAGCTGCTGTTTCAGTAGATTTTTCTGTCCTCTGCTCTCTTCTGCTCTGTCTATGCCTGTGTATCTTCAAATGCATTACAACTTTTTAGGAACTTTTTCAATGGATCATGAAATCTCAGATTCCACCACTATTCAATGAAAAAATGCACTGAAAACATAAAGATGACTGGAGGAACTGTTGACACAGTGGTGGAATATAGTTTTTATATAGATTTTATCTCAACTATTAATGCTTTATTAAATAGTATTATAATTGATTATAATTAATTCTAACTAGGGCTGTGAAATGATTAAAATAATCACAATTAATCATGTTTGACCCTAAAGAAAGTTTTTTTTTCCATTTAAAAAGCAGTGCATTTTTGTTGTAGCTATATGAGGGGACAAAATAAGCTTCAATAGGTTAGTATCATATATTCAGTTAGTGAATCCAACTCTGTGATTGTATCCCTCTCATTCTCATTCAGGCAGCTTAATATTTCTTACTTTTAGTTTGCTGTTGGTTTTGTTGTTTTACTGTTTGTTGATTTATCCATAGTTCTCACATGAGCACTGTCTAGGGTAGTCTGCTGAAGGTGCTGAAGTCTTAAAAGCCATTTTAAAACTCCTTTTGAACGACAGGGCTACAGTAGCAGTTTCTATCATAGCAACATACAGCATGCCAAAAGCTGGGCTTCACCTTACATTGCTATGGATGTTTGGAAAATGCATTATCAGGGTTAAAATATCTGTGCCGTTAATCAATGATTGTGCTGGCCCTAATTCTAACATCAATCTCTGCATTTTTAGATCCCTCCACTCAACTAAAGCCCCTAGCACTCCAAGCAGCTCATACACAGTTGATTCAGTATTAGCTGTCTACGCAATTTAAAGTGGAATAAACATGGAATGAATGTGGAGAATTGAGTGAATGTGAAGTATGAATGGATGTTTCTCTTTCTTTCCCCATCGCTAGGGTTGTGTTTGTGATGCTAAGGCTATAGCTGGGAGAGGAGATGTGTTTCCCCCACAGCGGCGGCCCTTTGTTGATGCTCTAACATAAACACACACTGAGCCTGGGCTGGCCCTCGTACTGCTGTCACCGTGTGTGGTCTTTCTCATTGAGATATTACCCTGTCAGCCCCCCTACCAGCAACACACGCTGCTAATCGTCTCCTGTCCCCACCACAGCACACTGGCCAAGCTGTGCTTAGCTTCTTTGGACAGTGATCACATAGTACTGCTAAGGCATGATGCAAAGGTTATGATTCTACTGCATCTAACATTCTGGAAGGTTAGAATCAATTTTAATAATATTCAGTAAAAAGTTGTTCATTTAAAGGAGATTTTCTGAGGGAATTAGATATAAGATAATATGGCATATATTGACTTGCATAAGGTAAGACAAAGTCGAAGGAAAATAGGTGAAAAAACTGGAAATCAACTAATTAAATTTCCAAAACTGGAAATCAACTAATTAAAAGATATAGAGACAATGGGACTCCTAACAACTGTGCAAGACCTGGAAGACCACCAGAACTGTCACCATCAGATAAACAGTACTTAAAGCTTTCATCTTTGAGAGAATATCAAGCTCCAAGGTTTTTCTGTCTGGCCTTCCACTGTGACAGCAACCCACAGCACTATAAGTCTGAAAGGATGTGTAGCTGTCAAGAAGCCCTTACTTAGAAAAAAAATGCAAATAAAAGCTGCTGTTGTTCTCAGAACAATGGACTGACCACCCCAGTCCAGACCTCAAAATCACTGAATGTGTTTGGGATTACTTGGATTGTGAAAACCAGAAAGTGCGCAAATGCAAGCCCCCTACTACAACATCTCCTTGACACAGATTAGTCTTGGTCTTGGGTTGACCCTCATCTCTCTGTCTTAGCCTTTGTTCACAAGGACATTTTGGTATCCATCAAAAATGCACCTCTTGTCCTTGATTTTGACGGGAACAAGATATCTGATGGACAGCAAACACCTTTGCATGACAGTGTGCCAAAATTATGCCGGTTGTCCAATTAAAAAAGTTTAGCAGAGATGAAATCATGCATCAGGAGATGGTCTGAGGCAGAGCTTCAGTCAATCATGTTGATGTTGAGCAATATGGAGGAAAAACTAATCACCAGAGCTGTACAATCCAAGTCTTAAGATCAATAAGAATAGCTCAGGGTTTGCCTGATAACAGCACTGTAGCTGTGATGAAATGCTAAAAATTGTCTTGCTAAAGACATGGACATTACAGGTTAACGAAACTGCTAAATGTTGCTTGAGAATATGAGTGTCCTTAACAGCATACAGCAGTTTTGCAAACAGACATTTCCCAATCTGACTGTAAATCAAGATATGCAGAATTAATCTTAGCAGGCTAGCCGAGATAGTGCTTCAGTACAACAGTCCAGCTAGACTCATCAATGCCAGAATGTCTTTGTGAATGTGGCCTTAGTCAAGGACCAGACTTCATCTTCATCTGTGTCCAAAAAGCCACCTCTCTATGCTCGGTAAACTAGCCCCTTCAGTCTCTCTCAGTCCCTTTTACTGGTGCCATCCAACAGTAGTTAATGTGTTAATTAAAGGCAGTTGAAGCTGGGGGAATACTCTCATGGTTTCTGATCCCTCTGGACATCCCTCCCTTTAGATATTTTTTTTTTCTGCAATGTTTCATTTGTTGTGTGGCTTATTAATGATGTGCCGCCAGCAGGAACATAATCTTCTTAGACTCGTTTGTGTGAAGGAGGAACAGAGGAATAACAGTGGAAAAAAGGTGATAATTGAACGTTTTCCTTGTCAGATTTGGAATGGGGGAAACACTGAAATGAATAGCGTAAACAGTTTCAGAAGGGTGTGACTGTGTCTCTTCAAATCTCAGCTTGATAAAAGAGCTTCTCTCACTTGCTCCACTTTCTCCTGCCTGTCTGTGTGCTGTCACAACCAGCTCTGATTGCAGCCCCCTACCCTCATACAGTAAGGATGTTAGTGCAGTGAGATGCATAAAATTGCATAAAGGTGTTGATTGATTGTAATTGAGAATATTCAATAAAGTATGCATTAAAGTAAAATAAAAATTTCAGCCCTTTTTAAACATAAAGTCTAAAAAAAGCTTGGTATTATTTCTATATTCTGTAAATATTGTGACGGCTGCCACTTGCTGCGGTGGGGTATGCAAAACTACTCTGCACGCTCTGCCTCCTCCTCCTTGAAGGGACATTTGATTTTTTTGTTGTGTAAGTGTTGTTGGTTGTTAAGATGTGCTGATCGTGTTATTTTGTTTCGGGCTGTGGGTGAGATAGTGGGGGTAATCATAATGTCTTGAATCATTTCTTAAAGAATTACGATTTAATTGTGAGAGCAGAGCTTTTGCCCCAGTAGGCATATCTGTATGAAGCCTCTGGGAGTTCGAGAGCTGTTCTAGGGTCAGCAGCTATTGCTATTGTTGTCAGTACGGTTATATTCACTGGTATATGGAAAGCATAGAGTGAATATTTTGAAGTTTGTGGAGTTTTCCTCTTACGTGTCGGAGGGCTAAGCTCTCTCCCCATGGCCCGTCAGCACCTTTATCAGCTCCTCCAGCGGGGCCCTGGCCATTCAGCATGCCGCCCTGTGATTTAATTGTGCTTTCTGGATGACTGCCTTTAACCTTCACCAGCTCACCAGCTCAGCACCTCCAAACCCAATGTACTCATACACACACAGAGAGAGAGAGAGAGAGGAGAGAGAGAGAGTGAGAGAAAGAGAGGTTTGACAGTGAAAAAATCTCATTATTTACACCCATTTAAAATGTAATTGGGACGTTGTGGGAAAATATTGCTCTTCCTCCTCTTCTTCCAGCAGAGCTAATTGTCGAGTCCTGCACGTTGTTGTGCTGTTCAAATTAGTCCACTTCTCCCACATCTGCCTGTGGAGTGGGTTTGATCTCTGAGTGATGGCTTTTAGGGAAAGAACAATGCTCTGGCTGCTAATTACACAACATCAGTTTGTGTCTGTTGCCTCAGTCGTGAAAAAGCATGTTGCGTTTGTCTTAACATCACAGAAGGGCAACCAAAGCTACTTGTTATGATCCACACACGCAGAGTATATCATAAAGATGTGACTTTGTGTGATTTTGTCAGAATTACACAGAATCATTTCCTAAATTGAAACACTATTTTGAATTCACATTGAATCATTTAGACGCAGCTATGGGCTCCAGATGTAAGCATGAAGGAAAGCACAAAATATGCCTTTATGCGCTACAATATGCTCTTGAAATGTGTCTGTTATGACCCGTCTAGGGTAGGCCGCAACATAAAAGTGCCCCAACTTCCCATTACCAACCCAAATTAACATTCATTACTTCATTAGGCGAACTCAGGAGGCAGTTGGGTGATTGTTATTGAAAGAGCCCAAGGTAGACTTTTTATTTTGTATATAACGTTTTAAGTTCTAGGTATTAACCAGGTAAGTATGAGGTGCAAACTTGAAAGTACTAGGTAATTACTTAGGCACATTCCAAGACAGTTTACTTACGCAATAATACCCAACATGTACTAGATATTAACTAGGAAAAGCAATATTCTTCAAACAAAAATGTTTAAACAGAAATAGGCTCTTGAGTGTGTGTAGAGTCTGTTCTTACCTCAGAAGTAATTCCAACTAGGAAAACATTGGTAAATGTCAGAATCTTTATGAAAACTGCATAAGTGGGTTTTAAGAACAAATTTCTTATTAAAAATGGTTGGTGAATGAAGCACATTGTCTTTTTTGTCACAGTGGTTACACAGTTACTGTAGTGTGCGCTACTTGCTGAACAGAACTCCTGATCACATTGTTTGTTCTAAGATCTCCCCCTGTCTCTGATAGTTCTAATCACCACATCACTCGTTCTGAGACCACTCTTTTCATTGTGATTGGTCCACTGCACAAAGCAGGCTACTAGAGGTGCTGAGACTCCAAGTTCTTTCTAAGTAGACTTAAGACAGTGTATTTGGCAGTAGCACGTTGTCTTTTAGTTGTTTCATCATTTAAAGAACACTGCCAGCTGAAGTGTGTGGCACATACTTCAAAGTGCTGTCTAATTATTTGATGTAAAATGATGGTAAGTATCCAGACACTATGATTAAATTATTGCTTAATACCTAGAATCTAAGGGACTGCAAAAGAGTGGTTGCAGTTTAGTATTGGAATATAAAAAATATATAAATAATGTTCAAAACATTTGAAACTGTACCGCAGATACAGTCCTTGGCCTGTTTTGAGAGTCTCTCATCTTTTTTGAAAACTGCTATCAATGATGAAAACTAGGCATACCGGGGGATCCTATCAGAGTAAAGTAGCAGTGGAGGGTGGGTGGCTTCTGCTATCCATGAAAATGAAATAGAATTAATGTTAAATGGACTATTCTACTGAAATAATTCAAACATAATAATTCAAAAATAATTCAGGTCCCACAGTAAAAAGACAATGGAGTATTCTGAGCTTGTATGTTTACAAGGATTATGTTGTGATCTGTTTAAATTCAAGGCATAAATTGAGATAGTAATAAGCTTAATATATACAAAATCATCATTTATAGGGTACATTCTGTTGGGAGGTGGCTGTCCCAAACCCTAACAATTAAATTTGAATTTGTGAAAATAGTACTTACCATTTTTTGTATTTTTTTTTCTTTTAAAGTAAAGTTGAAATATTTAGATTTACTATGTTTGAGTGTTTTGAGTTTAATTAAAAAAAAAACTATTCCAAAAAATACTATACCATGTTTTGATGTCAGTAAAGTTTTAGTCCAAAGGTGGAACCTTATTTTAGTCACACCCCCCGTCTTTTAGGGCAGGAAGTGAGACTGCATCCCCTGTAAAAATTGTCACTACTGAAACAGTCACTATGTGTTGTGATCATTTGGTTATAATAGAATGGTTGATTATTTATTTTAATAAAATAAACTTAATTAAGGGATACAGTCACTCAAAGCAAGAGGATTTTAGTCTGAAGTCCAAGTCAGTTAGAAGATGGAACGCAACTCTGACTTTGAACCAGTTCAGTAGAATGATCCATGTAAGGTTTTAAAAGAAGTTCAGGTATTTGTGTTGTTTACTGTTAAGATGACTATTTTGCACAAATATGTGCTATTTTGCAATCTTTATACACAAAATGTGTATAATTCTGTGCCAGGGCAATTAGTGTTATATGTAGTTGCAGTTAAGACGAGACAAAATATATAAAATCGAATTGAAACTTGAGCTCTGAACTGAAAATCATATCAAACCTGAAACCGTGTATCGTCACGCCCCTAGTGTTCTCCGTAAAGAAATGCACCAGAAATACTATAAGCGTACAGCTTTATTACATAGTAAATGGGGTGGAGAGGTTAAGGAGTGGTTGCTTTATTCTGAGCTAGAAAGGCCTTATAGAGACAGTACAGCTTTGTCTACAACAGCCTGGGCACCCAGCACATTTATTTGTGCTAGTTATCTGAGCTTGTGAGTGGGATTTAAACAAGACCAGAGTGGATTGTCTCTGCTCTCCATTCTCTGAGTGTGTGTGTCTCATTTATCAGGGCTTTTCCCCTCTTTTTCACTGCTTTGAAGCTGAACAGAAATTGCCTCTGCAATCCCCAATCATCATTATCTATCACACTCATTCATTTATTCCGCAGAAACTATCTCACTTTGTCTTAAATCATGCATCAGTTAGCCTCAGTTTGCCATAACAGCATGGCGCAGTTGGCTTGCCTTTGTTGGGAGCAGAGCGCAGAAGAGGAGTGGTTAATGAAGACGTGTTGCTGCAGAGGAACCATAGAACAGTGTGCAGCCAATTACAGACCGAAATACACCACATAATGAAGGAGGGCAATATCAGATGTTATTTTTCTTTCTTTTCTGAAGACCAGTGAACAGGAAATCTGAAAGTTCTGAATATCTAAACCAACATTAAAGGAGCAAGTTCTTATATGTTGTCTTATATGTAATATGTACAGGGTTGCTTTGATTAAAAACGTAAGGAGTGATTTGAGTCTAATTAGGTGGTTCCCCACTGGCACCACATTGCTTTGACGGTTTATTTTATTAAACAGATCTTTCTTCTCTTATGTAAATACAATGACAGCTCTAGAGGGTGTGTTTTATGGCTGTAATAATGCTTGCATTCTTCTATAAACTACTCAAATTGTGGCAATAGCCTGATTTGTTATCATGAACTCCATCCCCCTCTCTCTTTCCATGAATTACATTAGTTTTTGCATAGAAAAATTTGGAGTGGCATATAATGATCCTAAGTAGAGAAGAATCTATTGGAGCTAAATGGATGTCTATTCATCTTGTGTCTGGTGGTAAAATGAGGGTGGGGAACCAGCAGGAAACTGACTTTCCTTTTCAGTTTCTGTCTAATCTAATAGCTGGAACTGCATAATGGACAGAAATGAAGGCCACAACCCAAATAGGTCATTTAAAAGTCCTTTTAAAACAGACAAGATTTCCTGTCCTCATCCTGAGTGGATAATGTTTGTTGATGGTAGCACTCATGCATTAAAAAGTCATACACTGTAAAGCAACTTGCTAGAGTAGAGGTCATCGAGTTGAGGCCCATGGCTCAAAGTACTCTACAAATGACAAAGTGAAGAAGTTATGATCACAAAGATTAAATTATGCAGAAATTTTGAAGAATCAGTGGAATTCCCCTTTAATGTTAGTGTTTAGTATAGTATTAGATTTAATAGAATCTATTACATTCAGCTTAAGGTTCACTTGACTTGGATGTTTAGCTGAACTTTAGAGCATTTACACTGGACTACAAACAAAATGTTTCATCAAATTTAAATCATGGTAACATATTTCCTCTTCTGCTTCAAGAAGTTTGACAGTTTTTTCTGTTTGTTTCACTGAACTACAAATGAGATATAATTCAAATCAAGTTTCAGTGTTCTTGTATCATCGCCCATAGTGGCAGCTTGTAAGGGTTAGTCTTAAGACTTATTATTCAATACCTGCTGTAAAATGTTTGGATAACTACTATAAAAGCACTAGCTAAGCTATGTAATTTTGAGAAATTGAAATGTGGGCACTTTCCAAGTTAAAGAGTTGTGTAGGGTGGCTCTTAATATATGTTTATCAAATTCCACTTGCCTTCCACTTACTAATAAATATTAAGCGTCTGATTCTAGATCAGTACTCTTAATTTGAAACAGTTGGCAAAAATGGGCCAGTATTTCTGTAAAAAACAAAGCTGTCATTCTTGCCAAAAGCGCCCAAATGTACTACAAATAACCAGCCCTGCCTCCTGCTCAAGCGTAAAACCCACTGACCTAGTACAAGAAAGGGTGTGATATTCTAATGTTTTCCTTCAGGCGCAACAGATTACGGTGCATGCACGCTCTGACCAGCAGACCACTGTACCTACAAAAAGAAAAACAACAAAGCATAACAGGTCATTTGTGGCGAGTGCGGCTGAACGAAAAAAAACGAAACGCCCTTTTTTCTTGAGTGTATTAGCTTGGGCCATGTCTGTACTGTGACCCTGTCTAAAGTGGCAGCGAAGCTTCTTTAGTAACTTAAGCCAATGACTGCAGGCCATCTTTCTTAGTTGCTGTCAATCAAGCAGCCTGTCAAACTCAATATCTGCAGCTATGTTAAGTCTTGTCTCCTTAGACTGACTGAGTACTGTTACCAACCCTCAAGGACTGACCTCAAGACTTCCATAATGATAAAAAAAAATTATTGTTTGAGATTCTTAGTGGTTTAACAGCATTGAGAAACCATGTTATTAAAGGAGAAGAGCAAATTACAGGAATGATTCGACGTAAAATCACATGTACACGATTTCCCCAGATGTGGTTATCAGTCAAGACACGTGTCTAAATTTTGCTTCCTTAGTTTAGTGCTTCAGGTACAATGCTAACAAACACTAGAGCTCAAGCGCAGTCTTTGGCCCATTGTGAGTTCGATTTGGTGATGCCTCAGACATCTGTGGACAGGGGTCCAACAGAGCATAATTGGCAGGGGTCCAACAGAGCATAATTGGCCTTGATGTCTCTGGGAGGGTAGGATGGCCTTTCTTCTTCGCCCATCACTCTGTGCAATGCAAGCCAATGTGGGCCTCGGTTAGGTAATGTAACAGAATTGACAGTAAGCACTCTCCTCCAAGTACGCTGAGCTGTTCAATGATGTGGCTACTTCACATGTCTTAGAGAAAGCATGTGTTAGCTTTAACCCCCCAAGGCTTGGTGGCATTGTGGGACAGGGTGAAACCCAACTGATTGGTAGAATTGGACATGTGTAAAGACCTGTATGCAGTTTGACCAGGTTAGGTGAAGTTTTGGGGACATATCTTACAAAAGATTTGGGTGACTATTGACTTCTAATGTTTGTTAGCAACATTAGCTTAGTAGCTCCAGTACTATACTAAAAAAGCAAAATTTAGACTTCAAACTTGACTTCAAACTTTTGATTGTCTACATCTGGGGTAAGTGGACAAGTGTGTACATTAAAATCTTCACCTATTTCTTTGTGCATTCTTTATTACCTCAGAATTAAAGGGATGGGTTAAGAGGTTAACAGCTACGTATGTAGCACAGTAAAAAAATCTCTAGAACTTCTGTCAGATGTTGGCAGCCTTGTGTCCAAGTGCCACATGGGAGCCATGGTGCAAGGTGGGCAAAGGTTACTGCACACTGAAGCCTCACGGAAGCAATGATCAGACATTTAATCACGGACAAAAATGCCTGTCACATTCCTGCTCCTCCTGAGGCATCGATCGCAAATGACTGTACATACTAATCAGCCTTTGGGACTTACAATGCATTGTGGACATAATGAAAACAGACGTGAGGTTAGTGAGCATGGCTCTGTTCTCAGCCAGCCGTGGAGTAAACATTCATTAACATGTGTTATCATTGATCAGCAGGAGGTGGACGGAAGCTCTAGACACACACACACACACACACACACACACACACACACACACTACAGCTGTGCTTCTGTCCAAACTGTCATCCAAGAGCCTGGCCAGAACTCCTAATGGACAAGCCAGTAAGGCCTCTATTTTTAGCCTGATTTAGATGTTTTTTCTTACATCATGTCCTGCAGTGTTTCCAGGTTTACAACTCAAAATGTCAATAATGACGTATTGACTGTCTGTTTTAACAGTAGTGCTTCATCACATATTTCTAGCTGCTGCTGTTTACATGCAAGATTACGTTTCATTTATTAGAAAGGTGTGATGGACAAGTTCACTAAGTAGAGACTCGCTTGGTAAATTATTACTTAACAGGAACAGTAGAAATCCTCTTTGTTTCTATGTGTTAAAGCATCAAAAATAAAGCTATTAAAGGTTTTTATACTATTTTAATGAACAATTCCTATCAAGCATACACGTGTGGATGCCGATATGCAAAACAGTGTTTTGTAATTCTTGAAGTTGTAGCTGTAAAGCTATAGCTAACTTTCTAGCTTAAATACACGTGCAGCAAGGGAAACAATCTTCCAGTCAAAATGTGTGCCATGCTGTGATTGGTTTGATTTAGTTTGAAATTGCATCATAATTCTTTAGAGTCGAGAGTATCGAGAGGTTCGTGCAGGGAGTAGTTTGTGCAGAAAGTAGGATATTTTACTTTGAATTGTGGTTGATATAAGGCCAGTATTTTTATAGATATTAGGCCAAAGTTGCTGAATGAGTTACGCTACCTTTCTAATGTTGCTGCTACATGTTTATGTTCATGTGTTTCATACATTAACATCAACATGTATGTCTGGTTATAAAACAGACAATAACTGATCATTTACATGAATAAATGTTTATATTAATGTCAGTTTGTAAGAATATTTGATGAAATAAGAGGCAGTATCATTAAAATAACAGCTGAGTGGTGCAGCTACGAAGGGGTCCCTAATCTTAGTCCTTGGGACCAAGTGCTTGCCCTCACCCCCCAGAATCATTGCACATTGTGTGATATAGGGGGCCCTAGCAAGTCATTGAGAATTGGCTATGACTAAATTGAGATAAAAGTTGAGTTAAAATCTCAAACAAAGGTTTTTTTTTTTGCTGACAAATTTGCTGCCAGGCTTTTTTTTCACTGATTGTTGCTGATAGTTTTTTAACAGTGTAATAGTAATGAATTTCATGTACTCTGTGAACTTCAGCTTTATATAGGGGATGTCTAATAAGTGTAGTATGAGACATAATGGCCAGGCTTTCAATCCATCTGAGCCACTGGATGTTTACCAGTGTGTATTAGATGAATAAATAAGCCTTTAACCGTTGCATCAGTGAGAAAGAGAATGAAGTTGAGCGCATGAAGTTTGTTAGTGCAAACCTGAGCCTGCCACACTGTGAGGCCTAACATTCAGACAGGGCCAGCAGTTCCCCACAACCATACAGAGGATCAGCTTACTCTGTTATCATCAATCCTGAGCCTTGGCCAGTGTCAGTCTCTGTACAGATTCACTGTTTGCCAAGCTCTAAAAAGCATACGCACATGAATAACCTCACTGCCTGTATACTACTGGCCTGTAGTGGCCTGTAGGTGGACTGCGTGGACAGTGTGTGAAAGTGGCTGGGCAGCGGGGCTAGTGTGGTGGGCGTGTGAGTGAAAGGGTGAGTGCTGGAGGGAGTGAGTGATGGCCCTTGGCGGCTGTCAGGCTGGCTAATCGAGGCCGCCACACTTGGCCGCCTGCTGACTGGCATGTGCCAAGACCCGCATCCACAGAAGATGCTAACTCTCCACCGCTACGGCCTTTCTAATGTGTTTACACCAACTCAGAAAGCACTGCAGATTACACAAACTTTACTAAGGAAAGAAATAGTAAAGAAAAAAGTAAAGAACTTTAGGACCTTGGGGGCAGTATATAAAATTTTAATAGGTGTTATAAATATTTTCATGTCTTTATTACTTCAGTGCTGCATTATGCATTAAAGAACACACTATATGGAGAACAGAATACCTTCTAAGTATTTAAAATGTGAACTGTTAAACACTGAAGTACAATGTGGTACATGGATCCATGCTGTTTGAAACTGTTCATCAGATATACACTCTAAAAACAGATGTGTTAAAAAAATTACACATTATGCCTCTAACTGGACACATCAGTGTGTTCAGTTGATGATGACACATTTTGAGTTACTTTTAACATGAAATGTGTTGAAATATTTCTGTGCCCATGCATGATTGACACATTTGGTGTTACTTTTAACACAGGATGTGTTAAATCAGAAAACAGTATTACTCAAAAAGTGTTAAAATGGGTAACACAAGTAAGCGTGTTGTTATTTAACACGTCACTTTTTAGAGTGTACTGCATAACCCAGAATCAACATTTCTGCAAGGCTTGTTCTCTGAGTGTAAAAGGTTTTATGTGAAGGGAAAGGGAAACGCTTTGTTCATACTCTCAACCTCACAATTATCAACTGTAGTATTCAGTTAAAATAAACAAGACATGTTAACATTCGGCCAGCTATTTTGAAAGAAGGTGTGCACTTAGCTTGTGAAAACGTCTGTTACATAACTGCAGACCTTTATAGGTAGTTTTTTTTTACATTCACTGCCAAGTTTACTGTTGGAAAGTTTAATGTGGCTTCAAATATCTTCTGTCTTAGAAAGTTACTGCTGACCCACCGTGGCATATAGAAGGAGCAAAGGTTGCAGCAGAAGGCAGGGGTGGATTATCAGCCCCTTTAGATGTCACTGTATCTGTCCCAGAGTGTCAGGTTGCAGAGGAGAGACAGGCACTATGACAGAATG
Source organism: Colossoma macropomum (assembly GCF_904425465.1). NCBI lineage: Eukaryota > Metazoa > Chordata > Actinopteri > Characiformes > Serrasalmidae > Colossoma > Colossoma macropomum. The sequence goes on from NW_023494785.1 coordinate 27,487,856, forward strand.
GGACCAGGCGGGAGGCCTCCATGACCTCACGTCTCTTTTAATTGAGTTTTCAGCGTGGTCACAGGCCTTGGTGGCAGGACCTTGATTGAGAAGACTCAGTAACAGAACACCAGGTCAAGAATGAGATGCGGTTTGTGCAAGGGCCGTGCAGGCAAGAGGCCTGTAACGCTAGTCAGTAGAGCGAAATGAGAACCGGACAGCTATCAGGCCCATATCTCGTTCTGGAGAGAATTCAGGGCTTAAGTGTTCTTCCGGGCCTTTCACAGTCGCTTATGCATTGTATACCGTGCTCATGCTTAGTGTTTAAAGAGGGATGACGCATCCTGTACATATAAAATATATATACTACCATTCAAAGTTTGGAATTACCGTTCAAAAGTTTGGAATCACCACTCAAAGTTTGAAATTAATGTTTTCAACTATATAAAACCTATTCTAATATCATATTATAATAGTACAATTGAATAACTTCAATTCCAAATAATTGGTAGGAAGCAGAAAAATAGGTTTTATATATGTTCAAGTGTAAAGACTATACCATCTATTTTGTTATAAGAGAACATGACTGTTTTCTTCTTTCTTATTTTTAGTCCATTTCTTTTGGCCATTTTGTCAGGATCATGAATGTAGTACTAAATTGCTTCAGCAGTGTTGAAGGGAAGTTTGTGTCTTCTGCTAAAATGGCAGTATTAAGTAAAACTTTCTAAATTTGTTTAATATTTGATTATTACTGAGCATTGTTTTAAAACAAAATCCACTTTTTTGGTAAAACACTTTTGCCATACTGTTCCCGACAGCTCTGTTTTCTTCGGTGCTGATGTGTTCGGGAGATGGGAGTGTTTTTTACAGGGCTTGTTAATGAGCGCCCTGTGTTTCATGGCCTCCAGTCCCAGCGATTGCGGTCAGCAACGTGCTGGGACGAGAATGGCAATGGCTGGGATAAACAAGCTTTTAATGACACTGCCCTGCACTGGCCCTTATTTTACACACTGTGATCCCCTGGTGCCTGCTGGTATTGTATATGCTCTTCTGATGGGCCTGATATCCTTTATTAATCACACATCAGGTGGGACAAGTTTTATTGATCCTCAGCTGCTCAGCTGTATGATTCATGGCTGCTGACATGGCTGTAGAGAAAGGCAACACAGTTAAAAAGGCATTGGGGAACAAAATAAGATTCAAAGTATATGTTGCCTATGAGGGGCATGATTCTAATAACGAGAAACAAATGGGGACGTTTGGCCCTCTGTGCAAATGCGTTCTGTATCTGGATGTTGCCCGAATATGCATTTATAAGTAAGTGTCACCACCTTTATGATCAGAATTTGTTCATTTCTAGTTGTCCAATCCTTAGGTAATTGAACACATGTAGGGATATTGGATATTTGATCTTAATACAATAGGCAGCTTGTACAACATCCAACATTCAGTACCCCGGCATCTTGTATAACAACAGTCGCCACTCCATCTCATCACATAGGTGCTGGGGGGCTTATGCCCCTTTAGCCAGTGCTTGACATTGGGCCATGTGCAGCACATGTCCAGTGCAGCCCATTCTATTGGCAGTGCTTTTCTATGGAGATTATACAGGCTGTGTGTGTGTAATTGAGCGCCATGTGTAGACCTAAAGGTATTTAAGGTAACTAAATAGAAGAGGGGGATACTTTAGGACACAGTGTAGGTGTAGGAATGCAGAAGTTAAGAGGCCACATCTGGCTGCATGCTAAGCAAACAAACTTAATTTGCTACTACAGGAGGTCCTGGGGGTCAGAGCAGGTATTATTTAGGTGGCGGATTATTCTCAGCACTGCAGTGACACTACGTGTTGGTGGCATTTAGTGTGTTGTGCTGGTGTGAGTGGATCAGACACAGCAGTGCTGCTAGAGTTTTTCAACACTGTGTCCACTCACTGTCCACTCTATTAGACACTGCTACCTTGTTGGTCCACCTTGTAGATGTAAAATCAGACACATTAGCTCACCTGTTGCTGCACAGTTTGTGTTAATCATTCTCTAGTCCTTCATCAGTGGTCACAGGATGCTGTTGGCTTGATATTTTTGGTGGGTGGACAATTCTCAGTCCAGCAGTGACACTAAGGTGTTTAAAAATTCCAGCTGTGTCTTAATGAAGTGGCCGGTCAGTTGAGAGCACTACAGGGGTGTCTTCCTCTGTTTGAAGCATGTTGTATGGAACTTCGGCCTTGCTTAGATCTGTCAGTGGAACATTATAACAAAGATATGTTGAACTGAAATTGTATTGTAGTCAATAAATCTATGAGTAAAAACGTGTTTCTTTCAGCAAATATGTCATTCAAGCAGATCAAGCTAGCAATAGCAAGTTTTAGATAAGTCTTAGCTTATTCGCTTTAGCAAAACAGAGATCCATTTAGAAGTAAAAGGACTGACAGGGATGGATGGGGGTGAGTGAGTTCACTGACATCCCTAGTAGTGTATAAATTGTATATTAGGATTAACCCTGATTTGGTTCTGAATGGTTCTGAAGAAAGTTAGTCTGGATCTGTGTGTATTGTGAAAACAGTGTCTATCAATATGTAACAAGTAGGTCAACTCCTTGTTAGATTATCCACCAGGGGACCCCTCAAGACCTTAGTCTAGGGATGTAACAATATGACATAGCATATTGATTGTATGTATTGGATGGTATTGTATTGTATGGTATTATCTAATATTGTAGCGTATTGTATTGTATTGTATTGTGTTGTTCTATTGTGACTAACATGTTAGCTTGTGCCTAGTGTGTTGACTTGGAGCTAAAATATTAGCTTGTGACTAGAGTGTTAGCTCAGGAGTCACAACTTTTTAAAATGTTTCAAATATTGTACTTTTATAATGATGTAATAAACTGAAAATGGAATTAATTAACATTAAAGTACAGCACATTTTCAGCCACTCAAGATATGTATCGAATCATGACAATACTGTATCATATTACATCTTATTCATATAATGAGTTTTGTGAACAATTGCTGTATGTTGTATGCATGTTGCAAATCAATCATACAGATCAAAAAGTTAAAAGGGACCTAAAAAAAAATAAAAAATTAAATGATCTGTTTAGTTCAAATGATATATTCAAATTTGGTTACATCCCAGTTTGGTTACATCCCAGACTGATGTGTTTACCACCTCTAACTAAAGTCATAGTGTGTGTTTGTGTGTGTATGTATATGCGTCTCAATTACAGAAATAAACTGGTCCCCACCCAGACCTTCTTGAAAAGCTGCAGAGCACTTGGAGTTTGTTAAGTTTAACAAGCTAATATAACTCATGCTTAGCTTGTTGCTTGTTAGATTAAGGGGATGGCTGGAGATCTTTTGGATCTACTGATCCATTCCACAGTGCCTAGACTGTTTTTCAGAGCAGGGTGCTTTTTTAATTGGACAATTTAACAGTTGGTAGAGGAATGGGCCATGTGTCATCTGAAGAAGCTACTCCTGTATTATCTGCATTTGCATACCTCTTAGGTTGAGTAATAACAGGTCGCCATAGCTGGAAATATCAGGAGCTCTGCTTTGATTGTCTTTGTAGTGCAGAAAGTCTTCTCTTGTGTGACAATGCATCGCTGTAGAGGGACCAGTCTGTACCATCAGTGCTCAGCTAAGCAGACACTGAACACTGAACCATACATTATGCTGTCACCCACCGTGGGGCTCGGTGACTCGCTACCTGAGATGGAATTTTGTGCGACAGAGAAGTTAGCATGAGTGTAGGTTTGATATCGCCTGCTGTTGTGTAGATGGGGCAGTCATGTAAAGTTTATTTATAAAGCACAAACAACAAATGTTGACTAAATGGATAGATACACTGCTGTGCAAAAGTCAGAGACCACCCTTCGTTAATTTAATTACCAGTCAAAACAGCCTTCATGTTATCCTTTTTTGAGTATCAGGAAATCTGTTCCTTTATTACAGTTTTCATTCTTTATGGGAGACTTGCTTTCTGTTTTTTTTTTTTGAGATAGTTTACCACACCTCCAAAATTCAGTCTTAGAAGTTAGTTGCATTTTCTACTTCTCACAATCCAGGTAATCCCACACAAGTTTAATGATGTTGAGGTCTGGGCTCTGGGGTGGTTAGTCTATTTTTCTGAGAACACCAGTAGCTTCTTTGTTTGATTTGCAGATTTTCTTCTTTTTAGTCCGTTTTTTTTTTTCTTTCAGTAAGAGCTTCTTGACAGCTTTAAGCTTTAAGTACTGTTTATCTGATGCTGACTGTTTTGGTGATTTACCAGCCTTTGTATGGTTGTTATAAGTTCCATTTTCTCTATATTGTTTTTACTTATTTTCCTTTGACTTTCGACTTCCTTATGCAAGTGTATTATTTTATATCTAATCTCTTCAGAAATATCTCCTGAACAACGAGTGACTTGTGCTTAAAGGCTGTTTTGATTGGAAATTACAGTAGATGACAGCTGTAACAACAGTGTTCATTCAGCCTGTAAAGATATATGCCCTGTGTGTGTTGTGCAGAAGTAATTGCTGTTGCTGAGATACAGCTCCTGAGCAAACAGAGGTGATGCCACGGGGAGGTGTAAGCATACACACACACACACACCTCACGCTGTGCAGCAGCATCATGCTGCCAGTGTGAATATACACACTCCTTGTTTATCTGGAATAAGCTTTAACACTCTGCCTGCTCACAGCCCACCGACCGCTACTTTAGCTCAGACCTACAAAACACACTTATAAACACACTTAGATGCTAATGGTTGCTTATGTTGGTGTTGTTTAAATGTACCTTTGAAACAGCACTAATAAATTGATGGGTTGGAGCCCCCTCTGGTGGAAATTTGCAATTGCAAACAATGTGCAAAAGAACAATTCTGTAATGTCAGTCGGGCAATTGCGTGTGTCCATATTGAAGTATAAGTCCAATAGTAGAGGAGTGTAATATTAGGAGTCTAACCTAAGGACTTTTAAAAATTGGCATGCATAGAATCTGTATTCATTTTTTAAATACAACTTCTTATTCTTTTGTTTATTTCTTGTGCTATTACCGATATAACATTAAGTTGACACCAGTGAGCAGTGTTTTTTTAAGGTAAAAACACTGGAAAAATATTTTTTTCTGTACAAAATCCAGCAAATGTGTGCACATCCCTCCTGAGTCTAGCACATCTGCAGAACACAAAAAAGAATTACTAAAGAACTAAGATGAATGTCCACACACTGTTTAAACAAAGCTCCCTCATTAATTATAGCAGTGTTTCAACCACTACAGTCTTCATCAGGCAAAACACCTCTGTGAACATGAAAAGAACATGAAGAAAGAACACGAAGACAAAGAATTTTATTATGAATTACTAGGAATAAAGCTGGTAATTGCTAGTAATTAATGTAAAAATAGTTTATACTTAAGTGATGTACATTGTAGTCGATGTTACTGTATTAATTGTGCTCTTGAATTATGACTTTTTAATGATTATTGTGTTGGTAATGTATATGCAGAGGTTTCCAATGCATGTTTTTAGTTGATTGTAGTTGATTGTAGTTGAGGTGACTGTTGGTGGGCAGGTATTTTTGTGATGTCATTCCCTGACCCCTATATAAACTTATTTTTTTCACATGGGCATTTTGCCTGACGAAGACTGTAGTGGTCGAAACGTTGCTATAATAAACGAGGGAGCTTTGTTTAAACAGTGTGCAAACATTCGTCTTCTTTCAAGGCAAGGCAAGGCACTGCACCTCACATGAGTGTAAACCCAAGTTTCTCTACTAATACTGGAGTCATATGAAAAACAAAGCTAAAGAGTTATCTTCTTTGTATACTATTCTGTCTTTTTGGCCTTTGGTCCACCATTAGACTTCAGCCCTCTAATACAAAAACCCCTGCTTTACCGACTCAGTAACACTACTTTTTTTAAAATGGCATCAAAAACAATCTAAGGTAGTGCAGCTTTAAAATAAGATGCATGACAATTACTTATTGCTAATGAAGTTGTCAGTGTATCGACTAGTGGGATTTATTCTGTGTTCGTTTAAGCCCCAGTCTATTCTTACTATAAATGCTCTTTTCTACCCTTTTGCCATTTTTATTTCCAAGACGCCACTCTCAGCACTGATGTTAATCCTTACAGCATCCCAGAATACTCTTGTTCCTGGTCTGCCAAGATCCAACTCACACTAGAGCCTCAATACCTTCAGCTGTTGTTTCTGTGTGCGTTTTGTATGCTGCCTGAAAAACTGGAACTTTTCAGCACTAGAAGCTTCTAAGAGGGGATTATTTTTTTTAAGCCTGGAAGAAACATTACACTCTGTTCGCGTAATAAACCTGCCAACAGAAAGACCTTCATCATCCAATTACACCGATTTGAGAAGGGCTGAGTTCTCTCAAAAAAAAAGATAAATCAAGAACGCGAATAACAGGAAGGAAGAAGAAAGGCCGAAGCCTCATAAAGCAGTTCTGTAGAGAGGCCTCAGGATGCACCTCAAGAGCATACCAACCAATCTCCACCACACAGCTGACGGGCTAGACAGAGTTATCACCACTTTCCAAAGCCCACCTAATTTACTGCACCATAGCCTCGCAACACTCTGTAACTTATATAAGAGACTTGCTTCGGCGTGCAGTTCATAATTGCTCCACTTATATCTGGCTAGGCCACTTCAGAATGCAGTTTTTAATTGTACCACTAATTCGTCATAATGATATAAGCTGCAAGTCAGGCATTCTGGATGAAGAGTTCATTATTTTTTTGTTTCATGAAGTCCAAATGCCATATTGGTGGAAAAGCCAAAGACCAAATCAATGCATCTCCAGTATATACAACATGGAAAGGTTATTTCTGCCATTTACTTTCACTGTCTAAACAAAAAAGGAAGGAAACTGATACAATGACAATGATGTAATTAAATGTGAATGATCTTACACTACACAGTCTAATGATTAACTAAGCTTAGCTGTGCTTAATTTTTGTCAGCAAATGCTAAGGCTGTTTGTTTCCTTGGAAACTGGAAAAAAAAAGTATAGAATCATTGTGAAATCGAAACCAGAGGGAAAAAAGGGAGACATTTTGAGGTAGCAGAGCTGGTCTGCTGTTCTGTCCCACCATTTTTCTTGTCACTGAAGGCCATTAGTTGCTCCTCCACTGGATGCTTTTGTACACTGTGTGGTGGTCCAGGTCTACTTCTAGCTATGTGTGGGTGTGTGTCTATGCATGTGTAGGTGTGTGTGTGTGTGTGTGTGTTTGCCTTTCAGAACTCATATGGTATTGTGTCATTTGTATGTCAGGCCCAGCTGCACAGTGTGGTGTCATAGCATGTAGAGCTCATACTATATCTTCTCCTAAAATGAGGTGTCAGCTGTCAAAAATGTGTCCTAGTCCTTGTTAGTGAATGAATTATAAGTCCACGGGTCAGGTTGCATTCATTGCAGAATCGGGTGGGATATTGAGTGAAATCTGCTTGTTAGACTGCAATGTTGCATAAACTTTTCATTTGGACAACTACAGGCTGTAAACTCCATGCTCATGTGTGATTGGCCAGAGACTGTTGAAGACCCTTAGTAAAATTTCAGTGTCAGGTATTTCATGTTCACCTTCACCCATTTGCTGAATCATGGTAGTAATCATTAGGCTGTACCTCACTTGTCTTAAATTGCTTCCTGTCCGGTCCTCAGTTATGGCTTCCAATCCGAGAACGATTTGCTGAGTTCTGCAACAGGGCAGGTTCAGCCTCCTAAATGGCACAGTCACTCAGAGCTAACTTAGTATTTGATGGGCGCTCTTGTACCTCTTTTTCCCCAGCAACTGGTCCTCTTTTGCAGGAACCCCACTCAGTACTTTCCCCCTGAGTGCCTCACATAGTGAACTGGAGGATAAACTGTGTGGTTGAAGCTGTTGGCCCTTGTAGCCTTCACTGCTGTCACTTGCTGAGGTAATAAGGACCAGAGAGTCCAACCATTTGACTAATTGGTGCAGAGGGTCTGTTTCAAGTGACACAGTGATACATCACAGCTAGTCTATTACTGTACTCTGTATAGAAGGTGGATTAATATTCAGTGACACCGACTCAAAAGTCTCCGGCTTTGTTGTGTCTATGTAGTCTTTTTACAGAATCGGGAAACCTTATTGACTTACTGGTGTTCAAAGTCATAAAAATATCAATTCATCAAATTGTAACTTCCAGTTGTTTGTGTTCACTTCATTTGCTTAATTTCCAGTCAAAAAAGGGAGAGGTCAGTAAAAGGAAAATAAGTGAAAGTCCCAAATACAGGAGGTAAACTAATGAGTAACTCATGGAACTTGCGTCTTTGTTTGTCGTAAAAATGACCAGACAAACTGAAGGACCTCTGAAATGACACTTTGCAAACAATAAAAGCAACAGTGATGAACATAAGCTGAACAGTATGTATTAGGTGCAGACTATTATTTATTGTGATCTTGCAGTGTCTTTAAATGAATAATAATCAAAAATAAATCATTTGTAATGATATGCAGAATGCTTTATGGATCCACTCCCTGTGCAAAAACACTGGAATGACAGTTTCACCATTTACAGTCCAGGTCCTATGATAGCTCCATGGTACACAGCAGAGCCATGGAGGAGTGGTGCCATGGTGGAGGGATCGTGACAGTTATTAGCTAATGAAGTGGGTTAGGTGGGTGAACAAGGAAAAATACTAACCTTTGTAAATCCAGGGGCCCCAGGGCTGGGATTGAATGACATTTCTTAGGAAGAACCAATACTCAAAAGGGCAATGCATCACTCTCTCTTTTGTAGTGGCTTCATGTCATTGCGTGCTAATCCTCTCCTTAGACCTGTATTGCTCCACTCAATAACCTCGGCAGCCCTGGAGAATAGGTTATCTCAGCTATGCACAACACATCGGCAACCTGACTCCGCCTGCTGAAACTTTAACACTGCAGCACCAACGCCTCAAAAACTGTTTGGAGGCTCCTGCCTCATGTCTGTAAATAAAGCACTTATACCTGTCCTGCTGTGCCATTTCTGCCAGCCTGGTACAAACCACTATCAGTTGTCAAATGGGCAAGGCACCTGATAGCAGTTTACTGCTTTAGTTTGGCTTATTACCAAAGATCTTGTGTGTACTACAGGTAAACTCAGGTTTAAACTGATTTTAACAGTGTGCTGTAACACAGTGGTTCCCAAACTGTGGGTCATGTACCCTCAGGGGTACACCAAATGACGTTAAGGGTGCGTAAAAAAATTGACATTTACACTTCATTAAATCTTCATTTCATTTCATTCTGTTAGTGGCTGCACAGTTACACAGTTACTTACTACTTAAATTACTGACAGTTGATTATACAGTTACCTCCTGCACAAGTAACACAGTTACTATTGAGTTTAATCAAAAGCCAGTGCCAGAGTAATAGATAGCATTGCATACTTTTACACATGGCACCTATGCATGGGCGATGAGTGTGATATTTATAATATGTGGCATAAACCCAAACCCAAGCTCTAATAATGTGTTTTTATCTTTATTTATTATTATTTGTATAAAAGTAGACAGTAGAGTTACTTAAGTAGTTTATTGTGTGCTTTTGTGTGCATGAATGAAGTGAGTAACCATTGCTAACTATTGTTAAATGGCCTATTTAGTAGAAATCTGAGTTTCCCTTTTTTTAAATAAAAGAGTTTGAATATGTAAACACTGTTACAAGTTTCAAAATGTACCGTGCACTCCCCAGTCCATGCAGTCCATATATGGACACTAAACAGCAAAAACGATCTTTTTTGAGTACATTGTTTCTGTGATGTCACAAGAACCAACTCATTTGCACATATCCACATTTTTGGCATACAGCAGTTTAGCCCTGCCCATTCATGCTGAAGTTTTTAGGAGTGGTTTAACTCTGAGTGCTTTTTGAATTAACTACAAAACAGGATAGCCAATCAGAACAGGCTCATTTATCTTATACCAGTCTTAAATTACAGTAACATAAACAGCCTGCATAATTCTAAAGGATAAAGAGAGGATGGAAAATGGTCATGTAAAAATGCACTAAACCATTTTTGATACCCACACAAATGTCCTAAGTGGACATCAGAGGAAAAAATAAAATACAAGATATTGGCCCTTTAATGCATGTATGATCTTTGTTAGTTAAATGCTGTTTTACCCACATTAGAATTACAGTGGAAGTCAATTGGGTGCTTCATTTATTGCACACAATACTGTATGTGCGTGACAAAAGGGTCACTTCTGTAAGAAGTGGACAATATCTCTTACTCATATCTGTTGCCAAAATCTGCTGAATTTTAAAATATTTATGTTTGAGTTAGTTTCACTTTAACAGATGTGGTTTTGTTTGCGGTTGTAGTGAGTTATTTGTTTGTAGCCTGCTGTGATTAGCGCTGAGTCATTAGCATTTTATTGAACTGCTGCCTGTTGATTATTACCGTTGAAGTAAGTTTTTTCCTAATCCTCATCCCTCTGCTCTGACTAGCGGTCCAGAGTTACCTATGCCTATAATACAGACCTAACACTAATGCGGTCCATCTGGTGTGATGTGTCATTGTATCATAAACATGTTAGATATTAGCTCTCTGGGGTCCACAAACTTGCTCATGCATCAAATTTAACGTTTCTACATTTTAACGTGTCTACATTTTGTGTGAAACTAAGGACTTACCCATCACGTCAGAAACCCTTCATTCCTCATTCAGTTGACATCAGAGGCATATGAAAAGGTGTGCAAAAGTGTTACAGCCGCTGAAGTTGCTGCAAATTTACAGCCACTGAAGTTGGTTTCGGAAAGTAGCAGTGAAGATAATGGAAGTGCCTTTTGTTACGACCCAGTCTAGGGTCAGGCTGTAACAGAGAATGAGATTGGGCTCTCTCCCTAGACATTCTGCCAGACCAGACACTAGACACCATGGAAGTCAGAAAATGGCCGGTTTATTTACTTTAAAAGCTTAAACAAGAAGTTGGGTTGATGGCTTCAAGGACGAGCTAATGGCAAAATAACAAACAAAACTACTAGCAATTACAAATCTAACTAAACCTGGAAACAAAAGAAACAAAAAGACATGGCTACCCTAAGTCCCTACCTTAAACAAGAAAAAAGTAACCAAAACAAAGTGGCACCCGTCCCCTACTTTTCCAAAGTTCACAGAAAGTTGAACATTGAGAGTCTAAAAAACTCTCACTAACTTTACAAACAAAGCGAAGCGAACAGTGTTGTGAAGAGCCTGGTCTGAACGGGTGTTCTTCTAGGTCATGTCAAGGAGGAAAGAGCCCTGAACGTCTCCCAAGATAAGCAGGGCTGAATTAATTCTTATAAAATTCCTCTAAGTACCCATTAACTGTATGGTATAAACTGAATTCAAATGAACTCTGTTAGAGTTAATTAAATGCAGGTGGGGAAAAAAATCAAAAGCCTGTCTAAAAGTAGACAAAATGTTGAAAGTGCCCAGGCACAAGAGAGGTAGCTTAGCTGAGACAGACACACAGACAGAAAGACAGCTGGAAACGGATTGTCGGCCTGTTCCTGTCTGTGAACTTTCCTTATTTGAGGCTGTCATAACTGTGCGGACAGATAATCTCTAAAAAAGGGATTAAATGCCGTTTTACCCACATTAGAATTTCAATGGAAGTCAATTGGGTGCTTCATTTATTGCACACAATACTGTATGTGTGTGTAAAAGGGTCACTTCATTTCTATAAGAAGTGGACAATAAACTTATCTCTTTTGCCAAAATCTGCTGAATTTTAAAATATTTATGTTAGAGTCACACTTTTTAAAAGAACTGACATTACCCAATCGAGATTCTGCTAGATATCGTGCTTGTTTTTCATCAGGGATTAAAGTTTATTTGAATTGGAAGTTATCCTATTAATGTACTCTGTTTGTTATTGTCATCTCATTCTGTTTCCGAAGGATTGTCCCTCATTTATTTGTATGTGTGAGTGTGTGAGTGTGTGTCTGTGTGTGTGTGTGTGTGTGTGTGTGTGTGTGTGTGTGTTAGGGGTATGCTTGCAAGTTTGGACGGTTTGTCTTGGCAGCTGTCAAATTCTGCCACTTGTCTCAGCAGAATGTGCTTTAATTGCTGTTTCCTGCTGCTGTGTAACCCCCATCACTCAGTCCAGCCCAGCTCTCTCTACTGAATGTTTATGGAACATTTGCATCTATTTTTCAATCTCTGGTTATATGCAAACCCTACTCATGCCAGGGTCAGACTTACATTTGCTTATCGAGGAAACCTGAATGTTGTAAACAAAACACAGGTTTCTGACATGTTGCATAATCCCTTCTTTACCAAGCTAAAAAATACACATGGCACTATGAGCAACGATGTGCATGCAGATATATGGACATTACAGGTTAAATTTGTGATTTATTTTTTAAAGAATTGTTAAAAAATACAAACAACCCACCACAGAACACCTGTTGTCTAAAATGACTGACAGCATCGATACTGTATGACACTATATGTCCGAAAGTGACATCCAGACATCTTCTAATTAATGAATTCAGCTACGTTAACTCTTTGGGGTCTAAAGACATTTTCTCTATTTTTGCATATCATCTTATATTTACCTGCATATAACATGATACTCATAAGGGAATCTGGGATCTTTGTTGCTACTTTCCACAACTGATGCAGCAACTTCAGTGGCTGTAAACTCTTTGCACACCATTTCACGTGTCTCTGATTGTCGACTGGATGAAGGGTTTGTGACATGATGGATGAGTCCTTAGTGAACTCCTGAGTGTCCATTGGTCAGTTTCACACAAAATGCAGATGGACACATGAATCCACAAGTTACACATTGTGAGAGGCAGATAACGTGTTTCTCTACCTCTCTTCATAGCCTCATAACTCCTAATGTAAGTCACAAACCTAGCATTGACTAAAGTATTGAGCTGTGGGGCATCCAACCTTCAGCCAGAGCAAGATACCACATAAGTGCTCTTCGACCTGTTCCCAGAGCCATTTTTTTGGCCAGATGAAGACTCTTGAGCCTCCATCATGAGTTAGTTTGGCAGTAGCAGGCACACAGAGCAGACACATTCCGGGTAATTGGCTGCAATTATGTGCAGGCCAGGATGCAGGCCATTCACTTAGGCACAATCTGGAGGCCATGAGGAATCTGGACAGAGCATGCAGCATGAAGATTGTTCACTTCCTGCCATAAACTTAATGAGAGAGAGAGAGTTGCGTCATATGTCATGCAGCTTACTAAATTCTACAGAAAACTCTGATAAATATTCAAGCATAAACCATCAGTTTATTCATTCTTACTATTTTACCATGTTTAGATTCCAGAGCTAGAGAGATATTTCTTTTTTTCCCATGCCGTGTGAAGTTGTTCTTTTCTCTCGGAAGAGTGAGAGGAAGACAAGCGCATTTCAGTCCGTCCATGTAAACACAGAATGCACAGAGGAATGTGTGCCTGTGTGAGAGCGGCAGATCATAATCTTAAATCAAAGCTGCTGGCCGCAGGAAGAGGCTCTTTTTCACCTGGTGCTGTGTGGATGTATGTGTGTAGTTCAGAGTGTGCTTCTCATCACACTCAGCTCAACAAAACACGTACACCACATTACACACTGCGAACACACCAAGCATTGCAGAACAGTGGTTTGAATTCCACTTTATCATGCACACGCAAAGTTTTGTCAGTCCTTAAGTGGTGGGTGGTCTGCCACATATAGTTCTCTGTGTCAACTTCATATTCATGTAGATGTTGCTTATACATGGAGCTGTTAGATGCCATGGCCCTTATATACACCACCATACAAATTTGGAAACATTTATCATATTATTATTTTTTGTTATTGTAGCTTTTGTGAATGTGAGTTGAATTATTCTAAACTAGATACCAAAATCTACTTGATTTTATAGCATCAGTAATATGTTATTATATATATATATATATATATATATATATATATATATATATATATATATATATGTATATATACACTGTAATTATACAGTATTATTCTGTAAATATACTGTAATTATCTACTTCTAGTCATATCTTGATGTCTTGAGAAGTAGTAAGAAATTACCACATAAGAAGTAAGAAAGAAAGAAATTGTCACGTTTCAAATATTAGGCATTCTTGATATTAATTTAATTGTTTGTATGTTTTCATCCCAAACTTTTAAATGGTGATTCTATGCTTTTGACTGATAGTAAAGATCCTTTTTTTATTGTACGTTTGCAGATTCTGGGACAGTATGTGTAGCCAGTCAAATGACAGACCAAAGTAAGGTTCCACAAATGATGTCATGTTGAAGGTCTTGAAGAACTCGTGGAGATAAAAGAGCAGCTAATGTAATTCCTTTACATCTGCCACTCAGTTTGATTCCTATGTTTCATTGGCTAATAAGAACGCTCTGAATGTTAGCTTTCTGTAAATGCATATCTTGATTCAATCAACTTCAGAAGAAATGATGGTGGGTCTTTTTTTCAGTTAGCCCTACAGCATGTTATTTTATAGGTGCTGGATGTAGGTGAAGGGCTGTTTTAATTTAGTTTCAAAACCAAAATGAGGTGTATGTGTGTGTGTGTGTTTATGAGACATCACTCTCTCAGTGCTTCCCCTCAAACATCACTTATCCTAAGGGCTTTGTAACAAGCTTAGCTCCTCAAAGCCTGGGTGACCTTTGTGCTTTAACATATTGCTCAGGTGCTTTTCATGTGTAATCCTGCTCGTCAACATGTCTGTTAATAATAATGTGTGACGTGATCAGTGTGTAGAACCTGAGTGTGTCTTAAACAATGTGTTTTGACAGATCAACCTGTATTTGTACTTGTACGCAATCTGTATTTGTATTCATTCTCAGTGGTCTACAGCTTTCTTAATTACTATTGAATCCTCTACAGGATGATTCTTTGGAATCATCTTTCTTCATAAATCTGATATCTGATAGTTGCAGAATACTAGCATCGTATTCAAATCATTCTACACATGCACTTGTATCTAAACTGGTTTTCTGTTATTGAAAACAAATGGTTTCGAGCTGTTGAATGGTAGTGTTTCTGGTTTATTATTGGATTGTGTGTATTTTTATGCATAGTATAACTTATATGACTGATTGTGTCGTAATTAGTCATGAGGGACTTGACTTGAGGCCAGTTTGACTTTGGGCAAAGCTAAGGATCAGGTAGGTCTGTGATAAAGATATGTATTGAACCAGCTGGCCTCACTGTCGATAGAGCGTGACCGCTTAGTGTGCTATATTCGAACACTCAGCACTAGGCTTAACACAGCTACTTGATTAAAGGGCGCTCTCCAAATTCTGACAAGAGAGAGAGAGAGAGATAGAGATCTTGAAAGAAGAATAGAGAGAGGGAGATCTTGAAAGAAGACAAGAGTATTAATGGAAAAAGAACAGTGTCTAAACCTCAAGCACTGGGCTTATTGTTAGAATGAAGTATTGGCAAGCACATGTTTGAATGTGTTCAACAAGAGAGAAAACAAAGATCAGTCAGTTTCATTGCACTTTTTTTTTCTACACACTTTTAGACTCACTTTAAACAGAACCTTCATCTCTCTCTCTCCCTCTCTTTTTTTCTTACAGAGCCCCACTGGAGAAAGATCTTTTTTATAAAAATAGTACATGGCTACAACTTACTAAGCCATGGAAATGGGATCCTAATGTGTGTCCATGACGTAGTAAACATAATTATCCCAATTTATATGGTAGTATACTCCCGAGTGGTGCAGCTGTCCAAGCACTGTCCCCATCATCGTGGATTCAAACCCTAGTGATGCCACAACCAGGAGTCCAACAGAGTACAACTGGCCTCGCTCTCTCTGGATGTGTAAGATAGCCTTCCCTTTCTCCATCACTCACAGTGATGCTAGCCAATGTGGGTGTCTGTTAGCTGATGTAACAGAAATGGTAATTAAGATTCTTATCCGAGCACATTGAGCTGTCCTATTACGTTGTGTTAGCATCAGTTTGAAAAGATGTGGTGGCGCTTCACACGTCTCAGAGAAAGATTATGCTAGCTTTTTACTCTCCTACCTTGGTAGTATTGTGTGATGGGGAAAGACCTAGCTAGTGGGAAGAACTGACAATGTCAAAAAATTGGGTTAAAAAAAATGTCTTCATCTTGTTTTCTTGTCTTAAAAAATGTGGTGATGGTATAGTTATCAATATTTAATGATCTTGTTCCCATGCCATTACTTAGTCATGGCAACAACTTCATTAACTTGTTTATACACCTTACTGCTCAACTTCATTATCACAATTTTTATTATCTCATTTAAGTCTTGGCCATGCATTAGGATCCTGATCCCATGCCTTAATAAGTTGTGACCATGTATTATTTTTATAAATAAAGGGTGTCTCCACTCAGGCTCCATACTCTCTCTCTCTCACGCTCTCTTACTCACTCCCTCTATTTTTTAACTCAGCCAAACAGCCATAAACTGTAAAGCATCCAATCATAAGCAATCAGTGTGAGTATGTGTGGAAGACCAGCTCTAATTTGACAGGATTAGATTCAGAATGGTGATAAATGGGAGTCCTTTCAAACCACCATCTGCACACACGGCTACTGGGAGTCAACCAACGTCTCAGTAAGTGGTGCAGGTGACACTGTGTGTGTCTATCATTGAGGGGAAGATGGAGAAAAGGTATGTGTGTGTGTGTGTGTATATGTGTGTGTATTTACACTGACTGGCACTCCTCTCCTGCTCTGTGGACAGCTGGTGCCCCCAACCCCAGACTGATCCACCTGCACTGATCCTGGACCAGCCCAGATCTGTACTTTCCAAGCCCAGCTCTTATTCCAGCACAGCTCTTCAGTAATGTTCTGCTCTGATAGGTTTGTGTAGACGCTGCTGGGGGAGTAGGTTTCCTCTGCATTTATACTTTCTTTGCTTATCTGCCTCACAACAAAACTGTTCCCATAGAGCCAGTGTCCTTAAACACTAATAGCTGTAATTACTGTCACCAGAAATCAGGATGAATGTCTTCCCTGTGTGTACAGTCTGCTAAATGAACGGATGTGTCCACCACCTCCTAGACTAAAAGACTCAAGGCGCAAAGGGAGTCAGATAGACCATAGACCAGTTGTGCCCTCTAGTGGTCAATCAATGCTCTTGTTTGCACAGCCTCCAGTGTTTTTGCTTGTATGTTGCGATGTGCGCTAATGCTGCAAAATAGCATCTATAGCCTAGTTCCCATCAACTTTATTCATGTCTTTCAGCTTGTTTCTATGAAACTGCCTTACGATGTTAAAAATGCTTTGCATTATAATGACATTCCCTGCAAAAATTGCTGTTGCATAAGTTTAACATGCTTTCATCAAGATGTTTATATATTTCACAAATTGTTTATGTTTCCAGCTGTTTGGTTTATTCATAGCCTACTGATGAATGACTAGAAATGGACCCAATATTCTGTAGAATTATATCCATTGCCCTACATCGTCAAACATCAAAAAAGTGTTGCAAACCTGTCTTATAATTTTTTCAGATTTCTCACTTCCGCTCACTGAGGATACATGGTTCGTTTCTGATTGCGCTTGTAATGATATCAAGTGCCTGGTTCACATCTTGAAGATTCATTGCTGGAAAGTCCACATAATTTCTAATTATTATTAAAGAATGATTGTGGAATTTGTAATGTCTTTAATAGCTCTACAGTACCCAGTTAAATATACGTATATATTTATGCAGTTTACGTTTTTTTGTTGACTTTTTTCGAAGTGAAAATAAATTAACACATCCTTTATAGAGAACACACTTCTGCATATTTTAATGCATGATTACTGTGAATTTGTTAACATATTGAAAAAAAAACAAAAAAAACTTGGCTTTTGCAAAAGGTATGGCACATTCTATATCTTGTACAAGTATGCTTTATGTCCAGAAGTACCCTTGATTTCGAGAGAAACGTTTAGTAATCTAAATGTATAAACCAAATGCTTTTAACAATAGTTTAGAAAAGAAAACCATCAAATCATTATGTAGACAAAAACTACTCTTCATACCAGGGATTGATGAAGCTTGAAGTGACCTGAAGTGTTGCAGAATATTGACAAAGTTAGAGTAAATTGCTCTTATGTTAAAAACACCTTTGCAGGATTTTTTTTACTTATTTGAAAACTAACAGTGTAAAACAAGCATTGCTTTGTTTGACAGGTGGTGTGTGTATAATCTTAAAGGCTTATGCTAAATTGTTTAAGGTTTGTTTCTTATACAAATATTACAAATAATACTCATACAAAAAACAGTTATAACAAGTTGTTTTTAGCAGCCAACAGGATGTATGAAACTTCTTAAGATTATTGGAAAAGCCTCCCAGGCTGTAACACTACTTGTTACTAAAATACTTAAAAATACAAATTTAAAAGAAAAATAAGAATTTAATATTCTGTATATCGTGTAACGTTTTCTCTCTCATTGAGGGAGGGGTGAGGTTAGGGTAACGGACCAAATTAAAGTTCTTCGGGCCACACTTTGGGCAGCCCTTATGTAAAAAAGAACATAGTTTTGATTTATTAAACATTTTTGGTCACATATGGTCATTCCAAATGTCTACTTTTGATTATGGCATTCACATGAGTATCCAGACTTCTGACTGGTATTGCCTGCCTGCAAGAAATGCTTGTCTTTACCAGTTCAGACGCAAAATCTCCAGTCCGCAGGCCTTGAATCTTCCGTACTCGTCCACCTTCTCCTCTGTTACATCGCAAACATTTGCTTCATTGCTGCTAGATTATCCATCATGTCTAGGGCAGGTTTTTATAGTGATGAGTGATCTTTGTTACCTTGGAAAATGTCAACGTAGCAGAAATGTTATCCAAAGATGTCAGATAGCTCATAAACCAGTAGCGTGATAGAGAGGGCATTACTTTGATGGATGTCGGTAATAAAAGGTCTTGTTGTGTTCTTTGGGAATTTTTCATTGTGGCGTCATCAAGGTTCAGGACATGACAAGGATTTTTGTTGCTGAGACAATGTGTGTGTGAACATGAAAAAGCAGCTTTGGTTTCAGATGCAGCAAGTGAGTTATAGTCATTCTTTGGTTTGTTTCTTTGCTTTGTAAACCCAACACATTCTGACCAAAATATCTGAAAATCATACATTTTTCCTTGTGCTGAGCCACTCAGTGAGTATCCTGCTGTCCTGTCTACATTCTTTCACTAGAGGGCAGCATCTCCCCTCACATTAAAGAGTTAAATTCACTGGGAGTAGGAATCCCGCTGTGTTTTTTCTGCTTTAAGACACTCATTTAAACTCAGGAAGGGCTTGTTAATGAATTGAGGTGACAGAGCAGGGAAAACACTAAAATGTTCAGGATAGAGGTTCTTCAGGACCAAAGCTGGGAACCATTTGTATCCACCAAAATACGCAACCAGACAGCCCTTTTAATTAATGAATTCAGCTAGTTTAAGCATTGTTAAGCGTGTTCAACTGCATGTACACGGCTTGTGTAATCTCCATAGAAAGGCACTGACAAAAGAATGTGACGCTCTGGAGCAGCTGCCCAATGCAACACATCAGCTAGAGGGCTATAAAGCCCCCTGGCACTGTGCTATGGAGCAGTGGAACTGCATTTTTTTGAGTGATGGCGCTCCATCAAGTACCTTTAGGATGAGTTAAAATGGTGTTTATGATCCAGAACTAATCATCCAACATCAGTATCTGACTTCACTAATGCCCTTGTGGCTGAATGCAATCGAATCTTCACAGCAGTGTTCCAACATCTAGTGTAATGCCTTCCCAGATAAGCTGTTACTGTAACAAAGAGGGGACAAACACTCTATTTCAGAAGAACCATTGGATGAGCAGGTGACTTCAAACCTATACATTATGCGTACATGTTTACCATATTGGTTCCTCACCCATATCTCATTTACAAAGTTGGCTCTTCAGTGATAAATGTTAATTGCTGAGTGCCGTAACTTGAACAAAGATTTGATTTTGTTGTTGGAACTTTGCTGAAGTCTCAGTCTCTTTCATATTCAGGCAGACAGAGCCATGGATCCTACGCTTTATGTCTTCATACTCTCCTCCACTTCCACCTGCAAATAAAGTGTATAGTGGGTATAATGTGAGATCAGATTCGGTTTCCATATAAATAAATGCCATTGCGAAGCATGGAATGCATGTCTATTCTCTATGGCAACCTGGAATGTTCTCTAGTAGTAAATGAGAATCTATTCCTAAACCTCACTTTGTAGATTTATGTCTTTAGGTACATTCAACTCAATTAAACAATTAAATCTAAGAAATTCCTCAGACTGCAGCAGTGATGTAAAGAATGGAGAAAAGAGGCATCCTTTAATTTGGTTTTCTCTCTCCATTTACTTTTGCTTCTGGATTACTCATGTCCTAATCTTGATCACATATCCAGTGCTTAAAGGCAGCATTAGGAAGAGGTGGCCATTTCTTAATGAACGAAGCTATAGGTTAGTCCAGGACATCTGGATTCATGTTTACATCCTTTCAAATCCACTGTCATCCTCGCCAAGTTTTAAGAAGATGTTCCTGGATTATTTGCCTCTCCACTTTTTCAGAGATGGAATCCACACAAATACCTATCATATATCATGCTGGGAAAAGTTCAGATGTAATCTGGTACAGCCTTTGTAATCCTATGTGGAGATTAAAGGCAGCACAATGTGTAGTTGTTGTTGTTCTAGTTTAAAGAAAAACATTATAGACTGAGTACATTAATTCATTTTGTTAGAACTGTCATTATTCCATTCAGAAATAGAGCAACAGTGTAATTATAATAATGCATATATTGATCTGTTATTTTAAGACACATGGTTACAATGACACAATGTACAGTGTGGTCGGATTATTTTTGTTTTTGAACGAAACCTGAAAATATGTCCAGTGAAATCCAGCATTCTTGACGATGGCTTGAGAACAGTTGGTCATCCAGGGCAATAAATTAGTCATTTTTACTTGCATGTTGGCACTGTCATTTGTGTTTTTTTTGTTTGCTATAAATGTTTTCATAAATAGCAAAGAAAAATCACTGTTTCTAATTTTCTTTACCAAAATTATTTATAAGACTTGGGTGTTGAAACTTCATGACATGCCAGTTTATTTGTATTTATTTATGATTCAATTTTTTCAGCTGTTTTTCGCTTGCGGTGGCCAGAATTTCAGTGGATCCCTATTCTAGGTTGTGACCAGGACTTTGGTGCTTTATATGTGTGCTTTATAAAGATGTTTTAACTTATTTAGTTTTTCAATTTAACGACACTAATCAGGTGAATTATGTACAAATAAGGTCAGATGATTCAAGGTGGTAGTTTGCCTTTCATATGTATTTCTGTTAAAGGAATTCAGTCATATAAAATCTTCTCAAATTTGATGAAAGCCTAAATAAACAAGGTAATTTGGAAAAATATCTAAAATTATAATCAAAATTCCACATCAATCAAAAAAACGGTCCCTTTCTAGGCGCGTCATATTTACTGAGAAAGATGATCCGTGGGTCATATTAGAACAACTATATTTTCCATCTTTTTACATTAAAGGTTGTTTCTCCTGACCTCTGCTCTGTACTGAACTCCATCATGTTGAACATTTAGATTGGTTCAGTAAGATATTGTCTCTGAACATTAGAGATTTGTCGAGGGGGTCAGGAGGGCTCTGTGCTTTCCAGCTTATGCGGTGTTCCAGACCAGCAGATAAACCAGGACACACACGTGGGAATGTGTGTGTGCATTTGGCAAATACATGGAGGGACGCGTACGAGTGTTCCAGGGATTGAGAATGCAGCACTCATCTTAGAGTGGATCAGTCTTTTAAAGTGGAGTGGGGAAAAAACAGGAAGCATAATAAATTGAAGTCAAATCCCTCCACACTGATTTTAATCCTCTACTGCTCGTGTATACGTGTGTGTGTATGGGTGTGCTTGTGTGAGAGAGAGAGTGCATGTACGTATGTGTATGTGTGTGTTTCTACCGGGGATTATGAGTTTTGTCAGGACACAGGACAAAAAGTTTCTATTTTTGTACTACTAAAGTGTTGCTTTTTGTTTTAAGGCCACTGTACACCGGACGCGCCACCTAGCGTCATGTAGCAGAACGCTGCTATAGAACTGCTATAGCAGAGACAATTAACACCAGTTTATCATTCATTTTTCCATCACATATCATGCTTGGCATCGGTTCACTACCTCTTCACAAACTGGCTGTTTTCAAACTGAAAGATACGAGCTGGAAAGGCCTAGGATGATAGCATAAGCTGAGGTAACGTACCATTAGCATTTTTCTGTTTGTCTAAAAGACTGTCTGCCTTTTTCTGTGAAAATGTCAAGCAGCGTGATGTACTGTGGCTTTCTGCAGTCTCAATACAACTTTAATTGAATCTAGTTATGGTAAAATACTGAGTGTCTAAGAAACTGAACAGTGCTCAATGTGGGCACCTCAAATATAGTGAGCTTTAATGCATTGTCTTTCTGCTCCAGTCCTAGATGTTACTTTTATTTTAAAAGAGCTTTTTTACCTGCTTTCTTTTAATGAAAGATTATGACAACTTCAGGACAGGGTCCTGAATTTTATCAACTCATTATTTTATTTGTTTATTTATTTTTTCTGCACAGTGGATTTAGATTTCCCCATATCAGATAATACTAACAAGCTGGGAGGGTGAAGACCAGCAATGCATCTTTTCAAATTGCTGCTAACGTCACTGGACAGCTCAACACACTAGAAGGAGAATGCTAACTGCCATTTCTGTTACAACAGCTAATGCATTGGCTAGTATCACGATGAGCCACCCGGAGGAGTGAGGGTCAGCTGAGGGTGTCCACAGTGTGATAATAGACAAATAACAGACAGGGTTGAAATATAATGGAAAACAGAAATTAAGTGTCCGTTTTCAGTGCAGGGTCAATGTTCAGAATACATTTGCCTTTTAAATATTTAGGAGGACAGTTTTAGAATACTTACCCACTAGATGCAAAAATATATACTATCTTCAAATATAAAATTCATCTTTATAATCGTGCTTTTTCATTAGAAATTTTAAAAAACATTGTACAGTGTGTTAAGAACTCAGTAAATGGCTTCTTTTCAAACACTGTTTTTCCTGTTAATACCTGAGTGGACTGATAAATCAGTGTGATGATCAGTTATTAATCTGTGTTGCTGAAATCTTTTGTGAGATGATGGAACTGAACACTATTCTCAGTAGTGGACATGTTCATGAGGAAATAGGCTTAGAGTCAGTGTTGTACTGGACTCATGCATTTGTTTCATGGCAAGTTACATGCATACCATTAACTGAAAATCACATAGCTACCCACGTAATAGGTCAGTTTTCTTATTGAGATATAGCAGTTTGTTTGATTAGTTCATGAAATGGTAGTGCATTGTCCATTATGGGAGAAGTAGTGGGATTGTGGGAGTGGTGGGAGCGGCAGTGGACTGAAGCAGGGACTGAAAGCCAAAATAACACTAAGGATTTTGAATCTTCATTTAAATTATAAGTGAATTTTTCATGAAACATATTCAACTAAACAGAAAACTGCCGACCAGTAACAGCAAGGAACAATAAATTAAATAAAAATTACAACAGCAGAGTTTTTCCCATATGCCTTATTAATATGTATTGTAAACGTGTTCTAAATGTATTCTGAATATGTAACTTTTTTTGTATTGTAGTAGAATACATTACTGAAAACATTCAGGACATATCATCCATCACTACTTTTTCAAAGTTTTCTGCCCAACTTTGTTAACAGATGAGATGATTTAAATCATATCACCAAACGGTGCTGGACTGGAGTTTAATGCTTCTGCTCTAATGACAGGAACAAGTGATCATAAGACCTCATCACAAAAATTTCAGCAGTTCATTGGTTCTCCAGGAGCATGGTCAATTTCTCATTAAATACCCATAATGAAATATGTGAAGTACAAAGACTTTTCGAAAGAGCTAATACATACTAATGAATAGGCTTAAGATGGTGTTTATTTACCATTCCACCTGTTAATAGCATGTAGATGATGTGATAGACAGTAATGTTTAACTTAAAGTGTCTTTTCACTTATGAACTTGGGCAGGAGTTCTAGATGGTGTCTGCTTCAGCCTAAAAGGCCCTTGATGGTTAGAGGTGGGACTGAGAGGTAGAAATGAGGATCAGGGAAGAGATGGGGAAGTAGTAGGGTACAAAAACATTGTCATGGGAAACAGAAGGGGTTTTGCAGAAAGTTAGTTAAGAAGTGGGAAGATGGGAAGACCTTCAGGTATGCCTCTCCTCCAAAACTTTAGTTTTTTCATAACTCCATCTAAAACCAACCCTTGATCCCTGTAGAACATCTGTGAAAGAGCTTTACAGTACCTGACACCTAAACAAACCTCTTTATGAAGAAAAGATGAAGATCCCTGGAAAGATTATATCTAGAATGTGACAGTGTAATTAGTTTGATCAGCTGTGTACAGACAATCAAGTGAGCTATTCAAATGATTTAAGCAGTGATTGTAAAAGTAATGTGGAGTGACTAAGCCAATAAAATGTTGAAAACTCTTAAAATATAATAAAATATTATTTTATTGTAATTATTTATTTTAAAAGAAAAATAGCTGAAATTCAATTAACATTTAACTTTTTTCCAGGCCTAATTAAGCCAAAACATCCAATACCACCTAGTCTTCATCTCATAGAAACCACAGAAACCCTTGCATGTCAGAGCACTGAACCGTCCTAAACTCTGGTTAGTTAGACTGTAATATCTTGTAGTCTTCTTGTTATGCTTACCAACACTAGCAGTGCTCTGTGTCAGGTTCTGTGTCAGGGCTAGTGTCAGATGACGATGTGTAATCATCCTCATTCTCAAGAGAAATATGAAACCTATTACAGCTGGCATCCTTGCTCTTGATGTCTATTCTGATAAAGTCTAATACTTGTTTTAAGTTAGTATTCATTTTCCAACATTTGTTCTGTTTCTAGAAGAGGTCTCTGAAGCTCAAGAATGCTATGGGCCCTAAGTAGCTACTGGTGTATCACCTGGGGCTGCTACGCATATCATAGTTTCAGAACCACTGTATTAAACAAAAGGCTTGTTTTGCAGCACCAACTACTCTTAAGAGGCTTATTGAAAAGCAGGGTATCATGTGGTATTAGTACAATGTAACATCCACTCACCACAGTGGTAGTAAAAGAGAAAGGTTATTATCTTGATGACAAGACCACTTCCCCATTAATCCCTCCGTAAATTGCGATATCACATACTACAGAAAGTTTTTTTAAGTCAAAGAGCTGTAAATTCAACACAATTCTAATTTTCTCTCTTCTAAATACATGAGATGTAAAAGTAAAAGAAAAGCGCTGTCCATATGTAGATATGCAGTACTACATGCAGTATAGTCAGAGACCACTCTTCATTTATTTATTCCCATTTAAAACAGCCATTAACTAAATTCATTAATTTTTCAACATTAAAAAAAGAAACATATGTTACAGAAAATTACACAGAAGTCTCAACAACCAAAAATAATGTTAGATTGTTCAGTATTTTGTGTGTCCACCCTGTACCTTTATTATGGCTTTTGCTCTCTTTGGGAGAATTGCTTTCAGTTTTTGAAGAAACCTGCAGGGATATTTTTCCACACCTCCAAAGTTCAGTCTTTGAAGTTGGTTACATTTTCTGCTTCTCACTACACAAATAAACCCAAACAATTTCAGCTTCTCATTACAGAGATAAACCCAAACAATTTCAGTGATGTTGAGATCTGGAATCTGAGGAAACCAGCAGCTTTTTTGTTTGATTTTGAAAATCTTACTCATCATAAATCAGATTAAATCAAAAATTTCATTCTAATATTTTCCAACCATTCGAAACTATTCAGAACCTGTTCTTAAGTTATAGAAGTGTGTTATAAAACCTTGTGCCTGCTGGCGGGCCCTGGCGTACAGGGTTAATGTTCTATTAACAACTGGTTTGATGTATGATATTATGCAGTGCATGCTCATATATGATGAGCTTTATATGCAGGCTGCTCCGTACTTTATATGGAACATCACACACACACACACACACACACACAGAGCCAGATGGTGTTAGGGGACCTGTAATCCCTGCCTTGTTCCCCCTAGTTCTGCCACAGCTGGGATTATACAGTGGGCCAATCTCCTGTCAGCCGTCAGCCCTCTCTCTCGCTCTGTCTCTGCCCTCTCCCTCTCCATCTATCTCTGTCCATTGATGAGAATGATTGTCATTCTGTCAGTCTCGTGAGAGCGTGTACTACCAGATCATTCATTCTCTTTTCTCCTCACTGAAGGTAAGAGGGAGACGGCAGCAGCGTATCTTATGCTCTGAAGGCTCTTATGCTCTATTTTTAATAACTCTGACACTACAAGTTTTGAACTGTTTAGTAATCTTTAACATAATGTTGTGTAGACCTCATACGAAACTTATTACTTTGAGTCTGTGCATATTTAACATAGGAGTCAATCTGATTGGTTCAGGAGGGATTTGTATGGTGCGTGTTTTCTGTTAATAAATGGTTTTCATTGATGGCGTATTAGTTATAAATGGTTAGAGGTGTATATAAAATTAAATATATAATGAATGATAAGATGAGCTTGTGTGAGATGATCTGTGAAAAAGGCACTTTTTGAGTTAATTGAATGTGACGCATTCACTGTATACTATTTATTTATTTATTTAACCCACTTTGAGCTTTTGCCTCAGCACAAATCTGAAGACTTTTTCAAATCGATCCAACCGTGTGAAAAATTTAGTTTTTATCACTTATCATCACCTAAATTAAAAAGTCTTTTGGTTGCGTAAGACTACTAATTGTAGCAACACAATAAAAAAGACTTTTCCATTTTTGTTTATGAATAAAAATGCAAAAAGTTATATTACTGTTAGTAATAATAAGGGACAATGTCTGACATTTTAATTATCACAATTATCACAAGGTGTTTAAAATTCACAAGTTTTTTATCCCTTCAGCAGCCAATCTAGAATGCTTTGATCCAGTTCTTTATTGTTACTGCACTGTATTTCATGAGTATGTGACCTTCACTAAGCTTTGCAGCCAAAAAAACACCAAATGTATTTTTTTTTGTTCTTGAATGTGTGCTTTCTATGTGCTATGAGAGATAGATAGAGAGAGGGAGAGAGAGGGAAAGAAAGAGAGAGAGATATTAATCAGACTTGGCTTGGAGGCATTTTGACTGTGCATTTAACCTGGAAAACGGGGACATACTGAATGTTCAGTGTAAGGCTATGCTGTAGCTCTAGTTGCCAAATGTAGGGAAATATACCCTTTTTACTACAGTACTGAGAGTGTTTTAGTAAATGCATCTCTAGCTATCAACCACATTTAATGATTTTAGTTTATAGTTGTCTGAATTATTGTTTAATGACATCTCTCTCTCTCCCTCTCTCTCTCTCTCTCTCTCTCTCTCTCTCTCTCCATGTCTCCCTCTCTCTCTCTCTCTCTCCCTCTCTCTCTCTCTCTCTCTCTCTCTCTCTCTCTCTCTCTCTCTCTCTCTCTCTCTCCATGTCTCCCTCTCTCTCTCTCTCTCTCCCTCTCTCTCAGGTGCATGTTTCCTGTGCCTGGTGGACGTAGTACCAGTCAAGAACGAGGATGGCGTGGTGATCATGTTCATCTTGAACTTTGAAGTCATGACTGACGACAAATTGCACGACCCCAACCAGGAGCTCAACCACCGACTGCCTCTCCCCTGGCGCTCCACATGTACTCCTCCTTAATATACTACTTAATATTAACTTAGCATTAAAAATACTTAACTAATATATTAATTGGGTAATCAGTGACCAGTTTTGGAGTAACACCATAACACCATATATATATATATATATATATATATATATATATATATATATATATTTTTATATATATATATATATCCTGCTAAACAACACTGAGTCAATTTTCCTTCAGAAACGGATCTCAGTTGTCTCTTGCATGCACTTTTTTATTTTTTAAAATATATAAAAAATTATTTTGGGTCAGGTTTCTGCTGGTCATTCCTGATTTTAGTCAGCATTGTTCAAAGTAAAGGCAGGAATATTGACCTGTCATTTAAAATTATGTTTACTATGATTATCTTTTAATTTCTAAGTAAGTACTGAAGAAGGCTATTGATTTTTTCTGTGTACAGTTGGTTCATATTTGAATATTTTTACAGTGTAGTAATAAGTAATGAGTAATGAGGAAGTAATAAGTAAACTAATCCCAGTTTACAGTTTTAGAGAAGTAATTAGTAATTTGTAATAGAGTAATTACCCCAACACTGTCAATGACTTATTAATTTCATTACATTTTATGGAGCTGTGTCCATAAGAACTTTGCAATGAGTCATGGAATTCACTATTAATTGATAGTTTAGTTTCTCCTTTTGTTAACCTCTTAAAATCCCAGGCTTATTACATATTAAGGCTTTTTATTTAGTAATTACAGGAACTTCAGTGCCAACTGGCCAAGCTATTCTTAGGTTATAGAAGTGTGTATTAAAACGTGGCCATTTAGGGGGTTAACAGCTTATATACTCATTAACTGTGGACAAACTCCTGGCTATTACAAAACGACTGAGCTGACTAGTGTGTTTGCTCTTATAAAGAAGTAACATAGAAACTTACTAGTACTTTTTGACTAATAACTATGTTAATTAATTATCTCCCTCTCACTCTCTCAGATCGAGTGCGGCGTATCCGTCTGCGTCTGCCTCTCCTACAATCCCACAGTAAAAGCAGGTCGTCTCTGAAGGACGACGCTGAGGCAGGCCGCGGGGGGGTGGGCGTTGCTGGCTCAGCGTGCTCCAGGCCGGCCAGCAGTCACGAGTCTTTGGCCCTGGCTGAGCTCCTGTCCCTCCCTGAGCACGAGCAGGTCCATCCAGCCACTACAGCCACCCCATCCTCCTCACTGTGGCCTGAGGACCACCGCACTCTGCTGAGCAGTGAGCCTGCACCACCCCCATCAACCCCTCCACACCCCTCTACGCTACCGCTGGGCCAGTCTTCGCCCCGACCGCAGAGGCTCAACCCAGACGCTTCGGCCTCCAACTGTAGTCTGACACACAGCCGCTCGCGGGAGAGCTTCCACAGCATGCGCCGGGCATCATCTGTGGACGACATTGAGGCCATGAGGCCTGAGTGGGACCGCAAACACCGCAGCAGACCCTCCAGCAGCAGCACCGGTGAGCAGGAGACACAAGCTTGTCCATACTTATCATGTGTTTGAATGTTCAGCAAAACAAAACCTGCAAAGGCAGAAGTCATACATATTTGCCCTGAACTTTTTGCTCCTATTCAGCATTGATAGTCTCACTTTGGTGTGTGAGACAGTTCTAAATTTCCACAACTGCGACCGCTGATGGCCTCTCCTCTTCCGCTATGTATGCCAGCCTGTGGCTACTGAATGCAATCAATGTGCATTTCTCAACAGACTACTATTACTCTACAAATGTACTTAGGCCACTCTCTGATGTCATTGTAGGGGCTAATGATGCAGCATTTCTGCTGCTCCCCTTTGTCTCTTGCATGTGTCTTCAATGATGATGGGCTAAATGAAGGAAGGTCTTGAATGAGGCAGGTACTGAGTAAGATGGTTGCAAAATGAGGTTAAATAAGGCACTGAATGAGGCAGAAAATTACTTATATAGCTAATGAATGAGGCAGGTACTGAATGAGAATTGCTAAATGAGACATTTGGTATATAATGAATGAGGCAAGTGCTGAATGGAACAGGTGGTGGATAAGGTAGGTACTGAATGAAGCAGGAACTGAATGAGGAAGATAATGAGGCAAGTGCTGAATATAGCAGGTACTGAATGAGACAAGTACTGAATTAAGCAGATACTGAATGAGCAGGTACTGATTGAAGCAGGTACAGAGTGATTCATTTGCTAAATTAAGCATTCATTTGCTGAATGAATCTGAGTGAGGGAGGTGCAGAATGAGGCAGAAAATCATTTATATCGGCACTGAATGAAAAATGTGATGATTGAGATCGGTACTAAATTGATGAGGTACTGTTCTGAATGAGGCAGGTACCAAATGAAGCTGGTACTGATTACTAAATAAGCAGGCATGGATGGAGGAACTGAATAAAAAAAGAACTGAATGAGTCAGATACCAAATGAGACGTGTTGATTGAAGCAGACTTTGAAGGAGGCAAGTTCTGAATGTCTCATGTCTCAGGTACTGACTAAGGCAGGTATTGAATGAGGCAGGTGTTGAAGAGAAAGGTCCTGACGGAGGCAGGTTTTAAAGGAGGCAAATGCTGAATGAGACAGGTCCCGACTATATAAGGTGCTGAATGCATGTGGCAGGTACTGAACGGCAGAGGTGCTGAAGGACGGAGGTACTGAACAAAGCAGGTACTGAATAAAGCAGGCACTGCTACTTTCAAAGTACAGCTGCACTTTAGCTAAAGCAGCAACATCACCTCAACCCTCTGATCAATGCTTCGCTTTTCAGGTGCAGTGAACAACAAGTCCAGCATCCTGAACTCTACCTCTGACTCTGACCTCATGCGCTACCGCACCATCAGCAAGATCCCCCAGATCACCCTCAATTTTGTGGACTTTAAACCAGACCCCCTCATCGCTCTGCCTCCTGGAGAGATGGATATCATTGCCCCCTGCAAGCTCATCGACCGCACACATAATGTCACAGAGAAAGTCACGCAGGTGAGGAGTGAGCATTTTCCTCTCTTTAGGCTGTGTTCTGGAGTCAGTGTCTTTAAATTCTCACATTTTCTTTTATATAATCCTAGCCTTGATGAATTTGATTATTTTGGTGGTTTGAAGAGAAGGTTGCAAGTTGGAGAGACTGAAGTTTTGGGTTATTCTTGAGAAATGGCAGTCTGTTTAATGTCATGCAGTCTAGCTCATATGCTAGCATGGTTTATAACATTTAAAGAAATGCTGGACATGAAAGATTCTGGTAGATTACTGAGTTTTGAAGGATTATCTGATATACTGGCTGTGCCAGGTTTAATAATGCGCTAGTCCTGTCTTGGCTGGTTCTGCCATTTCGGTCTTTACCAGATTTAGAGGTTCGTAAGCCATCAGCTTAGTCTAGCTCGGACCAGGCATGTGTTTCTTTGCCAAACAGAATGGTGAGATTCCAGGGCTCATCACTCAGATGGCAGCAACAATGTGCTGAATCTAGAGCAGAGTGGCGCACCAGGTGATTTTGTCTTGGCAGGTCATGAGTAAAAAGATTATATCATTGCTAGCTGTTCATTTGCTCAAATTAGACTTACCTTAACCTCTCTTTTTGCCAGTTGTATGATGATTAGTACTGTGGCAATATACAGGTTCAGTCATAACACATAATATTAGTTTAAGAATTGAGAAAAGTCTTTTGATCTCTAGTGTAGAACTACTGACTTTCTCCACAAAAAACCAGACATACTGCCCAGTCAAACTGCAGTCTCCAACCACATAGCTCTAATTTCCATCACAAGGACATTTGAGATCAGTGTTTCAGTCTTTGGATTTAGTGGAACTCTGTTTCCTTGAGTGGGTCTAACTGGGTTAAGCTAATGTACCTTTATTATGTGCTGCTGGCCTGCTCTCTCTGTGCTGCTCTGCAGAAATGAAAAGAGCGATTGATGGCTGTGGGTGAAATGATGATAGATGAGGCTGCTGGGACTGTACATTGTGGTATGAGCCTCTTTAGGCTAATCGAGTTTGGGGAGGGCAGATTCGTGACCGATGCGCTCTGCCACTGCAGCATGCGGTTGGATGTTTGCTCATGGTTTTGTGATGTGACAGTAATATTCCTCAAAGGTTTTCAGGGACAATGTGCATTAGGTTACAGTACACTCTTAAAAATAAAGCCTCCTAAATGCTTCTTAGCTTGGACGTACGGTTTTAGGGAAAACTTTCAATTGGTATTGAACCTTAGAATTATATGGAGGTTCTTTGAACTGCAAAATGATTCTTCACACTTACACATCTCATTTCCATGGTTCAAAAATGGTTCTTTTAAGGACAATCCATTGAAAGGTTCTTTAGGGAACCAAAAGTGGTTCTTCCATGGCAATACTCCACAGACCCCTTTATGGCATCTTTAATTTTAAAGGGCTCATATCTTTGAAAAACAAATTTCATGTAGTATTTAAACACTGATGTAATTCCACACTGTTCACTCGTTTTGAATGCATCGTTTCTGTGATGTCATTAAAAACAGCACCTTTATATACAAATATCCGCCTATTCAGTCTACAGCAGTTTAGCTCGACTATTCGTACTGAAGTTCTAAAGAGTGTTTTAGTCCAGAATATTTTTTCAATGAGGTACAATACAGGGCATCCAATCAGAACAGAGCTCAATTACGTATATCAGCAAACACAACAAAAACAGCCTGTGTAATACTAAGTCATGAATAGGTGATGGAAGATAATCATGTTAAAATGAATTATGACCATCATTCATCTGTAAAACTACATAAATGTGGATCCACAAAAGTGGACCTTGAGAAAAAATACAAAAAATTGTAGGATATGTACCCTTTAAAAGTGTAGGAAAAGCCTTGGTATGTTGAAACGTTCTTCACACTCATTTATTTTCAAAAGTGGTTGTTTAAAGAACCATTCACTGGATGATTCTTAAGGGAACCAAAAGTGGTTCTTCTATGGCGCCGTCGAGTCCTTTTTGGTACCTTTATTTTTAAGAGTGTAGGAAAAACCTTTAAAGCCTGTTGCATAATGTCGAGGTTCTTTGAACTTTAAAACTGTTCTTACAAATTTCACATTTTTTGTGTGTGAATCAGAATCAGTTTCACTTCACAAAGGGTGTTTTACATGCAAAGAATTTGTGTTGGTGAGTGCACACATGTATACATGTATGACAAACTAATCAGACCAGACAAGTATACAGTTATCAACAAACACTAAAAAGAAAAAGAAAACATAAATGAATGAAAAAAGAATAAAGGTTTTTAAGGGAACTAAAAGTGGCATCCCTTTAAAGGACCCTCGTTGGCATGAATGTACATGCATTTAATAAAAGTCAGTCACTCATTTGACTGTTTTAGTTATGTAATGGAAAGAGCAGTGGAAAATTTGCATATGCATATTAAGTTTGTTCTGCCATTAGTATTTTGGGTGATGAAATTTATGATCGACGACATTTAATATTTCAGATATCCAAAACTAAATCAGACATCTGTTCTTGGTACGTTTAAAGCATTCAGCAAAGATTAGGTAAGATATAGTAGGTTTCCAAAAACAGAAAAGGAATCCACTATAAAGTAGCTGTTCCTTTTCCTCTGCAGTTCATATAGGCCAGGGCTAACATACACTACCAGTCAAAAGTTTGGAACTTACTGAATACACACTTTTCATCATTTTAAAGACATCTTCATCTAAAGTCTTATCCTTAAATGCGAATTTGTTTAAAAGATTAATACCAATAGTAAATTTGATGAAGACGATGTATGACATATTTAAATTCCAAAAAGGAAACAAATATTTTTGTAATTCCCTCCAACTAGTGGTTCTCGGTGACAGTGTATCTTCTTCAGTACTGTTGAAAAATCATCTCAGGTGGCTCCCTGTGAAGTTGCTTCAGAGATTGCCAAGTTTCATCAAGAGAAAATGGGGTTAACTTCTAAAAGAATCTGAAAAACGAGATAGTTTTGGTTTGTTCAAGACTTTTTGGTCTCTGCCTTCCATAGTTTTTTCATAGTTGTGATGTCTTCAGTCTTATCCTGAAATAATTAACAGTGAAAAAAGTGTCCAAAAGTGTCCAAACTTTTGACTGGTGCTGTATATCACTCACCTCAGAGATGAAAGGATGTTCTGTTTTTGGCTTTCGTATCACAGTCTGTAAACCATTGTGACGCTTTTCCTCTGAGATGTTTGATACATGTTGGCCCCAGTGCAGCATGTCTTGAGTGTGCTATGGCGTGTGGCGTTTGTGTGTATTGATGAATGAACTATTGAACTGCATGAATTACTCCACTTTAGCACTTGCTAGCTCGCAGGCACACCTGATTGATGGCAGTCATGTGGATGTGGCTTTTAATTGAGCCATCAACGTCAACTGCTCACCTCTCCCAGAGAGCTGTGGCCAGGCTGGTGGGGGACAGGGTTGTCATGGCGATGGAGATCAGTCTCCATGTGATGGAGCGTTTCTGACTGCTCAGTCTGGGCTTACAGTCTGATTTGCTCTTATAAAGTTATGATTCAACTGTTTTGTCTGGTTTTCCACAGCAGAATCAGATAAGGAAGAATTCACTAATGATTGCCGCAGTGAGTGTTTGAACACAGTGAAATGTTTATATATGACTCTGCATGGTAGATTTTCTGTGTAGAGTTTCTGTGTGTGTGTGTTGTGCTTTAAGCTTTCACTTTCTTGGTTGGACTGCTCATTTGGCCTCTCAGCTGTTTGATACATGCTGCACAGTGTGTTTCATTCAGGTGAAAGCAAGGGCCATCCAACCCTGCAAACTTACTGCAGCCACAGCGTGAGATGCTTTGCAGAACACAACGCATACCACTGCTAATTTACCCAGGTTTGTAAATGGACAAGGGCTGGCCCGAGCAGCATTTTACAGCTTTTTCTGAATCAACTCTAGAAACTATGTTTGTGTTTAAAAATTAACCACAACTTTAAGTATGTTTGTTAGTGCATTTCAAAATATATCCAGTAGGCATTTTGAGACTGTTGTAAGTTGATTATAAGATCATTTAACTTCTAGATGTTTTTACTTGTTTTAAAGGAATTTAATAAGTCAAGTTATCTCATTTTATTGGCAGATAATTTTTCTCGCTAAACATATTTTATCTGACAAAAATGTGGAATAATTTGACTTACTAAAATCACTTAAAATACCTAAAATTGAGAAAGTTTAGACATAGACATATTCACCTGCCAAGATACCCTTTTTTAGTGTAGTCAGAGCCCAGCTGCTCGCATTTTACTGCAGAAGCCATGATTGTAGCCCTCTTGTTCAAATGCAGCTTTAATAAGTGTGTATCTCTATCATGTGTATCTCTATCATGTTGTTAGTGTTTGTCCATTCTGGTTAGTGATTTTTATTTTTTTTTTTTTATTGAGTTATTTTATTTGGCTACTTCACCGTTTTTTATCATGTAAAGTGCTTTCCGAGCTACAGTTTTGTCTGAACTCAAGGAGGACCACCCTAGAAGCAGCTTCACAGTTACCCTCAGTTGGTGCAGCTTGGCTGCTTTTACCTGGTACTGAATTTAGAGGACAAGTTGCAAGGCAATAATTAGAATGACTAAACCTTTGATCACCACCACCTCCCAGAATGCAGGTCTTGGTCTGGGACCTAAAGGGTCGCTGGCTAGAGTGAACATCACTGTGCTACACCAGACTCCTTTGCCTGGGAACGCCAGTGTTCCTCTCCTCATCCACAGGCAGAACTCACTACAACAAACAGGTTTGAGGCACTGAGCTCCCTGATTTTAACATTCCCCTCACCAGAGACCAGTGGTGTTTGGATTTGTATCACTATGCCTGCAAACATGTGATGCCTCTGTGGCATACCAACCTCTTATAGTAAACTTTGCACTGAGCGTTCTTAGTGTCATCTAAAAGCTTCAAGTGCTCCCACATGACTTCTCAGGCATCATTTAGCTTTAGTGGTGCTGTGGAAAGTGATGTTTGTTGTGCTCTGAGGCAAGGTGGCATGGATACCTGCCATTAATTTCTGAGGTATTTAACTAAACCAGCTATAATTTATTTATTTTCACCTGTCTCCATATATTCACAATAACAGTTCTTTTTAAAGATGGTTGGCTGATGAAATGTGTTGCAAGTTTTGTGGCTAGAAAAAAAGACGAAGCTTCTAAATAGAGAAACAAATACCAACATAATGAATGAGTACTCAAATTAAGTATTCAAATATTGAGTATTCAGATTATTCGGGCCAGCCCTAAATTGACACGTGTGTGTGTGTTTGTGTGACTGTAGTTCAGGTGCAGACAAATGTAGGCAGGTCACAATGCTCATGCAGAAGACACCAGCTGTGCCTTTAATTCATGTTGGGATATTTTTATCACACACACACACACACACACACACACACTCACACACACACACACACACACACACTCACACACACACACACATAAATGCTAGAGATAGACTGAAATTGTGCCCACTGGAAATGTTGACTGAGAAAGCAATGTCAGGATCTAAGACTTTACAGAAGATTTTATTGCTGATTAAAATCGCTGTTTCCTTTCACTCCCCTGTTCCAGTGAGCGCAGAAGCAGTCAAACAGTCTGAATAGCAGGTAACGTCAACCAGATAGACCTATTTCAGGGTTTCTATGAGGTATGAGGTCATTAAGCAAGTGATTTCTCTGTTCATGTCGAGTATCAAGAATGGAGACAACACCCAAGAATTTCTCCATTACAGTTTTAATATCTCTTAAAAACACAACATCCTGCTTGATATGCAGAATACAGCAAAACAACAGTTCGGTGATTCTAGGGCTCTAGGCAAAAGACAGGAATGGAGCTCATTTTTAAATCTTAAGTGCTGCAACACTGTAAAAGAAGATATCTTGACAAGTTAAATCATGTTAAATCTAGTCGGTGCATCTAATATTTCTTATTTTGAGATTATTTTAAGAATATGATAAGATTATTTAACTTATTTCTAGATATGTTTTTACATAATTTCAGTTAATAAAATTATTTATCTCACTATACTGGCAGATAATTTGCTTGTTTTAAGAAATACTGAAATCAAAATCAAAACTTGCAAAATTATCTGCTAATCTAGTGAGATAATTTGGTGCAGAGGAACATAGAAGTAAAACCATGAGTAATAAGGTTACTTTTTTCTGGAAGCAGTAAGTGTCATAATACCATTACATTTTGAGAGAAATGTTCAGTAACTGGTACATTAATGCTAGCATTATGCTGAGCCTGTGCAGCACTCTGTTCTGACTGAAAAAATTGAAGTTAACTTTGAGAGTGTAATGACAAACGTTTTACTTCATTTCCCCTCTTTTTGTGTTTCTCTGCTGACGGTGGATGATTTTTATTAGATTTTTCCTCTTAACGCATCTTAATCACACCGAAGAACCTCCTGTGCAAAATGTAGATTATCGCTTATCTCTTGTTCACACCAGTCTGTCTTTACGCAGTTGTGTCATCATGTAACAACATGGAAGTTTTTAAAATGATGAAGTGTGAAGTAAAAAAAAAAAGACCAAACTTTCTTTGTTGCCAAGGATACTAGATTTCTTTGTGCATACTGTAGCCTTAACGCTGTAACAGTTTTAGTAATTTAATTTTATGTAAGCTATTTTTATTTATTGATAGTTGTTTTGTTTTTTTTCGAATTGTGGTCCTGAATTTCGGTGTCAGACAAGATTTTTTTCATTTTTGGTGCATCATTAACAAATACTCTGCTTAGCATCATTAATAAAGTTTATCTGTTACGATTCTTTCGCACATTGACTGTACTGTATGCACACAGACATTTTTCATGCTTTGCCTTTTATAATCTGTGTTGTAAAGTTGAGCTTTCACCGGCCTCTTGGCTTCCTTAAACTCGGAGTAAACGCCTTTTCCAAAGCGGTCTATCTCCATTAACACTTCATTAGAGAGTGTCACTCCATATACAGTTTCACTTGCAGCTGTGGAGGACACTCCTAATTAAGGCAG
The DNA here is from genome assembly GCF_904425465.1 of Colossoma macropomum. Classification (NCBI taxonomy): domain Eukaryota; kingdom Metazoa; phylum Chordata; class Actinopteri; order Characiformes; family Serrasalmidae; genus Colossoma; species Colossoma macropomum. Next base: position 27,525,426 of record NW_023494785.1, read on the forward strand.
AGGGTATAAATACAGGAGTAAACTTTGGGACGCCCTTGCAGCTCCTGTTACTATGGCTACAGACTGATGCTTTGCTCATTTACTTGTGTTGTCATTGTCATTGTGTTGTCTGTTTTAGCACTTCACCATTTACAAGAGGTTATAGATAAAGAAAATATCAACATCTTACAGATTCAATAATTAACATATGCAGTAAATAAATTTAGTTTTTTATTATTAAATGAATGCTTGCAAATTCATTGTTAGAGAGGCGACAGCCCCCTCAGCACCATCCAGAGTTCACTGCCACATAGGAACTGGGTAGCTTGGCTGCAATAGAAAACCATCATTTAGCCTTCAGAATAGGTCAGCAATGTTCCACTCCAAATAGAGAAGAAATCTGTCTCACTTTGACACAGGAGCACAACACGTAGGCCATGATATCAGTCCAGCGTTCATTTCCACTACCTAATTGTGAAAATATTTGTGAAGTGTAACTCCTCCTCCACCACCTCCCCATTGTTTGTTTCTCTCTTTCTCTTTCTTTCCGTGTTTCTGCCCTGCCCTCAATTGCAATTGTACTTTAACATCCTCTTTATATTGCCTTTGCAACAGATCTACAACATAATAAACAACCAATCAAAAAACAAAAACAAAAAAAAACACAAATAAAATAAAATAAATAAATAAATAAAGCTTACATGGAAATAGGTCAGTTAATGTATGTACAGTTATATGCAAATGTTGGGTGCCCCTAATGAAATTTCATGTTTTGTTGATTTTCTAAGTAAAAATAAGTACACGTTATTATTATTATTATTATTATTATTATTATTGTTATTATTATCACTAATTCTAACATTGATCTGGCCTGTGCAAACATTTTGGCGTATTTTGTGTTTTAAGATTTTTTTTTCTTCAAATAATTTCAACTTGGCACATAAATCACAGGGATATCCAAACTTTTACATACGACTGTATTTCTTCAATCCTGTTCAGCATTGCACTGCTGTGGAATGTTGTTGTAGATCTGCATCGGTGCACGCTCACTGTTGGAGGGTTTTAAGTTCCCTGTCTATCTTCATTCATTATTTTGGAATAGCCCTCAGTCTGGTGAATACACAAGCAGAGGCAGTATGGAAAGGCTGAGGCAGTATGGGCTGGAATGAGACTTAAGTCTCAGCCACCTCCATTCAAACTGATCTCACAGGCCTGTTGGTAACATGTGTGTCCTGCTGGTGGCAGCAGCAGGCAGCTCAGTTACAGCACTACTGACTGAGCTTCTGAGCACAAACTTTCATTAACTTTATGTAAATCGTATTAGGAGATATTTGAGAGTGGGTTTATAACAGAATATCTAATCATGGCCTGCATGTATTTAGATCTTATTAAGTTAGTATGTTTGAAGCAAATTTAGGGTATAAAAATGCAGATTTAAGGTGGCAATTCAGCTGCAACAATTTTTAATGTTAGAATCAATGATAATCAATTATAATAATACTCAAGAACATATCTGCTCATTTTTTGGCCAAAATACGATTATGATTATGATATCTGTATTCCACTACTTGATGAATAGTTTTTTCAGACGCATTTATGCATTCAGTTTATTTTTTTATAAATATTATGCAATCAAATCAAAATAAAACTTGAATCAATGATGTAAGATCAGGATTACGGACTAGTTAGTTTGACTGATTTGTGCGTGATGTGCGGCACAGCTTTCTGTAATGAAGAGGCTATGAGAGGTGTTTGCAGACAATCCCACAAGTCTGACGTTTACATTATGCATCACTCTAGACTTTATTACAAACATATATACACACAGGCAGGCCCACATGGTCATACCCTAATTTTTTACACTCAGAATGATGCTGTGTGTGGTCGCTGCACACGTTTTCTGTCAAACAAGAGTTCACATTTCCTTCAAGCTTCCCTCGGGATCTTTTCCTGGCCAGCAGAACAGGAACGATGGAGAGGTGGAAAGCTTTGAGCGGTAGCTAAATGGTAGGAACTGATGAGGATGCCTAGAGTCTAAAGTCTATCATGTTTGTACAAAATAGTTTATTTGATGCTTTATCATATAACATAGAAAATGCAACAACAATGTAAGCATAATTGATTTTATCGTTGCTTTATCTAATTAATTCACTGTAGCATATACACTTTTTCCTTTATACTATTCGAAGACACCATCTACCATTGTATAGTGTGATGGTATTTTATTGTGTTTATCATTGTATACTGGGAACATCAAGGCACACCTATCATATAGGTGCACTCCACTGGCTTCCTGTGGATGCAAGAATGACATACAAAGCTCTGGTTCACACGTTCCTGGCTTCAAAGAGCTCAGCTCCTCACTGCCTCTGCACTTTGGTTCAGAACTGCACAGCTGCATGCCAGCTTAGGTGTTCAATTTCTGGGACCTTCCTCAGGCTAAGTCTAAGTCTCGCTGCTTTAGTGTCTTGAGTCCTCAATAGTGGAACGAACTTCCCCTGAAAACCTCACTTCACAGTCATTCAGTTTCTGCTGCACAACACCATCCTGCACTCTTTTCTTACTTCAATTCAAAATCACTTATTTATCTTCAGTCATCTGCACTTAACTTCTGTGTTTTATTGTTCACTTGCTTAAAAAATGTCTATACTTGTATTTATTTATTTAAGCAGGATCAAGACAAAGCAAGATTCTTGCAGGATCTCCAGGTATCGCTTTGTATCTCTTTGGCTTCCACTGTTTGCATATTTTGTAAGTATGTTGCTGCACAATTAGCTAGCCACTCTCTTCCCTGTCCATCACCGGGGACCACCATGGGTACACCAATGACCATATATTTCAAACCTCAAACCTCTAAAGTTAAGACAGTATGCGAAATACCATTAAAAATAAAAAGCAGTAATCCTCTTTCATCTGTATATGAACAAAACCAAAACAAAGACCTAGATATTTAATGTTTTATCTTAGTTGGCAAAGGGGCAAGTTAAGACTAAGAATGTTGAGAAGAAAAAAAAATCTTATACAGGTGATGCAATAATGCTTGAACATCCAGTAAAGGCCTACTTCTTTACGAGCGAGTCAAGGCTCTCCACTTTGCCAAAAAATGTATCAGTGAATGATAGGACAGTAAGCGCACTTCGTTGTTAAATTCACAAATGCACAGACTGTGCTATGCAGAGCAGAAGACGTATGTGAACAATGTCCAGAACTGCCACTAAATTTTCTGGGTTCAAGCTCATCTGAAACAGACTGATGCACAGTGGAAACGTGTATTGTGATCTGGCAAGTCAACCTTTCAGATTACTTTCAGATGCTGGACATTGTGTTCTCTGGGTTGCACAAGAAAGGACCCATCCAGATTGTTACTGGTGTAAAGTTCAAAAATCCAGAGTCTGGTCAGACATCGTTAACACTGAAAGATATATACACATTTTGGAGCAATGAGACAATGTCTTTCTTGGGGATACCCATGCTTATTTCAGCAACATCTGGCCACATTCTGCACATGTTGCAACAGCATTATAACAACAGGATTTACAAATCACTATTTTTATTAGCATTTCACATACTGTGCCATTTTTTTGTATTTGGGTGGTTTATCATTCTCAGCACAGCAGTGATGCCAACATTGTAGTGGCATTGTGTTTGTGTTGCACTGTAATTGTGTAACAGGTGCAGCAGCGTTGCTGAAGTATTCTGTAAAGAGATCACAAGCAAGATGCCAGTACTGTGTGACTTGGTTGTGCCTTCAACCAGTGAAGTCAGTTTCTTACATATGTAGGTGTTATATATCTCCATAACTGTAAGATGTGTCAGATGTGAGTGTTAATATGATGGAAAAAGCGACGGCACCCTAAATAGGTTCTGATGTAAATAATTGAGAAGAGTGTATATTTAGAACATTACATAATCAAGCATGAGGAGATGCAACTGGGGAAAAGTGCTAATGTCATACTTGTTATGTTTTTAGCATATGTTGATCGTACATGTTTTTTTTACTCAATAATGAGCTTTAAAAGTGAGATTTAGACAGACACTTACATGCTGGCGGTGCTGACTCCATTTTCTCGAGACGACTGTGTCAACCCCATAAGCAAGATGCATTATGGATGAGCATAAGCATGAAGAAATACCCCTTTATGTCTAATGCGATTTGCCACCTAGCTCTCTCGTCTCTGCCTCTACGAGTGCTACATCTTGTACAACTTTAAAACATCTGAAGTCCCACTGAGAGAGACACATTATGCTTTCAAGTTCTCCCACTGCTGTTAATCAATGTCTGATGATACTTTCTTACATCAGAACTACACCTACGGCCTAGTCACGATCTCCATTAGAAGCAGTTTCTCTGTCATAGTTGCTGTACTTTATAGCACTAACTACTGATTCAGAATCAGCTTACGATGCTGCAGCCTTGAGTTTTAATGGCAAGAGCAACGCATTCACATTGACTTTTTATGAGTAAAGTGAAGGCTAGAAGAAGTAAGCTGGTGTCACTCTGAAGGTAGCTTTCAAATGGAGTTTATCATTCCAAATCAGAAAGGGGCTTTAATCACTAAACAGACATCTGAAGACCTGATACTATCCAAATTTGACTAATTTAATGCTTAGAAGCTGGGAATTATGTGTCATTTTGCCATTCTTCAAATGCAGTTGCCTATTTACGATTCATTTCGTAGTTATGTAAGAAATTGCATTTTACAGTCAACTTTCATTCTGTATCAACATCTACATTTCCAACTAAAACAAATGAAAAACAAGTCTTGAGTCACTAGGGTGTTAGTGCAAATCAAGTCTCAGTTCCTTCGGAAAGAATTTTAGTTCAGCTTTTTTTATTAGCTGCAGGCATCACATTTTATAAAAGTAAACTCTACTAAATACCTGACACTTTCAACATCGTCACATAACAAGCCTTTCATCATAGAAAGACAGAACTGAAGCGCTACATGCAGTTAATGCAGTAGTTGGCGATTGGTCAGCTAAGTGCTGCAATAACCAGCTGAAATTTTAGTAAGTTTTAAATGTCATCTGTTTCTTACTAAAACGTCAGATTAGCTGACAACTTTAGCTAGATAGCAAAATTGGCTATTAGGTTTTGTTTCTTTTTTTCTCAGGCCAAAATTTAACTACATAGTCTCTAGTCTCAAGTCTGAGTCATCATGTCTGACAAACCCTAACTTTTTGTCAGCTTCAAAATTGTATTAAGTTGTTTCTTCTTCTGCTTACAAACACAAATGCAGTATCAATCAAAGTTCAGAATCCACACTAGAATCCACACAGGCTGTTCTTCCGCTTGTTTTAATAATCTTTTTGTGAGAAATAATTATGATCAAATTACACCATGCTTTTGTCATCACTGGCAAGAACTGTTACTTCTGTCAAAGAGACTATACCTTTGTCCTGGAGGTGGTCAAAGGTCAATGCCTTTTCCCTATGTTCCCTGCCTGGTGTGTGGTGGCTATAGGAGTTTTGATTGATGTAGGCTGAAGTGCTGGACAGCTGTTTGAAGTTTTGAGTGATTATTGTTCTCAGGGTCGTAGGGAACAGCCTGCCCTAATGCCTTTGAAGCACTGGTTCAGTCCAAGACAACATGTGCCTGAAGGCCCAGAGTGAGAGACTGGTGCAATACAGAGAGATAAACCTATTAATATTGCTCTGTGATGTTCCTCTACTGACTGCACACATTGCTCTCTTTTATAAATATTACAAATATTCCTCTTGAAGCAGCTGTGGGATTAAGCTCTGCCATGAGCGCTTACAGTAATTACCAGGGATAACAAGTAGCTTATTGAGACAAGTGGAGGAATTCTGTCAAAAGTATGGATTCTACACTTTTAACTGATACCATGTTTGTGTTTGTGAGTAGAAGAGAAGATATTGTATTGTGAAAAGTTGTTTTATAGAAGGAAAAACACTCCAGCAGACTGAGGTGCAGACTCAAATTTTTCAATACAGAATACAAATCAAATATAAATGTGATTCATTGTCTCAATTTGTAACTCCCATTGTAATTAATTGTGTAATGACTTTTAAATGATTATGTAATATACATATAGAATCAGCATTCAATAGTTTAAACTTACTAGTTTCAACAATATAAAACCAATTTTGTTGTAGGTACAAGTATACAATGGTTCTAATGTGATGCTGACACTCTATAACTTATTAGATTTTAAATAATTAGTAGGAAACTATAAAAATTAAGAAAAGCTAGATGTGTCCTGAATGATGAACAGAGCTGTAGATGATTCCATAATGCCTGAGACAATTTTATAACATTGAGAAGTTGTTACAGAATAAAATAACAGAAATTATTATAATGACCAGCGATTCCAAACTTTTCACAGTGATGTAAATTGCATTTATGGTAAAGCTACTGTAATAACTCTGCGCTTTTGAGTGTATAAAAGATGGGAAATAAATGGCTTTCTAATGCAGATCTGGCACCAGTTTGTCTAGCAGGCCTTATTTTCACTGGTAGGTTAATGAGCGCAGAGCTTAACTGCTGGATCACCCAAATCACCGTGAAGAGGTTTTCAGCTACGCAATTTTTAACAGCTGATGGCATGCGCGCCCTTTCGGAGTCACTGATGCCCTTTATGTTGGGACCTGCTGTTTAACACAACCTGCTGCCCTTCCTCTCCATCTCTCTCTTTTTTCTCTCTCCTCTATGTTGGCTCTCTCACCCCATGCTCTGATTTACGTGCGTGTGCAGGGCAGCCTTTTTCATACAGCTGATTGCTATTCCCTGCTGCTGGCAGCCTGCCACCCCTTTATGCATGTGTGAGGGTGTTTGCGTGTGTGTTTGTGAGCGTGTTCGTGTCTGCGCAAATGGGTGTGTGCATATAAGGCCAGCGGTGTGCAGCTGCTCCGGCGGGGGGTGGTGGGCTGATGTTGTTGCTGACGTTCAAGCTCATGAAAGGAATACAGGTAATGAGTAAAGCATATATTAAAGTGATAGTTGGGCTCCTTACCCCAAACGTAATTGGTATGTTTGGTGTACAAAGCTTGTTTATTGTTGCACTGGGTCTACAGGCTAATGTAGCTAATAAGTAATGAAAGCTTATGGCCACTAATAAGTGTTGTGCAAACTGTATGACCAAATGGTCGCATTGTTGAGCTGTTCAGTGGTCTCAAATTGTCTTGCTTGTGTGGTTTTTGTCCTTGTATGACATATTGTCAGACTAAAGTACAGACAAAGTTCAGGCTTCAAAGTACTACTGCTTTTAGCAATGCAACAAGATTCAGGAACCATTTAAAGTAAATAACCTACAATTTTTTGTGTCTATTTAAGAATACAAAGATCTATGAATATGCATGATTATGCAAATTGTAACTGACTCATCCCCATTTCCATCTCCCCGCCCCTTCCCCCAGTAACCCATGCACAGTCTGTATTGATTCAAGATGTGGTACAACAGAAATAAAAGTTGTAAGCAAGTTTCCTGTCATTGTTATGGCATATTTTAGTATACTGGACCGTGATAGGTTCATGTTCATTCATGCTGCTTTGTAGGCACCCTACAAATCACTTTTTTGCAGATGTAATGAGAAAGCATGTGTTTTAAATAGAAAAACTTGAACTCTGTGTTATGGTAACACATAACCATAACAAGCCATTCAAGAGGAGGTAACTGATTAAAAGCCACGTTAGCATTGTTTCTCTTTTAGCCACGGCCTCGTCTTTTCAAACCCTACACCACCAACACACACACAAACAGAACCACACAAAGCCTCTTGCATGGGTGACCCATTTTGGCTGCTCCACTGTCATTAATCTCGGTGAGCAGGGCGAGGGGCTGGCCTGGTCGCCCGCCCTCATCAGTGGGCTCGAAGCAGTACTGATATAGAGTGCGTCCCTCACACACAGCTGGCTCTGTGGAGTTCCACAGAGTTGAGAAGCATTCCAGTATTCTGTCGGTTGTGTTACTTTTATCTGTGTGTATTTACAGATGACTTTTTGATGGAAGCTACCTGCTCTTTATACTAGGATTAGAATGACTGTGCCTGATATGCCTGAGTGCAGTTCAAAACTTAGAGACCTGATGTTGAATGACAAAATAAGTACAACAAGCTAATTGTTGTACTGAAGCTAAAAGAGCTTTGTAATTAGTTGAGGTAATAGATATTATCCAATTAAATGGTACTTAAATTACAAATTGAGTTAAAAGTAGACCATTGTGAGTCTGTTTGCAAGCTTTCCTACTTGAATTAAAGTGCAGGCAGAATGAATCATTGCTGTCTGAGAACTTTATAACTATATTTTTCCTTTTTTTTTTTACATCATTTGAAAATGTCATCTGCCTTTACATTGTGTGATCATGTCAAATGAACCAAAAGAAAGATCCAGTATTACTTTTATGCAACATATAGTTCCATCACTAAAATCTGATTGGCTGAGCAACATTTGCTGTAGTAAAATGCAACATCAGAAGTTTCCAACCTTTTCTCAATTGTGACCCACTACAAACTTTTCCGCGGCCCACAAGATTTAACGGGCCAGAGCATTTAACGTACAAACAAATAAAATATTTTTAAAAATCAATGCAGCCTGTTCTTTTTTATTCTAAAGTGTAACGCAATGCATCAAACACTAATAAATAACCAAACATTTTCTGACTCACCTAATGAGTTAGCTGATGTTGTTTGGCAGCTAACAAGTGCTAAATGACGTTGAAGAAATGAAAGTTGTAAAAGGGGGTTGGGTCAATTGTTTAGCCTTCCACTGATGGCATAAGTTGTTTGGCTTTAAAGCTTTATTTATAAAAAGACCTCTGAGCTTACACCACAGAGTGGTAGTTACTTGTTTTCTGTTCTCGGGCATATAAAGCCTAAAGGTCTTTACACACCCCACGCAGCTATTTGTGCAATATTTTTGGATGACAGTAAATTGGATGTTCATTGGATCATATGTGATTTTGCACACCAGTCGCAATTTTTCAAAGGTTGGAAATGCGACATTATTTATTTGGCACTCTGTTTGATTTTTGTGAACTTTAGCTGGGAACTGGATTCAGTTGTCTTCTGCTTTCTCATGGATGGTGTTTGCATCTCCAGAAGCAGCTCACGCAGGGCTCAAACTGAGTCACCAACACTGAGTTGTATCTGAAAGCTCTCATAAAGTTCCAGCTCCTGGTGGTGAAACTCTTCATGCTCCTTACTTTTCCAAAATGGAAAGAAGCCCACTCATTGTCATCTTTAGCCCATTTTGTGAGGAGTAAGGTCTTTGTCACCTGAAATTCTCGTTTGTTTCTTTGTTTGTGTCACGGCGTGATAAGGCTCAGGGTTCAGTACACTTGAAGGTGGCAAGCCCAGCCTTGGAATTTATTCTTTTTGAAATACCCTGTATGTAACTATTTATGCATGATGGATGAATTTCATATGAACAAAAAAGAGAAACAACTTGCACTGAAAGCATTTTGCCAGACTAATAAATGAGTAACACCTAGATACAACTTATTTTTGCAAAATCATTTTTAAAATAGCATTTGTTTAAATGTCTACATCTGTCTGTCTTTTGTTGGTGGGAGATTTGTTCATTGCGATTGTTATAAAAGCTGTGTAAGATTTGGAATTTAGAGACCTCTCTGGTGAAAATGTGTAACTGCACGCAATGTGCGGAAGAACATTTGTAACATTACTTGTATTTCGGATCCCTTTCCCTGAGTGGATGAATCTGATGATTGCAAGTGCATTGAAAGAGCATTCAAAGAGAACTCAGTCAAAACTTGGTGAAGGTCGCGTCTTCAGACGATGTAACTGAATTATCTCCTATTGTCACTAAAGTATTTTCTCCCAAAATTAGTAATGCTAGTTCTTTCAATTTTAAATAAAACTTTCATAGTGCAGCTAATCTAACACTTCTCACACATGTTAAAATCGCTATAATACACGGCCTCTTATTACATTTATTCAAGTTACATTAACATACTGTTATAATGCATAAATATTACAAAGTTACTGTTCCAAAGATACCCAGTTTTCTTGTGACAGTGAGAAAATGTAAATGTGGCTCATACACCTGCATACCTGTAGCCCATGCATGGCTTGTCTACAGTGTGTATAGTATGGTGTTGTACAACCTCCAAGCCCGAGTTCATATAAGATGGACTGACGCAAAGTGGAAAAGTGCCATGTGGTCCGACGAATGAAAACTGTAAATTCTTTTTGGAAATCATGGACACTGTGTCCTTCAGGCTAAAGAGGAGAGGGCCCATCCGGCTTGTTGTCAGCACACAGTTCAAAAGACAGCAACTGTAATGGTATGGGGGTACGTTAGCGCACGTCATGGATGACTTGCACGTCTGTGAAGGCACAAATAATGCTAAACAGTATATACAGGTTTTGGAGCAACATATGCTGTCATCTAGACAACATCTTTTTCAGGGAAAGGCCCTGCTTTTTTCACCAAAACGATGCCAAACCACATTCTGCACATATTGGCCCCATAGCAAAAGAGTCCAGACCTGTCATCCACTGAAAACATTTGGTGCATTATGAAATGAAAAGTACAACAAAGGAGATGCTGAACTGTTGAGCACCTGAAATCCCATATCAAGCAAAAATGGGAAAACATTTCACTTTCAAAACCTCACCAATTGGTCTTCTCAGTAAACATGCTCCCGTCCCAACTTTTTTTGAAATGTTTTGCTGGCATCAAATTCAAAACGGCCATATATTTAAAAAAAAACAATTCATCAAAAAAAATCTAAGTTTCAACATTTGATTCATTGTCTTTGTACTATTTTCAATTAAATATAGAGTTTAAATGATTTGCACATTGTTGCACTCTGTTTTTATTTACTTTTTGCACAGCGTCCCAACTTTTTGCAAATGGGATTGTCAGTAGCGCTGTACATCCCCACATCCACAGTACATCATATAGCAGAAACGTACCGACCTATGGCTGAAGTAATTGGCCATATGGTTAGACATCCGCCAGTAATGATTTCAGGCAGCACCCAAGTGGTGTTCACCAGACTCTGCTCAGCAGCCGGTCTTCAGGCAGGCCATGGCCTAGCAGGCCAATCCATCACTGCGGGCAGCAGGGCGTGGGGGCTGGACAGGCTCATCTTAGGAGGCAATGGAGTGAGCCCAGGGACACTGTGCTCCTCTATCACAGGCTCTCAGCTCACCGCCAACACTCGCACTCCGCACAGTACAATACAAGAGTGTGTTCATTCAGAGAGACACACACACATGCAGTTTTACAAACACTGCCGGGTCTGCTGTGTGTCTCTGGGGAGCAGTGTGTGTATGAGTGCTGTGATGGCGCCATTTACCCAGCCTGTCATTCACCCAGCTTCTACTGAAGGCCTGTCTGCCAGCATAAATATCACAGCAAATACCAAGAGACTCTGAAGCTAATAGCACAAAATCATAACACATCCCAAAAACAAAGGCCTCATACAGACTGCCCTTAGGAAAACAAATACACACACAACAGCAATCATGAAGTATAGCACAGTTTTTTGTTCAAAACTTTTGTTATTTTTTTTCAGTAACGATAGGATTCCAAAGTTATTGAGAAAGCTGTATAACGTCGAGAATGAAGTTAACAAAATTAATATTCTTTATATTTCAAAGGGATGATAAGTAGAATAATATAAAATTACTTAATATCATTTATCATTTAATAACTTCTTGTTCCTCACAAAATTCTATATTGAATAAAACATTCAAAAAGAGCCTCTGACTATGTCTTTGGTTCATTTAAAAAATATTTTTTAAAAACTTTGAAAGGGTTACTTTTGTAAAGGCAGCATAAACAATCTACTTTTAACATTACTTATCACATCACTTTTATTAATCGAGATACAAAGTTTTTACGGACAGATTTTAGAGCCAGTGAACACTGGACATACTACTGGGTTTGACAGTAAGCTCATTTTTGTCTCCATTGGTCATTTTTAGCTGTTACTGTTTTCTCATTACAGTACCAAGTGTGCATTATGCAAACACATCATACAACCACTGAGGACCTCCCTGTGACGATGGAGGAAATCCTAGCATAGCCTCTGATGTAGAGGTATGTCTAATAAACGGTTAGCTGTCTGGCTTCCTTCAGTATTAGCCAGCTAGGGGGAATAAAACCAAACAGCCTGCACACAAGTATCCATCTCAAAGCATTTGTAGTTTTTCAAAAGTTCCTGCCACCATCAAGATACATCTTCAGAAAGGGTTTTTTTAGTCTTTAAACGGTGAGGTCTCACTGTAGCGGCTACTGTGGCACCACTGTGAGAGGCCAGTAGGCATGGTTTACAATAGATGTAGCAATCATTACATTTTTTACTTTGGCTGCATTTCAATGCTTAAAATCAGGCAAAATCACACAAGGCTTAGTGTCCTGATAACACACAGCTTCAGTGCCTCTTGATGCAGGACTAGAGCTTTATTTTTGATTTAATCTTTTAGACGTCAAGTAGCATGTCTTCTCTTGCCATTTTTATTTTATTTCAAACAGCATAAAACGTGTGTCATCTGCAAATTCAGCCTAAAGCCTCTGTAAAGCACTTCCACTTATGGTCTCTATAAGAAGAATACTGCAGCAGTTCAAACTAATCTCTATCTGTTGTATCTGCATCATACATTTGAGTACACAGACAATACTTTCAATGCTTTGGTAAAACATTCTGTGTATCCCATATATGGCATAAATAATGCCTTATAGTAACAAGCAAAAACTCATATAATTGCTTTTAAGTAGTTATAATTATGTGTATAACACTTTATTAAGCAAGAGTAAATGACTTTCTGAAGTCCAGTTCCGCAATGAGCTGTGGAACTTTCCTGCTAGCAGATTGCCTCTTTTTATTGAAGAGAGGGACTTTCTCCACAAATTGACGCCATGTTGATCGTGAGGAGCTTTCCCATTTATATTGCAACCAGTGGCCAGTCTCCTCCTTTATAATGTTTCTGTAACAGTCTAGCACTTGCAGCCAGCTAGCCTAGCATTACACATTTCTAATTAGCTAAAAATAACAAACTCTGTCAAATTCACACTACATATAAAAGTTATGCTTTTTATTAAAACATCTTCGTTTTTTTAGTTCTTAAGGAAATTGAAAAATGGTCATGTAAAAATGAGTTGACCTTTGAGTGACTGTTGAGTCCTCAGAGAGATTTAAGAGAACATTAAAATGATCAGTGTGCTGTGTGGTCAAATATGCTGCTGTAGAATCTTGCCATGTCAGAAAAATTAAAAAGCAGCGTTGAACGAGGCGGCAGACGGGAGAATGGGAACACTTTTAGTAGCTCATGGTCTGTACCATCTGCCCTTGTGGGATGTGTAGAGGGAGAGAGTGCAAGGGAGAGAGGGAGAGAGAGAGAGCAAGAGAGAGAGAGAGAGAGAAATGAAGTAAGGGTATACTGACATGTTCTTGCTGTTTCTGCTTCATGGCCACATGGGCTAATCATGGCTCAGTGGCCAGCCACATGCATGGCTTCCCTGTTTCAGCAAGACCGTATGTTCTCAATGTCACCCAGGCAGACTGCGAGAAAAGACTAAGGGCTTGCTGGATGAGTGCACAGATGTACTTGCACACACATATGAACATATGCTTGGAAAAGTGTAAACTCTTCTCGTTCTGCTCTGCTAACAGGCTGCACACACTCATGGATCAGTGAAGAGCACACATCCTCAGAGCAGAGGTGAATCGGTTTGACAGGAGAAGCTCCATGTACCTCTCACAAGGTGGGAGTGCAAAATAACCTTCGTATGGGAAGTTATACCACTACACACTCACTGCTTTTGTACTATTCATGAATATTGGGTAGATTTTCTTTCTTTTTTTTTTGCATTGCTTTTTCCATAGGCCTCGCCTATAACACGTAATTCCATTACTAATAACCTTTAGGATATAATACGTCTGACAATTTAATTTTGTATTCTTATTCAATAACAAATTATGCCATTGTTTTTCAAACCTTTTTACGAACGGACCTATGTTTTTTAAATGAGTGAAGCTGCCACCATAATCTTTGGTACAGTGCATACTCAAAGGAATAGTTTGGCAAAAACTTATAAACAAATTTACTACTTTCTCAGATGTGTTTGATCAGCCAAGATATGTTTGATTTCCAAATGTTTTTTTTTAGTTTAAAACTGGAGCTACAAGGCTAACATTGCAAACAAACACTAGAAATCAATAGTCACCAAAACCTTTTCTGTAAATACATCCCCAGAAACACTTTCAACCCTCTCAAACCACCTTTTGGGTTTCATAAGGACATGCAGATTTGTCAGTGTTGTTAAAGGCACAGCATTACTTATTGTGATCTTTAAAAAGAACAAAACTTCACAGTATAGCCAAACACTTGGGGGGGGCAGCCACTGTAGACAATGAAATTTAAAAGGAACACTTTTAGATAATCCCCAAAACTGTCCAATCATTGCATGACTCATGCATCTCATTCACAATATTTCCTCCCACCAATCTCATGCTATTGTTCCCTTTAGAGAAACTTTTTAACTCTTGGCAACTCTCAGTAACCCTTCCTCGTCACCATCTTCTAATTTCTCTATTCTGGTCATGTTTATATGTGTCAACATCTGAATGAGTTTGAGTTTGTGTGAATGAGCTCTGAATTTGTCCCACTTAGCACAGATTTCCAGCCATCACTGCCATGTTACTATGCATTGAGGCATGATGACTTTGCTGTAAAGGCCAGAGCCATCAAACTCTAGCAAACACCAACAAATGTGAACATTTGAAACTCTGTTTTGGGACAATATCTGTAAACCTACATTCTATACAGATCATATTGAATTGGATTAAACTGAGCATTCTATATGAAATTACACCTTTAGCGAGTGCATGCGATTCTTACCTGTTCCATGGACAGTAGCTGCTTGCAGGTGATTTTCATTTAACCCTCCGGGAACAAGCAGACCTGTCAGTGTGATAAAAGCTAATTACCTTAATATTCAGCATATTTAATGCACTGAAGAAAAACGATTTGATGTCACCAAAACACAACATTATATGGCTGAATTTATAATGTTAACAAAATGTTTACCATAGACATAAACATGTTTCTCCCTTGCTCCTTATGATGGAAAGTACCTATTTTTAAGTTCATGTATGCGTGTACGAGCTGATAAGTAGTGCTGTGGGACCGTAGTGCTATTTGTTTTGCTTTATGCACAAACAGCATTTATAGACGGAGTGATACGTCATACTCGTGGGGCTCGCATGATGAGCGTTCCATTGCTCAGAATGCCAGCGGGAGCACATATTGGCCTCAACAGCGAAGCATTCCTGTACCGGAATCCACCAAACAGAAATAGAACTGTCAGGAAATTCTGGCAGAATGCCTGTTCTGTATCTTTACAACCTTTTTAGCTAGTCCAGTGCAAACTTAGAATTAGGAACTTAGAGCTGGCATGCTAAAGGTTGCAGAAATCTCTGGGTTCCTCACAGTACTGTAATGTAATGGTGAAACAAGGGTGGACAGTGTCACATTTGATTGTTATCACTATAAATGATGTCACACTATGTTTTGCTGAGCAAGTCATAGTGCTGCTATTTCTAGAACAATGGCCAGTTGCGAAGAATAGAGGTTCAGACAAACTGTACAGTATCTGTACTGTAACTGTACTGTATTGGTCTTGTTACACTGCCTGATTAAAACAGCATAGTAAAAAGTAGCTGGCTGGATATTAGCCCATTAAGCCATCATCTTATTTACTTTAACTAATAATTTGATGTCCCCTCTTTCCTTATTACACTGAATAAAAACTTAAATAACTGAGCTTATATTTCAGTGTATAAAAGTATGACATTTTTTGGCACTGTTGTCTTGTGCTGGTTCATTCTGTTGAATAGCAAACCTCAGAAAAGCAAAATATTGTGATACATATTTTGTAATGTGGTACATTTTTGCCATATTGCCCACCCCTAACTGAATTACTGACAGTGGTCTGTCAAAGAGCTGCACTAACTGAATGTGCAATATGAATGAGGGATATGCACTAAATGCTGAATCAGCTGTATTATGGGCTCTGCAGTGTCTGTTCTATAATAAATGTACAGCCCAATCAACATAAACAGTTCCTTTCCACCCAAAGTGCTCATGATTCCTTCAGGTATCTCACCTTTCCCTGAAATTTCTATGCTTTGGACGCATCTGTGCTAAAGTTCGTCTGTATGTGCTCAATCCGGGGGCGATTAATATTTGCCCATCCTTTTGGTGACTCTCCTATCCTTGGCCGGCCAAGCCTTAAATCATATCCCTTGCCTTTTATTAGCTGAGCTGACCCCTATTAGCCACACAGACCTGTGGAAAAACACTGCATTATTAATGGGATGCTGTGCTGTGTGGCCCAGCACAGCCTTGCTGTTTGTCCAGTAGAGCTCCACTAGTCAGTCTTCACTCTTAAAAATAAAGGATCCTAAATGGTTTTTGGCTTGGACATACAGTTGTAGAAAAATCTTTGAATTGACTTTTGACTTTGACTTTTTCATAATGTGAAGGTTCATTAAACTTCAAAAAGGTTCTTCATCCTCATACATCTCATTTGCAAAAATAGTTCTTTAAAGAACCATCTATTCTTTTTCCGGAGAACCCTTTTTGGTAATAGAGGAGATGTTCTCTCTTGCATCACACACAAGCCTGGGACTGCCATTGTCTGATGCGTTGCTCTGTTCCTACTGCTAATTTCAATCCATCATGTCAAAAAGGTTTGCTGAGAAGGATATAAATCACACTGTAATTTGGACATCTAGGATGTAATGCTTCCTTTGATTAACAGAGTTCCTGAAGCTGATTTGGTGTCACAATATATCATGTTTTACTGGAGTACTTCCACAGCGACACAATTATTCTGAGAGTGCAGCAGAGCCTGAGCCTACTCAACATTTTCAGCAGAAGCAGAGTGAACACTGGCAGGTTAGAATCCTTAGACGTCCAGAGTTATTACATATTGTTATACAGTGTCAGTGTAACTACGTAATTACATGTAGTTCCAATTGAATTACTTTTGGGTCATTCTACCATTGTGGTGGCAAATGGTGTCCTGTGACTTTGAAGCCATGAAAACGAGCTCAACATAAGAATAAACCAAAGAAAATTGCTGTCTATGTATTTTTTGTCTTATTCCTAAATTAACAAAAAACTGTGATAATTCTGCTTTTTGAATATTCATTTTAGTAATTTTTAGTCATGTTGTTCACAAAAAATACAGCACATAAGTACAGAAGTATTATTTTCGTGTGAAAGAACCTTTTTGATGCTTGTTTTTATGTAAAAATACTAGAAAATTATTGTCTGACCTATGTTAAAATGGTTTTAAATATATGATTCTAATTTTAAAACAATATTTTTTTGTCAGTGGTGCTACAGAAACATGTTTTTTTGAATTACTTCTTGTACGGATATCTCAAAGAAAAAACAGTAACTCTGAGAAGTCCACAGTTAGTTAAATATCTTAAAAATTTCTCTTAAATTTGGCTAAAATACTGACAGTTTCATGTTTCACAGAAAGACTATGTCAGTGGTGTATATTATTTGTAATTTTCTGCATGCCATTAGACTTTAGACCTAAAGTGGCATATATACATGTACAATATATATGTACAATATATATGTACAATATAACAGACTACATTTTAAACTTGAATTGCATATCAACACTACACCCCATTTCCTACCACAATGGTAGAATGACAGTTTTACATTCTGCATTGGGCACAGGCACAAGACTTTATGACTTTTTTGCATTTATCTTAACATCAAGAAATGAGAAAAACCTGGCCAAAACAAATATTGGGTTTTCTTCCCACAAAACAAAACTGTGTAAATAACAATAACTTTTCATCAAATTCAAATCATAAGAAAATTTTGATTTCATCTACTTGTTAAAAGGGTTCAAATCAGATGAAGAGAAGGTCTTGTGTCCTCTTGACTTTGGAACAGTACACTGCATGTGTGTCTGTCAAATGACTTTGCTTTTCTCATTCGCTGCCTTGTTTACTGTTATGACAGACATCATCTGGCCTGTATATAGTAGCCACTTAGCTGGTTTTCCGAAGAGTGTACTTCAAATCAAAGAAAAATATAACTCCCTTTCTTGTTTTTGATTGTCCAGTGTTTCAATATCTTGAAAGGCATATCTTGATATCACAACCCAAAGAGAAAAGGCCTCTTGTGCTCACAGTCATTATCCCGCTGAGTGCAATGATTGCACCTTAACCGCAGGAGATGAGCTTCTTGTGTCTGCATTAGTTTGCCAATAATCATATCCCAAGAGGGCCGGCGCCAGCGGACCCTGTCCCGGCCTCTTCTCTGAGGAGCTGTGTCAAATTAGCGGAGCAGCTGATGGCTTTGTGCCTTAATCACAAACTCTCCAGCAAGATTACAGTAGACAGTGTTCTCCTGCACCGAAAGGGAACACTTTGTCTTAAAAGAGCATTCACTTCAAACCTTTCACTGCTCCCAGCATGAGACTGGCTTTGCCTCTGTGAAGCATCGTGAAAGGTTATTTACACCTACAGAGAACCAGTCTGCAGAGCAGTACAGCCCAGGAGACTGTTTCTCAGGTACAATACTCTGCCCTTGGAAAGATCTGTTCAGAGCAAGCATGCTAAGAATGGAAAGTTATCCTTGACAGTAGTGACTTATGTCTTTGCTGGCACAATCATAAGCCACTGATGAGGATAATATTTCCATTCTGCCAATAAATATCCAGTTTATTAAGTTTCAATGTTTATTTATCTCTTTGACCATTTTATAATGTGCACCTATGAACTTTAATGAACAAACTTTAATGAATGAACTGTAAGTTGCTATGAAATCCCAGGTGGTTGCTAAGGTGGGCTTGGCTGTTGTTATGTTATCCCAGGTAGTTGCTAAGGTGTTGCTAGGCCATTGGTATGGAGTCCCTTTTGGTTACTAAGGTGTTATTAGGCTGTTGCTCTGGTATCCATGGGGTTGTTAAGATGTTGCTACACCATGGCTATGTTATTCCAGGTGGTTGTTAAGGTTTTTTAATGTTTAATTTTACAATGACTCTTTTTGTCACAGTGTATCATATTAAGGGTGTGTACAAAATAACGTAAAAAACCAAATTAACTACTTACACTTATTTGCCATTTTATTTGGTAGATTGTCAATATGTCGACAAAGAGGGACCACCGTAGGACCACCACTGAGTAGGTATTATTTGGGTGGTGGATCATTCTCAGCACAGCAGTGACATCATAGTGATGTGGTAGCATGTCTTGTGCTGGTACAAGAGTATCACACACAATAGTGTTGCTGCCGTCTTGCGGTCAGTAACTGAGAATGGCTGTGTTGTGTGGAAAAAGATAAGCTACAGTTTCTAACTGTATAAGTAGCCAGTAAGTGTACAAGATCCTAGCAGCACTGTGGTGCCTAATACAGTTGTTCCGGTGCCACAAACACTACCATGCCAATATAATTTTGTGTGAACATAAGAAAAGAAAGGCATAAAATATAGTTTAACGTGACGTACATACACAAAGAATAAGTCCACACTTTGCCTTTGCCTTCAGAACGTTTTCAGTCTTTTTTGAAATACAGTAAATAGTTGAACTGTGTGGAGTAGAATAATGGATCATTCTTTCAAAAGACAGGAACAAAAGCCTTCAGTTCTTGGAAGGATGAAGGGAGCAGAACCTACTTCATGCTCTGTACTCCAGAAATTCCCACGGAGGTTTCTGTATTTGGGGAAGTTGTGCAAAGTTTTTAACACAATTTTGGCATGTGAAACTTCTCTTAAATGAGTGTCCTTGCAAGTGTAGACCACAGCTTTAAGTGGCTGACTGTAGTTTGAGAAAATGTAAAACAACAGAGAGGAGAAGAACTCAAAGCATTTGGGATGTAGGCCCCTTTTTGCTGAAGGCAGAAGCCAAGAACGTGATGGGGATTTTTCTTCGAATTTCATTATGAGGGTGTTATCAGCTTGGAATAGGAGAGCATGAAGAGGGAATAGTTTTTGGAACATAGGTTGAGTCTGGTCTTATATAAAGGCCTCATAATCCTTGTCTACATTACTATGTGAAACGATCCTTATGATTCCCACAAATAATACCATTACAGAACCACCGCTGTGTTTATGAGGCATTGTGAATTGAATGTATTCTTTGGATATCTCCAAACATGATCTCACTTGGCTGCTTCACTGAATGCATTAAATAATATGAAAACATATTTAAAACATATCAGTAACACTTAGGCTACAGTAGGGCTACATGACATCTGAATAAGCCCATCTTGACAGCTGACATAGACCTACATAAACATTTATAAACACATTCCAATTCCCGTCATTTGTCAAAAAGGTTGCATTTGCTAACTTTGTCAAGTTGACATAACATAAGTATCAGGTCTTAGGCTGTGTTATGACTCTTTATGGGGTGAAGTGACACTGTGTTTGTCATAGTGGCATAATGCTAATAAAATAACAAAGTTTGCCATTTCAGGCTGCATGAACAAAAGTGAGCTGTGACTCGCAGGCTAATTGAGTTTCATTTTACCATTTCTAAGAGTCACATCACCAGTGTTATGTCGCTGTGATATACACTAAGCTACAGCATCAGTTGTTATAACATGCTGTGTCATTTCACCCAGAAAGTATCATGACAACTCAATGTCAGGATAAATTGATGTCACCTGACATGCTTTTACATGCAATTTTAAACACCCCTGGACAAATGACACGTTTTGTTGATTGTCTAAGTGAAAGTAAGGTAACACATCCTCTACAGTGAGCAACATTAAATATGGCATTTTTCTTCAAGGTTTAGTGCCCAGTTTATTTTTATTCTCTGAGTTTTACACATTGGAAATAAAACATAATATGTGGAGGATATGTACATATTTTTAGTTAGAGAATCAACAGAACATGTCATTTGACCAGGGTCACCCAAACTTTTGCATACAACTGTAAGCTTGATATCAAATATGACAAAAGCAGCCTTTATGACAAATAAACCCAACCGTAAAGTGTTACCAAAATATCTTTACCTTTAAAGCTGAATGTAAGGAGAACGTTTGAGGACAGTGTGATAGGAAGAAGAACAGCGGAAGAACATTGTAGAGTCTTTCAGCAGTCACTCACAGGTGTGGCACACCAAACAAACATTCAGGTTTGTTGGTATTTGATGGGAGACCTTGGGTCGGGATGTTCTGGGCATAATAATAATAAACTTTATGGTCCTCTGAGACAAATGTAAGTGTGATTTTAAATGT
Source organism: Colossoma macropomum (assembly GCF_904425465.1). NCBI lineage: Eukaryota > Metazoa > Chordata > Actinopteri > Characiformes > Serrasalmidae > Colossoma > Colossoma macropomum. Next base: position 27,546,618 of record NW_023494785.1, read on the forward strand.
TTTTTTTTCTTTTTACAATCATTCACGATGCCAAGACCCGAGGTGCTCTGCCTTCAAGCTCAGGAAAACATAAACATAGAAATTTACACAGGCACACAAACACACTGTGTGATGTTTGTTCAGCTCTAGAGTCCCTAGGGTCTGTGGTCCCAAGCTAAGAGGGCTAATTTGGGTAGTGTGATGAATGCGAGGATGCTCATTAATTAAGGGCCTGTGTGAGCTGCCATGTGATGCATTGTCGCGCTTGCTGCTTACTAGATTACCTCCACCTCCTCGGGGACCCTCCTCGGCCCTAATGATGACGGTGAGTTGGCTGCAAGATGAGCGATTGTCATGAGCTCCTTCTCTGTAGGATTCCTTCCCGTGATGCTCTTGGCACACCACTCTTGCGAGTAGGCTCTTTGCTGGGTGCGCGAAAAGCAGATTGACCGCCGGCCTCTGGAAGTCTCTGGTTCTGCAGTAGTGAGGTGAGGTGACCCAGCATTAACACTGTCTACAGACAGAGCCTGTAATGAGTTGTTAACACATAAAGCTGTTACTGTACATTAAACAAAATGGGCTTTCCTTGCTAATTCCCTCCCGTCGTCTCTGACCTTTCTGGCAGGGAGGACGGTTGCTGTCCTCATGCCCTTATCCCTCAGTATGCTGAGTTGGTGGGAGCCATCCGTCTCTAAGGACTGCCTTATCAGGCCCTCATTTTCAGCCCGTCGTTCTGGCTCTGGGGAGGATGAGGAACGACAGAGCCGTCCTTTCTCTCACCTTGAGCTGCCACAGCATCGTTCCTCTGTGACTCTACGCCGTGCTCCCACTCTTTGGCACCTCCGAGATTGATTTGGGCAGGCAGAGTCAAATGCTGAGGCTGTCTGAGGTAGTTACTCAGCTACAAAGCCACCGGCAACTTCTCTTTTGAGCGAGATAAGGTCTGTGAGTGATGTGGCGTGATTTTAACTGACACCGCCAAGATTGCATCAACTTCCCCATTGCCCAAAACGAACCGTCTCAGTTTAATGGTTTGCTTTAGTCAATATGAAAGCCACTTAAACAGATGCGGGGGCGTTGTAATGGTCCATCACTCACCCGAGCGGCTTTACTTTACGCTAATCAGGGTGGCAGCGGCAGGTGTGCTTATCACATAATGAGCTAAAAGTTGCACAGGCAGTATTCTTCCCTAAAGAAGGCCGACAGAAGTGTAGCCTGTGGAGGACTGGTCTTTGAGTATCTCAGATGAATTAGTAATGAGCATCAATGACATAAATGCCACTGTCGTTTGATTCTGGCTTGAAACGTGCTTCGCACTTCAAATCAAATCAAATCAAGCTTTCTTGGTCACACACACAGCCATACATAACATAACATAGCAGTGAAATGCTTATAGGAGCTGTCTGTTGCCATGAAAAACAGATATACAATAGAAAAAATAAGAATATAAAAAGGAAAGAAGAATATAACACAAAAATATAGGGATATAATAAAATATAAGTATATGTGTATGTAAAGTGCAAATGTGTGCATGTGTGCAAATGAGCAGGAGGTAGTAGAAAGAAAGGGGTTAATGAATATTATAAATACTTATGAATGTAGTATTGTGTGTAAGGTGTATGCTGTGAAGTAGTCGAGTGTGTGTATGTATGAATAGTGTATCTATAAATAGTGCAACTAGTTCATGTAAGAAAGATCTTTGAAGCCTGCTATGAGCATTTGCACCTGCTCCATTAAAAAGAGTGGGTGGATGTGCATCTTTGTGGATATGTTGTTTATCCATGTTTTCAGTAAAAAAAATGAAAGCAAACGTAACCGACCCGCTCAAGGTGAGCTAATTGGTTCTGGCGTTTACCAAAGTTACGTTTGCTTTTTTTTTTTTAGCTTGAAAGGACAAAAACATTATTTTTGGTTACTAAGGTTTAGCACAGGGTTAGGTGTAATGGGGTAGAAAATTTGTGAAAGTTGTGAAAGTGACAAAGCATCACTTTCACAACATGTATGTATTAATGTATGTTAACATAATTAGATTTTATTACAGTTTTGGATAATTTCTGTTAATATATTAATCAATGTTCAATCAATTCACATACAATGTCACATGTAAAGGCAGCTAGCATTTTCAAATTGTGTACAAAATTAGTTTTCAAAAAAAAAAAAAAGTTTTCAAAATTGGAAATACAGTGACCAGTTATGGACCACCATCATAAACAGCACTTACAGGTCTGTTGGACATTTCGACATTTGGACATATCGTTACAAAAAACACCACATCCAAAGAGGTCCCTTTACAGGAGAGGAAAAAAACATTATTAACTTAAGTTATTTGACCAAAATTAATTTTTTTTAAACTGTTCCATTCATCATGAAATGTTAACACATTGTTATGTGTTATTGTCATGTGAATGTCAGAACAAAACCTTGTCTCTCCATTTTTGTTGTTTTTAAGTTTTTGACATAATTTGAAAATGCCTGTTGTCCTTGGACATCGCGTGTACATTTCTTAATGAATGGACCAAAAGAAATGGATCAAAATGGCTTGGAAAAAGTCTGGTTCCATTGACTTGTATTAAAAGTAAAGTATGTTTTTTCCTTCTCCTGTAAAGGTACCATTTCGGAGATACAAGGTTTTGTTCTGATAGCAGTGATGTGTGAGTGTGTGTGAATGTGTGTGTCTGTGTGTGTGTGTATAAACTTGTGAAGATGCATGGGCAGTCTTTGGTATTATCAAAGCCTGGCATGAAGCTGCCTACCTCAGCACTCGCAGCTGTAAGTGGGGCAGCACACAGAGTGTCCATGTGGAAAGAGGCAGTGCTATCCATTATCCCCACACAGCAGAGACAAAACGGAAGCAACAGCTGTACTCTGGCTCTGCATCACTTTACCAGTCTCCCATGCTCCTGACTGAGTAAGAAGACCAGTTTTTTGTTTGTGTAGAACCTGGTGTGAGTAAATGTGAGCAGTTGTTCATGTTGGACAGAAGCTTGTACGTCATATGTGAGTCCTCCATTTGTGTGCTTTCTTCTGTCTGGAATGAAATCATGCTGATCTTTAACTTAATATCACCTCAATAATGGAAATGAAGTAAGTCCAAAGTCATTTGAGGACATGATGTCACTTCAATCAATAAAAAAGGCGCCGTTAGGTGCCATCAAGGAAATTGTGTAGTAAAACTTTGATTAAATTCAGAAAGTAGAATCATGATCGCACAGCAGTTTAACCCACAGCCCATGGCCCTGTGGTTATTCTCAGGTATAATCTGAAACATGTACTGTCCTCATATCTCAGTGAGACCATTAAGATCTTGCTTATTAAATGTAGAAACCACAATATTCATTGCATGCCAATATACGTAACAGCTTTTAGAAGCGGTCGCTGCTGAACCTTGTTTAAAATACATCATTTCAGCAATAGTGGAAATGCAAATGCCTCTTATCTGCTGAGCGCTGTTTAACAGAGGGCTTGTGTAAGGTCATTTTTGACATATTTTACAGTAGAATGTCATTATATTTCAACCTGCTGTTGTATCTAAGCACTGCGACCTTGTTTTTGCTGAGCATGTATTTGTGTGTGTGTGTGGGTGTGTGTGTGTGTGAGATAGAGCAGAGGCAGCAGATAATCATACCTCACCCTGCCGTGGATGGTTATCTTCCTTTTCTGTGTGACAGTGTACTCGGCATCACTGTAAATGTCAACTGTCCATTTTTATTTTTGCCACCATATTCTGAACTGAACTCTGAGTTACATTGTCATTTGGATGCCCTTTTTTGTGTACATTCCTTGTTTCCATTCTAAATCAAATTCTGCCAAAAGTGCTTGAAAAAGCATATAACATTTATCTATTTATGTAAATGACGAAACTAACTCTACTGTTTAAACTTGGTACACTTCATACTCACACACATTCAAAAAGTTTCAAGGTTGTATGCAAAAGTTTGGGATGTCCCCAGTCAAATGACCTGTTTTTTATGACTTTCTACATGAAAATGAGTTAACTTATCCTCTACAGAGAACACAGTTCTTGCACATTTTAATGCACAATTACTGTTTATTTGCTAAATGAAAAAAAATCAAATATGAAATGAGCCTCTCCAAAAAACACATATATTAACCATTTCACTCTTTTTTCAAAGATCATTTATTTGGTTTTTTATATTTCATTTTGCATAATCTTTTACATTAAAAACACAAACTATGCTTTATTTACGTTTCAGTGAACACTTCATTGCAAGGGCTCAAAGGCGTTTTTTTTATATATTACGTAATTGCACACACATCACAATTTTTTAGATGATCGCAATTATTTGATTATTTGCATAGTTCTTAGTTTTCACAATCCTATGTTTACATCCCATGTATTGACATATGTCAAGGATCTTGCAAAAAGTTACAGCTTTGACTGAGTGATGTTTGTTTATTTAAGTTCAACCTGTGTCTGTCATTGAGAACTCATCATGAAGCGGTTGTCTTTAAAGCCAATTTAACTTCTTTAGGTTTGTATTTTAATTGTTTAACAAAAAAAAACCCAAAAAAGACAACAACATTATTAATCAAAAACATTTATGTAACAGCTGAAAACTGAAATTTCATGATCATAACAGACCTAGTGGCAGGGAATTTTTACTTGCTTCAGAGAAGGTCTTGTGCAAAGTTTTTGGCCTGTAAGCTGAGGGATGCTATTGTGAGTAGGGCAGAGATTTACAGTGGAGTCGAGCTTTGACCAAACTGGGATGAAAATTAGACTGTGTGTTTGGATATTATACAAATATTCTGAACTATTCATAGTACATTTTTTTCAGATTTGGCTCAGTTTGAAGTGGACATGTGCTATACCACTGCAGAAACAGCCGGTGGCTGAAGTATTGATTCTTCAGCCTAATGTTTTGGCCTCAAATGTAGAATCAAGGACATTTAACTTGCCCTTAAATAACAAACTCTGTCTTCCACACAGATATTCATGCAAACATCTGTACCAACTTCAGAAAAAGTAAAAAAAACTCTACAGCGTCCAGCTGCAGGATGTAGGATAGTGTGCATCATGGTAATTCACAGCAAGATGTCCTTTATCATACTATACATTTTTCTAAGGCCTAGAATTTAAAAATCTAACTTTAAAAATCTGACAAAGCTGAAACCTCCCCAGGAGAGAGTCACGTGTCCTGTCCACTGAGCCCTGGATCACATTGCTAGCCCTCAGGGAACTAGAGATACGGACCCCAGAATCTCATAAATTTGTATTCGACTTGGGTGCACTGTAGGTGGCTGAGGTCCAGAGAAGCAAAGAAATTTAGAGCGCTGTAACTTGATGAAAATAAGAGTAACTGACTTCAAACTTTACAGGATTAAAAGGCATTGTGCCCCCTCTCCAACTACACTTTTTTTGCTGTAGTCTTTGGGAAACCGGAGATAACAGCATTCAGTATCTGGTCTTTGAAGCACTATAGATCGGCAGAGAAATGATAGAATGAAGCCAGACACCACAGATCAGTAGAGCATGGCAGGCCCTATCCAACAAGCCCTGGATTGCAATGCTAGTGTCAAGAAACCGGAGATCACTGGGATCCACACCTGTTGTCTTCCCTTAACAGTATATGTTATTGTCATAATCACGTGATCAGCGACTAGTCGACATCAAGCTTAAAGCGTCATCACAGAGCAGTAAAATCGACTAGTCTGTGCAACCCCTAACATAAAGCAATGTTTATTTTTACTCTTTGTAAAGTGTTCTCTAGGGGTGCGGGAAAAAAAACGGTGCATCACGATGCATCACGATGCAGACGTGGACGATTCTGAATCGATTCACAAATGTCAAAAATCGATTTTCTAAATATTTAATTTCTAATGTAATGTTGACGGAACGCAAAGGGCAGAACTTGGAAGTGCGGAAGTGCAGCGCCCGGACAGTCTGTGGCGGCACATGACAAAAACACACATGGATGAGTGAGAAATCCGACCGGCTCCCTCTGCATTAAAAGCCAGGTTAGGTCAGGAGTCACAACCCAAATGTTAAGAAGAGACATTTTGTCCATCCATCCATCGTCTAAACCACTTATCCTTCTGGGTCTAGGGTTAGGGTTGCGGTGGGGTGGTGGAGACTATCCCAGCTGTCACTGGGCGGAAGGCAGGATACACCCTGGACAGGTCGCTAGTCCATCGCAGGGCAAGAAAACATACAGTCATACGGATCAGGAGTCACTACACGAATGTTAAGAGCCATTTTGTCCTTTCAACAAAAATCAAACCACCTTGAGAGCCACAATATTTAATGTCCAGTATGTCTCAGTATGTGTTAATGTCCTAGTATAGGCTAAACAATATAAACGAAAACGCAGACTTTGCTCTGCTTTAGCTTTAGCTATAGCTGCTTCTCTTCCATCTACGCCAGGAAACTTCCTAAAAAGTAGAAGTGTTTCTTGTAAAATGTCTCTCAGCGTTCCGCTGTTTTACGAGGCTGAAGTCGCTTCTCACTCGCCAGCTTCTTGCTGAACTTTCCCGTTCCACCTTAAATTCTGACTGAGGCGCTGAATGTAAAAGCGGCACCATTTAAGGTGGAACAGGAAAATTAGAAAGAGAAGCGACATCTTCACAACTTTTTAGTGTTTAACTTTTAGTTCGTCTTTCTCTTTTCCTTTTTTGTTCACTACTAGCTCGGCGAAACCTCATTGCTACGTGACCTGCAGTCTTTCACGCCCCCCCCGTCACACGAGACCAAAACCGAACTTATGCAATCACTAAAGAATATATAATGTGCTGCGTGGACATCCATTACCACTTATCGCAGATGAGTGGCAGCAGCGTCTCCAAACAAGAGCAGTTAATGAGAGCCTTCTAGTTCACTTGCCACATCACTTCCATTTGTTTTATTAATAAAAGATATTGGACATAAATGCATTATGGATCATTACAAATACTTTGTTTTAAAACTACCAAGTCCTCATACAGTAAGAAAATAGAAATCATGTATAGAAAGAAAAGATGCATCGATAATTGTTTTATAATCGCATCGCAGCCCTCTGAATCGTAATCAAATCGTGAGGTGCCTAGAGATTCCCACCCCTAGTGTTGTCCACACACACTTTACATGCTCAGTTGGATTTTTTTGAGCCATGCTAACTTATATTGCATACATGAACTTGTTGTCCATTAGACAGCGTTGACAGTGGCACCTTCAGGTCTGCTTTAAGCTCTGTTCTCACAAAGCATTGAATAGATTACATGTTCAGGGCTGGGTCCCACGAAAACATCTCAGCACAAAGATGATTCTCAAATAGTAGAGCGAGCATCACACTGAACACTCTCCACCAGTTAAGATGATCCTAACACTAAGATGCTTTTAGGAAACTAGGCCCAGTTCATTCCCACCATATCAAGGCCCAATCCCATTTCTTCTTTTTACCCCTACCCCTTGTTTTTGAATGTCACCCTAACCCCTTGGAACTGAGTTACAAGGGGTAGTGGTTGGAATTTTAGGGAATCATATGCCTTCAAAGAGGGGACAATTATTTATTATCGCCCACCACTAATTCTTTGGTGATACGAAGCTGAAGTCAGCTATTCACCAGCTTCTTGCTCGAATTTTCCCGTTCCACCTTAAATGGTATAGCAGTTACATTCTGGCACTTCAGGCGTCAACACTGCTAGACTATTTAGGGTGTAATGGGAAAGTTAGCTAGCTAGCTACTGAAACATTAGCACGCTATTAGCGATTTGTTATGAAGAAAACGACCATAATACATTGAAACGACATTAAACATTGATAATACGATAGTTATTGTAATTTTTTAACGGAGAAAATTCTCACATTTGTGTGTTTCTTTGGTCGCTCATGCAGCCATCTTGTCGGTTTTTCTGTTTTTCTGATAACAGTCCGTTTGGAGTGCACCTCTGAAAAACCTCCGTTTGGAGGGCCATGTAGCCCTAACACTTCGCCCTACCCACTCCATCTCAACAAAAATTGGGACACCCTAACCCTAGATGTGAACGCGCAAAACAGTGGGCTAAGGGCTAAGTGGTAGGGGCAAGAGGTAAAATGGGATTGGGCCTTAGTCTACATTTCCTCCCACATTTACCACCAAAATTTCTTGTGGTTCTTTGTTCTCGATACAAAATTACGCCTAACCCAAGAGACTAGTAGAGTGTTTGAGCATGATAGCTTACTTTTAGATGCTCACTTTAAGTGAAGTACTTCAATTAAAACCAGCTCATTTTGAAGCTTAGAAGTTTAAGTTTTTAAAGAAGAAATATTGAATGAAACTCAAGGTTTCAGTGTTGGTAATGTATCAGAAAAGAAAAAGTCCTATCATGCCATCTCTTCTTTTTGGTTTAAATTTTTGTCTTGCCAGCTGCTCAGAGCTCGGTGAGTCTGAGAGAATGATTGCGTTTGTGCAAGGCTGAGCAGGCCCAGAGAGGTTTAATTTCGAAGCGAGAAGATCCATAAAATCAATGAGGGTCAAGGATCTTTCTTTGGAAGTATAATTGCCTCAGAAGACAAATCCCCACCTGACCATTCTTGGCCATGGGCCCAGCAGTGCATTTCTATAGGGAAGGGAATCCTTGATATACTCTGGGCCCTGACAGGGAGAGTGTGCTGTAGGTAATCAAATCATTTCCCATTAAGTTTGATGAAGTCGGTGGTTCCCTTAATCATCTGTCAGGATCATCTTGACCCAGGAACAATTTAGACGATGGGCACATGTGCAGCTTTAGTTTTTAGCTGTGATTAATAGAAACGTGCCAATTTTATGAAAGCCTGCTTGATTAAAAGAGCAGTGTGACTCATACGGGGGCTCTGAAACTCTCATCAGTATCACGTCTCTTCTGGAAAAGGACATTCAAGCGCTCAAAGTACAAATTGTGTGCTGCACTAAGGATCTGCTATCAGCCCATCACACGCTGTGAAGAGTCACTTTGTTCTCTCAGGAGACGAATACTTACCGTATATCATATTCATACTGACAAATAGATTTGTTCTTTCAAGCACAAATAGGGAAACATTCTGAAGAGGGGGAATTATCAAAAACAAGAACTGAGTGATCTTAGTAATTGCAGTGTTATCAGTCTTCTTAAAAACAGGTATAGAAATGGTATCACATGAAAATACCACACACACGTAAAAGAAAAAGAAGCAAACAGAAAGATGAGACTGGTGTGTACTGCCAGAACAATTTCAGTGAATGTTCAGTGTGTTCTTGGAAGCATCACCTAAATTGTAATTTTATTTATTTTTATTTTATTTTAGTATAATCTTTTATTTTTTTTGTGTGTACATAAGCACAAAGAAAATCTACAATGACACAGACCAGTTCAGCATTTATTCCATCATAGTCAACTGGAATTAATAACAAGTCAGATAAGAAATAAGAAGGAAGTCATTTTCGCAGAAATGAAACATGGTTTCTCTTTCTGCCTTTCGCCATAGTTTTGCCCTATATGGCAAGGCACAGCGCTCCATAACCTTTTCCTCCTGATTTCTGTTTTCAGCCCTTTTGTGAGCTGTAAACCTCTCTTTGAACAGAGTGGACTCTCTGCTCATATAAAACTCTCATATAAACAAGAAGTGCATTATGTCAATGTGCTTAATATCAGATGAAACAGAATCTGGGACCACCCAGATTTCAATTGTAAACTCGCAGTAGTTTTTATGAAAACTGACTTTATTTACTCTGATGTCTACACTAGAGTTGAACACTAGAATCGATGGTTTCAATCATTTAGAGTCAATTGGGTTTAAGACAAGTTTATAAAATGATTATAATATGCAGTGGCGTGAAGTCCAGGATCTTATGGGCCCAAGTGTGAAAAAAAATCATAGCATCACCAAATGAAAATGATGTGCTTGTTTCCTCACTATTGTTATATTTCAAACAGGTTGACGCTCTCAAGACAGGCCGCTCTACCCACTTGCATCTAACATTACCATAAATGTTACTTTAGACTGACTCTAAAATTAGGATTTTACAGTTACAAATAATGAATATATCATGTTGCAAGTTGTGAAGGATCTGTTTGAAAACGGATGAGATGCATTACAAATAAGAGGAAAATAGATAGATGGCAGTGAAAGCGACACGGCATCAAGAATTAAGTTTTAATAAATTTAACATGAGAATCATACTTCAAAGGTGGAGATCAAATCTCAAAACTTGACAAAACATGTAAATCGATACTTAAGTGCATTATTATTCAGTGAATGACTTCTTGTTCACGGAATTCTTAAAATATTGAATAAGGCATCTGAAAAGTACCTTTTGGCAAATATTTTGTAACATTATAACCCATATTGTATAAGTTATTATATGTTGAGATTTTACATGCTACTGTGTATCAAAAACTGTTTGATATGGTCAATGCATGTTAAATATTTACTTTGCTTGTTAGTTGTGCTCTTGGAAATGTAAGCACTTTTTTGCAGTCATGTTCCTGTGTTGTAACAAAACCATATGTCTCTGCAATGATAACTTTACAGAATAATGTAATGAGATTTTATAACATTTACCATTTCTGTTGGTCCGTTCATTATGAAATGTTCAGTCATTGACCAAATATCGCATACTACATATTATTAGCTGCATGAAATATTTTCTGAATATTTGCATATATATTTGTATTCACACAGTTTTGAGACAGACTGACCGCCCTCTCCACTGCGCTGGAAACCTTTGCACTGTTTTGTAATGAGCAAATGCTTTCTAAGTGATGTATCGATAGTTCACAGTAGCGCAGTGCTCTCATGAGGCTCTATCAGATTTGTTCTGATGAACTTTTGCGATCGATACCCTTCGTCTTTGAGTTAATGAAGTGTACAGGCATAATATCCTCGCGCGCAACACACCGCTGTCTGTAATCCCTGCCCTCTTCGGCATAGGGACGAGGTCAATGCAGATGTGTCCATTGGGCTGGTCAATAGCTCCCACTGCCCTTAGGTGCAGCAGGGAACGACTGTGTAATTGATGAGGCAGACTCACTGAATGAAATGAATAAACAAAGAGGAGTGATGGCTGGTCACTTTTATGCTGAGCTAACTGGAAGCACCATAATTATGCCATTATTATTCTCTCACTAGAGGAGCAGAGAGAACGCTAAAGAATTTAACCCCTTAAATCCTAGACTTTACTGAATTATTCATCTTATAACCTCTCAATCAGTAACTATGATAAGTATTTGATAACTTGTATAAAACTATATACAGATCTGCCTACAGACCCTTTACAGTTTTAAAGGTTAATGGGGAATTCCACATATTTTTCAAGTTATCTGCATGATTTAATGGTTGAGATGTAAACAGTGTCATTCAGATTGGTTAATTTACAGTGGTGGTGAACACAAACACAAATATAGACATTTTATTTACAAAAACCTAAAATTACTAAAACCACCACTGTGTCTTGTGAGTTTTTATATGTCATGTTGATGATGGTAAAATAGCCATAAATCTGAAAAAATAACTTTGAGACATCTTTGGGAACTATTTGCCTTACAATGCCCTGAGTATACCTCCCCACCATGATTGTTTCAGGCCAGTAGGCAGCATATTTGTATCCATTTAGTGTAATAACTGTCTGTGGTACATTTTACAGGCATTAAACTCATCAGATGTCTGGTTCCTATCACCATCACTGTCAAAAATCCTGACTCTGTAAGTTTCCCTATAACAGAGCATTTCACATCAAACCGCTCTGGATGACTTCTTACACCTTAACCATGCAGGAATTTTGAAAAAAAAACAATCTCTGAAGTTACTTTTAGTGTTTTATGTCATGTGAGAGCTTCTGAAAACAGTGTCTCTGTGCTAATTATTTAAAACCCCTGTTTTGTTAGAAGAGTAGCTGCCACTAGCAGTGAACTCTGGTCATTTATTATTCTCTGGTCATAGTCGTTTCTTAAGTTTCCCTCTAATTATGCTCCTAACACCTACCTCTTTTTTGCTCCACGGTGTAACTGGATTTAGTGCTCTGTGTGTAACCGGCTGCAGCTAAATTACAGCTTGTGATGAGTTGTCCCAGGCTGGTGGATCTTGGTTATGAAACCCGGGGTGATGGTTTTTAATTAGTGATGATTTACACGTTGTCCCCGGCCTCATCATTACAGTAATGAGCATCTTTGAGTGTGGTGCAGAGAAAGGCCAAGACTGCGCACCCTCTCCTTGTTCTGCTCATTTCTAATATCATATGCTGCGCCTACATTCACAAGTAAAATACAGACGTTTACATATATCCTACCAACTTTGAGTATGTGTAATGCATGGCAGGTACACTATATGCCCAAACATATCCAGACACCTTCTAATTAGTCAATTCAGCTGCTTTGATTTGCACAAATTGCTGACGCAGGTGTTTAACTGTGCATACACAGTTATATAATCTCCTTTGAAAAGTATTGCTAATAGAATGGGATGCTCTGAAGCAACAGTATATGAGCCTAAGATCATGATGCTCAATGCCAAGCATTATGTAGAGGGGTATAAAACCCCCCGGCATAGGGCTATGGAGCAGTAGAACTGTGTTCTCTGGAGTGATGGAGCTCCATCTAATACCTTTGGGATGAATTGGAGTGGAGTTTGTGACCCAGAACTGTGGCTGAATGCAATCCAATCCTCACAGCAATGTCCCAACATCTAGTGCAAAGTCTCCCCAGAAGAGAAGAAGCTGTCCCCACAGAAAAGAGGAGAGCAAACTCCCTTCTAATACCCTTGACTTCAGAAGAAATTTTGATTTTTGAGTAATTGCTGCCGTGCCTCGAGCCACGGGGCATGTGTGTGTCGGTGTTATGCTGTGGTCTTTGGGAAAGATGCCCTTTGGGATAAACTCTCTCTCACTCTGCTAGCGTTTTAACAGGTTCCTGCAGACTGTTCACTCACCACATTTTGAAGGGCACTTCACAACACTTTAAAAGTCACATCTCTCTGACTCTAGCACACCTCTGAAAAAAAAAAAGTTTGTCTTTTAAAGGTGAAAAATCCACCCCCAGTCCCTACCCCTCCTATGGGCTTTTGGGTGGTGATGGCGTGCACTGTGCCTCACCCCCTTGCAGAAACTGTTTTGTGTCTCAGCCTCACAAAGGCTAATGATTGGCCTGGTGGTAGTGACAGAGTGAGCATGGCTCAGGCAGCTGCAGTATTCATCTTGAATGAATTATGTATCCAGGGGACCTGAAAGGAGATGCTGCACAGAATTCGTCCTTCTAGCTCGCATGAGTTCCCCCCAGTGTTCAAAAGACAGCACGGCAGCAGACTGAACATCCCTGCAAGCCTCATGTACAGTAGTGAAGCACCAGTTTGAGCAAAGCATCAGATTTCTCAAGGTTGGGCACTTTCAGTGTTTCACAAAACTCTTCAGTTTCTCTTACGCTATGTCTATAGCTTGCCATTGAAAAGAAAAATCATGGAAATTAGCGTAAACAGTAATGGTAAGCACACAGTATTGTTAAAATTGCCATGGTGATAACATTACTGGTAAAGCAGTAGCATTTGTTGCTGTGTTTGGGCCAATGGTGTCATCTATGCTATTCTATGAAGTGTTTTCAACCCACAAATATTTCTCAGTGCATCCAGTAATGGATTTTCATCAAAATTTGGGTTTTGTCATAGATTAGCACGTATGTCTGGACTATATCTACAAGCAGTTCAGCGTCCATGCTAACCTACCAAGGGTAGCTTACTGTGATAATTCCTTCACCACCATGTGATCGTGAATTACCTGGTAAAGAAACTTCTGTCTGATTCACAAAATCGGCGTTAACACATTTGTACATCTTAAACAATCCTCTGTGCTTGAGTGGTGTAGCAGTGGTGTAACATCTGGGAATTTTGAAAAAAGAGATGTCATTAAAGCATGTTCATTATTTAGGTCACACCCAGGCAGCTCTCAGACGGGCCTGATCAGCAAATTCAGCTTTGCTTTGAACAGTGTTCTATCATGTTTCTATGTTGTTTACAAACCCTATCATAAGTATGAACAAATCCTGTTCTTTCTGTTCCACAACACCTTCCTTCAGCATTACCCAAGGTTTGCTGTTGTGCTTTTCACTTCACTGGGCTTAAATACTTGATTGTGTCTTTAAATATGTGCATGAACACCTAATGGGCAAAATTAGGAGTGAATGCTGTGTCTGTGTGAGGAAGACTGAAACTAGGCCAGGCCTGCCTCATTTATTACTTTATTTTCTCATATTCTGCACTTTTTGCTAGATCATCAAACGGTAATGTGATGGTGAAAAGTTGGAACATTACTGCCCTGTTTCCTCCTCGGGTATGTTTTCTGTCGAGTTGTGTTTTTCGAGTACGATACGGTACTGAATCAAGTCTGTAGACTAAGTGGAACAGACACGTTTTGCACTGTAGGTCAGACAGTTTTGATAAACTGGGACAAACATGTTATGCAAGGATCTGCAATTTTGTTGCGCAAAAATGCTGATCAGTACCACCAGTCAACAGCGCATACACTGTCTTTATCAGCTCGTACACATACACAATACATCTTGTTACATTAGGCAAGGAGGGGGAAAACAACAACAACAACACAATAGCAGGCTCTGAATCAAGATGATTAGTGGATGTCCAAGCGCGTCACTGTTCTTTTAACCTGCGGTGCTTTTGAGGTGTAAGGCTGCTTTGCTTTTCTTGACAGCCGCCCTTAGTGTCCTGCTGGCTATGTTCAATCTAATACAATGAGTTGTCAGTCAATGCTGTGAGACAGGCAGTATCTAGACTTGCAAAATACATCTGTGGCCTATATATATATATATATATATATATATATATAGATAAATCTTCTTATCTGTCTGGTTTTGGAATTACAGGTGATAATTATAGTATGGTATTTAAAATTACACTAGTAGAACTGGGCATTCCCATTCTTTTTAAAATAGTAAATTTTTTTGTTAAAACTGAAAGAAGTAGCTTTACTGAGTCAGGAGAAAAAACACATTAAAATATGGTTTGTCTGCGCTGCTACGAGTCGACATATAAAGCCTGAAATAATTTAAAGTCAGAGGTGTTGGGACGGATTCCACAGGAGTTTTTCAAACCAAATCATACGTCTTTATTTATTAATGTCTCACACACACAGATTGAAAAAGAAGGTCCTGTTCGATGCTTAGACTTCAACTGTAAAGTCAATTTTACACTGATAAAGATATGACGACAACAACAACAACAACATTAGATAATTCACTTACATCCTCAGAAGACTGGTCCTTCACCAGGTTTCTCTTTAAATGATCTTTCAACATGCTCGTAACCATCAGATTCATCTGCTCCCGGGGGTCCGAGGTACAAATGACGATACAAAATGAAGAAATGACAATTATTGGTTATTGGTATGGGTATCAGACACTACAGACACTATAAGATATTAATTAACATTCTTGGTATTTGTATCAGACACAATAAAGTATAAAATAATTATTGGTTATTGGTTTCATATCAGACACAACAAAGTATTCACTCTCATTGTTGGTGTGAATATCAGATACAGCAAGGTATTAATCATCGGTTGTTGTTATGAGTATCAGACACAACAGGGTGTTAATTATTGGGTTGTTTTCAGCCCAGAAGTGCATCCCTCATGGCATCTTGACAATAGATCTCTTATTTGTTTGGAATGTATCCATATTCAGAAGTGCTATGTGTTCAAGGCCTCCAGCAATCTTTCTTCATATAGTGAGGCCAGTGTGATATAACATAACACGGAGGAGCAGCCCCTTCTGCAGAAAGACACAGTTCATTTAAGGCAATGTTCCCAATGTAGCAGAGCACAAAATTAAAAGAATTTAAAAGTATCCTAGCTGCAGTAACTCATTAAGCAGAAAACAAACCGTCCTCTCCTTGCCCAAATGTGCATACATGAGTGTGGTCTGGTGTGAAAGAAGATGCATGTCACTCACTCACAAACACACACACACACACACACACACAGACACACACTCACTTTAGAGAGATGAGGGTGTGTGTATTTTTTGCGTGCTCCTGTGTTAATAAAGAACTAGAGAGAATTAATCAAGTCCCACAGCTGGTGGAGGAGACGGGTGGGGGAGTTTGGGATAGAGGGGTGTGTGTCTGTGTGTGTGTGTGTAAAGGGGGATCAGTCAGCCAGTAGCAATTACAGCTGATCAAGTGGAGAAGATTCACAGAGAAGAGGGGGAGAGAGGAAAGGAGAGAGAGAGAGAGAGAGAGAGAGAGAGAGAGGGAGAGAGGCTAAGACAAAGACACAGAGAAAGATGGTAGAGAGGAAGTGTGACAGAGAGAGAAACTAAAAGAGAGAGAGAGAAAGACAGACTGAGAGATAGTGAGAGAGAGGAGGTTGAGAGAGAACAAGTGAAAGAGAGTCAGTGAGTGAGTAAAAGAGAGAGAGGAGGTAAAGAGAGAGAAAGTGAGAGAGAAGTACTGAGAGAGAGAGACAGAAAGAAAGCGAGAGAAATCAGAGTAAGAGAGAGAGAGAGAGAGAGAGAGAGGCGCTAGGACTGTTCAAGAGTGTGTGAGAGGATCTGTTTATTGAATGAGACAAGCTTAACCCTTTAAACTCTTGGCTTTATTATTCAGTTATTAATCTAAATACTTGTAATGCAGTAACTACTATGTAAATAATGCATGATTTATGCAGCTCAGTGTGAGGTGTGGAGCTGCTAATGGGTCCCTTAGAGTTTGAGGGGTTAAAGCACTTCCCTCAGACTTGGAGTGCTCTTCCGAAAAGAGCGAAAGAGGGAGGAGTGTGAAGAGGGGAGGGGTGGGGAGCTGGAGTGCGAGTGTGTGTGGAGAGTGCGGCGCCTGAGTTTGTAACACAGCCAGTGAGACAAAGAGGGGAAGCCGGTGTGCCGTGGCTGTGACAGCAGCAACAGCAGTGTTGTTAGTGCTCCTCCGGGGAAACACGCAGACCGTCCAGCTGCTTCTTCCGTCTACAACCCAGGACAGCTGTCTCCGGGAAGGGGCCCAAACAGAGCGAGGGCGAGGGGGCACTGCTGCTCCTGGAGCTGGCCGGGTGGGTGTCACGGGTCAGGGGCTGTAGGGCCGGGGGCGTGGCCATAGTGGCGCGCGGTGCGGACGGGACGGGTCAGGGCGAGCGGCGGGATGGGCGCTGCTCTGGAGGAAGCGGTGAGATGATGAGCGAGATGTCCCTAAGCGGCCGGGACAGCATCCCCCAGGAGGGGATGGCGGGCGGCAGGAACGCCCGCATGAAAAGAGCCGTGCGCATCTCCAGCATCGTGGCTCAGGAGGTGAGTGTCCAGCAAAAGCCTCTCTGTCTGACATAGTGGTCAGCAAGCCTGGAGATCTACTGACCTGCAGAGTTTAGCTCCAACTTTGGATTCAGTTCTTCAGGGAACTTGAAATCTTAAATTTCACCATAATTGAGTTCATTTTGTTTATGATTTTGAGGAAAAAACATTGAGTGCTTCATGAAACCTCAGATTTCTCCACAGTGCGATTCAGTTTAAAAATAATGCAGAACACACACATGACAGTACAACAACTTGAATTATTGACAATAAAAAGCAACAGACTAAGCTTCTTTAAGGATTTTAGTTTATTTTTGCCAAAAAATAAGCTTTATTAAATAATAAATTCATCAACTAGAAAATCATTGCAGTTGCCACCTTTAGTTTGATACATTGATCTATTGACTGTCTTCAGAATCAACGTGATGAGCTGTGTGAAGTGTGTTAGATTCAAGCTGGAAGTGAAGCCTGCTGGAAAGTAGACCTCCAGAAACAGAGCTGGTGACCACTGATCTAACAGATGTGCACAGGCAACGAAAAACTTTCCAGATGAGCAAGCATCATGTTGGTGTGGCCAAGCGTGCTGTGGTCTGTGTGTATTTTCAGCACACCAGAGATGCTGTAATCCACTACTACAGCATCTCTTCTATAAGCCTGTGTGGACCAGAGTAGGCTCCGCGTTGAGTACTGGTGAGAAGAACTCTGAATCTGGATTTCTGGAGAGCTGCTTTGGGGCAATGTCTGGTGTGGAACAAGCTCTGCAAACAAATTGAATTAAACTGAACTGTATTTGTCAGACGGATAATTAGCCTGCCGGTTAATCGGGCAGTTAAGACACGAACACTTACTTGTACCAGATCTTGGTGTACTTTTAGTTAGAGGCAATGCATACATATCGTTTTGCTATATTCCTTCTTTCCATTTATTGCTTCATAGGCTTGAACATTTCTCCCAAGAGCATTTGGCAAACTCATTGGTGCGCCTCAGGGAACACTATCTCGATTTCCCCGGTGATTTTTTCACAAGCGTTTCTTCTGAGAGATTCGCCTTTGCTTTGCCATTCCAGCAAGCCCAGCTCTAAAACGCATTACCTGTCCATTTCCTTCTGTTCAATCACATTACAGTGTGTGATGCGCCTCAAAATTGCAAGCATTGCTCACAGGGGCATCCTGCGATGCCCCTGACCCAAAATAGAGGCTTTAGGTGAGGGCACCACAGACATTAGAAAGACATATTGCAAGACACTGAGAGTGTGTATGTGTGTGTGTGTGTGTGTGTGTGTGTGTGTGTGTGTGCGTGTGTGTGTTTGAAAGAGAGAACCAGATATAAAAGAAGATATGAGTGAGATCATTTCAGAGAGACACCAGATTTAATTTAGGCTACAGTTTAAGTTTTTAATATTTGCTTGTAAATTAGTATCTAATCACCACTTCTACAATAATGTTGATTTTCTATGTGATTTAGTCTCTATAGGATTTTAAGTGTCAAGTTCACACCAAACTGTCAGTGGTGTATATTTACTTTCACACTTTGAGTGTAATACAGTACAGCTCTAGGTTAAACACTGACGTTTGGAGCTTGGATGATGTGCATACAACATATTTCTGCTTTATACATTGCAGTTTTTCAGTGAATCAGTTAGCAAATACTTCAACTTAAGGCCCAACTGTGTGTTGCTAGAGCAGCATGTTAGCTTTCGAAAGGATGACTGTTTATATTTGTGAAAACCTGAAATGAAACAAAATGAAACTGAGATGTTATTTTTGCCTCGTAAATTTTGAAATCTTAAATGCACCCCTGGCTTCAGTAACTACTACTGCCCCTTTGGCAGAAACAACTTTATGTAGGCGAAGGTATAGGTGTCCTATAACTGCATCTGCTGGGAGAAATTTTTGCCTACTCTTCCATGCTGAATTCTTTCAACTGTGCAATGTTTAGGGGGCTTCTTGTATGTACAGCCCATTTCACATCCCCCCACAGCATTTCAATGGGACTCAGATGTTGGCATTTACTAGGCCATTTCATAACCCGCCATTTTTTTTCCTTTTTGGCCATTCCTTGGAGGATTTACTTGTATGTTTGGGATCATTATGTTGGAAGGTCCACTTCTTCAGCTTCAACATTTTTTACACATGGTCTCATATTCTCCTCGAGCACTCTCTGGTATGAAAGAGAATTCATAGTCGATTCTGTGATTGCAAGTTGGCCAGGCCCTGAGGCAGCAAACCAGCCCCAAACCATAACATTTCCATCCTCTTGCTTCACAGTTAGTATGAGGCTCTTTTAATGCTGTCTGGAAACTCTGCTGCCAGTAAGTTACTGTAAATTCACAGAGTATATTTTTTAAGAGTAGTGTATATGTAATAAGTAATGAGATTATTTTTTCCAGGTAGTAATCAGTGAAGCAACCCCATTAATTTACAGTTTGAGAGAAGTGATCAGTAATTTGAAATGGAATACTTTTTTGACTAATACAGCACTGTATGCTGCATGAACATTTAGACACCCCAGTGTTTCTCAAACTTTTTCTAAATCTCCTGTGGTCTGAGTGTGTGTGCCTGCATTCATCCGAGGCAGCCTTCAGACTCCTTTCCACAGATAGGAGTGTGTACTGATGGAAAGTGCGTGCATGCGAAGCCCAAATGTGACCTACAACACCATTAGTGGCCGTGGCATCAATAGTAATTGAATGAATTACCTTACATAAGAGTCTCATTCCATCTGACTGTGTGAGTGTGCGTGCAAATGTGCGTGCATGTGCATATGGGTGCTACCTTATCAGCTGCTTTGACGTTTATAGGGCAATTAAGAGTTTTCATGATGTAGAATATGCATAACTTGTATATGTGTGTGTGTGTGTGTGTGTGTGTGTGTGTGTGTGTGTGTGTGTGTGTGTGTGTGTACACAAATGATGTTGTCTGAATGCAAATTTGTCAGATAAATCACAGTTACAGATGATATAGCTGAACCGGAAACTAAGGATATTTTTAGATCCAGAGGCTGTATAGAGAGTTAAAGATTGGCTCGATGGATCCTATATACCAGACTTGAGTAGCTGGATACGAACAGTGGAATTTCTTTGCTCCTAATCTATGTAATTATGAATCTTATTTACCCTCTAGACCCCACAGTGGCCTCTGCCACTTGCTGTAATGGACACAGGCACTGTCATTTACTGACGTAAATGTAAACAGAAAAAGTACAGCAACCTTTAAACTTAGTCATGAGCAATATATTAAAGATAATTAAATATTTAGTTTTTAATTAGAATGTTTCATATATTTGATGTAATTTTATAGTAAGATTTGTAACAAATAGTTATTACACATTCCTTTTTATGACAGACTTGTCAAAGAGGCTGAGAGATTGTTCAATTGTGCTGTTGGATAAAGAGAGAGATGAGCCTCAGTGGAATTTAGCTTAAGGTCAAGATATAAATCTTTTAAAATATTTTAGTGATGTGTTTTCATACTAAGTTTAGATGATTTACTAAATGAACTGCCAAGCTCATGCTCCCACTGGTGGCTGTGCTGACTGTTGTTCAGCAGTCAAAACTATAGGCAAACAAATGAATTTGTATTTGTCTATTTCTCTTTGGATAATCATTCTTTACTATATTACTATCTTTCACTAATGTACTTTGTCTTAGTGTCAAAAAGGGGTGGCGTGGTAGAGTTTGGCTGTGTTCAGCTTTCACCTGACATTAAATGGGTATGGCATGATTTTTATATCCTAAATGAAGCATTTATCATCCACATCAGTGATGGATGTCATTGGTGACGTTCTATAGTCAGTTCATTCTACATTAATTTTCATTATTGCTAGGAATAGTTATTTGTTATGTGTGTGTTTTCAGCATTTAAGTTGCATTATACATAGTAATTGGAGAGGTTTTCCCCTTCAGTTCTGGGTTGTTTGGTGTTTGTATTAAAAGATGGCCGTCACCTTTCAAATCAACTTATTGCCATCTCCCTCCTGGTTTCTTGGTAAACATTTTGTTTAAAACAGTGACAAATAAGTCTCTAACTCAACTCAAACTGTCACAAGAGTGTTCTAGGACTTTTTTTAGGTTCTGAGAGCTCCTCCTAACTTCACATTCTCAATTATATCACCAACAGCGCCTTGATTTCCACATGTGGATTTTGACTCTGATCTTTTTACTTCGTTTTCAGTGGTGTTGTTTTGTTTGTTTGTTTTTTTTGGTGAGCCACCGTTTAGCAGAAAACAGGCATCAAGAGCCAATAGAAATAGGTAGATGAGTAAGAGAATATAGCGTACATCAAAATCCAGTGTGCAAGCAGTGCCATAAAATATTCTGGACAGAACTCATATCATGTTGTTTGAGTTCTTACCCAGAAATAGGAACATGTATTGCATTTATTTATTTATTTATTTTTTTTTAATTATTTGAGTTGCACTCATACCGAACAAACCTAAACAAAGCCAATCTTGTGTGATTACTCATTCTTTGGGCTTGCCAGTTCTTTTCTGGATATTATTAATACACCTGCCAATATTACTATGTTGCTGATTGTTTTAGCATGTTTGCTTCATGTGCTCTGGCCTTAAGTGTATTGGTTTAGCATTTAAATGGCTAGTTCCTGTGGCTTTTAATAGTGTCGTTCATAAATAAAGGACTGTACTAATGGCATTTCTGCTTTTGTTGTGGTATTGAATTGGTACTAAGAATCATCACATTTCACCGGCATTGGTAATGACCACCACATTTTGGTATTGTAATAATTCTAGAAACTACCATGAATTATTTAGTAACTACTTTGAAACTAATAGATAAGTCATTGAGGTCAAAAGAGATTGAGGAGCTCAAATGTGTGCCCACGTAAGATAAGGGATTTAGAGGTTATTTTTTATTTTGTTTTGAATTACTTCTTTGCACAGCTGGACAAAGCCTTACACATAGGCTTGCCATAGACAATAGCTTAGAGGCTGTTTTGCAGCTTTTGCACTGAGCTGTCTTGCCTCTGTTTAGAAATGCTTGTGTCTCTTGGACTACCTTATTGCATCCACGTGTGTATAATATCTCTCGTGACTCTCGTGCTTTCTTGTGCTCTCGTGCTCTCATGTCCATGTAAATTCGGCTTGTATTACAAGCCCCCATCTGTGGCGGTCAGCAGTCAGCCCCAGCTAAACAATGACCATAATGGGGAATATTCAGGGCCTGAATGAATTATCGGCTGTGAGACAAATTGCCTTTTTTATGGCCGCACTTTTTCCCTCAAGGAAAAGTTATGTCGACAATTTCCAGCAAGATGGTTGGCCTTGCCATGCACGAGTGACTGAGCCCAGAGAGAGGGGATACTGGAAAAAAGAAGAAGGAGAGAGAGAAAGAGAGAGAGAGAGTGTGAGAGAGAGAGAGAGAGAGAGAGAGAGAGAGAGAGAGAGAGCAAGCAGGTTCCATCCATCACTTTTATAAACAATGCCCTTGAACACGGCAATCAGTGACTCTGGACAAATAAATCAAGGCAGTCTTCCCTCCTTCTCTTTCAATTGTATCCCCTAACCCCTCCACACGCCCCTCCCAATGCCAGAACCTCCTCCACCTGGAGGTCTCGCTGTTGTCTGGTGGAGTAGGGAATCACCTCAGCCCGGTATGCTACGCTAAGCACAGAGAGAGAGCGAGAGCGAGAGCAAAAGCGAGAGAGAGAGAGAGAGAGAGAGAGAGAGAGAGAGAGAGAGAGAGAGAGAGAGAGAGACTGACTGTATCCCATATGCGTAATTCATGTATAATTACCTGTATGTAATATGTCCCACATGTATTAAATATATGTAAGTACCTATATGTAAAAATTATGTGTTACTACAGTCAAATGCGAAGGTTTGGGCGCTGCTGTTTAAATAACATGATCTGTTGATTTTCTAAAGTACACACTTCTGCACATTTTAATACACAAGTACTGTGCATTTGCTGGACTTAACATATTGTAAACCAATAAAACTTTAAATATGGTCTGAGCCAAAGTTGTGGCACAGTATGATAACTCCACAAATAGACTGATTTTTACTAACATTTGTAGGAAAGGTTGTGTTTAAGTACCTATAAGTTATAGAGAATTTTGTTCCAAAACACATTAAACTGTACTTTTCATATTTTTTATGATTATACATTATGTGGGCTTTACAAATACAAGAAATATTAGTGCTCAGTTATGATTAAACCATGTTTGTTAGAGAAATAAATATGCATTTTTTGACTAAGTGTGTTATTCTTTTCAAACCTATTCTTGTTGCCAGTTGATATACACATTTTGGAATGAAACTTTCAATAATAATGTATTCCATTGGTATAAATACAAATAAATTATGTAATGATATATGTAATGACAATGAATTTTCTAAGCCAGTGGTTTTCTATCTATAGGCTGTGGCCCCCCAGTGGGCCATGCTGGTACTGCTAGGAACCTGTAGGCAGTCTTTACAATAAACCTTTATTCCAATATATAAACATTTAACAAAGCCAATAAGAATAAAAAATCAAAAATGCTTAAATATTTAAGTTGAGCTCAGTAACTGGTCTGGCAATATGCATGACCGATATAGCTAGCTAGAAATGTTTATACTTTCAGTGCAAATCGTTGTAAAAAGTTTCTTGGATGATTATTATTAAAAATGTTTGATTATACAGTCAAATTTAATTCTGTAGGCTACACTGATTATTACATTAGCTTGCAGATCAAGCTGGTTAAATATTCTTGAGTTGCTAAGGGTTGGGAACCACTGTTCTAAGCCTAACCCTAAACCCGCTTTAAAAAAATGAAGCATGTAGCTTTTGTAAAAAGTACTTTACAAAGTCAAACGAGTTTTGTTGGTTTTGACATTGTTGATTAGTGTTTTTTTTTTCTTTGTTTTTTTTCTGGACAGTTTTATTTTGAAAATGTACAAAAACAAACTAATGCATGCACTTCTAAGTTTTGTACAGTGTAACTTGATTATCCTCTATGATACTGTAAAATTCCTTTTTTCTTCTCTCAGAAGGACTCTAGCTTCTCTCTAGCTCTCTAGGGTTCTCTCTCTCTCTCTCTGTCTCTCTCTCTCTCTCTCCACTCATATCCTTTTGGAATGAAGGGTATTTGGCTCTCCTTGAAGCTCTGCGTTTCACTTGGCATGGTTGCTGTAATCTTTCTTTTTGGTTTTTAAAAGGTGAGCACTCTGTTCCTGATGGGGAACAGAATGATTAGTGCACTGCTACAACTCAAACACCTCCAAAGCTTGAGAAGCAGAGCAGAGAAACAAAATAAAGTGAAAGTTTTTTTATTAAGTTTAGTTGCTGGGAGAGAAAGAGAGAGAGAGAGAAGAGAGAAAGAGAGGTGGGTGAATTATGAGCTATTTAATGGTGTAATGTACATGCAGATCATGTAGTGTGAGATGAAAGGGGCAGACTGTAGTTTGAGTGACAGTGGTGTTGAGTTGTGATCACGTGACTTTCTCCAGGATTATAATAAAGTGTCAGTCCACGGTCACTGATCACGCTCCGCTAACTCTAATGTCTAAACATTATGCACATCAAGACACTGCTGTAAGATCTGTCAGATGTACAGGTCTGACTGATGGAGAAAAGCACAGCAGTTTATGAATGATATATAATTATAGACATAGATGAATTCTGAACTGCTGCATTAGAGGTGTTGCAGTGGTACATGTTCCTCAAGCTTTGGTCTCCTCTTCTCTGTGTGTACATGTTTAAAAACTACTGTTCAGAAGATTCACTTCACATATTAGACATTTCTTTGCCACTTTATGTACAATATATATTTTATGAACCATAAGGCGTAATAGATCTATACATTTTTTATACCTTAAATTTAAATATCTGAAACACTAAAAGGTACTTTTACACATTTAATTCAATATTTTGGGTGTTTTGGGACCAAGAATTTGGTTTGTGTATACCAGTGGCAAACCATGACCATAGAGGCATGCCTTCAGTTTGGGAAATGAATGTTAAAAAGCACCTCTATAGCAATGCTAGTTTCTACTAGCAGCCCTATAGGATTCTAGTAATAGCTCACTGCAGTTCACATTAATATTTTTTGGCCAATCTAATTTGAAGCTTGTATCAGAAACCAACAAACACAGAGCCGCCACCGCTTATTTCCATTCCTCAAAACTAACTCAAACTTGGTTAGTCTACCACTTGTATTCACAGGCAGTGACATACATAGGACTTCAGGAATTTACAGACTGACATTTTTCTTTAAAACGTTTGAAAGTTAAAACATGATTGGCTGATTCTGCTGTCATTTCCTACATATGTTAGTGGTTAATCTGACGTATTATGCCTTCGGGCAGCTCCTGAAGTCCTAACCAGTGGGAGAGCTAGCGTGGTCTAAATACCACGGTCTAAAAATGGTCTAAATAATATCCTGTTTGGGCAAATTTTCATTGGGCATTCCCAGAATGTAAAACTTGTGTCTCCAATCAAAAGTGTGCTGATTCTGTTATACAAAACAAACTAAAAATGGCAGATATGTATTTTTAATTTTACAGAAATCATTAGGCTTTCCCTGAAGGCCAAGAAGGCCTTAAGGATTCCCCTTTGGTGTATACATGTGCATGTGTAATGTAAAGCTATATGTGTGTAGTTTTGCTAGCTGCCGTGTGCTCAGGTGTGCTCAGGTATCAAATAAAAGCTCCATGGAGGTTGAGAATAAAGAGAATTTGCTTTGGCAGCACTATCTATGTGTGTGTGAGCTGATGTTTGAGCTGACAGTAACAGCACCGCTCCCCCCTCTCCTCCCCCCTGAGACACACACACTGATAACACACAGTGCAGCCTGCTCCCCAGCTGCTGCTGCTGTTAGGGACACAACAAAAGGACAGGTAATTATAGTATGCCCCCTAATAAGTTTTGAGGGGACGCTGACATTAGAGCTTAAAATATTTGTCTGAATCTGATGGGACCCAACTATGCACGTCACTTTCGGTTGGATTCTGACATCATTTCTCAGATATTTTAACTCTAGGTTTATTACTCAGTTACTAATTTTAAAACATTATTTAGTGACTGCGTTTACTCCTGTTTACATCTTTTGCTCTGCTTTATTTTTCTCTCTACTTTTATTATCTTAAATACTTTCTAATCTGGCGTGCTGGAGTCACTCTCATTGTTGTCACTGAAGTTCATGAGGCCAGTTGATTCAAGTGAAGTAAAGCAGCAAATGATTCAGCACAATACAGTGTAGTGCAGCCTAAAAGCATTCATATAAAAATCATATGACATGGTGCACAATAAGAATGAACCTATGGGATTTGGACAGTGTGTAAAGATACAGTGAAAAAGCAGCAAAATCATTAGCAATGATGAGGAATGAAGCAGTGCTACAATTCCGTTAGGAATATGACGTTGTCTGTCTGTCTGCCCTGCGATAGACTGGCGACCTGTCCAGGGTGTATCCTGCCTTCCGCCCAATGACAGCTGGGATAGGCTCCAGCACCCCACCGCGACCCAGAAGGATAAGCGGTTTAGATGATATATGTATGTATGTATGTACGTTGCACCCAGTCTCAGGTCAGCAGTGGTTGGGTTGTGGAAAAAAATTGTTGTGGTTAAATTCAAATATAGATGAAATTTGCTCAGGTTGCAGTCGAGTTCAGACTTTTGTCAGGCTAATTTTAAGTATGGACAGAATTTTGTCAAACTACAGTTAATTATGTACAAAATTTTGTCTGACTACAGTCAGTTTTGTACAGAATTTTGTCTGGCTGCAGTCAGTTTTGTACAGAGTTTTGTAGGGCTATAGTCAGAGTCATACATAAATTTGTAGGGCTACAGTCAGGCCAGGACAGAAATTAGTAGGGCTATAGTCGGGTCAGGCCAGAATTTTATCGGGCTTAAATCAGGACATGACAGAATTTTGTCAGGCTATAATCAGGTTTAGACAGAATTTTGTTGGGATAGAGTCAGTTTCAGACAGAATTTGTTGGGCTACAGTCGGGTTCGGATGTGAAAACTAGTTCTCTGGGTTAGGTTGTCCTTAAGCTAAGAATGTTCTGGCTATATTTGGGTTCAGATAAAAAAAAACGTATCGCCCTAACTGACGGGAAATACACAACAGCATCTTGTGGACGAGGGCATCAGTGAAAGTTTATTAGAAGTTAATCACTTCATTCTGAGCTATCATATTGCTGCAGAAATGGAAATTTTCACTTCAACAACAGTGCTAATTCTTCTTAATTCTCATCTCCTCATTATCTTTACCCTCTTCCTGCAGGGTGGAGGACTCCCTGACTCTGCAAACACCACAGTGTTTTCCATTACACAACAACAATTAAGCAGTTCTGAATGTGCAAACTCACAAACTGCCACTGTGGGACAGGCAGCGAAGCTGCTTAGGTTAGAAAGCGCTCTTTACTGTGCATTGACTTGCGTATTTACACACACTATGTTGTTTGTCCAGGCACTGCGTTAATTTTGATTATGGCGTAGTGTTCTCTCTAACACATACTGTGATATTTCTAACACTTTTCTAGAGATACTCTGCCTCCCTCTAGCCAACATTCAGAAGCACTGCATAGGACAAACTGCCTGTGTTGTATTTACCACATGCATGCTTTTTCTCTTTCTTTGTGATTTCTAAAGCGCATGTGTCTAAATGTAGGACACATGAAAAGATTAGAATGTTGTGCAAATGACAGCAGCATTATAGTTGTTCACTGGACTACTTCAAAATCACTGGTGATAGAGTTTCGTTATATTGTTGGGCTGCACAATTAATTGTATTACAATTGTGATCTTAATTGCATTTTAATTCAAGATCAATGCATCACAGTGCATTTTAAATCTGCAACATTTATACACAGTCAAGCACTTGTTTTCATCTGGAATTCTATCCATAATTTAGTTTATGTTTTATTCAAATTATACTTAATTTTATTACAAAGCAATTTATTTATATGTCATGTCATTCTTTGCAAAGTGTGATGTGTCTGTTAAGGGTCTTTTATGCGAAATTATGAAAATACACATAAAAAAACATGGATAGAAAAGAAAACTAGAAGGGGAAATTTGTAAATGAACTTTAACTTGGCTTGACATAGATATTGCTATGGAATTATAGGTGGTTGTTAAGGTGTTGCTAGGCTATTGCTATGTTTTCCCAGGTGGTTGCTAAGGTGTTGCTAGGCCATGGCTTTTACATTCCAGGTAGTTGCTAATATGTGTATATGTATATATATGTGCTAGTGTGTTTGTGAGCCTGTATGTAATGTCTGTGAAGGTCACTGTAAGAGTCCTTTTTTACACCATTTGTTGCAGTTAGATTAGAATTTTCTCAACATTCTGCCAGTCATTTTCTAAGGGAAAAGATCATGTTTGAACAAATACTGTACAAAAACGGTACGTGTGATCAATCCCAAATGATCAAGTGGTCTATTCCTGTATAGATTTTCTAGAATAATAAAGCAAAGAACAAAAGCTGGCTTTGTCAAAATGCCTAAATATCATAAAAAAGGGTTTTAGAAGAAATATGAAAACAGTGATGAAAAGAGTTTTTTTTTTTTTTGTGTTGACGTAGCATGAATGAAAGTGACATGTTCTGCACCATGTCCTCTTAGAACTGTTTGCCCTAGTGAAGCTCACAGGGTTTCAGTGGGCAACAGAATCATGATTCCAGTGTAATCAGGAGCCCTACCTTATAGATTCTAGTGTGTTTGCATGGGTGCATTTTAGGCATGGAGTTGTTTCTGCTGTTTTCATCTCTTTCATCTTTTCTCCATCTGCTCTCTGCTTCTTCTCTGCTTTATCGATGGTAGTCTATTTCCTCCAGCATCCTGCATGCTCCCCTGAGCACAAATATGATAAATGTAGACCAGAAATGATCAATTCTATGCTAAGGGTGAAGCTGATTCATTGTAGCAGGGAGCAGGCCAGTGCATTGTGGGAAATACATTCGATCCAGATCCTATCTGTCTGCCAGGTTGGTGTCATATGTCTTTCTAAGCAGTGGCCTGTCAGAGTCAGGCTGCTGCTGCGCTGCTGTTTGAACTCTGACTGTTAGCTCTCCTCTCCTGGTCTTGGACAGCTTCTTTAGTTTATTAGACATTTAAAAGTGTGGAAGTAGTGCAGTGATGGCAGGAATCCTGTTTAATGTAACAGAGAAAAATTACATTTACCCAGATTTTGCCTTAGCCCAAATGTAGAGAATCAGCCAAGACTTGTTAGATATGTGAGTTTAATTTCTTTGGATTTTTACTGGCGCTACCAGGCTAATGTATGTATGTAACACAGGCTGTGAATTAGGAAAATATAAAATCATCACACATTAGTCTCAAATCATATTGAGCTGTTAAATATATAGACTTGCTTATGTGGTTTCTGACACTGTATGGCATAATTTTATCTGTAAAATGGACAAAAATGAGGTACATAGCTAAAAACAGTAGAATCAGCCATCTTGAAACCAGACTTCTGTTCATTTTTGAGATTACTTAACATGGTTCTGCGCAAGTGTGGTGATTTACATATGCAGTTTGTATAGCTTCAGTGTAAAACTAAAGAAGCAAACTCGGGACATCAAACTTGTCTTGGCTGACTCACTACATTTGAGGTAAGGGGAAAACGTACCATTTCACAATAAGAGTACTCTTATAACGATTTATGAATACTTTTAAATGTGTTTCTTAATGGTTAATTACATAATCACTAAGTAGTTATAACACAGCCTAAAAAGGGCAACAGTGACCTGTTATGTCTGATGGATATGAAAATGTAAGCTGACAGGTAAGATGTTGACTGATGGACAAACCAGCAAGATCTCAGGTTAAACAGTATGGATGTGTTATAACTACTTATTAATGATTTTTAAGGTGTTTATGACCTAATTAATAGCCATTAATAGGCTCATTTTAAACCATTCATAAAACTTTTGAATGGATAGTCCTGTTATGAAGTGGTCATGTAAATTAGATGTTTCAACCTAGAGTCACTCACAGTCTAACATCCCACTTTAAAGGGTCTCTGAAAGCAGCAGTTGGCTTTACGTACTGGACTTTCAGAGAGGTCAGTTTAGGGTCTGCACTGTTGCTCTCCACATTTACACATGTAGACTGGTCAGGGATCAGTGTAGTCTGTAGTTCAGTGAAGGACTGCAGTGTCACAGCTCAGTTCATCACCCTCAGAGACAGGAATCAGATTGGCTACCGAGGCTGCCGATGGCCGTCCCATCCATCAGAGCGACAAATCACCATGGGGAGGGCGGGGTCATCCATCAGTGTGTTCCGGCCCTCTTTGGAGAGCCGCGGCACGGCAAGCTCTGACGGCTCTTTGATATGAATCAGTGTGTTTGAGTCAGCTGCGGCCGGTCGCAGCGGCGCGAAGGACAGCGGTGCATCGCCTCACGCTGCTAGCCAGCTATCTGTCATTTCCTGCAGTAGCCGCTAGCCAAGTGAAGAGATCAGACTGTCTGAATAATCTCTTGTGTGATTGTCTTATTTCTTCCAGTGGTGGCATGTCTTTTCCTTCCTGCTGTCACCTTCTTATGCAACATTTTATTGCCTGATGAGGTCCATATGGAAGGTCTGGTGTTGGTTTAAGTTGTCCACATTTTTGTGCGCTGGTTTGAGATACTGGTGGGCATTTTCACGATATGTTATAGTTATTATGAGAAAGACTTCATAATGTCCCTTTTGAATATATCATGGGTTTCAGTACTTCTCCAGCATTGAACTGCATGTATCATAAACAAGACAGATTTAGACCTGTTGTGAAGAGCCTGTAAACTACCGTAACCAGTTCATAGTAACTGCACAGTAACAATAGCTGACTGGAGCTGTTTGGAGCCATATGTGGCATTATCTGATATATTAATTATTATTATAATTATTATAATCATATATTATAATTATCTGATATATTAATTATTATTATATATTAATTATTATTATTGTTGATATATTAATTATTATTACAACTGGCATTACCAGTTGTATTTTATTTTATGCATACACTTTATCCTTTTTAATTTAGCCATAAACCTCTAAATCATGTATCATAAAAATGTCTTGTGACGTTATATTTTGGCCCTATTGCCCATCCTTAGTTTGGAGCATGCTTTGTTGTTTCTTTTCATAATGATAAATAAAAACCAGTTCTTAGTTTCCTAGCAGAGTTGAAGATGACATACCTAAAACATTTGTGTTTAATTGAGAGTTTTGTTAGTTGTGTTTTATTTGCTGCACTGCCAAAAAATGACCTACCAGTCAGAGTTATTCCTGACCACTTGCTGAAACACACACCACACTTGCAGAGCAGCTGTGCTTCATTTATATCAGCTCTTCCCTGAGGACATCTGCAATGGCTGAATCTCAATCTCAGTGCATCCGTTTTCATTTAAATCCCTCAGCTGAAGCTTTATCAAGATTGTTTTAAAGGGGATGCATTTTAATGAATTACAATGAGACAAGACTCTGAAATTTTCTGAGAGCATTTAACAGATGATACTAATTTGGTGTGAACACTTTTATGTGTCTTTTTCTTCTCACTAAAACAGTCCATCTGCCTCTAATCCTACAGGATGAAAGAATAGCCTAATTAGAAACATGAAGCCAGGTAAAAGATCATGACATTCAAATGTATGACATAGATTGTTTTGTCATTTGACCACAGTTTCTTTAAGTTTATATACTTTCTTTATGTTTTTTTCCCCTACAATATATGGTACATTTGATAATTGAAGTTCTTATTCTTAACCTATGACTTGTTTTTGTTTTTTACTGTAAATGAAACCTTTTGATGTTTTTTATATTATTATTTCTTCACACATCTTACATTTTACACATGGCGCTTCAGGTGAATATTTCATTTTAGTTGTTGTGTTTTCTTTCACCGACTTCTTTCCAACTTTCTTTAGACTTGTTAAATATACATTATTTATCTGATGCCTTCTCTCAGCCCCAAGTGATGCTGACAAAGCAAGAGTATCAGAGTGTTTTGAAAACCTGTGTGTGTGTGTGTTGGCATACATGTCTTTCTGTGTGTCTATTTGTGTGTGTCTTTCTGTGTGTGTGTTTGTGTGCATTTGTGTGTGTTCATGTGCTTCTGTGTATATGTGTGTGAATCTATGTAAGTGTAAACCAGGGGCTAAGCTATGGGAAGGCCTGGGGAGTCTAGGCAGGCCCACTTGAGAGCCAGCCTTTTAAATTTCCGTTCCTTAAAAAAGTTCCCCAGAGACAAAGAAAATATTATAAAATCTAAGATAAGGCACAGTTTTCTTGCATTCACACGGCTTAAGTAGATAAAAGAGAATGGCAAAGCTCTCCTTAGCTCTTCTCCTCACAGATTTTTAGCAGATGCTGTCACCATGGCAACGTTTATGCGGCTCACAAAAAGGCATAGTTTTTTTTTGTAATGCCAACACGTTAAAACAGTGTTAGACTGCTCTAACCTGCCAATGGTGTGAATTTAGCAGAGCTGTGCGGTATCCTATAGGCTACTTACTTAGCTAGCAAGTAGTAGGACTTCACCAATCTAATGAAAACAAAATTCAATACTGTGAAAAAAACAAGAAGAAAAATGCATTCTTCACCCATTCACCTTAGTGAGGGGGGCATCTTCATCATTGGCTGGCTGTATTGGAGCTGGATTAGTTTTACCTGTGGATATGCTGTGATTTGAAAGATTAGCGATGAGATCCATTATTTTAACTCAGTACGAGTACGAGTAAAAGTATGAGTAATGACTCTGAAATAAATTAACTTCTAGAATTTAGCAAACTCTTAGCTCCTTCAGTGAAGGTAGTCCTGTTGGAAATCAACCTTACGGTAATTTAAAAACAAATCATCATAATAGATATCGCCAACTGTTTTTTTAAGAGGGAGACAAGGCTAACCACTAAAATGGAGCTCTTGACCCAGTTCATTCATCTTCAAGTTTACAACAGGACCACTGTAATCTATAACATTTTGGTGATGAGGTAATTGGAAGAAGAATGAAATGAAATATCTGAAGGTCACAAGGCAGTTGGGCAACATTTGTGAAGTTAGATGAGTCCCCTTTACTAGCCCAGTGCTGTTCTATATGGTATGAACTGAAAACTTGTTTTTGTTATTTGTTTGCATCCATTGATTCTCATTGTCCAGCCTGTGATTTGTAGTTCTGGGCTATCTGAGGTAATCTGGGGCAAATACACAGATACACTTACAAATTACCTTACAACACCTCCTCTGCTAAAACTGATATAGCTCAAACAGGGCTATGGGTTCCTACTGTAGTGCTGAGCTACATCTATGTTATTTTACTGTTTGAAAAGAAGGATCGTTTTCTATCTAATTCCACCCACTACTTAGGACTCCCCCAGTCACTCAATACTACCAGAGCTAGGAGAGCAAAAACTAGCACAGGCTTCCTCTGAGACCTGTGAAGTGCCACTGCATCTTTATGAGCTGCTGCTAACGCAACGCACCAACTGCCAGTTCTGTTACATCAGCTAACAGACGTGGCTAGCATCGCTCTGGGTGATGGGAGGGTGGCATCCTACCCACCCTGGGAGAGCGAGGCCAATTTTGCTCTCTTGGACTCTTGGCCAGGGATGGCTGTAGCATCACCAGGGATCAATCTCGGGATCTCCTGATGATAGGGCCAACGCTTAGATGGTTGGTGCTCTCTGGGCCTTGAAGCCCCTGTCAGCATGGTTTCAAATGTTTAAATTTTGTTTTATTAAGTAAACATATGGCATGAGAAAACATTTTCCAGTCAAGAAATATATGTAAATGAATATAATTTGATTAAAAAATTGAAAATTCAGAACAGTTGCCTGCTTAGAACTGTGTGGGCGTGTCAGATTGCATAATGATTGACGGCAATATATTTATATCTGCAGCCTATAGCTAGCTAGCTAACTGTTGGACCATGCTTCTGAAACTGATGTCATGTAATCTCTCATTATTAGTCATTGTCATGTTTGCGGAGTAGTGGAGAAATTTTTCGTGTGCATTATTGTGCACCACACCTGCAAAGTACAATTGCGGGGAGCACTGTGAGCCTTGATTTTATTGGGGGTAGCTAATATAATCCTAAAATAATGTATCATTTTATCCCTACAGTTAAAGTGGACCACTTGCTATCAAACTCTCGTAAATGAAGTTAATCACTCACAGTAGGATGAAACAACGGTGTAATAAACCTTTCTAACAAGCACAGTCAACAATTTTAGAAAAGTTTAAATAACCTGCTTTCAGGGAGTTTTGGACTTGGAGCAACAGAGAGCTGTCACTTTATGTGAGGGAAACAAACGTGAGTAGCTGGCATACACATACATCTAACTCTGACTGGTACTTTGGCAGATCTGACGTCACCTTCACCAAATTTAGTCCCGTCCAACTCAAATAGAACTGAGGAAGTAATTTCAAAAATCTCTCAGAAAAGAGCAACATTCTTTCTCTGCCATCATCATCATAGTAAAAACATTACAAAGAACTAAAGGTAATAGCTAGAAGGAAATCATGAAAATTAGTAGTCAGGGACTTTAGTGCGCGCTAGCTGACCCCAAATATGAAATCAGTTCCCCCCACCACAATGAAATTCTGCCTATGCATTGTGTGTGTGTGTTTGTGTGTATGTGTGTGTGTGTGTGTGTATGCACAAAGCCAAGAGTTAATTAGCACAGCGATGAGTCCAAGTGTGTACATTTTCAGCCTGTAGGTGTCTCTCTCTCTCCACACGTGCACACACACACACACACACACACATGTGCACATACACACATCACTTCAAGGCAGTGTTTTACTGTTTTACTAAAGTTTTACTGAAACATCCCTTTCACCTGCACACTGTTGCTGCAGTACATACTGTTCAAGACACACACTCACTCACGCTCGCGCTCAGACTTTGATGATGAAATTAGAGGTATCTGTCAGGGCTGAGATGCAGACTCATTTACACTGTGAGAAGGCAGGCAGTCAGGCAGGCTGCCTTTTGATTTAACAGATCCTCTCTCCACTCTGCGTCTGTGTAATGGTGATGAGCTTAATCTGGATGTGCGTGTGTGTGTATGTGTGTGTGTATGTGTGTGTGTGTGTGTGTGTCTGAGTGTGTGTTTGAGACAGAGAGAGAGATGAGTTTGATCAGTGTGGCGTGGGGAACACAAACTCCATATGCTCATCCTTTCTCTCTCGTTTATTTATAGCTCTTTCGCTCGACTGGCAATACTTTCAGTATGTCGCCAGATGACTTTAATTCTTGAGGTGTGATATTTTTATCCAGTCGTGCTTCAGGAACGGATTTGGAATAAGACAGCAGTAAGCTCTTCTGCTTAATGTTCTGTACTCTTCACACGCCATAGACTTCTAATGAAATCCTGTGTGTGAACCATGCATTTTAGCCGCGAGCGCCTCATTCCATAAACTCTTCCTCCAACAAGAACCCATCATTTTTGCAGTAAAGATGTGTGATGTCATCTCCAATCCCTTAGAATCTGGGATTCTTTGTTTCGGTTATGCAGCTGTGATGCACACCAATCACGCTGCAGCTTAGTGTGAATTCACAAATTTTGACACGAAACTGTCCACTGTTCCTTAGATAAAGTCACACTTCTGATTTGCTCCTCTGGTCCACCGGTCTGTCTCACTCTCGCTCTCTATCCTCTATATTTCTCCTTTCCTTCCTATGCTTCACTTGAGCTGAGCTAATGTGAGAAAATATGCAAATTAAAAAAAAAAAAACTCTATGTAGATGTTACTGGATGTTACAGTGTATGCATCCTTAATCCTGTTAACCCCTTAAACCCTCTCATAACTATATAACTTACAGTTTAAACCCCCTCGTAACTATATAACTTAGAGTTTGATAGTAGCTACTGAAGTAGTTTTATAGTAGATAAAGAATAATTCACATCAGCCAATCAAAGTTTAGAACCAGAACTATTTGTAAAGCTTATGTTTGTCTTCTACTACAATAGACGTTTTTTTTTTTCCATCTAATATGCTATTAATAGTTTCCTGTTTCATATAATGACTTAAAAATAAGTACTTTGCTAGAACACGTGGTCCTGTAAGGCATTTAAGAATTGAAGCTTTTCAGGTTTAAGGAGAACCCTGTCAGATAGTATATATATATACATATATATATATACAGATAGATAGATAGACAGATAGAGCTGTTGATGAGACAGTGTGTAAAAACCCACTGCAGTTGACTCCTTTCCCTGTATGTATGTGTGTGTGTGTGCGTGTGTGTGTGTGTGTGTGTGTGTTTGTGTGTGTGTGTGTGTGTGTGTGTGTGTGTGTTTACTAATGAAATTAGCAGATTATTCATCCTTCATCTGTCACTGTGCTCTCCTGCTCGTGTCTCACGCAGAGTTCAGAGGCCAAATCTGCCCATTAATTAAAACTGGGGTATTAATTAACATGAAGGCTGGCACTCTAATGGAGTCTGCCACAGTGTTCTTTCTCATTTGGCACTGTCTCAGCTGTCACTTCTTTTATCATTCTGACTTCTCATTCTCTCTTTCCTGTTTTGGATCTACTACATTTTTTCTGTTTTGTCCATGTCTGTCTTTTGTCTCTCTTAATTTCTTGCAAATGACTTCATTGAGACAGATAGACAGACAGACAAACAGACAAATAGATAGACAAATAGATAGATAGGCTAGGTTAGCAGTTAGCTGTGACCTGTGCATAGTTTCTATTCTAACATTTTAGAAATGCTTAACTACATAGCAATGATTTATAACACATACATAACTCATTAAAAGCATGTTTAAAAAAAGCAGTACTTGAGTATTTTTGAACAGCTTATGTTTTATTTCTATTAACTCTCTTTCCCCTTCTTTTTTTTCATCTATATAGCTATATTTAGCATTACCTTCATTTTCCATCTAAGATAACTAAAAGGTGCAGTTTAACAAAAATGTTAAAAAAAGTAAATGGTAAAAATATTCCCACTTAAGTTTCTTCAAATTCATTCCTCGCTCTTGATATGTGCATTGTATGCTTTTAAAACTTTGCATGTTGCCCGGCAGATACTAACACAAACTATTCATAAATACTCACACAGTGCTGTTTTAATGCATAATTCAATGCTTATGCATGTATTATGAAGTTTCTGTGTAGTCAGCCTTCAAATAAAGTGTTACCCACTTAAAGTTTTGGTGATTCTAGTACATCATCCAGGTATTAATAATATTTTGCCTGCTTTTGCCTTTCCTAGTGTGAACATGAGACACAGGGTGAGACGGAAAGAGTGTGAGAGAGTGAGAGAGAACAGTGAGGAGGAACATAACGTACTCTCTAAAGCTAGTAGCTACCACTCTTCTTCACTGATTCCATCCTATTCATCAGTTAGTTTCTGTCAGGCTAAACAGCAGGGGTATAAATCACTGAGTTCTGTGGTCCATCAGTGGAAGTGCTGAGTGGTGTCCCGCTCCCCAGCCGTTTGCCCTTGCCTCAGGCTTTCTGTGGCCCGCCGTCAGGTGGCGTAATGACTGTGCTGTTTAAAGCTTGACCTTTCCTCTTCTGAAATGTCACTCTTATTATAGAGCTTGATTACATTCGTAAGTGTCTTTAAGCTCACTTACATCTCAGTGGGTTGGTAGTTGGGTATTCTTTCAGTCAAGAGTGATGTACGCACTATTAGTGTAAGCACTATGAGTTTGTTTTATGGTCAATATAGCCCAAAAATATAGATTTTTAAAAAATACATTATATAGTGTAACCTATATGTAGAACATACTTGATACAGTCATATGCAAAAGTGTGGACACCCTGGGCCAAATTACATGTTAAGTAAAGATATATATATATATATACACAGACATATATGTATCACAGTCACAGTTTTAGCCTAAAAATCCAGTGTTAAAGCTCATACAGAAACAAAATGAACAAAATGGCCTGGCTATGTGAAGGCTACGGTTAAGTTTATATCACAATGATTCAACTTATACTGATCAGCCGTATATTAAACAGCATTCAAGCAGAGGTCAGTCATGCCATGATGGAATTCGTAGAAAGCTAAAACCTGTTTACATGGGAGAAGCAGTCAATATGATTATGTAATTAATTACGTTTGTCCAACAAATGTGATTGATTTTATGGCCACAGGGAGTGTAAGGGAAACAGAGAGATATGCAGCATCAGACAGAGGCCCACCCTTGCTCTTAGGAAACATACTACATGACTGGAATTTAAATGTTGGGGGAAAAAATAGCAAGAAAAAAAAAAAACATGTAGTTGCTTCTTCATTTCTTACATTTTAACATTATAAGTGTTATATATCCATAATAATAATAATGATAATAATAATAAAAGTAAAATTTTACCATAAAGTGGTTAGTAAGTGTATATTAAAAATAGTCATTGGTCATTTAGGTGCAGGGTCACAATACTGAAACAGTGCTAGCTCTGTAGACGTTTAAAAGTTTGCCACTAATCTAAAGGTCCACAGTAAGCCTATTCCTGAATGTGAGCAAATTGCAAATTAATAATGCACTAATCCATGTCCTCTTGCCATGAAAGGGATCAGGTTTCTAAAATTAGCTTCTAACTGTGAGTGAATCTCCTGGATGTGTGCTAAAGCTCTTCTTTTTTTCACTAGTAACAAAGCGAGACCGCTACGCACCCAAAAGACTTTGATTTAACAATCACGCTCAAATGGAATACTTATTACAGGATAGGACACAACAAAGCATTTTAAATGGTTGAGGTTTCACTTTCCAGAAATGAAAGCTAAAGCTCTAAGCTGCATGGAACGGTGCTTTAGTGGGAAGCTTTTTGCTGCTGCTGCTGCTACTGCTGCTAACCCCAGAGGTGCTAATCTTAAGCTGCAGCTGCTAGCCTGGGCTGCAGCAGATGATGATAGCTGCGGGTGATCTTATCTGCACAGTCTAGACCTTCCTCAAACACTCTGTAAGGCATGAATGAAGATGAGAGGAGGTGGACACGTGTGGAGACACTAGAGGTTTTCAGATTTTTTTTGGAAGATCCCTTCAGTAAACATTAAGGTATTCATCATTACCCATAAGGACATCTAATGTTCCTATGTATTGAGTGCCTTTAGTATGTAAACACAGGCCCTTGTATATTGCACCAAGGCCCTGCATGTTGTTTCCTTCCACTGTATGTCACCTCATACCTTTTAGCTCAAAAACAATACAGTCATTTATGAAGAGGTAGTTAGCTGATAGCAAACGTTACAAACTCAGTACACTGTGTTGAATGTTTCCTTATATAAAATCTACATGCGAGAGTGTAAAATAAGCTTGATATTTATTGGTGCTCTCACTGTGACACATACTGTGTGGTATACCTGAGCTGTCGTACTGTCTCTGTAGATGTGCCTAAAGTATTGTTCTTTTTGTATAAAACATTTCAGTAGCTACATTAGTAATATTCTAAAACTGTATGTATAATTTTATTCTGGGGATGTTAGTAGTTACTGGTAGAAGTTTATGTGCATAGTAATTATTAACTGTATAGTTGGTATTTGGGCTTATTAAAGTCTAACTGTATGATCATTTTACCTAGGCATATTGAACATTGAAGTTTACCTGTACAGTCGTTCTACCTGAGCATATTGAACATTAATGTTTACCTGTACAATCATTTTACCTGAGTATATTGAACATTACAGTTTGACTGTACAGTTGTTTTACCTGAGCATATTGAACATTAAAGTCTACCTGTACAGTCATTTTACCTGAGTATATTAAATATTAAAGACTACCTGGACGGTTATTTTACCTGAGCCTATTGAACAGTACAGTTTATTGTACAGTCATTTTACCTGAGCATATTGAACATTGAAGTTTACCTGTACAGTCGTTCTACCTGAGCATATTGAACATTACAGTTTGACCGTACAGTTGTTTTACCTGAGCATATTGAACATTAAAGTCTACCTGTACAGTCATTTTACCTAAGCATATTGAACATTAAAGTTTACTCAAGCAGTCGTTTTACCTGGGTCTACAGAACATTAAAGTCTACCTGTACAGTCTCCTGTGGACTCCCCCCTCAGTCTCAGAGTTTAAATTTAGACACGAGAGGTTACTCTCACTCTCTCACTCTCTCACTCTCTTTCTCTCTTTCTCTGTGGTAGCTAGGCAACCCAGTCCAGGCTATTGTGTAAGTGCTTGTTTCAGGCTGGAACGCTCTTGAGCTCATGTCTGAAGAGTCAGAATCCTTCACAAGGGTCTGCAGAAACAGAATAGCTACACAAAAAGCAATTCAATGGGGAAAAAAATTAATGACAGGCAATCCATCACCAACACGTTCTTCTGTTTTGATGCCGCGAGCAAAGTACATACACACACACATACACACACACGGTGACTCACAAACAGAGTCATATTTATCCCTCCAGACTTTGTTGCTCTGCTGATTATAGCAGCATAATAGATGACCTGTGGCAGCCTGGCAGCAAATAGGCCCCACACTCTGGACATGCTGAACTGAACAGAACACGTCAGCTACTATTGAGGGCGAGCGATGCCTGGACTAGGTTAAAGAGAGATCGAGTGAGAGAAAGAGAGACAGAGGGAGGGTAAAGGAGAGAAAGGGAGAGGGGGAGACAGCCAGAGAGAGGAGAGAGAACAGGTGAAAAAGACAGACAGAGAGAAGAGGATGGAGAGAGAGTGAGAGGAGAAGGAGAGAAAAGGGGAGAGAGACAGACTGAGAGAGAGGGTAGGGAGGAGAGGAGGACACAAAGGTGTGCAGTTAATGGATTCCTCTGGACTGGATCTGATGCTACAGAAGAATTTTATTCAGTGGGTTTTATGTTTGTCTGTGCAGTGAACACTGTGTAAACTGAGCACCATACATGCTGTAACAGATACCTTTTTTTTAAATTTCATTTATCTGGGTTCATCAAACGGTCATGTGGTCAGTCCCTTCTTCTTTCTTGATCAGTCATGAACAGTGTGTGCACAGTATTGCTACCTGTTTGAAATCTGTTTATTATTTAATTAACTAGATAAAATATGTTTAATAATTAATGCCCTGCGATGGACTGGCGACCTGTCCGGGGTGTATCCTGCCTTCCACCCAATGACAGCTGGGATAGGCTCCAGTTCCCCCCCCCGCGACCCAGAAGGATAAGCGGTTTAGATGATGTGTGTGTGTGTGGGTGTTTAATAATTAAGTGAATTATGTGGAATAAAAATTATTATTTTTCATTATAGGGTTAGATATTTTTTAGCAATATAACCCCTTTAGACAAAATACAAAACCTCTTCGTGTGAATGTTCATGTTCTTAATATAAGACAGAATTCTGTTTTAGCTTTTAAGTTCATCTGCCATCTTTTCATTAAAATATTTTTTAAAGAAATAATTAGCTTGGCAAGTTATTCCTGTTAGATTTCTTAACTATCTGATTGGCCTACTACTTAAGTGCTCACTGGAGAGGCAGTTCTGGAGCAGTTCTTCAAAAACCTTCCTCAGATAGAGAGAGAGAGAGAGAGAGAGGGAGAGAGGAAAACAGGTGGCTTCTCTTTACGCTCGCTCTGTAGGGAAGAGTAACACATTAAAGCCACTGCCGTCAGTTAGGTTAAGAATTAATCTAAGAACCTAGGAAGGCACACCAGCTGTGCCCTGAATGGAGAAGGCTGAGTCCCTGCTCTACAGTGAGGTAGGAGGTAGTCTGCTCCTCAAGGATTTTCTTGTCCCACCCATACAGTAGTGAGGCCTACTGGTGATTCAAAATGTAGCTTAAGCTCAAGTGGAACTATTGCTGCTTCAGTGAAGTAATGAGTCACGTTGGAATAAAAGTAAACCCAACAAAGCCAACTTGTGTAAAAGTATCAGGACAGAAATGTACTCAAGCTGAGTTCTCTAGAGAACTGCAGTGTGTCGCCAGCATCTATTACTGTAGGAGCTACAGTTTGTTTGGCTCCATTCTTCTTTTTTTAGCATCATTTTGGTCTGAAAGTCAAAGGTTAAAAGTGAGACAAACTGCAAAGCAGGCCATGTGCTGATCCAACGGAACTAGACATGTGCTGGTATATGTTAATTTGGTATACCGTGATATTAAACACAAATGAAAACATGAGCCTGGACACTTTTAATATCGTCACTGCATTTTAATTTGGCCTCACACCGTACTCTCACACTCTGTTCATGTTATACGGTTCCTCCTCTGACCGTAGCTTGTGAACAATCACAACAATCACAGCCACAGAGTGGCAGATGGGGGAGCAGACAGAGAACTTTTTTCTCCCTCAAAAAGATGAACGCTTTGGTCCCACTTGACTTGGTGATGGAAAAATACTCAGTCTCGTAAATACCAAAATTTTTGCGTCACAAATTATATGTGTATGAAATAAAAGGCACAAAAGCACACTGAACCTTAGTTAAGATCCTGGTTTTGTTTAACAAGCAGTTCGGCAGACTGCCAGTGGGCTAACAGGCTAATCCAGTAATAATATTCAGAGTTAAACTTTAAATTGGAATGTTGCAACGTACAAAGTCAAAATTTGTCAAAAATCCATATGTAGACTCAACCATCAATCAAAAAAATCACAATTAGCTTGATGCTAACACATTATAGAGAATCTCATACATGTCAAAGGCTACTCATAAGTAAAAGGCTCAGCATTAAGCACTGTTATATAATGATATGTGTGACATGTTTATAATGATTATATGATAAAGTGCATTTTTATGTTGGTGCAGGTACTAGTAGTATGTTCCATGCTTTATTATGTTGGAGCACCTTCACAGTTCTTGAGAAAGGTTGCTGTGCTCTATGGCAGGGTTCTCAACTCCAAGTCTAACTGCAAATAGTCCTGTTGATAAAAGTATTATCATTTGATAAAAGTTGATAAAGTATTATCATTTGAAAATGCTTCAGCAGAGTTTTCCATCGATGTTAACAGGCTGTCTGTGGACTAACTGACCTGTATCCTGACCTAACTAGTGTAAGCAGAACAGTTGATCATGGCAGCTAACAGGCTCCTCCAATAATGTTCAGGGAGAGACTTTAATTTTTTAGTGAAGAACATGAAGAGCTTTACTACACTGTCCTCAGCTACAGCCGTTGTTGGCCTTTCCAACACCCCCTGCTTTGAGACAATGTTAGCACACAAAAGAGAATGACAGAGTAAACATGTCAGAAAGAAAGAGTAAAGTAGGTCTCTTTAAGTGCAAGCAAGTGAGTAAATGGTACTGCTAATGTTACAATCCACCCACCTCACAAGAGCTGGATTAAAGCAGACAGTCCAAAAAGCTGAGCATGATTCAAACAAGACAGCACACACACATGCAAGCACACACACGCGTCACATTCATTCTCTCTAAAGCTGCATGCGGTGAACATGCACGTGTGTGAGCTCATGAAACATGACTGCACTCATACAGCTCTGAACATTAATGCTGTCAGCGGCTGCTCTTAAAAACATGGCATTTAGTTGGGATATATGCAGAAGCTTATGAAGAAATACTCACAGTCTCTAAAGCACATTAACTGTGTGTTTAAGGAGCTTCACAAAAAAGTGTTGCTGCATACATAAAAAATGCATGACAGCCACAATGCAGTGATTCATCTGACCACATTAAGATAATGCAGCAGGCTGTATTCATTGTTATGAGCATTTCCGCATCTTTTTGGTTAATTGGCACATTATCACAATAA
This sequence comes from Colossoma macropomum, assembly GCF_904425465.1. Taxonomy (NCBI): domain Eukaryota; kingdom Metazoa; phylum Chordata; class Actinopteri; order Characiformes; family Serrasalmidae; genus Colossoma; species Colossoma macropomum. Next base: position 27,590,381 of record NW_023494785.1, read on the forward strand.
TGTTTCATCATTTTATATAAACTGTGCAAAAAAAGAAACAGAATTCAGCTTGTGTGTACCAGGAGTTGAAATGAATGCGATAAAGCAGCAGAAAGACCTTCTGGATCTCACTTTGTCAAGCTAATATAAGCAGATCCAGCACCTCGTTCACATATTAAATACATGCATGTAATGATCTGTAACGATATATCAAGACACTTTTTTGCCCATTAACAACCCATTACAACAAAGTGTGGAAAAATTACCTACAAAAAGTGGCATGCTGTGTCATCTTGTGGCACACGTTCATTTTCATTTTCAACTCCTGTTGGGAAGCGCGGTGGCAGATGCAGCAGGTAGAGATTATGTTGAAAATTCTGAAGTATCATTTTAAGCAAGTTCAATAGTTTGTATCCCTGCATCCATCATGTCAATTTTGCACACTTTAATACCTAGAAATGTCTAAACATCATTACCAGCCAGGTGCTGTCCACTCAACGTAAGCATCCCTGTGTGATACGCCTTGCACACCTTGTTGAGTCCATGCCCCAATGAACTGAGGCTGTTCTGAGGGCACAACAGTGTGACTGCAGTACTAGAAAGGCTTCTCTAATATTGTGCATATGTGTGTATGCATGTTCAGTGTGTACATGCTCACACAGCAGTAATGACATCATGTGTCTATATGACATGGTTAGCAAATTAATGTACACAGCATAGTGGTTAGGATAGCTGTCCGGTGATTAGCATGAGAGGATTCAGCGTATTGTAGCAGCTTGGCCTATATGTGCCAGTAGGCCCTGCTCTATACTGGTGTTCAGTGACCTTTACAGAGAGTGGGATTGGTTGCTGTCTATGGCACCATGATTTTGTGTGTGTATATGTGTGTTTGTGCTTGGTTTCTGGGTCTGCTTCTGCCCACAGGCCCACAGGGCAGTCACAGCACCCTTTCTCACCCCACCCCCCCCACCACCACCACAGAAGACACACAGCAACACACACGGAACACACAATCATGCACACACACAGAGGCAGCTGTCACCAAGATTTCTCACTGAACCACAGAAACTTCCCTCAAGCTTCATACACACACATATGCGCGCGTACACACACATACATGAACACACCAAAGCATGCAAGCATAGTTAATACACAAATTATATGCAGTGGATGGAGGTGACATAGGAGTTGATAGTTTTTGTGGAAGGCTGTCAAACAATTAAAATAATGAATCACAATTAATTGTATTATTTTGTGTAGTTCATCATCCCTGCCCCATCAACCAGCCAGATCCATCAATACTCAGTGTTCTGGGAACCAGTCATTTACAAATTATGACATTGTGATGAATCACATTTGTCTTATAATTACGACATTGTGATTAATCACATTTGTCTTATTTGCTCGATTTTGTTTAAATTTGTCCCTAGATAAAGATTTAGCAGCTAAAGCAGACAAAGTAAACTAAATCAGAATGTATTCATTGCGTTCAATAACATTAATTTTCATCATATGAATGTCTTATTTCACTCTCATACTGCTATGTTACTTCTCACAGTTGGGATGTGTGTCCTTTGGCACCCCAGACTCCACCTGTCAGCGTACCCCACTACTTTGGCATGTGTGAATAACTGCCAATCAAGTCGAATGGGGACAGGGCCTTTGGAGGCTAATTGGTGGACTGAAGAAGAGGAATAGGAGATGTTTACCTATATTTCTGCTCTAACAATAAGAAGATCAAACCATTTCTACATGATGTTTTGATGTATTTATTACTTTCAGTAGCACAATTTTCATCATGTAAATGTTTTGTTTCACTCTCATACATCTTGTTACATCTTCTTGTGAGTGGAACGGGCACTTTCCACTTTGCTGTTGTTTTTTGTTAATTTGCTGGTTGCTGATTTATTCATAGGTCTCCAGTGAGCACTACACAGCATAGTCTGTTAAGGACATCCTCCATTGCTAATGTCTTTAATCTTACTGGTATTTAGCAATGTATTTTGCTTATTTCAGGCTCAATATCCTTCAGAGATAAACAAATTTACCATGGTGGCAGCTGGAAATAATCAATGGAACCTCTCGCTATTTCAAAGCTGTATTTGAGGAAGAAGGCCACAGTCACAGTGTCATAGCAAAGGCGTGTGAGCAGCTGGGCTTCAGGCTGGAACTACAGATAAATCAAAGGGTCAAACTGGAAAAAAGCATTGCGTGTTAACAACACATTAACATTGACCGCTAATTTACTGCTGGATGTATTTATCCTGTTTTTGACCGAGTTTGCTCAAGCAGGGTGCAGGACAACAGGGCTGTGAGTTACTAAAAGCTAGCATTAGTAGGAGAATCTTGAAAATAAAAGGATGTAGATAGACTCGCACACATGTAAACAATGAAGAATGGCAAGCCTCACAGAGTCAGACGCTGGCACAAACCCAGATTTGTAGCTGCGGTGATTTTGCCACTGGCGCTGGTTTGTGACGTTGGCACTCCACTCCACATCCCCCTGTGCTATTATTAGAGCCTCCTCCATTGGTATTCACAGTTGGGATGTGTGTCCTTTGGCACCCCACAATCCTCCGGTCAACGCACCCCGCCACTTTGGCATATGCGAATAGCCGCCAATCAAGGGGACTGGGGACAGGGCCTTTGGAGACTAATTGGTGGACTGGGACTGAAGAAAAGGAATATTAGATGCTTGCCTTTCTTTCTGCTTCAATGACCAAGAGATAAAACCATTTCTGCATCATGTTTTGATGTATTTCTCTTTTTCTTTTTTTTCTTTTTTTTTTGTTATTATTCTCTCGTGGACTGTCTTGTCAGCTCAGCATTTTGATTTCACTGCGTTATGTCTCTCTATTGTTTAATGCCTTAGATCTCTACTATCTCCATCTCTTTCTCTCTCTCTGTCTCTCTAACTCTTTCCTTATTTCTATCTCGCACACTCTCATTGGCTGCCTTCCTCTCTGATTATCCTCAACAGAGCGCGTCTTGTTTGCAAGGTTTTTTTTTTCCAGTCTAAGCAATCACTTTCCAGAACGCTCTCTCTCTCTCTCTTTCCTCTCTCTCTCTCTCTCTCTCTCTCTCTTTCTCTCTCTCTCTCTCTCTCACTCTCACTGCTCTCTGGCAGAAGCTGCATCTCTTGTGAAGCTTCTACCCCCAACATCGCCGCTTCGTCTGCAACTACTGTAAAGAGGCTCCTGTTGCTGTCAGGCTTTAGCACGCTGTACTCTTCTCTGCTCTATGCTCTCGTGAATTATTCACGCTCGGCTCAGTAGAGCAGAGGGGGCATGGAAAAAGAAATCACTCCAAAAAAACTCATTGAGAAAATCAAGCAGATGAGCTGTTGCTGGAGCTCAGGAGCGTCTGCCGGCAGGAGAGAGAGATAAACCGCGGTGATGTGAGAGCGGAAAGCTTCTGAGCTGCTTTTGAGACTCCCAGCTGGACCACATATACATCAGCGCGTTGAAATACAGCTCTGTGGAGCATCCGAGCGTCTGACAAGCAGGGAAGTGTAAAGAGGGTGGAAGCTTAGAACGTTAGGACGCCCAGGGCATGGGTTAATGCCCGCTGGAGGGGAGTGAGGCATGCGGGTTTGGCCGGCTGCAGCGCTGGAGGTGCCCCTTTGCCCCAGCCGGTTGGTGGAGGTGCTGGTGGAGGCGCTGGCGGGGGCTGGCGGGCCGGACGGTGGCGGCGGTGGCCCGATGAGGCACTGAGGATCATGGTCGTTTCCTTGGTGCTGAAGCTTCTTTCTGAGCTGCTCAAGTGCTCTGCTCCTATGCCACTCTGCGAGGCTGGACCTACCAGCTGCCGCAGCTGGGACAACAGCAACGCCCCGCGGCTGACCTCCGAGGGCAGGGAGGTGAGGGACTACGCTAAATACAGATACGCTCTTAAACATTAAGGTGTCCCAAAGAGTTCTTTGGGTTTTCTTTTGCTTGTTCTTTGAAAAAACATTTTTGTAAATGAAATGAGTAAGAGTGAACCTCTTAAAGTTTAATGAGCCTCCACGCAATGCGGAGGTTCTGTATCATTTTTTTCTAGAACCGTATGTCCAAGCCAAAAACTTTTACCAAATCAGATTAAATTTGCCTTTCAATTTTGACGTCATGCTTTGTGTTCTTTTGTTTCACTTCCCAAAGAATAATCTTTTATTAACAAACTATTGAATCGCAACCCGTGCTCCTTATATCTGTGGAATCAGTTCAAAATTAGCTTATACATGTTTTATTACATTTTTTGTAAACATTAAGAAATACCATGTTAGTATTTTAAATAAAAACAAGTTCTGAACGCCAAATCTTAATCGCATTTGGCATGACAAGTTACCATGTTGCTTTCCATACTGTGTACCTGAGATCCTGAAGAGCTAGCGCACCTGTCAGCTTTATCCTATTAGAAATATGGAGGTGGAAAAAATCTGTATAATTGGATAAAAACTATTCAAATAGTTCAAATAGCAAAATCAGCACTGCACTTTGAATTCCTCACTTTCATTATTTGGGCCTTTTATAAATACAACTTAATCTTTTTCCACTATCATTTTTTAAAAATATACCAGACCAGTATTTTATGTATTTATTTATTAGTTTATTTGCTCAGTCAGCTGATGTAGACATTGTATGATCTAAAATCAGAAATCTGTGTATGTATATGAATTTGTCCTGAATACTGTGCTGTGTTGTATGAGTGTGCCGCTTGTATTAAGGCATTTTATAATGTTAAGGTTCAGAGGAATTTTATTGCATATGTGCACCTTTTAGATAGTAGCTGATTATACGTAGCATTCATTCTGATAGTTTTTTTTAATGTTAGTGTGTGACGTTATTGCTCTGATGTTTAATATAAGGTGGCTGGTCAAAAACACTGGGTGGTGTAATCCAGATACATAGATGCGTCTTGTTTGGGATGTTACTGCATAGCACACCAGAATTTTGTGAAATTAAGTTTATTTTGAGAAAGTAAACTCATGAGATTTACATTCATGGCTGTAAGGCTGCCGCAAAGGCAAAAAACGTGTCGTCTTTCGGACTTCACAGCTATGCATTAACTAAAGTTGGCTAAGTTGCCCCCATTGTACAGTAGCATAGAATATTATCCGGCGCTTAGTCCTTGTAAACAACATCAGGCAGTGTGTTTCCTCATCAAAATGTAGCCTGTTTAGTATCCATTGTGGTTGAAAATGAAATTTGTTTATTTAACATTGGAACTACAAGAAAAAAGCATGAAGTCGAAAAATTAGGGTCTCTGTGTTCAAAAGTCTTTTTTTTTCATTTAACACCTCTAAGAGCTGTAGGGCTCTGTGTACTTGGGAAAGTCTCTTATATTTACACTAGATGTGGTGAAAAATGGAGCGAGAGACAACTGTGTTTGCGCTAATGCAGTACAATGATGTAAGAGTATGAAAGGAAATGAGGAATTTAGAGCATTCATATCATTGCATCTACCAGATCTGAACTTGATGAAAAAGGCTCAGTGGTTAAGGTTTTCTTGCGTGAGACATTTTACTCTGTTCCACTGCTGTTCTGAGGGCCAGCTTTGGTGTTACAACGTCTGTGCTGATTCAGTGCAGTTGATTTGATCTCCTAAGTTTAGGACTTTATGCTGCACTGTGTGGGTGAGATGGACTGCTCGTCCTTGCGGTGTTGGAGCTTCTAGGTAAAGCTCTTGCTCTTTTTCCAGATTCCTCATCCACCCACTCTATCCACACGCAAGCACACACTTTTACACATGCACAGTGTGGGCCAGGAGAGCACCTCTCCACTCAGGGCCCATGGTGGAAGTAGACTAGTAAAAAGCTAAAAAGCACACAGAAAGGAAGCGGCATGCAGCCTGCTGCACACATGAACCAAAGAATGAGGATAAACGAGAACCCCTGCGCTGCTGAAAACAGAATGCGCCGTGTTTTTGCAGATGCTGTCCAGGCTAAGGTGATGAAGCCACCGTAGCGCAGGATGTTTGCTGTGTCCTTCCCAAACCACTCTAACAAGGACAGGACTGTCTCAGTCTTCCTCAGGGTGTGCTTTGATGACTGATCTAGAGTAGGAATGGAATGATTGCTGATTTAAAATGGTATAAAACCAATAACAATCATACTGGTTCAGATATTAATTATTTCAGTATTTTTCCAGTACAGCTTAAGTCAGTCAAATCACAGGGGCTGTAAACAAGAACCATGCATGTTTACTTAAATACAGTCTGATCAAGAAACAATAATCAACCGTGCTGCTGGTAGTTTCATATTTATTTAACCCCTTAACATATCAGGTGTATTTCATACTAAGGCTTATTTTTCAGCAACTACAGGGACTTCAAAGCAAACTAATGGAGCCATTCTTAGGTTATAGAAGTGTGATATAAAACTTAGGGCCTGCCTGCAGCCCATGGCAGTTTGCGAATTCTGACCATGCAGTCAATATATGATACAAGTGTGAGAAGAGACTATGAATGTGGGAGAGAAGAGAACTCTGAGAACTTGGGCTTGAGTTCCAATTTAAGTTAGAAGGCTGGATCTCCACTTTTATGAAGGTAGGACTGAGAGACAGGACTGAGGAGCAGGGAGGAGATGGGGAGGTGTTGGGGTTTTCTCATGGAAAATGGAAGGTAGAGATGCAAACTTAAAGGATAGAAGAAGCAGGAGAAGTAGCTTCAGGCATGGTCAGGAGTGGATTTAGTGTTTCTGGGCGTTAGATGAAAGACATAAATGGGGCTCCCTGGATGCACATTTTTAACATAGTGAAGTAACTATCTACACTGCAAAAAATATGTCTTGGCAAATGAAAACATCTTAAATCTAGTTGTTATATCTAATATCTCTTATTTTGAGATTGCTGTAAGAATATAATAAGATTATTTATCTCATTTCTGGACATTTTTACTGTGTAATTGTATTACTCCTTACTACCTTACCTTACTGTACCAAAATTATCTCACTATACTGGCAGATACTTTTGCTTGATTTAAGCATATTTCTTAAAATAAGCAAAATTATTTGCCAATATAGTGAGATAATTTTGGTACAGTAAGGTAAGGTAGTAAGGAGTAACACAGAAGTAGAGTAATGAGCAATTAGATTATTTTTTTTAGGAAGTAATGTAAAATTACATTTTAAGAGAAGTAATTAATAACTTGAATGGATTACTTTGTTGAGTAATTACCCCACTGGTGTTCTATATACTGACGTTGGTGCAAGCATTGTGTACTGTCTACCTAATGTTTGTTAAAAAGCCTGTGAATATAATATATTCTATAAAGTTATTTCAGTGAGTATTAGTGCTTTTCAACCTTTTCACAGTATTTAGCAATACCTTGACAATGCCATAAACCGTATTAATTTGGATTTCAAAATAGGAAATTTTTATTCCATCCTTTCTGTAATCTGCCTTGGTTCAAATAACCTGAATGTGGCTCAGGGTTTGTAGATTTGTTTGTGTTTGTATATTTGGCTTAATAAAGGAAGGAATGGAGGAATGAGGGAAGGAAGTTGTATTTAAGCTGTTGTGGCAGCTTAGAGCTCTGGACAGAAATTGAACTGCCTGATCTTGTCTGACACTTTGAGGGAGAAGAAGAGCTCTTGTGAAGTGACTTGATTCCTGAATGACACTTAAACTGAACTGCAGAAATGATAGAGGGAGAGAAGTGGAGTAGTGGAGAGGAGAGGTAAGGACAGAAAACTCAAAACTCAAACTTTAAAGACTATTTTTAACAGTATCTCACACTGGAGAAACACAGTACAGCTGATGTCATACATCAAAGCTTTAGTATCTGTCACCAGAAAGGATTTGAACACTGTATATATATATACAGTACTGTACAAAAATATTAGCCAAAACAGGTACTGGAAGATAACTATAAATGTATTAAATACTGTGTTTCCTCAAGGAGAGGTTTGGAAATTGGCTAAACAAACACACTGACATACACACAGTCAATTTTTTTTATTAATATTGTTTGTTTTATTCTAATATTAGTGCTTTGATGCACAAATAGATGCTTACTACCAAGATGGATTTTTCAAAATATGTGTAGTCATTTATCTGGTCAGTAAATGTGTTTTTGCCTGTAATAACAAACACTGTAACCCAAGTAAAGTTAGCAGACCTCCAAAAATAAATTCAGTCAGTTGGGAATTCAAATGATTTTTCATTATTTCTGCATAATTAAATAGTAAACAAAGTAATTCAGAGTGGTTTGATGTGAAATACTCTGTTCTACAAAACATATGTCAGGACTGGTCACAGTGGTGGTGAAAGAAAATGGACGTCTGCAGAGTTATTACATGAAATGGTTATGAATACACTGATGACTGACATTGTTTAACAACACTTTAGGTATAGTTTTCATAGTTACACAGATATTTATACACACACATACACACACACACACACACACACATACACACACACATACATACACACACACATACATACATACATACATACACATATATATATATATATATATATATATATATATATATATATATATATATATATATATATATATATATATATGGTATTTTTCCTGTGTTTTAAATAAGTTAACCAGTTAATCTCTCTCTCTCTCTCTCTCTCTCTGTTTTGTTTTGCATCTCTCATTACTATAATGTATTCACCAGAGAATAAAAATGTCCTTTAGTATAATGTGTAAGTAGTTTTGAAGATTTTTCCCCTTGCTGACCATCTAGAGCAGTAGAAAAAACTTATAAATGATTTGATATTTTAAATGTGGATTTGTTTATGAAGGTAGTTTTTTATGTGAAAGGAGGTGACCCGTGTCTCTCCTAAAACAACATTTAACATTTAGTCAGTTCCTGGTTTGATGGTTCTGATACCCGATGGTCAGTGTGAATCTCAGGGGCTTTTATTTGGCTTTAAATGGTACACTGGAGACTTGGAGTGTAAAGGTGATGGTCTTGTGTTAATGTGGATACACTTAACACTGAGCCGATTATGTTGTTTTGGAAGTTTCTACATGGTTGACGTCAGTAGAGGGGGCCCTTGTGCTCCGGGGGCACGTGTTGGTAATGCTGCTGTCTGAGCAGAGCCTACTGCTGCACAGGTGACTGCCTCAGTCCAAAGAGAATCAGAGACTGTACTCACACAAATATTAAACACACATTATGCATATATATATATATATATATATGCATGCATGTCTGTGTGTGTGCGTGTGTGTGCGTGTGCGTGTGTGTGTGTGCGTGTGTGTGTGTGTGCGTGTGTGTGTGTGTGTGCGTGTGTGTGTGTAAACTACATGTGAACTACACAGAGTAAGGCAATAAATTATGATGACTTATTCTAATTGTTTGACAGCCTATTCACAAAAGTTTGGATTTTTTTCAGTGCATTTTGTTACAGATGTAATGATAAACAAAATAAATGTTGTGTCCAAATATTAAAGATGTGTAATTTTGCAGACAACCTTTTACAGAAAGAAGAGCCAGTATTTTTCCACTCAGCATTGATGGCTTCAAACAGTTGAAAAACTGTTCATATTCTCTATTGGGTTTAAATCTGGACTCCGACCAGGCCAAAACTATCAGTAAAACATTATATTTTGATCATTTTTTGGCCCAGGACTTTATGTATTTATTTCTTTTAGTAATTCGTTAGCACTGAACTAAATAAGAAAACTACGGTCAACACAGTTTCCAGTTTTCATCACCAACATCCAGTGAGAGTAACAGTGGCTGCATGTTCCAACTGATGAGTGTGTATTTCATGTGTATCACATATGCAGTCAATGATGCCAACTCTTTTGTGGTTGTACCCTATTGCTCTTGTTCAGCCTGTGTATTCTTGTTATAATGGAGGCTTTTAAGGTGAACTGGAGCTTTTCTCTTGGCTGTTGCTTTTGTTTCTTTGCTGTTTGTTGATTTAGTCATAGGCCACCTGTTGTGTTTGAACAAAAGGGTTACAATCACAAATCCTGTAATAGCAACATGCAGCACATAAGCAGCTGTGTATATATATGTTTCCCTTTTCATTGTGTGTAAATTTCATGAGGAACGGACCAAAAAAATGGCCCAAAATAACTTAGGAAAATGTCTGGTTTCATTGACTTACATTAAAAGTAAAGTATGTTTTTTTCTATTCCTGTAAATTGATAATTTCTACCAACAACAGCGATATATGTCCACAAATCCACAAACACTGTGAGCTGTGAGCTCTATGCTGTGGTGCTGATGTGACACTCTGATGTGGCTGGAATACAGACCTGGCGATGTTTGCAGTGAATGATGAGTTATCATGGCCCCTTGTGCCACACTGATGGACGTTTGTGCTGATTGAAATGACTTATTTATTTCTCCTCTATTTCCTCTTTATCTGATTCATTCTGCTCTGGCCAAGCATCTCTCTCACAGGTCATCAGTGAGTTGAGATTTAAACAAAACCGTCAGGCTTGTGTTGTGTAACCATTGCACGATTAAAGACAAAACAATTTAAGGCTTAGAAGTTGTGCTACATGGAGAGATAGAGAAGTTTTAATCACTTTCCTTAAACATGAAGGGCCTCATTGTTGTCTAAGCTGGAATGGGTGGCTTCGTTTGACACATTATCAGTATCAGTAACTATGATATTGATGATATTGAAATGATGGTAGACATTAACCACAAATGAGTTATTAACTTACAGAACTTTGCACCATGGTGAATGCACTGATGCGTTACAGCAGAGTCTCTCGCTGTCTTCAAACGCAGACTGAAGACACATCTGTTTATACAGCACTTAAATGAGCACTGAATTAAGTATTGATTGTAATGTATTGTACAGCACTCATGTATTGTATTGTGTTGTATTGCACTGTTCTGTGTTTAACTCTGTTCCTTTTTCACTAGGTGTCAATGACTTCTGATTCTAGCAGTATCTGAGCTCAGGGCTGGCTTTCTCTCTAACCTATCAGTATCTAGCGAAGATACTTTCTCTGGATAGACAAAGCACTTTTTGTAAGTCGCTCTGGATAAGAGCGTCTGCTAAATGATGTAAATGTAAATGTAAATGTAAATGTTACAGTCAGCACTGTTTCTTTAAATACTTGCCACACTTGGCTGTGTTCTCTGTGTGCCATGCAAGATACAAAGTGTTTAACTTTAAAACAGCAAGCAACCCAAAGATCACCATCCACTTATGGTCCGCATATGGTCCTTCACTTTGTTGCCTTTTTCATGTTTTTGCTACATACATTAACTGAGTGTTGTTCAGTAAAGCTGCCAGTGAAGCCTGCTTAAACCTCGATGCTTTCACGCTCATTACTCTGAGGATATTTTCTGGCAAAAAAAAGGCTCCTCAGTTTTTTCCTGTTTTTCCCAGTTTAATATGCTACCTCCATAATTTATTCAGCATGGCCAGTCCTGTTATATATAACTCAATTCATTCTTGCATATGCCGCAAAACTGCATATCCAAAAACTGTTTTGCAAATGATTTCCTCCAGTATGCTGTTTTCCAAACCCCATTCCCAGATAAACCTAGAGTGTAACAAGAAGCAAGAGCAGCTCCAGTCAGTTTTACTGCTAAGCAGTGTACACTGTCAAAAGGAACAAATAACTCACATGGAATTACGTCCCAGCTGCTCAGATTGTCCTTCACTACGGTTCCAAATACAGTCCAAACATCTGGAGAAAATCATCGCTCGTAACTCTGACATCGTAAAGGGAAAAAACGTTCTCAATTTTTATATACAAGTACTGTGCGAACATCAGAGACCACCTTTTACTTATTTAGTTAAAATATCAAACTGCCTTTATTAAACGTTCCGTTCTTTTCAAGAAACTTGCTTTTTTTTAAAGAAATCTGCAGGGATAGTTTTCCACACCTCCATGGTTCAGTCTTCAGGTTGGTTGCATTTTCTGCTATTTGTAAACAAAAAAACAAACCACATTCAGACAATTTTAAAGATCTGTCGTCAGATCTTACTCCACACTTCTGATGTCCAGTTTTGGTGCTCTGGTGCAAATTTTTCTGTTTTTTGTCTGTTTTTCTCAGTAAGAGCTTTATGACAGCTACACATCGTTTCAGACTCACAGTGCTGAGTTGTCTTCTCACGGTGGAAGGATGGACAGAAACACCTGTGGATTTTATCAGATCTGAATCAAGAGTGGAGCTTGATTTTCTCCTCTTTCTCAAAGATGAAAGCTTTAAGTGCTGTTTATCTGATGGTGACAGTGTTGGTGGTCTACCAGGTTTTGCATGGTTGTTAGGAGTCCCATTTTCTCCATATCTTTTAATCATTTTTGAATTCCTGTTTTTACGTATTTTTCCTGTCCTTATGCAAGTGCATTATCTTGTATGTAATCTTCTCAGAAACATCTCCTGAAAAATAAATAAACGATATTTATACAGTGCTGTATGTTAATATGACAGGATTTTATGTAGTCATATTGGACCACTGTGAGAATATGAAAGTGCAGCCACAGAAAAAATGCAGACATGACAGTGGCAGTGCTTCCTAATTTTTGTATTTGGTCAGTGTTCAGCTCTTTTTTCTGCATGCTTTTCATCTTTGTATTTGGAGCTGTATGGAATCCTGATTTTTTGCAAGTATGTTGCATTATTAAAAGTTTTTTATCACCAGATGGAAAAGCAGCTCCCAAAGAAGATTATAAACTTAAGCAGAAAGCCGTCTCTAAGGCAATGAACTTTCCCCTGTCGTAAATTAATTCCTTAAAATCTTCTGCAGACCTATGTCAGTAACTTTATTCAGATTCCCTTTTCTTTGCTCATGCTTGCGCAATCATTTATATTTAAAAGCCTCTCTATGGTATTGAGAGAGAAGATAGATAGAATAAAGGAGGGAGAGAGAGAGTTCCTAAAGCTGCAGTGTTGATGAAAATGTAAGGAGAAGGTTGTAGTGTGGGTAAGATGTAGAGGGGGGTATATGCGATGTAGGAGATGAGTGCACCTCACAGCAGAAATATGCCATTTGTTATGTTTTAGCATCTGCAGGATGAAGTAAAAGGTCTCTCAGCGTGGGGGAGCTCATCGAACCAGGCCGTGTGTCTGTTGACTGTGATACCTAATATTTTTGTTCACTTTTCTTTAACATGGGGTGGCCTGTCTGAACATGGGGTGGCCATGTCTGAAATGTAATGGATATTTCTGGCAGAATTATCAATATCAACAACTAATAAATGTTGTCAATACACAGAAATGAGTAATTAACGCTTTTATATGAAATCATTTGCACCACAGTCAATGCACTGATGCCATTCTGTGCAATCCTGAATTTGACGCTGAAAGTTTTTTTTGCGTCCCAAAACTGAATTATTTATCATGGTATCAAAGCCAGTGCTGTCAAAATAACCAGCTATCTAGAACTCATTAATATGGACAGATTTTGCACTGATGCCATTCTGTGAAATCCTGAATTTCACACTGAAAGAATTTCATTTTTTTTTATTTGGAATTGCACCCCAAAGCTGAATTATTTATCACAGTATTAATGCCGGTGCTGCCAAAATAACGAGCTATCTAGACCTCATTAATATGGACAGATCCTAGGCTCTGGTCCCAGCTATTGTTTACAGTAGAAATAGAAGCCTCTGAAAATTTTATGTGTCCAATTACTGCGAAATGGATCTGTAGTGGCAGCTTGGACTCTGATGCACAATAAGTACATCTGTGCACCCGGGACACATGAAATATTGAGTCTCTTGATGGTGGACTTATACTGACGTCACTTTAGGTTTGAACAGATGAATTAAATGACTGTGGCCCCTCACTGGACAGATCACATGCCCAGGAATGGGTTGTGCAGTAGTGCCTGAGGGTGAATAATGGAAAGAGAGTGAAACATGCGTGCTTACATGCTCCATACATTTGTAGGAAAATGCTTGTGAATGATTTTGCTTTTTAAAGTCCTAAATTGGGATCTGAGCTATATCCAATTAACAAAGTACATAACGCTGTTTTTTTTATTATTTACCTTTGACTTTTCCTGTCCAATGCAAGTGCATTATATCATATGTAATCTTCTCAGCAATATCTCCTAAAAATGATTTAGTGACTTTTTACAGTGCTGTATGTTAATGTAACAAGATTTTGTGTAGTCATTATTTAGTCACTTCTATTGGTCCATTCGTAAATAAATGTTCACACAGTATGGGTGTGAAAGACCAGCTGCTGTTTTAACTAGAGGAAAATAATTTTAAATAATAAAGGTCACTGATGACCTGTTATTCACAAAAGAGTTCCATTCAAGAGCAATACAGCTCTTCAAATAGGAAATAGTTCACAAATGGAAGAAGCAGTTAGCATTAAAAAGGGGTTCCCTGAATGATGCCGTAGAAGAATGACCTTTGGTTTCCCAAAGAACCTTGTCTGAAACAGGGATTTGATTTATAAATGCGAAGAACCTCACATAATGCAAAAGTTATATATGAGTTTTATTTCATTAAGGGTTTTTCCTAGAATCTTTATATTATGTGGAGGTTCTTTCAATTTTAAGAAAAGCTCTTCAACATGACACATGTCTCTAGTAAACCATCAATTGAAAGGTTCTTTAAGGAACCAAAAGTGGTTCTTCATGGCATCATGCAAAAAAAAAGAAAAACTTTTTGGTACCTTAATTTTAAAGAGTGTTGCTACTTTGTATGAGTGAGTGAGCTCACTATACAATCCTTAAATAACCAACAAACAAGAAAGGATCTGGCATCCTCATTGTTACTCTCTGAGTTCAGTCATGTTCATGGGAGTTAACAATGGCAGTAACAACTACTCTACAAACCAAACTTTACAGACCACTTGAATTCCATAGTGGAACAATTGTCTGTGGTCTAAGGTGAGACAAAAGTTTTGTTAAGACTACACAATATTATGTTTGGAGGAAATAAAACACTGTAGATCAACACCAAAATCTCAACCCAGCTGTGAAGCATAGTGGAATGTAATGATGTAGAGCTGCATTGTTGCCTGAAGCACTAAATGACTTAAATGACTGAAGTTCAAGTTGTATCAGGACATTGTACAGCATCTGTCTGTGATCTAACTCTCAAAGGATGTTAGGTCACACAACAGAGTCACAAAGTAAGAAGAAAGTCTGTATTTTAGAACAGCGAAGTCAGAGTCCTGACCTCACCTTGAAAAGCTGTGGTGTGATCTGAAGCCAGCCATTCAAGCAAGACATCCCAAAAATATACATGAACTTAAACAGTTTTCTTTACAAAACTACTCCTACACAGTACCAACTGATGAGCGACTACAGATCCTTGTTAAAAAAGGCTATCATAATTTATTATTTATACTTAAAAAAACAATGAAACAGACATACATTAAGATGTATTAAAATCTATTAAGACCAAAATCCCAGTTTGAGAAAACATATATCAATGTAACTGCAGGCTATTAACTCAATGGATGTCCACCCCTGTGCATTTTATTTGAGCTGTCAGGCACCTGCTCATACAAACCTCTTTGTGGAAGCCATAATGGCTCTACTTATCACAGTGAAGCCCTCCTAGGGACAGAGCATTAACTTTAACAGTGGTTATTCTGTATAGTTGAATCTGGAATAGGGGCATGTCTTATGAACTGGAGTATCAAGACAGAGGACGTGAATAAATCAAAAGAAACTCCTGGGGTGTTCCCGAGCTAGCACAGAATGCTCTCATTAAATCACCTGCAGTGATGTAGTAATATGCTATTATGAGAGCACATTTGCCGGTTCGTTAAACGGTCCCTACACAAAAGTTGAACAGAAGCTACTTTTTCACTTATCAGCATCATAGTTTAAGTGCCAGTTCCTTTTCCCTTACTTTTCAGAGGATGTGGGCCAGTATTTAGAAGTTTCTTTTTTTCTGATTAGTGGTGCCACTGTAGAATTTACAGTGATTGCAGTTAGTCAGGCGAAATCTGATGTTGCAGTAATGTGACTCCTTAATAACAAAATCTTGCGGTGGGCCTCATAAAAGAGTCCTGTTATCTTAATTTTAGTCAGCTCCTACCTTTATACCCTGCTTTACATTTCTCCTATCACACTGCAGAGATCGGACAGGGATGATAAGGCACACCTCAATAGCACACTTTTAAAAATATAGGTAGCAAAAAGGATTGTTTGGAGGAATGCCACTTTTTGTTCCATAAAGAACCTTTTGTTGAATGGTTCTTGAAAGACTATCTGTAAATTAGATGTGTGAGTAGGAAGAAGCCTATTTAAACCTAAATCTTTAAGTCTGAGGAAGTCAAGAACAAATTCAGGAACTTATTTTTAAGAGTGCATATTATCACTGTCCAAAAAAACAATTATCTTCGTTATTTTCTTTTATCTTCACTTTTCAATGTCATTTGAGCACAACTGTGGCCCTTTATGTTGTTTATAGAAAATTTCATGATTAATGGACTTGAAATGCTTGAAAATTGCTTGAAATAAAATCTTTTTAGATTAACTTCCATTAAAGGTAAAGAATATTTTGCCTTGTCCTGTAAAGTTACCATTTTAAAGATATTTTTCTTTGGACAGTGACAATATGAAGCCTCGTAGTGGTATCATTGGAAACTGGGTTTAAGTTTAGACAATAGAGCCCAACTCTGTACTCAGCCCGTCCACAAACAGTGCCTTGTGGAGCTTCTTTGGAGGTTTTTTAGGATTTATTAAATTTATTCTCCAGAAATAGCTTGTTCTTCCCCTTCATCCAAGTGGAAGAGGACCATGTGGTCACTGAGTGGAACATACAGCAGCTAATCATGGGGACGTATGGGAGATAGTTCCAGACAATCAGCAGCATAACCGCTGGTGGACTCTTCCACTGAGAGCTCATGTAACAGTTTCTGACAGAGCTGGACTTGTGGATGATTCCTTAGATAAGCATGGCCTCAGAGAGCCTAAGGCCTGCTTCTGCTCTGAGCACACTATGTATGTGACCCACATTCTGATTTTCCAACACTTTACATTGGCAGTTTCTACTTTAAAGAAAAAAGTTGTCTCAACCAAATAAAAAGAGTCAACTCACTTTGTATAAAATTAATTTAAATTTAATGGGCCCATTTCATTTTTTCCTCATTTTTTAAATAAGAATTTACCATAAACATGGGTAAGGTTTCAAAATGTACCGTTCACTTTCTTTTCCATACAGTACATATATGTAAATTAACTTGTTTGTATATGTCCATGTATTCACCCTACAGCAATTTAGCCCTGCCCATTGACTTTAAAATTATAAGGAGTGTTTCAGCCCTGACTTCTTCATTCTTGACTGATTGAAACCAAACCAGGGCAGAGATCAGAGCAGAGATCGTTTACATACATCAGTTTGAAGGCATAGTAACAAAAAACTGTCTGTTCAATTCTAAATGAAGGGGATTTGGAAAATGTTAAAATGCACAAATGTAATAAGTGGACCTCGCTCAGGGGAGGGGGGGCGGTGTTTCATTTTATTGGCATTGTGTGATTAATAGATTTCATATGAGGCCTCGTGACTGATGATTCTGTAGCTGAATAATTTCCAAGAAAGGCTTCTTCTGTGTTGCTGCTGATTGCTGCTGTTGAGCCCCCATAGATAGCCAGCAGACAGTCAGCTTTTCTTGCTCGATGCTGTTTCTGTTTTCCCAGCATTCTCTGGTCCATAGTGGTCAGACAGTACCAATGTTCTCCAATGTTTATGTAATCTTGCCCCAACCTCAATGCACACACAGCTCATGGCCAAGTGGGTGGAGACCTGTCACATCTCAGCAGCATGTGTGAATGCATTGCTGTTTTAATCTTTCTTTACCGCACTCTTCTGGTGGGGAGATTGGTGGATAGCTAAAGGAGGATGACCTCATGTGCTTTAGGTCTCTTTTAATGGAGCTCATCTATGTTTGCACACGTACAGTGTGATGTCAGGGACATGTTTGAGGCCAGTCTTGTTTGATTTGTGCCGCAGGATAAAAGACACAGAATTGTTTGTTTCCTTAGGTTTTTGTTCTTTATGTGATTCAGTTATAAAGGGGTACACTGTGAGAGAAGCTTAATCTTAAACCTGTTACGATCATGAAAGCTTAGCTGAGGATTAATTGTCATAAATTATTGTGATTGGCTGAATAGCTGCTTTGCATGCAATTTTACTTTATTACTAGCTAGGCTGTACTAGCATGTAAACAGTTATGCAGAATCATGTGTAGAGTGAAACAAAGCTTAAGCATTTTATTCATGACTGTGAAATAACAATCAAAACTCATTCCTTCTGCAGGTGCATATGTCAGCGTGAGCTACTAGCAAACAAATAAACAAACATTACTGAGTGCTGCTCTCTAAACAGGTTATAGCACCAAGTTAGAATTTAGAACATTTGTTCTTTTGGTTTGTCTCAACAAATATATCTCCTACTATCATTTATATTTAATTGCTTTAACCCAACACACCAAATAAGACTGTAATAAGATTGTGAAATCTAATGACAGAGAAAAATGATGGCGGTCAGCTTAAATAATCTCAGTCAGCTCAAATAATTGTTATCAGGCAATTATGTAGTAGTTGTGACAGGTCTAATCAGCCTATTCTTTGAAATTTAGAAATCAGGAGTTATGTTTGTTTTCCTGACTGTTCAATTGTGCTTACATACGTGTAATGTGTTACTCAATAAAATACATTTACATTCAAATTACATCCAGAATCTAAGGACTGTATACCCAACAGTAACTTTTCACTCAAAGGAAATCATGATAAAATATCTCCTCTGAGAAAACAAACATGGTATGGCGTTAAAGTTTAGAATCCACACCTACAACAGAATTTCTACAAGTGAGAAATGGGTAATATCCAATTACAGGATGCATTTGTTGTTGATGGCAACTTCAAAGTGTTAACCTATTCTATTCAGGCGTAAAGGTGCCTATGAATGACCCTTTAGCTGTCCAGAATAGACTGTAAGCCTCTGGAGGTCTTGGCAATGTCCTTGTTTGTTGGGGCATGTTCAGACTTTTTTTCCCTCAGCTTTAAGATTGCTGTTAGGCCTGGTGCCAAATCCATCAGAACGTGTGAAATGGAAGTAGCCCAGGATGAAGAAAGCTAATCACCAGATGGACTGATGAGATTTTATGAGGACAATTAACAGCCGTGTACCAGGCAGTTTTGAAGAGAAATAGGATCATCCTGAAACTTTGGTTCTGCGTTAGGAACCTTGATTTGCTCCCTCCCTTGTCTTGCCTCATTTCGCTGGAAACTGCTAAAAACAATGTCATTTTTGGAAGAAAGGTCAGAATTAATAGCTTTAATTAGTTGAAAATGAAAGTGAAAAGAATGCTAACCACACTTCCTCAAATGCAAAAGCTTGGCTTAATGTGAGGGAACTGAAACTAAGAAATGGGTACAAAAGGTTCCAGTAGAAGCAAGGACAGAGGCACTGTATAGGAGACTTTTTACCTTATGCTTCACTCAGAACCCCACAGTGAGCCAAAAGAGACCCTGGGTCATTCAAATCATGCCCACAGAGAGAAGGCAATGAGGCAGAGCAGATTAAGCCTGAGGAGCAATGTTTTACCACAAGACGGGTCTCGCGGGTTCCCTGTCTTTGTGCCTGTTTAATTTTTCAGCACTGCTGCTCTTAGACGAAGAAGGTGTTTGTCTTAATGAGTTGCTGCTTTGCTTCACCATCGAACTCTGACAGTGGAGGCAGGCCCCTTTCTTTTCTACCTCATTCCCTGGGCTCTGTCTTTCTTTGATGTGCAGCACACTTTGGCACATCTCCTGTTGGGTAGGGAAAGCAATAGAAATAGAATCTATATTTCATGTCTGCAGACCCGTATTTGGCAGCGTTTGCCAGGAAAAGCTGCCAAGATGGTATTCATTAACAATCACTGACAACCATCTATACTGCTCCACAAGAAAATGTGTTCAGAAGATTTAGAAATTCATCGTTTGCCCAAAAGTTTGTAGACACCTGCACAACCAACATTTCTTCTGAAATCAATAGTGTGAATACGGAGTTTGTTCCCCCTTTCCTGCAGTAACAGCCTTTACTCTTCTGAAAAGGCTTTAAGCTAGATGTTGGAACACTGCTAGGAGGATTTGATTGCATTCAGCCACAGTAGCATTAGCGAGGTCAAATACCGGTGCTATATGGTTAGTTCTGGATCTCAAACGTCGCTCCAGCTCATCCCAAAGGTATTTCGTGGTGCTTCATCACTCTAGTTTCACTGCTCCGCGGCCCAAAGCTGAGGGACTTTAGACCCCTGTAGTTGACACTTGGCATGGTGACCTCATGGTGTTCATGTGCAGCTGCTCCAGAGTCCTATTCTATAGGCAATGCTTTTCTGTGGTCAAATAAGCTATGCATGATTATTTAAATTGATGGATTCACTGATTCTGGGTGCCTGGATACTTTTGGACATATATGGACGATGTAGATTATTGAACATGCAGAAATTGCAGAATTTAAGATTAACAGCACAATTGTATTAGACCAAATTTTTGTCCACAAATGAAAGTCATTCAATTTGTTCTACTCTAGGCCATTTAAAGCAGACGCGGTATCTACCAATGACTTGTCCTACATTAAGATGAAGTTAACCCTTAAATGGCCAGGACTGGTCCAGGATTCCATTTCACACTGCTATAACTTAACCCCTTTAAGGCTTATTATATACTAAGGCTTATTGTTCAGTAACTACAGGGACTCTGCTGCAAATTGCCTGAGCTATTCTTAGGTTGTTGAAGTGTCTATTGAAACTTTAGGCCTGCTGGTGGGCTGTGGCCACTTAAGGGGTTATGAAGAACTCTTGCTTTCCATGCAGGTACTGAATGATAGGCCTTATGATGTAATAAGTCTGGAATTTTAAGGGGTAAAGTGATTAAATTTGAGTCCCTTAAACTGAGAGGGTGATATCCAAAAATGCTACCACAGATCACAGATTTGTTTGGATTACTTTTATATTAAATAAGAGTCCGAGCAAACTCAAGGAAGATGCTGGGTGTACCTTTGTTTGCAACAGACAATACAAACACAAAGTCAAGCTAATAATAAAGAGACCTATGTGCGGTTTGGGAATCCTAGCGATTTATCTTGACATTTCTGTAGCGCCCTGAGGATATTTTGAAATCCTATTTTCTTTTTATTTTTTTAATCATATGAAAAGCTAAAAATAAGCCTCGTGTGCCCCTGGAGAAGGGGCAGAGGCACGACTGGGCTGAGCCCGGATCCCCTGCCGGTCTGAACCTCTGGGAAATGAGCTCTGATGAATAGTGAGGGCTGAGAGAAGTATGCTGGCTTTGACTGCACTGAGGCAACACTGAGAGAAGGGCCATATCAGGTCAGTTCAGCCATGTCAGGAGCTGGAGAATATTTTGTTGGATGGGTATAGCAGAGATGTCAGGTGAAGCCTGTAAAATGCAGGCTGGATGAACATTAGGGCTTTTTGTCATTTGTCATTTGTTATGATGGAATCAACCCCTCTTTATTCTCCCCATTAGTTAGAAAAGTATTGTTCTCTTACTGTTCAAAACGTTTAAAGTGCAATGTTTATATGGCACTGAATGTAACGTGCTGTGATCAAACTCCAAATTTCTAATACGGTAGTGTGTAAGGTGACTACACGTAGTTCTCATATTTAGTTGCATTTCTAAATTGCACTTATGATACAGAAATCCTGTACTGAGAGAAACCCTAACTAATCCATCCAAAAGTAAGAAATCAAAATTTCACACGTTTCGCTCTTGCATTGAAAGGAAGGCTATGTTTCACTGGAAGCAAATGCATGATTTTGATGTGGCATTTAGCGGTGCAGCTGTGGAACGAGGCAGCGAGCAGTGAGTGAGTCAGTGTGAATTTTAGTCCTGAGGTTAGCACTCCGCCCCCCTCCCCTGCATCATGCTCCAGTAAGCCATTAGCTAAATGTGTCAGAGAGGCAGTGATTTCACCACTCCGCTTGACCCTACATCAACCCGCTTGACCCCAACATTGAATCTCTATATGAACCGCTATTTCTCTCATTTCACAGCCATCTGTTGATTATTGTTTTGTAGTGATTTATTTAGAATCCCTTAAACTTCAGACTTGTAAATGTTATAAATTATTGATTAACTACTATAAATGTAATATGTGATATAGTAATAAGAGTGAGCAACAGAAGTGTAGGCCCATTTACAGCCCTTTTGGGTTTAAGGGGTTAAATATAATTTCTATTGTTGGCCCAGACAGCTTCAAATACTCACTCCAAAATGCTTGCTCACAAAATCCCCCTATAAACAATAATATTTCCATTTCAAAATTAACCATAATAATGTGTGTTATATTCATTACTTCATGTCAAAATATATACAGTAGGTGGCGACATGTTCTGATGATGCAGATATGCTTTCAGTGTTTCAGTCTAGTTGAGTGTCTTACATCTATCAGAATGCTAGCCATTGTGTTTTGCCACAGTTTCACACATTTTATTTTGTTCTATACTATATTTAAAAGAATAATTTAATAAAATGTGATGCTCCTGCAGCTCCTGCGCTGTACTAACAGTGGGTGGAGGCTACTACATGCTGTAAAGTTTTAAACCTATTAGAAAAGTGTTTAATTTGAAAGACAAGGGAAAAAAGAGCTGTTTTTTTCTGTCTGAAGCAGTTATGTGACAGAGACTAGGTTAATCGGATAAGAATCACTACTACTGTTTGAAATGATTCATCAAACTTGTTGTGCCTCCATGGTATATCAACATCTTATCATCAGTTTTGGACTCAACATTTTTCTTGTCATATGATAATTTAAAATATTTCCATGTGTGGCTTCTGTAGCATCTTACTTAGCACTTTTAGTGGCAGTGGCTACATGGAAAGTTTTTTGCAGTTTTTTGCACTCTGAGGCAAGAAGTCAGGAATACCTGGCATTGATTTATGAAACCTTCAGCTTTAGCAGCCATCATTTATTTTAAACATTTTCTGTCTATAATCAATAACTTTTTAGCCTAAAGGTTTTTGCTTATAAAGTTTATTGTAGTTTAGGCTACAATTTTTGTGGATTAGAAAAGGATGAAGCTACCAAATACTAAGTAGAGAAACAAATAGCAGTGTAATGAACAAATCTTCAAGTTTTCAATTTATTTGGAACAGTCATTTCATTACAAATTGCCATCTTGGATTTTTTGCATATTTAATATTACACCCTCTCTTATTGCAAGCTATGTGAACTATGCTGTTGTACTTGTAGTATTCATTTTGTTGCTGTGATCAAAACTTTTTTAACTCTATTTTTAAAGTTTGTTTAATGCTGAATGGACCAACAGAAATGGTCCAATATGACTTATATGTATTATAAAATCTTGTTACCGTACCTTAAAGTTCATTTTCTCTCTGTAAAGTTACCATTTTGGAGAGTGTAAGTTTTTTTTTATAGAGATAATTTAACACATCATTTTTGTTTCAGCTCACAGTCACCTTTTAGAGGAAAAGTGCAGGCAGTGTGTTGCCCATAGTACCTTTGGCCTTTTCATGGATAAGTGAGCCCTTGTCATCCCAGCTGCTGTATAGGAGTGAAAAAAGTCAAAAGCTTTGCGCTGGGGGATGTTTCTGTCTCTATGAGTCACATTTCTATAAACACAGCATGCTGCTGGGCAAGATCACACTCAGGGCTTTTTTCCCTCTCGCTCAGTCAGTCCTATGACTATATCTAAGAACAGCACCTGTTCTCACCACCAGACAATGAAGGTGGGTGGAGAGCACCTGGTGACCTCCTGAATAACCTGCTTTTACTTCACCTGCACTGCTGAAAAAGTGCACGCACTCGACCGTGAAGATTGCTCCGTGTTAAAATGAGGCTGCCATTTGAAGTCCTGTCTTAAGTACAGGGAAAACTGGGGGGATTCCAATGATTTTTGCAAATACTTACATATTTCCACATAAAACAGACATAAAACCATTGAGATGTACACACTCATCCGGAGTGTTTTGATGTGAAATGGTTTATTGTAGAGAAGACGGTTGAGCTATCTTGAGTGTGGGGGTGATAGGAACCAGGGGCTGTATTACAGAAACTTCCTATCTTTTTAGCCCCGTTTACAACTGGTCACTTCATGTGACTGCTATCTGGATTGTATCCTGATAAGATTTTAGCCACATGATTTACACTTGGTCAAATGCGTCTCTGGATAGTCAGACTGAAGTCCGATTTCTTTGTAAGATGGAATATGCAAATCTGCTTATTACACAGCAACCAATTACCACCTGCAGTTTGTTTTGCACAGTAATGTCCATGTTGCTATTAAGCATTTTGTTTTATCCGGTCCCCAACCATGTGCATCTTCCGTGATTATCTTCCCCGCAGACTCAGATCATATGCCCAGTGAAATACTGCATGGATAGCAACTAAAAAATGCTATATTTATGTTGTAGACATCAAGACTCCTGGGGCCATATTACAGAAACGTCTTGGCCATTGGAGTTATCTGCTTTTGCCAAAAACAAAACAAAAAAAAAATTCAGTACAGTTTAATTTTGTAAGTTACCTGTATTTTGTTGAGTTTTACTTTTACTTAATCAAAGTAACCCAACTGCAGTTTGATTGCTATTACCTGGAATGCACAATAAAAAAACATAATTGATGAAAATTCATTAAAATGGAGATCTGTTTTTCGCTGTCCAAAGAAAACCTTGTATCTCCAAAATGATCACTTTACAGAAAAGGAAAAAAACCTACTTTACTTTTAATGTAAGTCAATGGAACCAGACTTTTTTGGGCCGTTTCTTTTGGTCCATTCATCATGAAATATACGCACAATGTAAAGGGCAGCAGGCATTTGTGTCAAAAACTGAAAAATGCAAATAAGCTCTTCATTTGCAAATAAGCTCTTCATTTGGTCTGAGTATGTACAGAGTTGATTTTGTCTTTGTTTCTTACAAAGTTTTAAATGTGCATTAGCCCACAATTCTATGCTAGTATCTCCTAGTAATTTTCCTCTTAGTTCTTGTTAGTTTCAGTTTTTTCTTTACATCTCCATTTTGATGTAGCCAGTCTATTTATTGCGATTATGGATATGCCTGCATTACACCTTCCTGTGTTTAAACCTCTGTCAATGAAGGAAAATGAAAGAATCATAAAGAGTGATAATATGAATAATATAAAGATTCTACCACTATTACAAGTTTTTCCTAGAATCATACATCCAAGCCAAATCATTTTTTAGTGTAATGAAACTCTGTCCCACCCACATCCTGCTTTGACTCTTAAGTTACAGAAGATTTGCAGTCTGATGAATATGTAGGAGAGGTGAACAGCATGCTGGGCAAGCACATTTGAAAGCAGCCAGGGGATTGCTCATGTTTTGATATTGAACTGGGTGTTCTTTTAAGCTTCAATGAGACATCAGTGTAAAGGGATCATGCTGTTTTTGTTGCTTAGTCAGTGAACTACTATCAAATCAAATGGTGTCTTTCACATTTTTGTCAAATTATAGCAAGTTACTGGATTATGGCTAAACTTTACACTGTACTTAGACCACGTACAGTCTCTCACTCTGCAACAGCTGCACTGCAACAAGACAGGACTGCAGATGGTGATGGTGATGCAGTGCTAAGAGTGAGTTTCAAAGCTGAAAGTGATTGGAGTGATGTGCAGTACTGACAGTGAGCTGCAGTGCTGAGAGTGAAATGGAGTAATAAGAGTGAGTTGCAGTGCTACAAGTGAGCTGCAGTGCTGAGAGTGATTTGAAGTTATATCCAATACTGAGACTGAGCTGCAGTGCTGAGAGTGAGCTGCAGCGCTAAGAGTAAAAGGGAGTAATAAGAGTGAATTGCAGGGTTACACGTGAACTGCAGTGCTGAGAGTGAGCTGTAGTGCTGAGAGTGAGCTGCAGTGCTAAGAGTGAAATGGAGTAATTAGAGTGAATTGCAGGGTTACAAGTGAGCTGCAGTACTGAGAGTGAAAAGGAGTAATAAGATTGAGTTGCAGTGCTACAAGTGAGCTGCAGTGCTGAGAGTGAGCTGCAGTGCTGAGAGTGAGTTGGAGTGCTGAGTATGAGCTACAGTGTTAAGAGTGAACCTCAATGCTGAGAGCAAGGCACTATTCATACTTGGCATTAACATGTGTTCTGGGTGATCTGATCATTGGATCAATGGACAGTTCTAAGTACATGTGTAAACAGAGTCCGATGCGTCTTGGAAAACACATCAAGATCT
Source organism: Colossoma macropomum (assembly GCF_904425465.1). Taxonomy (NCBI): domain Eukaryota; kingdom Metazoa; phylum Chordata; class Actinopteri; order Characiformes; family Serrasalmidae; genus Colossoma; species Colossoma macropomum. The sequence continues at coordinate 27,616,426 of NW_023494785.1, forward strand.
GATCACTCAAACCACTTTTGGACTTGGTCAGGGATGCATATGACCACATAACATTTATAATGTTAATGCTAAAGCATCTTGATGCGCCTTCAGCAGTGTCAGAGAACCGCCTTAATCAGCTGTGTCAGCACAGCAGAGATGAAAGCAGCTGTGTAGCTTCATTTTTCATCTCCTCCACTGTTTGTTTACAAGTGTTCACCTCATTTTTCTAATAATGGTGCCCCATTTTTCTGTCTTGCATCCCACTTACATCCTCAGTACCTGGCGTGTTGCATGACTAATGCATGTGATCAATATGTTCATTAAAAAAGAGCAACCCTTAAACTTACACAGAGACTCACTAGCTGCTAGGTCTTTCCATTTTCAGAAACTTACTAGTGTTCAAAAATAGAAGTAGATATATAAATGAACAAAGAAAGAAAAAACTGCAATTAGCTGAGCGACAGAATCTTTCTTGGCTTGTTTTATTAGAGAATACAGCCCTAGTAGTGAGCAGCATCTGGAGCTGCAGCCTCAGCTGGGTAACTCTGCTCGCCTTTCCATCTCTTTCTGCCAGCCTCTATTCCTGAAGCAGCCCCCTCCAGGCATTCTTAGAATGCACATTACTGAGCCAATAGCTCATTAACCCTTCTTACTGTCACTTTGATATAGATTTGAGTTACATTATGTAAGTATATGTTACTTGCATGAATAAATAATTGCATAGTTATGAAATTAACTACATTTACATTCAGTTTGCATCCACTATTAAAAGGTTTTGAGAGTAAGTCTGAACTTGTTTTTGTTTCAATTTCAACAAATGACAAAAAACATGGTAAAACATAAAGGATGTTTTTTTCTTCTGTGAATAAGACTGTACATTCAAAAACAGGGTTTTTTATTTAAATCATAATACAATATCTCCTCTTTGACTGAGGAAAGTGGTATTAATTAAAAGTTCAGAAACTGTACTGCTAACAGAATGTCCTTGATTACTTCAGTGAGCTATAAGTGAGAAATTATTTATATAAAAGTTTGACACAATTTTGTTGTCACTGTTAAAAACTGCAATTTAGATAGCTATTGCATACAGTTGGTTGCAGCACCTTAGTACCACAAAAAAGCTTAAGCTGCTGAACCTCTGATATTAGTAGTGTAATGTACCTTGATTTTATTAGCTTTGCTATATCTGAAATAGCCTAATTAATTTTGGATTTAGAAATCTGAGTAAACAGTCTAAATTTGAATAGTACATTTATAAAGGCAGAGGTAAATGCTCCATACTATGTATGTTTAAGATTTGTGTTTATAATTTAATGGCCTTTTTATTCTTCCATAATTGTCTGTTTGTTTATTTATTTATTTATTTGTTGTTTTGTAAACTGTTGTTTTAACCAGGCAGTCCTATGGGCACTAATTAATTGGGATGTTTGTGTCCAATGTTTGTTCATGCGAAATTGGATAATATTTGAATTCACTCATTATTTGCAGACATTAACAACAAACCTAAGGCCTGTGCACTGAATCGTATCTGAAGAGAAACAGCAGATGTGGTTATTTTTTTTTAATCTAAAAGTCTCTTTGCATGTGTTCAGTGTTCTTAAAGTTGTCCTGACAGTAAGCAGTTGGCATTCCTCCAGTCTGTTAACATCGCTTGATTTTAGTAGGGAAAATGTGTGTCAAATTATGTTTGCATATACAGTACTGTGAAAAAGTCAGAAACCATGATTTATTAACTTTATTTACAGTTAAAATGGCAAGTAAACAAGTAAATGACTTTTCAATACCAGAAATCTGAAAACATATATGTAACAGAAAATTGTCTCAACAACTACTTATTGCTTTATAACAGCTTCCATTCTTCTCAGTCAGACGTTCAGTTTTTCAAAGAAATCTGCAGGGATATTTTTCCACACCTCCAAAGTTCAGTCTTGGAAGTTTCTGCTTCTCATGATCCAAATAATCCCAGCAGCTTCTTTGTTTGATTTGCACCTTTTGTTCTTTTTGGTCTATGTTCTTTTCTCAGTAACACCTTCTTGACAGCTACAGATCCTTTCAGATTCATAGTGCTGAGTTGTCCTCTCACAGTGAAAGGATGGACAGAAACACCTGTGGAGTTTTTCAGATCTGAAGCAAGAGTGAAGCTTGATTTTCTCCTCTCTCTCAATGATGCAAGCTTGAAGTGCTGTTTATCTGATGGAGATGATTTTTTGCTTTGATTTTCCTCTTCTATATGCAAGGGCAGATCTTATGTTTCCTCAGAAATATCTTATGAAAAATGAATATCTTGTAATCAGTGGCCTTTTTGATTGGAAATTAAATAAATAAAGGTTGGTCTCTGACTCTTGCACCATACTATATTTGTACAAACACATTTAAATGTGCATGTGTGCATATCAGGGAGTGAAAATGTCTTTATTTATGCATGCGCATAGCTGAGGGTATTTATGTACAGTAAAGCGATATGCTTGTGCAGATGGAATAAAAAACAGTCAGTCTGTTGCCTTCTTGGGCTCTGTGCCCAAAACGGAGACATTACTTTATATAAGGCCACCAGAGAAAGAGACAGAACATCAACAAACTTTGGCTTCGCAAGGCTATTTCCTTTTGTCTGTTATATTGCCCACGGCATGGTCAGACTTTTTAAATACGATCATACTGAGCACATTCAGGAGGTTGGTGATGAGAATTGTGAGCGCATGTGTGTCGGAATACATTTACACCAACTCATGCTAATCTCTTTTTTCTTTGTAATGTTAATTTCCATTCGGGATTGTCACAGATACTACATGATCTTCCTGAGTCATAATCTGCTATAAAAGCTCAGACACTTATCTGACAGTTTGAGCGAAATCATCTTGCATTCAAAATATGATGAATATAACAGCATTGCTGAGAAGCTGGAGAGATCAGGGGATAGAAATGAGACTGCATTCAGTCATCTGCGGCTGACGATAACGATGTCGGGCGACTGCAAGACTATTTGGTCCTCAGGCAAATTTAGGCCAATAGAGTGTGCAAAATAAACCCTGGCGCTGTGTATATTTCAGACTGTGTGAGTTGTGGTATCAGGAGGACTATAAAGGAAATTAGCACTTAAAAACTTTAAGTAAGAAGACCATGCGTATAGTTCCTTTAAAGACTAGTGTAGATGGATTTCCCTGACACTTTTAATTATGTTGGAATGATGTTGGGCACCTTGCCTTGGAGACCTTCCAACATCAAAAGTGATCTTAAAAGTACAGTACATCTCTTCAAATGTTGTTGTTAAGTGCCAACCAATAGATTATATATACTCCATCAGCACTGTATATTTCAAACAAGGGCTGCACAATATTGACAAAATACCATTTTAATGATAAAATTCTTTACATTAACTTACATTGAAATATAGCGTCTTTGACTACTTCCAACTCCTCAGTGATTGTAGCTTCTAGCTCTTGTTCTTGTTAGAACAGTTCATGGGTTCTTGTTATAGTGGAGGCCCCTGAGGGGATCTGGAGCTTTCCACTTTCCTGTTGATAGTTAGTTAGGTCTCCAATGATCACTGTCCCGCATAGTCTCCCAAAAGTGTCCTCCAGTGCTAACATTATTGATATTACTGGCATTTCTGACATTAGTGGTGCCTTTTGCTTACTTACGATAAACAAATGACAGTGCAGTAGCTGGAAATAACTTTGGTTTGAAGAAGAGAGCTTCTGTGTCTTGTTATTACATTTGCTATTTAACAGCTGTATTTGAATAAGAATACTATAGTCATGGAGTCACAGCAACATACAGTGCACAAGCAGTTGACCTTCAGGGTGGACACATAGTCCTAAGGGTCAAACTACAAAAATGCAATAACAATGTTAAAAAAACTTAATGGCATTAATAATTCATTGCATTAACATGTTCAAAATATGTTAATTTTGACACCACTTATGAAAACATGTTGTTGAACCCTTGATGGGATTTGATGTGATATGTTTAGACCCACAATATTCCAATATCATGATAATGCTTAACAAACAAGATATTGCACAACCCTATTTTAGTCTGTATGAATTCTGCTGTTGGGATGCTGTTTTATGAATTTATGAAGGCATGACTAACAACTAATGTAAATAGAGGGCCAAGACAGCTGTAATTATTTTGGAATGATGTTGAGCACCAGGCCATGGAGAGCTTCCTCATAAATCCCTGTATTTTCAAATGTAAAGTAACAAACTGTTCTTTTCTCCATCTCTTCAGGTGTTGACATTAGGCACACACCAAAATAAAGGTGCAAAAGATGCCCATTATGTGGTGTTGTAATTTGCATAATTTAGTCTGTGTGACTCATTTTATTGAGGAGGTTGATTTTATGAAGGAAATTACCAGCTGACAGTCTTTGTGGGTTCCCCATGTGAGGGCCCAAGGCCAACATTGTAGTATCTTCACTTCTTTGTAGATGGCTTTCCAAGACAACTAGAATCATTTTGGAATGATGTTGGGCACTTTACTTTAGAAACCCCTGTGATCTCAAAAGTAACATTCTTCTCTTCTTTCTCTGTCCAGGTGTTGTCGTTAGGCGCTGATGTCCTCCCTGAATATAAGCTCCAGGCCCCCCGCATCCACAAATGGACTGTGCTGCACTATAGCCCTTTCAAAGCTGTGTGGGACTGGTTGATCCTTCTGCTGGTCATCTACACGGCCATCCTCACGCCCTACTCGGCCGCCTTCCTACTGAACGACGAGGAAGAGATCTCAGTGTCAAGCTGTGGTTACTGCAGCCCGCTCAGTGTGGTTGACCTCATCGTGGACATCATGTTCATCATCGACATCCTCATCAACTTCCGCACCACCTACGTCAATGCCAACGACGAGGTGGTGAGCCACCCGCTGCGCATTGCTGTGCACTACTTCAAAGGCTGGTTCCTCATTGACATGGTGGCTGCCATCCCCTTTGACTTACTCATCTACCGCAATGGCGAGGAGGTGAGTGCCAAGGTCAAGGCCAGGAGAATCATGGGATATTGCTGCTGCTTTAAAGTGATGAAAAAGAAAGATATACACAATATTCCTCTTAACCCAAATGTACTTGACCAGCCAAAGTTTGGTGTCCAAAGTTTCCTTCTTTATTTTAGCATTGCTGGTATGAGGTTAATGAAGCTAATAAGTGAAGCTTAAAACCCACCAATTAGCACTGTGCAAAGTGCCTGTGGTGTCTGATACTCTAAGACATACTGTTATCTATAAAACTAGAAAAAGGTGCAGACAAAATTCAGGCTTCAGTATGCTTGGTGCTGCTGATGTGAGCTAATTTGAAGCAGCTGCCCAGTTATTGTTTACTATGTTCTTCTTATTTTTATGTGTTTCTACATAAGTATCTATTTATTAAACTCAATGTTGTGTAAATTTCATAACAAGTGCCTGTCAGCTGGGTACTTTAATTAACTGGTGTCAACCCATAGCCTATGGTTTACCCATTTAAAACATGGTTTTGTCGCCATTTAGGAGATAAATGGCCATATGTGACTGTGATATGGGAAATCTAGTATGATACAGGTTCCCCTCAAACTATGAAGAAGAATGTTGTTGCGCTTTGGTTTTTAAAGCTTACTGGCCTAATCTGATCCGACTGAGGGTGGAGTATGAAGTTCATTTGTCACATGCATGCTGTACACAGACCAATCAGAGCTCACCTCACATTAATAAAGAGCTATCAGAGAAATCAGGGCTTCGCTCAAACAAAACTAAAAAGGTTGTGCTGCAACATTCAGATCAACGTTCGGTCTAATTGTAGAAAAACTGTACAGTTACCACGTTTAGACTTTCACTTACCTTAAAATGCATTTACAAAAGATACGTTTACTCTTCCATCTCACCTTACAGACAAAAGTTCATTAGAGACTTTATTCGGTCAGTTCATCACAGAAGTCTGTCTAACTCTCTCTCTGTGTCTTTCTCTCTCACTTCCTTTGTGTTTACCTGTGTGAGATGTTTAGATAATGTCATGTTTCGTCTGTATAGATTATTTCTATTGAGTAGCCAAGTCAACTTTTTCAGGTTGTTTTTGCAGATATACAAAAAAGTAACCATTATTCAAGTCATTGGCCAGTGTAACTTTTTTACTCTTACTTGAGTAATTTTTATTACTAATACTTTAACTTGTACGTAAGCAAATTATCACACGGTAACAGTACTTACAAAGGCATTTTCAGTACTCTTTTCACTCCTGCTTGTTAGGTACATTAGCCTTGTGGCTCTGTGCCTTGACTGACTTGGCTGAGGTTAGGGGAAAACTGTATAAATTTAATTTCACTTTATTTCACATTTTGGCATGTTTTCTCACTTTGCATCAATAGAAGCAATTTAAATTCTTTTATGATGCCAATTTGCACAAAAACCTTGAATCTCCATTTTTGTCATTTTTTACTTTTTTTTGCATAATTTGAATTACAGAGTATCCCTTTGTATTGTCTCAAGATTACATGATGGATTGACCAATAGAAATGGTCCAAAATGGCTTGGACTTGTTGCATTAACTTTTTAAAGGCACAATTGTTTGTTTATGATAAGCATGGGCAAAAAACGTTATTAGCAATAAAACCATGTCCTGTACAGATAGTAGCCTGTTAGACTATGACTGGAAACAGTAGAACCAATAATGGAAGATTTGTTCTTTTTTATCTTTGTGCTTAAATAGTCTAGTCAGCTGTGAGGGAGGAATTTCAACTCCAACACTCCACTCATTCATGCCCTGAGGGGTGGAACAAGGCTACATGCCAGAGGTCTAATCACTTTGTTATTTATTTGTTTTATTGATGTAGTGGCCTTCGTGAGATGAGTGTAATCGCTAGGAATGAACACAGCTCTCTGTCAGCTCAGGAAGAAACAGAGAGACTATTTATGACTCCTAGTGCATCGCCCAACACACCCTAGCTATGCAGGGCAAAGCTCTCTATTCCTCTACTCTTTCTCAGCGTCATCTTCCTGAAGTGATTTAATTAATTTATTTCCATTCTCTTGCCGACAGTGTACTACAGTATGTCTGTGTGTGAACATAATAGGCAGTTAGTGGTTAGCAGTTAGTAGGTGTTTAGGCTATTATGAAGAAAAGTGGGCCATTGTAGTAGCAGGTGTAAAATAAGACTAGCAGCTCTACCTAAACCCTTATTGTAAAAGTCTATTGAGCATGGAAATAAATTATATTTAACTCCAAACTACTCAGTCTTCACATCAATAAAACACATTTACCATGAACGAAAGCGTAGATCAAAATCAACTCCTAACACATAATGACAGTGCTGATATCTGGGAAAAACATGACTACGTGACTACAGCAGCTTCCAAAGTCCAAACAAGAAGCATCCAGATTGGGCTTTAATCATAATAATAGAATCAGAAATTACGGTCAGATCAGAGCAAGCTGTGAGAGCTTAAGAGTTTTAATGATATGGTGCATCTTAATTTTCTGTGCCAATTACAGGAACAGTTGATGGGCTGCAATGACAGAGTTAAGCAACATGTGCACTTAAAGGCAATCCGGCTTAAACTACACCCTTAAAAAGGGTGTTCTTCATAGTTTCTTTAGTAAAGGTATTGTTTGTATATAGAACTCAAAGAACCATTTGAATGTTTAAATGCTCATCATATCATGCTACCTCTGGAAATGCTCCCACAGAAATAAAGAAATTAAAACAGCTGGCAGCCACTAGTAGAGGCTAATAAATACAGATGTGATATTCAGCTTTCCAGCAGTAACACTAGCCGCTTGGCTTCTTTCTGCATTAGCATAAGAAAGAACACATTTCTAACAACACATGTAGTAATGATTACATTTTCAGTTTGAATATTAAATTATGATCTCGAATGATAAACTAGTCTACTTTTTCATGTACATCACTGCCATTACCTTGGCGAAGTCTATGAAGGCCTGAATCAGTTTCATAGTTGTTTGTCGTAAACTGGGCTCCTTTGATCTACTCATGAGTATTTTATTCAGTTTGGATTTCTCTGTCTTCTCCTCTTTCAAGACAACCACTCTGATCGGCCTCCTCAAGACGGCACGCCTCCTGCGCCTGGTGCGGGTGGCGAGGAAGCTGGATCGCTATTCGGAATATGGAGCTGCTGTGCTCTTCCTCCTCATGTGCACCTTCGCCCTCATCGCCCATTGGCTGGCCTGCATTTGGTATGCCATTGGCAACGTAGAACGCAGTGGTGACATTGGTTGGCTCCACGCGCTGGGGGATCAGCTTGGGAAACCATACAATGACTCAGCCCCTGGCTCAGGGCCCACCATCAAGGACAAGTATGTGACAGCCCTCTATTTCACCTTCAGCAGCTTGACCAGTGTGGGATTCGGCAATGTATCCCCCAACACCAACTCGGAGAAGATTTTCTCCATCTGCGTCATGCTTATTGGATGTGAGTATCACTGATATGAACTCAAATACTTTAGACACAGCATACAGGAACATACATTTTGACCACAGTGACCATAATCTTCAACCATGATGGTACAATTTGTTTTCAAATGTACACCAAAAGCAAACTTAAAACCTGACCTGGTACACTGTGGTCTGTTCACTCAGGGCTGGAACGGGGTTTTACACCAGGAGTTATGTGATGCAGACCAGCCAATCCTAAACTCTCACTCAGTTTTCTCTGCCACACACATGAATTTCTTTCCAAAAAATGTTTAATGACATTTATTTGCCATAATGAGATGGGCAACCTGTCCAGCTGGTGCTAAAATGAAAACTGCAGAACTGGAAAAATCTTAAATAAAATAGATTTTTATTGTAATCACAACACTTAATATAATTAACTTCTAAACTAATTAATCTAATGCTAACTAATTAAGTTCCTGTAAGCATTTGTCAATGCTCACCCACTCAAATATATCCCATTTTTAATGCATTTTACTGCATCCTCCTCTGGTGCTTTTTTCTTGCCTTCTCTATGCCACCTTGTTTTTTTTGCTTGTTGCCATTTTTGTCCATGTTCATTTGATTCTTGTATGAAAACTACCTCCTTAGTAAGTATTGTTGAAAGTAGCAGACTAATCGATTGTCTTTAAATTCTTGTGTTTATGTGTGTGGGTTTATATATGTAAACCAGGCCTGGATTGTCAAATTATAGGCACCTGGGCACAAATGTTTGGCAGGCCCCTACCTAGCTACCTTTTTGGGTGTTCATTGATTTTGTTATTAAATCATAGCAAGTTAAAGAAGGACTATGCAGCACCTTGATGGTAGCATACTATGTATATATTTTTCAAGGTCTTCCACAAGTGCTTGTATTTTGCTGATGATGTTTTGGCGTATTTTAAATAAACAACAGCCAGCTCAGATTATAGCAAATTGTTTTTTAAGGTTACATTAAAAACATAGGCGTTCTCTGGCCCCATCGCTGTTGAGATTTTTTGCTATGGCCCTTTTAGTGGTTGAGTTTGACACCCTCTGCTATAAAGAATACATCCGTTTTTCTGACATGCAAAATATTAATCCCAGTAAAGATGACATTAACTACAATTGGACAGCTGAGATGTGCATAAAGATGGAAAAAGGCAGCAAACTTAAAACTGGAACTGTCAAGCAGCCTAGCTAAAGCATACAGCCGTGGCAGACGTGGAAATGTTTGTTTGTTTCCATTTATATCTTACCTCTGATGATGCAGATCATTGCCAGCAAGGACAAATCAACGTTTTACATTAGATGGTTGACATTTTATATTTGGCTTTTGAAATGGGCATCTTCTACTCTGTTGAAGATTTGGGTCTCACTTTTACAGATCCCTCAGGCACATCCCTTGAATAGTGGGAGCTTCATATGCAAGGTACATTCACAGGGATGCTGGCTCAAAGCTAAAAACCTGAAAGCTTGAATGAGATAATGAAGGATAACATACCGGTTACTAAGCATTGATTGGAGGAGAAAAACAAACAGACATTTAGGAAAGGTGAAGAGAG